>NC_062553.1:62315261-62965968 GCF_016906955.1 Phacochoerus africanus | reverse complement strand
TCATATTCTATTTCCTATATAGGGCTTTCAGCTGAAGTCATTTATTTATTTATTTATTTATTTACTGTCTTTTTAGGGCTGCACCTCTGGCATAGAGAAGTTCCCAGGCTAGGGGTTGAATTGGAGCTGTAGCCGCCAGCCTAAGCCACAGCCACAGCAATGCCAGATCCGAGCCACATCTACAACCTACACCACAGCTCAGGGCAACGCTAGATCCTAACCCACTGATCAAGGCCACGGGTACTAGTCAGATTCATTTCCACTGAGCCACGATGGGAGCTCCATATTTTTTCCATATTTGTCACTATTTGGGAATTCTTAAGGAAACCTATATTATAATTTATTTTACCTTTTCTTCAATGTCGCATATTTTTCACATCTTATTTCAGAAATGAAGCAGAAGGTTTTTGTTTTTATTTTTGTTTTGTGGCTGCACTCACATGTGGAAATTCCTAGGCAAGGGATTGACTATGTACAATAGCAGCAGCAATCTGAGCCACAGCAGTGACAAAGCCAGGGCTTTAACCCACTGAGCCATGAGGGAACTCTCAAAGCAGAACTACTTGATACAGCTATTCTGTAATCAAAACTGTATCTGCCACTGGCAATGAATCTTACCTCCAAAATGTTTATAACTGGGTGTAATGTTTGATAAGTGAAATATATTGAAAAGGATGAGACTAAAAAATGTTCCATCTTCCCAGTCCTTCCTCTGCTTTCTTTTATACCCAGTCTCAGGTTTACACTTTAAAATCTAGTTCATGTCATGTCTAAATTTTAAAATAGAGTCTAGGTAATGACTGTTCAAAAGGCTTTAGATCTCTTTTCAGCTTAAAATGTCACCACCTCTTTTCAGCTTTTTTTTTTTTTTGACTCTGTATTAATGGATTCCTGAGGTCTTTTTAATATGATTGTAAATAGAAGAAGGTGAATAAAGTAATGCTTATATTTCTAGAGTAACCTTTTTTGATAGTATTGGATATTAAGTTTATATACATTGTGTGATAGACTAAACTGTCTCTCTCCAAAATTCATATGTTGAATCCCTAGCTGCCAGAGTGATAGTATTGGGAGATAAGGAATTTATGGAGGTAATTAGGGTTAAAAAAGATGGGACCTTAATCTGATAGAACTGGTGTCTTTCTACGAAGAGGCAGAGATGCACCCAGAGGAAAGACCCTGTGAGGATGTGGAGAAAAGGTGCTTTCTGCCAGCTGAGAAGGGAGGCTTGGCAGGAGCCAACCAGACCTTGCTGGCTCTCAAAGCTTAGATTTCCAGCATCCAGAACTGTGAGAATTAATTTCTGTGACTTATACCACCAATGTGTGATACTTTGCTAGGGCAGCCCAAGAAGACTAATATACTTTTCAATTAATATATAGCTATTTTCATTTTTAGAAGCAGGTGCATCACCGGAGCCAGAATTCCTGAAATCAGGTCTTGCTTTTATACATTGTTTCGGATTTTTTTTTCTTTTTATGGCCGTACCTATGGCATATGGAAATTCCCAGGCTAGGGGTCAAATTGGAGCTGGAGCTGCTGGCCTATACCACAGCCACAGAAACATGGCATCCCAGCTGTGTCTGTGACCTACACCACAGCTTGTGGCAGTGCCAGATCCTTAACCCAATTAACAAGGCCAGGAATTGAACCCACATTCTCACAGACACTATGTCAGGTTCTTAACATGCTGAGCCACAGTGGGAACTCCTGGTTGTTGGATCTTTGAGTCTGTGTGTCTCCGCTTCCTCATCTGTAAAATAAGAATAATTATAGTACCTACCTCATAGACTGTGGTAAAGGGTAAATAATATGTGATAGCTAATGGCCTTGAAAAAGCCCCAGGAAATAGAATAATTAGTCATGATGACAAGGGCAGTGGTAGTTAGACTTGCTGGAGAATCACACGCTCTAAAAAAAATCAGTTTAAGGTAGTTTAATAATGTTCCTAATAAAATGTTATGGCCATATCTTGGAATATAAAATAGTTAAAATGATACATGTTTGTGTTGGGGTAGGGTTGCTGGCAATCTGCTTCATTTCCTAATCCTTAGTAGCGCTCAAGGCTCTCCAGTGAAAATCCAACGGTTGACAATCTTTAATGTAGAGTTAATACATAGCATACATCTGCTATTTAAACAGGTGCTCCATATTTTGAGATGATCTCAGGAGCTATAGAAGTGCACCATCAAATGAACATGATTTAGGTTTGTAGAATAATTTCACATAATTAATGCCGTTAAAGACTTGGCACACAAACTTTTCGATATCTTTCTGTGAACTTAAAGTGTTTTGATACCCACCATTTTGCTTTTGGCATGTGTTGAGGGCCTGGTGACCTTATGATCATGCCAGCATTGCTCTTGGCTCTTAAACTCCTGCAGCATTCTAAGCTTACACACTGCAAAAGACAAATAACAAAAATGACATTTCACCAATCTGGCCCATTTCATCGAAATAGACCATGAGAGTCAACTGCAGGTTTATCAGAAGAAACAACTCCCTGAACTCTATCTGTCTCAAGCCACAGACTGACATTTCTTTGCTGTTGGAAAAGACTGAAGTCTCACAACAGTATTGTTTAACTGAAAAGAAAAAAAGAAATCTTTCTGGATGCGCTTCCCCATATACACATGTACTATACAAACAAAGAAAAGAACACAAGTCATATTTTTCCAAATGATAAAAGAATTAAAAAATAATTTCATAAATATATGATAATATAATTTTGATTCAGAATATAAGATTTTATGTGACATGTAAAATGTGTTTCAAAAAATGAATAGACAACGCACTCATACTCTAACCATTAAGAAAAAACAGATTGGAATTGCTTGATTTTGAAGAATTCAGAAACACACAAATGTGAAACCCAAAACCATGATGCTGACCAACAGAAAGTGTTTTTTTATAAGTCTTTAGGTAAATTAGAAGAAACAGTATGTTAGGGACACAGGAGATTAGATCCTCTGACAGTTTCTTACTTTTCTTCCAATAAAGGATATATTTACCAAGAGGAAATTGAAATCTTATTGATTTTTTTGGAATGCAATACATTTCAGGGTTGACATTTAAACATAGACCCAAGGTTTAATAATGTTCTTAAACCAAAATGCTGATCTTTTGCAGAGACAAAATGCTTTAGTATTGGAATAAAAAGGCCTTCTATACCTGAATGTACTTACTGAAAAATGTTCCTACAAGTGGATTAGAAAGAAAGATACTACAGGGATTCCAATTATCATTGTTTTAATTAATTTATTTTATTTTTATCTTTCTAGCAGTGAATGTCACTGACTTCATTTGGAACACCAAGAAGTTATCTCAAGTATCATAATATCAATAAAATCTCACAGGAAATATTTACATACTTAAGTACTAAATGTTGACTGAAGTAAATGACATTTTTTTCAGGTTTGGTCTGCTCAGTGGCCTGTGGCCAAGACCGACACCAGAGGAGGAATTCAAGTCTTGAATCAACCACGGACTTTACAAAATATGGCATTCTATTGAAAATAACAATTATTTCCGTTTGCTTGCTGAGTCAATTTACCAGTGAAAGATATGAATGAGAGAGCTTAGAAAACAAAAAGATAGAGATATTCTATTTATTAGCTTAAGTGTGTTTCTTATATGTGTTCATATGAACACATATGCCTGTGTGTATGTGTACAATAAAGAATTCCAGTGAGCCATTTCACACTGGACTGAACATATATTCTCTTAACAGAAATTCACTGAGTGCCTGTTATGTGTCTACTAGTATCCTGGGTGTGGAAACGTGGACGTGAGAAAACACAGAATGCTCTGTTCCATGGCACTAACATTCCAGCAGGGAGAAACGGAGAGTGGTGGAGTGGTAAGTGTACTCCAGTCAGAAGGTCTGGGGGCCTTCTCAATTTAGCTCAGCAGGTTTAAGAATCCAACGAGGATCCATGAGGATGCAGGTTTGATTCCTGGCCTCGCTCAGTGGGTCAAGGATTTGGCATGGCTGTGAACTGTGGCATAGGTTGTAGATGTGGCTGTTGGCTGTGGTGTGGGTCTGCAGCTACAGCTCTGATTCGACTTCTAGCCTGGGAACTTCCTTATGCTGCATGCAGTGTGGCCCTAAAAAGCAAAAAAAAAAAAAAAAAAAAAGAAAGAAAAAAAAAAGCCTAGGATTTGAAATCAGTCTTCTTAAAGTCACACATTTTATCTTTGAATTAGGATAAGCTACTTATTTTAAGAGAATTTTGGCCAATATTAGGGAAGTTGTCATTTATTTATTTATTTTATTTATTCATTGGCCATGCCTGTCACATGTGGAAGTTCCCAGGCCAGGGATCATACAAAGTCCACAGCAGCAACCTGGGCTACTACAGTGGCAATGCCAGGTACTTAACCCAATGTGTTACAAGGGAACTCCAGAAAGTTATCTTTTAATTTGCCAGGGTTTTTTAAAGTAGAAATTCCTTTTGCCAGTTGCAACTTTGAGACATCAGAAAGCTAAGCGGCAGATCAGTGAGAAGCAATATTGTCACCAAAATGTTTTTATTCCCCCTACCAAGGCTAATGTGGCATAATAAATGCAACGCTGACTCTTGTTTCCTTTTCTTCTAATGGTGAAGTCTTTTTCCTTGACAGTTTTGGTTACTCACCCTAGATTCCAAACCTTATATTTGAGGAGGGATAGACAAAGAAGTTGTGTTTCCATGGACACAATCTGGACATGCTGCTTCCCCCCCTCGAGATAACCTCCCTCCCTCCTCTATGCCTAAGATGATTGACTGTGATGACATCTAATTACAACTTTTCCATTCTCATTTGCATCACTAAGGGACTGGCTTCTCTATTCACCACCCGAGATATCACAATGAGGCAGGCATTAAAGAGTTTCTCATGACATAATGTGGGAAACAAAGACAAAGGAACATTGTGCGCTTTCACTCCATTTCCATGTTATAACTGACTTCAATTGCCTCATAGGAATGGAATGGCTTAAGCCTGGTTCTATCAGGCTTTCTTTGTGACAATTTACCAATCCTAAGTATTCATAGATGACAAAGCACTGTCACATGGAAAAGGCCTGAAATCCCCCAGACCATAAGAGGCACTGTTGTTCAAAGAATCCTGACTATATTTGTATCAATACTTTTATCTCTATTTCTAATCCACTAGACACACACCCATATATACACACACATATAGATGATAGATAGATAGATAGATAGATAGATAGATAGATAGATAGATCGATCGATCCTAGGTTTGGAATGTGCATTAATGAGAAGGCAGGTGTATTAGTTTCACATAATGTGAGGAAATCAAAGATAAATTCATATTCTCTTGATTACAATCTATGGAGAAAATAAGATTTAGGATTTAAAAATCCTCTTTTATTGGCTACATAAAGCATTCCTTCTGGGCATATGTCACAAAATAAGTTGTCAGCCAAAATTTACAAAGTCACCAGAAATTCACACTATCTATTTCCTATGAATTATATTTTTACAAGTGGCATTCATACCATATGCACATTGGATTTTCCATATACAAACCAAATTATTTGATTCACTAGCCAACGAGTGATGATCATTCCAAACCATAATTTCATACATAAACAGGTTTTGCTGTAATCCAGAAGTTAATCACACTCAAATGAATTCATTAGCTAACCAACATATTTGTGATAAAACTCCAATCTGTTAGGCACACAAAATTGTCTGGAATTGGATTTTGTTGTTGTTAGAACCATATGGTAATTTTTTTTTTCCCAAAAGCACATTTAGAAGACCTCTTGCTGTGAAATTTCATTTGGTAATTTTGATTAAAAAATTATTTCCAAATACTCATCGACTGTCCATTCCAAATAAGTACAATTAAAAGAATACTCGAACAAAATGAATTAAGTGGTTGTCACATGTTCTTAGTAGTAAACACATTAGAAATGTATCAGAACAGAGTTTGCAAATAATATTTACCAGGTACCATTTATACATAGAGTATTTTCCAAATCACTAAGAGGATATGTAAATGTAAAAAATAATTACTTCCAAAAATTCCAATTAAGTACTTCTACCAAGGTAGAGAGATGAGAAATTGATGATAAAGTTGAGTGGAAAAACCATAAGGCCACATGCAATTAAGTAATCAAATGCATAATAAAATAAATCCAATATGATCGTTATCATGACTGATGAATTTTGATAAAGGATGATTGAGAAAGTGAGAATTTAGCATCTTTGAGAAAATATATTAATTATCGATAGTGGAAGAAGAAAGTGTCCCCAAATCTGGAGAACATGTTCTTTCTTGTTAGAATAAGAAATGAGAAGAAAGGTTAGGCTGGAAATACACACTTGGCTTCGAAAAAGCAAGAGTTATTGTTGTCTTCTTAGAATCAGATCTGATTTCTGGAAAACTTTACAAGAGATCTGAAAGTGTCAGGTATTAAACAATATAAAACTGAAACATCAAAAATTTTAAAATAGCAAATTTTTTAATTTAATTTTTAAGAATTAAACTTGCAGAGGTATACATATGCATTGAGCAAGCATGAGGGGACTCTAAGATAGTAAAAATTTTAAAACAGAAGAAAGCTAGTATTTTTAAAATTTTCCTTTTCTGGCTGCACTCGGCATATGGAAGTTTCCAGGCCAGGGATCAAATCCAAGCCACATATGTAACCTATGCCACAGCTATAGCAATGCTGAAGCCATGATTGAACTGGCAATGCCACAGAGACAAGCTGGATCATTAGCCCACTGTGCCACAGCAAGAACACCAAAAATTGGTATTTTAAAAAGAAATATTTAAGGTATAAGGTGCTGGGGTTATAAATAGTTCTTCGTGGAATTCCTGCTATGGTACAGGTTAAGGATCCAGTGTTGTCTCTACATTAGTGTGAGTTTGATATCTGGTCTGGGGCAGTGGGTTAAGGATCTGGCATTGCTGCAGCTATGATGTAGTTCACAGCTGTGGCTTGGGTTCAATCCCTGGCCCCACAACTTTCACATGCTGTGGGTGCAGCCATATAAAAAGAAAAAGTTCTTTGTTAAGTTAAAATAAATAAGAGCAAATAGATATAAAAAGAGAAATTCACAATGATAATGTATTGCATACAGCATTTGAAGGAAAGGGTGGGTAGCAGATCATCCAACTGAGTGATTAGATTTTTTTGAAAACAATGGAGTTATGTCGTTTACTAGAGAAAACCCATTATGGATGGTGTAAGATAGGTGACTCAGAGAAAGAGAGAATAATGAAATCAGCCACAGAGCTATTTCAGTTTGAGGTTCTAGTGAGGGTTTATTTAACTGACCACTAAATGGCCAGAAAAGTTTATTTAACTGACAACTAAATGGTCATTTTAATGAGGCATAACGAGTGTTCTCACTTGTGACAAGCATAACAACCCTGTGCCCAGCCTCCACCTTCTTCTGATATGAACGGACTCACTTTATTATTTTTTTTTTGAGATACTCAGGATGCTATTCATAAATATATTTATATATTAAATTATCCCTCCAAAAAATTTAATGAGTTGCATCATTAAATGTACAAATGTATAACTCAAAGCAGAAGCAGATAGAAAAATAAAAGGTAGTGAATCAAATTATGTTTGTAATGGGGGTAATTTATAAATGTGTACCTACCACTTTTAATCACATGCTAATCACTTGGTGCTAGTGGGCCAACACAATGCTTTTCTTTCTAGCAAATGCCCAAAAGAAAGGAACAGTATTCATTCTTCTTTCAGTTGTAGTTTTTGAGAATAACTTCCTTTTTACAGCTTTGGTCTTCTTTTGTAACCTTTAATAGTATTAAATTTTTTAAAATTCATTGTTTATGATCATTATCTGAAAGCAGTTTAATGCAATCATGCCACTCCTCTGCACTGGCTAGAAGTCTTCCAATGTTACTTTTACTTTGTTATTATTAAAAGCAAAGCTGTGCTTTCTATTGAATCAACCACAGTTTTTCTATTTCTTTGTTGTGGCTTCTGGGTTTCAGAAATACATTTGTAAAAATCATATGTAAGTTGGTACCAGTTCTTTTTTCCTATTAATGAGATCCAGGAATCCCTCTTTAATTACAACAACACTTCATGTTTTTTTGTTATTTATAACACAGAGTGTTATTTTACCATCCACTCGTTTTCTCTACATATATTAGTGAAGTAGTTCAAGATACATTGGTCTGTTTCAGTACAACTGGTAACAACTCAGTCTTCATTATTCTTCTGCTTGTAATTGGATTTGTCTACTTTCTAAAGAATCAATTAATGGGCATGTAACTTGAAGCATTTTTTTCTCCTTTAATTTGGCTCTGTTTTCTAACATCTCTCCAAATTACTTTAGTTGTAGAATTAAGTTGCATTTTTGCGTCAAAGAAAATTTTCAAGAAATGAAATAGTTAACAAATGACTCTTTTTTCACTTTATCCTCTTCAAATTATTTCAAGTGAACGGAGGATAATTTTCAGAGAATTTCAAAAAAATTAATACTCACTTCCAAATCATAGAGTTTTCAAAGTAATATTGCTGATTTAATATTTTCTGATCATCTTGACTTATTTTAAAAATAGAAGTCTTGTATTCGGCTAATTATTCTCTAACAAGAATTGCTCTTTTGGGAGTACAAAATTCTTCATGAGTAAAAAAAGTTAAATCCATCACACATCCAAATATCAAGATTCCATATACAATTCTGAGGTTACTAGAACTTTAACATTTTAAGACAAATTCAAGGTTGATACTATGTCGTATTTTCTTTTCATGATTTTTTTAAAGGATACACAGGATTTATGGCATAAACTTTTGCTATGCCATAAAAATTCAACTCTTTTTAACAAATAAAATATTTGGTTTCAAAAATTCTATTGATTCAGATCCAAGAGTAAAACAGAAGCCACCCCAAGTATTTTGACAGAAGATATTTAATATAGAGAATTTGTTATGAAGCAGTTGGAAGGCTGTATGAGAAATAACTGCAAAAGAACAGGCCTAGGAGAACAATAGGAAGATGTTAGGTTGTCAGACTAAGAATCTCTGAACAAGAACTTAGATCTGGAGAAGAAAATGTAATTTGGTGTGGCTGGTCCCACTAAGGAAGAATGAAGAAATTCATTCATTTTTTTCTTTTTATTTCTTTTTTTTTTTTTTTGGTTTTTTGTCTTTTTAGGGCTGCACCCGTGATGTATGGAGATTCCCAGGCTAGGGGTCAGATTGCAGATGTGGCCACCGGCCTACACCAGAGCCACAGCTACAGCAATGGGATCTGATCCGTGTCTGGGATCTACAACACAGCTCAGGGCAATGCCAGATCCTTAACCTACTGGGCGAGGTCAGGGATTGAAGCGGCAACTTCATGGATGCTAGCTAGTCGGGTTCACTAACTGATGAACCACGACAGGAACGCCAAAGAAATTAATTCTAATAGCATCCAAAGAAGCTTGAGGAGAACCCCTGTAGCTGTTGGAAGAAAAGCTACTTCTGGCAATACTATTAGGGACAGACAGCAAACAAAGAGTTAGAGGTACATCCTTTTCTTCTCCCTTCTACTCTCCTATCATTGTCTATCTGGAGCTGAGAGAAAACTGGCCAATAACCAACATATTCTTCTGGCTACGCAGCCATTGGAATACAATAGGTTGAACTCAGATGACAAATACAAACAATACACTTCCATCTAACACAATGTAACTCTCTCAACCTCTCCCTAAAAAAGATTAGATGTAAATTCTCAAGGATTATGGTTTTCATCTCTTGGTCTCAGTCATAGTTTTCATATGCTTCCTCTTCTTGTTCAGTTACAATCCCACCTGAATATCATACAACCTCAGCGTGGCAATGTAAAATTAACCAACAACCTTTATCTTAATTAGTAAGGGAAATGGAGGGAGGAAAGAAAAAGTTAGGAGCTGACAAAATAAGAGATAAATAACTGGCACAACACTATTTTTGGATAAATGCTGGTTTGACATACAGCCTTTAAAACATCACGACTAAAACACTGAATGATTGAAGATGAGTAGGAAAGTTGTAGGCCAAAGTAAGGACTTGTGCTCTATCTTTGATAATAATTTCTAATTTAGTTTTTAATTAGATGAGAAGTTCTCACTGCTGTAGGATAAAGATATAATTTACTACCTGAATTCCCATGCTGTTATTCTTTTATACATTTCTTACCAATTAGTATTTTTCCACTGCAGAAATTGCATGAGATACGTGTAATTGTCCACCATGTCACATGTTTTTGATGACTAGTACTCTGTTTTTCTAGCCTAGAAATACATTCTTGGAAATTCCCTAAAATTTTCACTTTATTTCCCCCCCCCACTCACCATTTAATTTACTATGAAGATGTTTCCAAATTTTCTCATTTTTATTTAACGTTCTACATAAACTAGCCATAATTGCTGTCATAGTCTATAATAATATATTTAGGAAGTTTTCACATAAGCTCAGGGGCATGAATGTAACAATGACAAAGCTGAAAACTAAAGATCAAACCATATAGACTAAAGTCATGATAATTTCTCTGTTTTAATTTTATGGACTTCTGAGTAACATAATGATACAAGAAATTATTAATAACTACTGTTATTTGCTTACTTAATCTATTGCTAGAGATTTACACTGCATAGTAATACAAATATCCCACTGGTATGATACTTTCAGGTTTTTATTTTTTCCACCCTGGAATATAAGCAGAAAAAAAATTCTTTCACAATTTTGAACTCAGTTTCATTTCAAACCACACAACCTAGGAAGTGACGATCACAGAGGAAGCTCATCCTGTCATCACAGAGTTGAAGAATTATTTTGCTTTGTGCAATTCTACTGTATAGATTGTGATAGATTTTTAATTTCCATTTATTTTCTAATCAAAAAGAGTCATTTTCTTGGCCCTGGTACTGGTCCGAGTAGCTCAGGAGGAAGAAACATAATCAGCAGAGGCAAAGTGCATAATATCTAAAACAACATTCTCCCTACCTTGTTTTGAAAAATTAGAATGAAAAGTTAATGTATTTGTCTATTTTAAGATTCAAGGTCATTTATATACAAAAAAAGTTCAGTGGATAGGCATGTGGAAGCTTTGGGGCTTCAAAGCTTTTTAATTGCTACTAGCAACATTCATGAGCAAGACTGGGAGGATACTGGTATGTACTGGATGTAAGGGAAAAGAAGAAGAAATAGAAATTGAAAAGAAAGTGTGGATAGAAGGTAAAAAGAAGAAACATAAGGAGTAAAAAAAAAATTTTATCTAGTAAAAAGTAATTTTTTTGGCCACACCCCCATCACCTAGAAGTTCTCAGGCCAGGGACTGAATCCACACCACAGCAGTCATCTAAGTCATGGCAGTGACAACACCAAGATCCTTTAACAATTAGGCCATCAGGGAACTCTGAAAAGTAATTTATTCTAAATTCAGGATGTCAGATATAGTTCATGTTTGGGATTGTCCCATATCTCATAATAATTTTTCTTTTTTTTGTTTTTTTCATATTGTGAGACTTCGATGTGGAAGCATATTAGTTAGAAATATTTTTTATTTCTATGAATATTTTTATTTCTATATTAGTTAGAAATCATTTTTATCCATGTTTATCTTCCCACTTTCATCTTTCCTATGATGACAACACAAGTTATTTTCTAGTTTCTAGAAATTATTTTCTGTTTGTATTTACAAAGCAATTACATAATCCTCACAACACTATGAAATAGTTACTGTTAGAACCTACATTTTAGATAACTGAGGGTTAATGAAGTTAAGTCACTAAACCAACAAGCAGATCTGTCTTGAACCCCTAATGTGCCTGTGAATTAAAAATGTGTCTTTTTTGAGCAGCCAGAGGCCTTTCCATGGCCTGCGAGTTAGTAGGTAGAGCTTTGGTTGGTTTCTGCCATGACTGGCCCCCTTGATCACAGACCTTGCTACGGTGGACACCGTATACATCTCTGTGCAGTTTCCCTGCCAAGTTTACGTCACCTGTTTTTGGCAGAAGTGAGATTCAATCACTCCAAAATGTGTGTTTGTTGATGCTACACTCTTCAGATTCTCAAATAACTCTTGTCAATACTTCGAACCTCATGTGGGAGGTCTCTCCTTCCTACAAATTCTTCTCTAAGTGCCCCCCCTCTGAACTGGAACAATCCCCGTGAGTTTCCATCACGCTGTGTAGAGAAGCCTGATATGAAGTTATTACAGTGACTATGACTATGAACTCATATACTTTCCTCAGTGATGGATAAGCATTTCTATAGTAGGGATTGTCTCAGAACTCAGCACATTGTTAATTGTTAAAATTTCAATAAATACATGTTACATGAATAAGGGGAGCTCCATTATCCATAAAAAACTTGCAAATATCTATCAGGAGCTCCCAGAGCCAGAATCTGAGTATGAACTTGAATCCTGAATCTGAAAGTGTTGAATAACATGAAAAAATAAAGGTAACAGAAAAGGACAGTTGCTTCAAACAGTCTGTCCAATTAAATGTACATTGGAAAATTTACAGAGGACCTCAAGTGGCCCAGGAAACAGAATTGAAGGCATTAAGCTCTCCCATCTCTTTCAAGGTCAGCCTCTTTAGATCTTTCTCTCTTATGCTGTTCCAATGTGTTTATACTCTAGGTTTCACAGAAATAAGGTGATATGCTATCACACACATAAGGCCAAAATACATACTGACTTCAGTATGTAAAAACTTTAGTCTGAAAACAACTCAAAATACCCTCTGGCTCACATCTATTTTTGCTCTTTGGTATGACATTTAAAAGAAAGATAAGAAAACGGAGTGTCAGTTTTTTAAAGTTACTGCTCAGTTGACATTTCTAAATAAGCACAGGATTATAGCAATATTAGCTATAACTTGACTAATCATCTTACACTTGACCCCACTTTGTGCACATATTAGCAATCATGTGATCAAATCCTATTACTTTATCAGTTCAGGCACAGCCTCAAGGCACTCTCTGGGGAACATCCCCATACCCTGCCCCCATGAAAATGAGGTATCCTGCCTGAGACCAATCAGAAGATCAAATATGTCCCAAGGAGAGACCAATCAACACTCAGCCCTTAAGCATGCGCCCAGTGGAGGCACGGGGGTGGGGAGAAATCAGGTCCCCACTCAAGTCTGGAGCTCAGGGCTGTAAAGGAAACCCAACTGTAAACCAGGCCCGTCCCATACACCCGCTCTCCCTCTGGTGTATTTTCACTTTAATTAACTTGCTGTAGAGCTTGCCATTTCAAGTCTTTGCTGTGCGAGGGCAGGGACCAAGGAAACAACACAGCTCTAACAGAAATACACTGAGTTAGTGCTATCAGGAACCTAGAGAAATCTGTGCTATTTTCCAGTATTCTAGTCCACTTTTTAACTGGCTTCTTCTCAACTAGGTATGGGTAAAGGGTTTAATAAGTAGTTTGCTGCTGTTGTTGTTTTACTATACTTATGAGACTGAAGAAACAAACTGTGGACCTCTAGAATTACAAGAGAAGTATGAATAATAATTTTTCAATAATTAGCAAGGTTCAAACTAACAGCATAAAAGATGGTAGCACACTTTACAAATTCTCTATCACCTAGACACTGACATAATGCTTATCACATGCTACGCACAGTTTAGATGTTTAAATAATTTAATTAATATACCAACCCTATAAAGTTAAGTTCTAAGATTCTGCCTATTTTACAAATGGGAAAACGGAGCTACTAAGAGGGTAACTTCCCTAAGGTCACACAGCCCGGAATTTTACCCAGACACTTTTTTTTTTTTCTTTTTAGGGCCTCACCCATGGCATATGGAGGTTCCCAGGCTAGAGGACAAATGAGAGCTATAGCCTCTGGCCTACACCAAAGCCACAACAATGCTGGATGTGAGCCATGTCTGCAACCTACACCACAGCTCATGGCAACACCAAATCCTTGACCCACTGAGCGAGCCCAGGGATCAAACCCTCAAGCCCATGGTTCCTAGTCAGATTCATTTCTGCTGTGCCACGACAGGAACTCCTACCCAGACACTTTGGCTGCAAAATCCATGCTCTTAAATTCTATTTTACGCCACCTGCTTAGCATTGTACAAAACCAAAATAAGATGATCAGAAGAGGAATGTTCTGAGAAATTGCCTAAGCTGTGAAACAAAAAGGTAAAGTCTGGTGACTATACATAGTCAGTTTTGTATGACTGAAGCCAAGTGGAGAACATGATGTCTCTGTAGAGGGGGCTGCAGTTTCAGACTAAACTGCAACCAGTAGATCAGATGAACCAGGTGTATATTTACATGAGATACTGTGTTGCCTACCTCAGTGGACCAGTGAAAAGCATGCAGCTGGCGCCAGCATGCCTGGGCTTAAAGTTTGACTCCATTAGTTGTGTGACTTTGAACAAGTTAACTTCACCTTTCTCTGCGGCAATTTCCTCATTTGTGAAATGAAGCTAATAATAATGGCTATTTCTTAGATTTGTAGTAAAAATTAAAAAAATTAATGTTCACAAAATATTTAGAATAATGCCTGGCACAAAAAGTGCTTTGTAAATGTTCTAAATAAAGATGAATTTAGTGGGATAAAACTTGACTTCATTAGTGAGTGTCAGGTTTGAAGAGAAGAAATGATTTTAGTGCTAAGTGGTTTGTCGCTCAAATCCTTCACCAGCCCGCCTTATTACTAGGAAAAAAAAAAGTGATTTGTAATTTAAATCTACAACAGTGGTTTTACTCAAAATTTGGTAGAAGTGGGGTGAGGGGTAAAAGTAGCTTTATTAAAGTATAACAGAAAAGATAAATAATCATTAGCTCCTGGCTTCAATGTACCAAATAGTGTCCGGCACACGGAGGTGTGCAGTGCTGGGGAAGGGCACAGGGGGTGCTGGTGGAAGTGCTGGTGGTACCACCAGAAAGGTGAGCAGCAGCAACAACAGCAGCAGTGCCCAGAGGTGTACAGTGCAGCATGAAACGAAAATGCCCTTTCCTGAAACAGCGAGGGTGTTCAGGGGTCAGGGAAATAGGAAGGCTGTAGTGTAAGGACCACTAGGAAGAGGCTGGACTTCTCCTGCCTCTTGTAGGAGACCTCGTGGAGAAACCCCCAAACACTTGGGCACAAACACTGCTCTCTATCCTTAGGAAGATAACAGGTAAACATGGATTAAAAACAGGGTTCCTCCCTTTATGTTGCTTTCAGCTGCCTGGGTAGGTGGATATATGGCTATGTAATATTTTCACCTAAGATCCTTGTCACTGTGCTCATTCCCATTAGATATATGTAAATAGCCATCATACCCCCCCCCTTTTATTTTGGTTGCACCCAGGGCATGTGGACGTTTCCAGGCCAGGGATCAAATCTGAGCCACATCTGCAACATCTGCGACCTATGCCATGGCTGTGGCACCACCAGACCCTTGACCCACTGTGCCACAGCGGGAACTCCAATTATAATAATATCCCTTTTTAAGTATTAAAAACTGATTTCCTAAAACTTATTTCAGTGTTGTCGCCCTAGTATGGGATACTGATATTTTAAAGGCCTAATTTTGTAGTTTAATGTAGAATCTATTTCAATATATTCCCTAATATTTAAGTAGAAAAACATCTGAAGAGAATAGTGGTGCAAAATAAAAGGAAATGTCTTAAAAATATGAACTAAGTCTTTTTAAGCATAAAGAGAAGAAATAAGAAGATGAACAAGAGTAAAATGGACAAATGTGAGCCTCTTTAGAGGGTGAAAACAAATGGTCAACACAAATTTCACAAAATAATCATTAAGTGTTATTTGAAAATATATTCTTTGATCCATGGAGCTTCTGAGTAAAAGCTACTACACTGTGATAGGTATTCTTTATGTGTATTTATGTGTAAATGTTCTTTATGTGTCTGCTTGCTTAACACTTCTCATATATTACGTTTGATAGTTTGACGACACTCATAATCTCAACTAAAGTGGATTTTTTCTAGGCTAGAGAGGATTCCTTGTTTTACTCTTTCTGGGTAATTTATTTTATTTTATTTTATTGTCTTTTTTAGGGCAGCACTCACTGCATATGGAGATTTCCAGGCTAGGGGTCCAATCAGAGCTACAGCCGCCGACCTATACCACAGCCACAGCAACTTGGGATCCGAGCCTCATCTGCGACCTACACCACAGTTCATGGCAATGCCGGATCCTTAACCCACTAAGCAAGGCCAGGGATCAAACCTACAACCTCATGGTTCTTAGTGGGATTCGTTCTGCTGTGCCACAAGAGGAACTCCCTTTCTGGGTATTTTAAATGAACTGTTTGGCTGACATATTAGTATTCATTCATTATTTTAAATATGTGTCACTTGATATTTTTTTTCCTGATGACCAAATAATTTGAAAAGTAAAGAAAAATTAACAACAACAACAAAAATAAACAAAATAGAAACACTATCCAAGGCTCCACTATTCACAGGCAACATTGTTTTCTACTTTGACATTTCCCTTCAGCTTATTACTTTTAAGATGACAAAGGATAGTACAGGTCTCATTTAAAAACAAATAAAATATAATGAAGACAATTGGAATTCAGGTGCTGTAATTCAAGGCCAAATGGTCAACAGTGATAGCTGGATAGCTGAGTCCTGGGTCATAAATGCAACAGAGATATATATTAAGCAAACCAAAAATATTCAGCAACAGAAGGCTGGCAGGTCGGGATGGGTGGGGGCTGGTGCTTTGAGAGCTATTCCTCCTGCTAGTTTATCATCTACACTTCAGTGATCTTTATGGAAATGACCAATAAGCCAGACTGGTACAAAGAAGTCCACTGAGGTAGTTCTTAATACCCATTCTTATCAAATTGAATCACCATGGAACTAATCTTCTGCAAATTATTTCAGAGAGTTGACATTTTATGTGCACATTAAAGCTTCCTGGAAAGGGCCCATCAATCTGGAGAGGGGCACAGCTGATTCCTGTCAGGTTTCAAGTTGGTATTTATTAAGCTAAGTCCATGTCTATCCTTTAGCACTGAGTGAAACATGGGCCTCCTTAGCTGACTCAAGGTAGAGACAGTGGGAGAAAACAAAGCAGCAAGGAAAGATGAGAAAATGCTATTGTATTTTTAAAAGGGTTTGAACACAGTGTTTTTAATAACAGTTTGTTGGCATTTTGACTTCAGACAAATGTGAAGATGACACTGATTCAACAAGGTTTTAAAAATGCAGCTGCCAATACAGACTGATTTGCTTTGTAAGTATTTACTTTAATTAATTATACTTCCTAAAAGGTAGTGGAAAAAATAATTATTGTGTGAACACAATAAGACATGGCAGTGCTGAAGCAGATGCTCTCTAGGTATGTCTGAACATGTAACAAATTTCTCTAACACATTTTTTTTTCAGATTTAAATAGTACATCTTTGTGATTGTACTATGAAAAGTATTAGCTTGGGCACTGGAGGGAAATACAAAGATATCTAAGACATAGATATTTTATTAAACAAGGGGAGCCCAGTGGGTAACTGGGTAACAGAGGATGGGATACTGGGTGGTAAGAGGAGAGGTAGAGACACCATTTAGGATATTATGTAAATACAATCAGAACGATCTCTGTTTTACATAATTTATTCACATAGAACTTTATGGATTATATCCTACAAATTTTCTTTTTTCCTTTTTTTTTTCTTTTTTTTTCTTTTTGCCTTTTCTTGAGCCGCTCCCGTGACATATGGAGGTTCCCAGGCTAGGGGTCTAATTGGAGCTGTAGCCACTGGCCTACGCCAGAGCCACAGCAATGCAGGATCCCAGCTGCGTCTGCAACCTACACCACAGCTCACGGCAATGCCGGATTCTTAACCCACTGAGCAAGGCCAGGGAATGAACCCACAACCTCATGGTTCCTAGTCGGATTAATTAATCACTGCGCCATGACGGGAACTCCCCTACAAATTTTCCATCTCTTTTCCTTTTTGAATCTTCAAAACAATCCTGAGATTTGTGAGTGATAACCATTAACCTGTTATTCAGAAAGATACTGAGGTTCACAAAAGGTGTATACTTCTAGCCACATAAAGTTTAACCTTGACTCAGTAACTTCAGGGCTAAGGTTCTTATCACTATCCTATGCTGTTTCCCATGTAAAATTATGTGCCAAGAATACTTGAAAATTGTCAGTTTATTTTTTAAAATTTTTTTTATCTTTTGTCTTTTTAGGGCTGCACATGAAGCATATGGAAGTTCCCAGGCTAGGGGTTGAATCAGAGCTGTAACTGCCAGCCTACACCACAGCCACAGCAACATGGGGTCCGAGCCACTTCTGTGACCTATACCACAGCTCACAGCAGCGCCCAATCCTTACCAGGGATTGAACCTGCATCCTCTTGGATACTAGTCAAGTTCATTAACCACTGAGCCACAATGGGAACTCCAAATTGTCATTTTTAAATAGCAAACATATTGAAAGAACGCTTTTTTGGCTCATGAGATGGAACACTTCCTAATTTATATCATCCTTCACATTATATAGGGAGCGCATTAATTCTCTGAACCTAATGTTCATATTAACATACCCTAACTAACACTTCCGGTGTATGTAGTTTTCATCCCCACTTCTTTACCATTTCAGAATTACCAAGTTAACTATGATCTCTGTGTCATTAATTTCTAGGGATATTTTTCATGCCTTATTAAATTCTAACTTCAAACAGCACTGACTGCATTCACCAACTCTTTTTCATTCTGCAATCCTCTCTTCTCCTGGTGTTCTCCCACCTCTTAGGTCACAACTCTCCATCTGTTTTTCCAGAGGTCTCTTCCTTTCAAATGTTTGAGTTCCTCAGGTGAGTCCTACCCCATCTTCCACTATGCATCCTCTCGTGGGAATACAGACAATTACCCACAGCTTTGATTATCAATGATATACAGATAACTTCCAAATTTAAATATCCAACAAGACCTCACCTCAGGACACAATATCTGGTTATTTGCCTAACTCTGTGATGGTTCCTCTTGGATATTTGAAAGAAACCTCAAGCTCCAAGATTAAACACATCTTTCCCCATTACCTCCCAGTCATTCTAGCCCTTTTCTATCTTACAAATTAGCACTATCATCCAGTTAATTGTTAAAAACTAGAAACTTTAGAAGTCATCCCTCAACCCATCTCTTTATTCAGTTCATTCCCAGATCTTCTTTAACCCACTAATCTTCTTCTATCTCTCCACATCCCTTATAACCACAGCGTTCATACCTGGACTGCTGTAAGAGTTTTCTTACCTGTTCAAAACTTTGACTTCCTCAAGCTTCTCCCTCCAATACATCCTCTAGAATGTAACTAAAAGTACCTTTCTCAGAAGAAAATATGATTAGTATAATTATGCTACAACTTGAGTTCCTGATTAATGCCTTGGATGATTTTCTACTTGCTCTTATGACAGAAAGCCAAGCCCCTTAACACGGCATGTAGGCCACTTGCTGGTGAGCCCTCACATACCTTTCTCTGCTGCTCTCCATCACTGTCACCAACCTCCATTTCAGCCACAATGGACTTCTTCACTTTTTCATGTGCACCCTGATGCCTCCTTCTATGGAGCAGGGAAATTTTCTTCCCTCATATCTCACTCTTCATTTTCGTTGTCTGGTTCCTCCTAGTCATCCTTAAGATCTCAACTTGTTTACTAGTTCTTCAAGGAAGACAGCACCAAGTTCTTTAGCTTTATAGTTTAATAAAGCCATCTACTTTTCTAATGTAGTGTAATTTTTGGTTGAATTTTTATGTTTGTTTAACATTAATTTCTTTATTTTCCTAATGGTATATCATAAAAGCAAGGGCCCTGTTTGCTTAGTGTTTTGCTCACCATTGTATCATTAATGCCTAACATAGTTTCTATTCAATTATGAGTATACACAGATTTTTTGAATGAATGAATGTATGAAGAATACACACACTCACATATGAGAAATTTCACGGTCCTAACTATGCACCTTACAGACTCCATTCTATACAAATTAATGTATGTGTTTTACCAACTTGATTTAAGTCCTGATTGGTAGCTTGTACCTAGACTTATTTTTTGCATTTTATTTACCACTACCAAGTAGGCCCTTATTCTAGATTTTCACATTTTTGCCTTTGACTAGTAATAGTTAATATCAATTGATGGTGAAAAAAATAGATACTTTTATGTAAAGAGTATTTAATTGTATTTGGGTTTTCACTTTAACCAAGTTATTTAGAAAATGGAGATGATTAAGGAAATAGCTTCATAACAATGAGTCTGACTTATTTTTTTGAATTTTGATGTGGTACTATATTAGCATGTTAATATTGCCATATTGATTTTTTTGTATAACTGAACAGGGACAAAATTAAGACTCTCATGATATTTAACATAAATAATTATTTCTGAGCATTTTATTAACTCAGGTTCTAAGAAAAAGAAGTTGAAATAAAAGATGAATGACAGCAGTTGAGCACATACTATACTTATGAACACACAGAGATAGATAGAAGATACAGAGACTAAAAGGTATTTAAGAAAATAGAAACCATGTTACACTTTAGAAATTCTCAGTATTCAATTAAGTAATTATCTGAGTACCCTATCTTTAGAGCCAAAAGCCATGATCTTGCTAAAAAATTAATTATTTTAAGGAGTAATAGATCTATTATCTGTGCTTAGTAAAAAAAAAAAATTATAATAGCCAAATACACATGTCCTTAGAAATGCAATCATTTTTTTCAGATTTTTTTCTCATGGTTTTATGTTTGAAAATTATTTATTTTTGTTTTAGTTATGATACTGCTTCAAAGTATCCAAAAAGTACCCCACACATAATAATTATAACTGAAAATGCTATGGTTAATTTTTTTTTCTTTTTTTGCTTTTTAGGGCCACACCTCTGGCATATGAAAATTCCTAGACTAGGGGTCAAATCAGAGCTGCAGCTGCTGGCCTATGCCACAGCAACAGCAATGCCAGATCCAAGCTTCATCTGCGACCTCTGTCACAGCTCATGGCAACACCCGCTCCTTAACCCACTGAGCAAGGCCAGGGATTGAACCTGCATCTTCATGGATACCAGTTGGGTTCATTACCACTGAGCCACAATGGGAACTCCTATGGTTGCTTTTCTTTATTAAATAAATATTCAAGACTTGTTAGAGAACTAAACAGAGCTTGCATTTAACTAAACTAATGCTGTGGATCAGGCAAATAAGATTTGTTTGAGAAATTGCTTTCTTGCATTCACCAACACCCTCCTTTTAAGGTATTTTACCTGGTCAAATATTAATGTCTTCAAACATGGCTCAGATTTTTTATGGAATTCTTACACTGCTGTCCTCAACATGAGTTTAATGATTCTGGCAAAGTAATTCCCAAAGAAACAAATGGCCTACTATTTGTTTCATGGACAGCTGAAAAATGATGGCCTGGAGAAGGCCATCTGGAAAAAGTGCAAGTGAGAATAGTTGACTTTACAGAAAACACCTTAGTTTAATATCTCATTTGGAAAATCTTTATGCCAAGTTCATTGACAAAGGCAGAACTGATAAGGTATTTTTGAACTTCTGTAGTTTAAACAATTCACAACTTATATGTCAATATTTTTTTTTAAAAAAAGGCATCATTGAAAAAAATACATTTAACTGACTAATTTAGTAAGATAAGTAAGCTAAGACAACGAGTAGAAATGGAGAGAAAAATCTCTTCTTTTTGTATTAATTAACTACTATTCACAAATAGAAACATACAGTAAAACGTTTGAATACAACACAAGTAATGAACACCATAAGTCTGAATTTTATTCTTGGATGCAATTGTTATTCTGATTCCATTAAAGTCAATTTTAGTCTAAGCCACGTGCATCTTAAAAGGAATTTGGTTGAAACATTTTGTTCTGTTTGTTTAGATTTTAATAAAGGAAAAGTACCTTTTCTAATTATAAATTATTTCAACACATTTCTAAACAATGTCTAACATGATTGTGGCTCCTATGAATTACAATATTAATTCTTACTAAATAAAAAGAATATAAACTTGACTGTTAGGGTTATTTTCAGACACTCTTGAGAAAATGAGCTAACAGGAAAAAAGGACAAGTGTTTTGTGTGTATGAGGTAACTATTCAGACCAGGAAGGAAATGACATCCATCTCATTCCCTGGAGAGTGTCCATTACATTTTTCAAGAGGAGTATTACTATCCCTATTTTTGTTTCTAGTCTGTAAGTAGAACGGGTCAGTTAACGACTTTGCTTTCTGATCACACCTATATAGGTGAATTCAAAATAAATGTGAAATAGTTAAAATTAAATTATTTTTGATGTTTTAATCTTATATTTGACCTCTGTTGGAAATGAAAATTTGCCTGGTTTTTGGATTTGTCACTTTCCAATGATGCTGTTTTACGTATATGTGTGCAAGTACCTCTGGGTATACTCTGATTATTTCAGTAGTCACTAGACCCTGACTTTATTTATTTATTTACTAGACCCTGACTTTATACTTACATATTAATATAATTTTAGATTTATTTTATAGTTATTTACAACATTATAATTTTATAAAATATTACATAGTGTTATAGAATATACTTTAATACAATAAACTGCCTATATATGAAGCAAAACATCATGGTTTACATGTACTATTTCATTTAATCAAATGTATTTACAAGGTAAATAAAGGCAGATAAAGCTCTAAAGTTCTCAGAATTTCCCCCACCCCCCCCCAAAAAAAAACCACACACACACATATAAACAGTAACTTTTAGAGCTGGGATTCAAGTACAGGCTATTATACCTAAGTAGCTATCTTAATTAAACTTCTCCAAAGTGTTCCATTTCCTGTTATACCTTAAAATATTTAAAAATGCAATGATAAGATAATGTCACATTGATTATAAAATCTTAATTAAACAGCATATGAGATGGAAAAAGATTTATTTCAATTTTTTTCTTGATTTCTACATCCTATAACTAAGAGTGGTTTTACACACACACAGAGATGCACAATTTTCATATTCAAACAGAATTTGGGAAATTCTAGTATATCCTTAAGATTCACAATGAAAATAAATCTTTTAAAGGATTCTTAGGAGGCAAATCTCCATGGGATACTGCTTTTCTGAATCTTTTGTAGAGGGAGGTATAGGTTATGTAGACTATCTTTTCAAGTATGTTTGTATAGTGAACAGCCTTGGAAGATAGTAGCAAAGGAGAAGCAGGCTCACCACCCATTATAATAAATTTGATTTTCCTAAACTCAGGGTTCCTCTGTTTTAATGCAGCCCACTGCCTGTGCTGGCTTTCTCTGGGCCCATTCACATCGCCTGCGTGGGGCATAAAGGCAAGGGTAACCGAAGCAAATATGCTGATATTCATGCTGCCTGCTGTGCCATAAGTAATAAAGTCATTTGTCTCTGACCCAGAAATCTTATGATGTCTACTGGCATCCATGAAACTGTCCCAGGCTAACTTTTTACCTTGCAAGTAAGGTAAAAGCCCAGACCTTCACAGTTCTTAAAAATGTTCTGACAATTTCTTTGGTCAATAATGAGTTCAATTATTTAAATATGCATTTCCAGATATTTTCATCCATGAATCATTTTTTAACAGGCTAGTGTTTAACATATAATATCTCACAAAGTCATTTCACAATGCACATTGAGATATCTCTTTTTAACACAGTTAAGAAGTATGCTTTTTGACTGAGTGATCTTCCAAAATGCTATTTGGCTTGATAAGGTACTTGGACAAAATGTATTATGATTTCTGTTGTTTTTACTAAATTCACGTTTTCCTTATCATATGGTAAACGGAATCTTTCAGTATACAGCCTATTCATGGTCAATGGTTTCAGTCTAGTTAACCATTTACCATAAAAAAATACTACCAATTTATCCTTTTCTGATCATTGGCAGTGTTGTTATGGAAATAACAAGCTGTGGTTTAGAGGAAAGAAGGTGAAATAAAAGGTAACAAAAACTTGAAGTTAGTTGAAGAAAGCAGGGCAATGACTCAAAAGAAAATTACTACTTGTTACTTAAAATACTGAATTCAGGTTTGGGATTTTCACAATTAAGGAATGCGCTTGAAATGCAATGAATTTTGTTTATGAGAAATTGCTGTTATGATTTTTATTAGAGATCCTATTTAATTTATAAATATCAATAATATTCTGAGTTTATAGGCTGACTATACAATGAAAAGACATGACCAAATCAAAAAGTGTTTTGCCACCAACCTCTGTTCATTACATTTTTTTAATTACTGCTGTGAAACTGTTCCTATCACATGACATAAACACTAGTTTTGTCAGGTGAAATAAAACAAAATGAAGAAAGCTGGCAGGAGCTCTTTAAAAATTAGGGGTTTCTCTGAAAATGTGACAGAATCCCTGGTGGTGAAGCTATGAGAACTATGTGAAAAGATGTAATCATTTTGGTTTTTAAATTGCCTGTCACTCACTACTCCTGTGTCTGAGCAAAACTTTGCTGCATCTCTTAATTTTAATGTCCCAAGATATTATAGTCTTCTTTCATAACATTTTAAACCACAAATTAAAAAGAAAAATATTGACAATTTTTGGTAAGGAAGTTTTTTTTTTTTTTCAGTTATTCATTCTCAGATGGTTTAAAATATCAACAGTGCCCTTGTTCCCTAGGCCCAATCTTCCTTTCACAAATTTCTGGGTTCCAGAGATTCTTCCCAGGCCACCTAATCTCTGTCACCAATGGCAACTGGCTGCTCCGAATTTGGAATACAAGTCAGCTAATACTGCTCAAGTTTGTGTTCTTCATTTCATTGGCTCCTGTGACCAAATTTTTCTTAAAACATTTTCCTCCATATATTTTGTGATTATAAACATAATATATGTGAATGGTTGACATGTTTCAAAATAAAAACATTTACAAAGACTCAAATAAAAATTACATATCAGCCTACCACTCAGACAGAGATAATGACTATTAACATTTGGTAGGAATACTCAAGCAAGTAACTAGGAAAATAATGAAAAATGCTTTATTTTGTTTCATTTTTGTTTTAAGCTGATATTTAAACTTCATGTATTATAAGCATTTTGCCAATGCATTAGAGAGTTCTCAAATTTTTAATATTTGCTTATATGCCATTTATGGCTTGGACATCTCTTTACCTGTAAGCATTTTGCAGAGGCTTTGTGCTCTCTGTATCAGTCCTTTGTGGTATGACTTAGCTCCCAGAAACTTCCTCAGTTAGCATATGAACAGATATGAGAAATAACTAGAGATTGCTCATTTTAGAAATCTTTGGATTCTTCACTTTTAAAATGCTTTTTTTCAAAAAAACCTCTTTCTTACAGAGAGATGAGGACTTTTTTGTTTTCTTTTTTCTGGTTTCCATTTGATGAAATTTCATGTCGCAACACTTGATCTCCTCATTTTTGCTCATCATGGGCTCATTTTAGACATTTAGGCTTGACGATTCTATAAGAAGAGTCAAGGGAAATTAATATAATCTGTCCATTAGTAAATAATGAGTCATGATAAACATCTGCAAATGGACATTAAAAAAAAAAAGTCATGAACACCCAAAAAAATTACTGAACAGAGATTCGAGCATTGGAGTAATACAGCTGTATCTATATCCGCCATATATTCACACATGACTGTTCTTATAGAATTCATCATATGTTCTAATTTTTCAGACTTGTAGATGTACAACTGGGTATAGTATTCACTCAGATCCCTAGATTAGAGCAATGATACAACCTGTGGATTTCTGATAGTGTAAAAGGATTCTCTACACCTTTCCTTGTTCAACCATCTGAAACTCAACTGATAGAGTTAATGAACAAAAAAGAAAGAAATAAATAAACTACCAGCCCATCCTAATGCTCCTACAAACTTTCTGTTTTCTATTTATTCCCTTGAAAGTATTGTGTGGCAATTTCGTTGGCATATAAAACCAAGACAAGGAAATAGGAAACAAAGAGGGCATGTTTATCTCGTTTGACTAGATTTTGCTGGATTGTTCCCCAGAATGGGCATCTCAGTCAGTGTATAAAGATTCCTGAATGCGCACTTATCGGCCTATGCTTGAGTTGTCAGATGTTTTATTTTTGCCAAATTTCTGGGAGGAAAGTTATATTCCATTACTGCTTCTATTTGCATTTCTCCAATTTTAATGTCTGACCATTTCTTTATATGGTTGTTTGCTCTCTGGTTGTCCCTCTCTGTGGATTTCTGCTCATATCCTGTCCGTTAGTCCACTGACATTCTTTGCCAGCTCCATTTTGTTGTGTGAATTTTCAAAAGCTCCTTAACTGCTCTGTTAGTTACAAATATTGAGAATATCTTATCTAATTTGTCCTTTTGTTTGTATTTTGTAATGTTTATTAAAGATCAAGATTCTTAATTTTGCTATAGTGTTGTCCATCAGTTTTTTGCTTCATGATTTCTGATTTGGACTTTACTTCAATCACTTCATTTTTTGGAATAATTTCTTAAATAGAAAAAAAACTTGTCAGAAGTTTTAACAATTTTTTTTTCCTGTTTGGTATATTGACTTAAACCAAGTATGTATAACATGTTGAGTGATCTTTGTGTTTCTAAGGTAGTTGATCATGAAATGTTACCTTTAAATATACTCTTGTGATTTTTAAGCCAATATTTATTACTAAGTGATACTAATTTATAATTTTCTTCAGTTTTCTTTATTCAGCTTTCAAATACAACAGCAATTTTACGAAATGAGAGGGGAAATTTGTTCTATTTCTCATAATGATTTTTAATTTGGTCCATTAATTAGTTAATTTCTTTATTGGGTTGAATTGTGGTAATTTTACAAATAAATATTTAATCCTTCTGACATTTATTTTGCAATATGATGAGATGATTTTTTTGTTCAGAGAGCCAATCGTTAGTTACATCAATATTTTTGAAGGAATATGTAGTTTTCCATTTATTACTCACTTCTCTTTTTATCTTTTTTTTTTTGTCTTTTTGCCTTCTCTAGGGCCACTTCCCGCAGCACATGGAGGTTCCCAGGCTAGGGGTCGAATCAGAGCTGTAGCCGCTGGCCTACACCACAGCTCATGGCAACGCCAGATCTTTAACCCACTGAGCAAGGCCAGGGATGGAACCCGAAAACTCATGGTTTCTAGTCGGATTGGTTGACTACTGTGCCACGACGGGAACTCCTCTTTTTATCATATGTTGTAGTCTTAAACATTTTAGAAACTATTTCAGATCTATGTATATTGTTCTGTTGATCTTTATGTTAAAGTATTGCAGAGATTTTCGAAAATATCGTATGAATGTTATACTTTAAATTTCCTTGCATATCTAAAATATTTTCAATTGTTTATGAAATTATAGAGCAAAACAGCTGTAATAAACAGGTTTTCTCCACAATTACTAAAAATTATTCCACTGGCTTGAAGCATATAGTGATAAAAATTTTGAGACTTGTTTTTACTAAACTTAAGAATGATTAAATGATTACATAATGCTTCATAAAAAATAATCCTTTCTGTTATCCTAGTTAAATTTTCAAAAGCATTTTATTTATTTTTATTTTTCTTGGTTGACAATACTATCGTTATTTTGTTTATTTTTACTTTTTATGGTTGTACCTGTGGCATATAGAAGTTCCTGGGCTAAGGGTCAGCTGACAGCCTAAACCACAGCCACAGCAACACCAGCTCTGAGCTGTATCTGTGAACTACGCCACAGCTTGAAGCAATGCTGGATCCTTAACCCACTGAGCAAAGCCAGGGATCAAACTCACATCCTCACGGACACTATGTCAGGTTCTTAACCCAATGAGCCACAACAGGAACTCCAGACCATACTGTTCTTTGAAAGTTCTCTTTTCTTGGTCCGTGTGACACCACAGTCTCCTGATTCTTCTCCTGTTTCACAGATAATGTCCCAGCTTCTTCTAGGCTTCTTTCTTGGCTCTTCTTTTCTATTTGCACTCAAAATGTTATTGTTCCTCTAAAGGGCTCAATCCTTGGCCCTTCTCTTTCTTCCACTGCACTGACTACTTGAGTAATCACATCTAGCCCCACAACATCAATATGACTCTTATTTAGAAAGATATATCACCCTCTTAGAACACTCTTCTTATTTCTAAGTATCTGACTTGACATTCCTACTTTGATGTCTCACAGGAAACTCAAAATCTCTTCCTAACCTCAGAATGGATGATGCAAAAATCCTCTTCCTTTTCCAGGAATACTCATCTGTCAAGTATCAACAGTACCTAAAAGTTCATCCCAAGATGTCACCAATGACTTCAATAATATCTCTCTTCCTTAAGTACCACCACCCAATAGCCTTTATTTTTTAATTTGTTTTAAAACAAGTGGCCACTCCTATATGGAAGTTCCCGAGCCAGGGGTTGAGCCATAGCCACTGAAGAAGCATCGCCAAGTAGTTATGTTGTGAGCCACGTGGGAAGTTCCCAATAGCCTTTAAATACCAAATATTAACTCTATCTCAAAACTTTTAATATGCCCTCATTTTTCCATGTTTGCCTTTACTACCCCAGACTCCTTACCATATTTTTTTGCCTATGCTATTGTAATAATTTTCCCAGGAGGTTTTTCCATAGTGCTCATTTCACTACTCTTCACACTGAGAGGGGAATATATTGAGAATATAGATACAATTGTTTTACTCCAGTGCTCAAAACTCTGCTTTGTTTTTTTTGTTGTTTTTGCATGTTCATATGAGTGCTTTTATTTTTTATGTCCATTTGAAGATGTTTACTATGACTCTGTATTTACCAGTGGACAGATTATATTTATTTCCCTTGACTATTCTTATGGAATATTCATCAAATGTTCTAATTCTTCAGACTTGTAGATAGAGGACGGGGTATAGTGTTCACTCAGATCCCTTGACACAACCTGTGGAGTTCTGCTAGAGTAAAAGGATTCTCTATACCTCTCCTTGTCTAGCCATCTGAAACTCCACTGAGAGAATTAATGAACGAATGAATAAATAAATAGAACTACCAGCATATCCTAATACTCCCACAAGCATTCTGTTCATTAATTCCCTTGAAAGTATTTTACTTCTGAGGTTTGAATCTCAAACAATATCCTCCTTAGTTTCCACATTAAGAGAAGTTTGTAGGGTTGTCTGTGTTCTTTTTGATGACGATTTTACTTTTTGTCTCTTCATTCATGTACAGGAAGTAGGCTGAGCATTTTTTAGTTTTTAAGCTGTTATAAAAAATAGTAACTAAGTAGAAAATTATCCAAATGTCCATAAAAGGTTGTTAATAGAAAAACAATGATAAATGTTCAATAAAGCATGAAAAAATCTCACTCATCTTTAGATAAACATTTAAAAATATATAGCATTTTTTAACATAATATCTTGGAGACCTTTCAGAAGTTTGATCCAAAGTTTTTTGGCAAAGGCATATAAAAAATACCTTTTGGACACTCTTATGAACTTGTAAGTCCTTGTTAACTGTCTAGGGGGGAAATATGATACCATATGTATCAATGTAAAATGAACTTTTTTACTTTATCCTAGAAATGTTACTTATATTTTTTATATTTAAGATATATTAACACAAGTGTGCAAACACACAAACATGATGTTTTCACAAAGTCTTTTGTTATTAAAATATATAATAATCATATTTTGGAAGCTACGTTGAGTAAAATGCAATTATTGCTTTTCAGAAACTATCAACATTTAAGACTCAATACATTGAGTATATGAATTACTTCTAAACTGTCCATTAGAAATTCTCATATAGGACTGTGTACAGCTGTTATACCTGAAGGCCAATGGACAGAAGTTATACATCCTTCTCCAGAGTCTGGCCTTTCTCATCATAACAGCTGTCAGAAACTAGCCTAGCTACCAGACAGTTATTCTTGTTAAAATTTTAAAGACTGTCATCATGCGATCTCATTCTATTATAGCTTTAACTAAGGCATCCTGGTGCCTTCAGCACTTCTACTGCAAATACTATTAAGATAAAATAAATACTATCTAGATTCTATAAAATTCATGAAAATGGCATTACTATCTGATAAAAAATCAATTATAAGGAATTTCAGTCCAACCTCTAGCAGTAATGCTGATAAAATTATCAGAATCACTAAAGTGAACTTCAGTAGAAACTAACCTCAGAAGTTCCCATTAGGATTTTTGAGAATGTCAGGAGGCAGGGAGATGGACTTCAGGAATTTAATGAATCTCCTGTATTGCTTCAGATCTGCCCTATTGATGGGAGTCTGGTCTGGATTTATATTCTGCAGAAAGCAGCAGTAATCACAAATTTTTCTCATATCCTGGGAGGTAAGATGAAGCTTGGCTATACTTTTACCAATACAAGGACACTATAGGTTCATTTCAACATTGGTTGAGATGGAAATTTTTTATCCCTTTGCATTTTTTGAAATTGTCAAGTTATTCATTTATAGTCATGTACCCTAATGACAGAATTGATGCTTAATCTTCCTATCAATATATATTTCTTGAAGAGATATTTTAATGTGAGAAAGTAGGAGTATGTGTGTGTTTCCCTTGAGATCTATAACACTAGAGTGGGAATATAGTAAGGGCAAAAATATTCATCTTGCAACTTGGTATGCACTAAACTTATCCATATGCATTCCACACATGGGATAGATATTCAGTATTATTTTCCAATAAACATTTTTGAATAAATAAATGGATCAATCTGAATTGTTTTCCATGGTTTTTGTTTGTTTGTTTGTTTTGTTTTTATGTTTTTTTGATGGTGTCATCTTCAAAGATGTGAGGCTCTTCCTCTCTCACTAGGCAGTTACCTCTTAGTTTCTGGGGTTGGAGGGTGGATTGGTTTCTGGCCCCACCATAGATACCCAAATCTGTGGATGCTGAAGTCCCATGATCAGCACCCCATGTCCTGGGATTTCACATACGCAAATTCAACCAACCATTCTAGTATAGGATTCCAGGTTTGTTCAGTCTGTGGAATCAGAACCCTCAGACTGCATATTTATTGAAAAGAATCTAAATAGGTGTGGACTTCCACAGTTCAAACCCATGTTCTTGATGTATTCATCCATTCATTTATTTAATCATTTTTTCAATAAGCACTTATTATGGAAATGAGTTATGACAGCAATACAAAAATAAGTAAATCTCTGACTTAAAAGATACTCATTGTTTGTAAACTCATTTATTTGACCTGTACTCTGGCTATTTATACTCCCTTACTATCCCCCTGAGAACCAGTTCCTTTTAGTTCCAATATTTTACCATTTCAAAGTATGTCTAGAAGTGAGAACAATACTTGTTCTGAAACATAGAAAATGAGATTTTTCTCTCTGAAAATGAGATTCTGCCTCACTTTGAGAGAATACCATATTTTTAAAAAGATTTTTTGAAACAAACATAATCCATACATTCATATACACATTTGTAATACTTTTTACTGTATAGCTATTGAAACATTCTATATATTTATGAAGCTATTTAGAAAACATCTTAGCCAACTTGGAAGGAAATAAATCCATCCAATCATCAAGAAAGTGAGGCAGGCTGTAAAATGGAACATATGTTCTGTTTTAGAAAGATGTGTTCTGAGAAGGACTTTGCTGAAATATCTTAGAAGAACTTGACTGAAATAAAACTGTACTTCCTGAAAAGCGTATGTACTAATGAATTAACCACTTCTTAAGAAGTGTCAATTAAAGGTGGAGGTGACTGTGTGACTTTTACTCTGAATATAAAAGATTTTTAGTTTATAATTCTAGAGAAAATACTGATTTATGGAGCCCTTTAAGTATTTTGGGGAAAAAAAGTCCAAGGAACATTGAAATTATCTATATTTTTCATTATTATTTCAGTTAATTAGAAACAGCACAAAATGGGGAGTTCCCTGGTAGCCTAGTGATTAGGACTCAGTGCTTTCGCCACTGTGGGCCTGGTTTCAATTCTTCTTCTGGGAACTGAGATCCTTCATCAAGCAGCTGCTCACTGTGGCAAAAAAAACAACCAACAACCAACAACAACAAAGCATATTCACAAATTTGGTAAAGTGTCACATATTATGGGAGAAAAAGATTACTCATGGGTGCAAGATGACTAAAGAAATTAAATAACATGTTTTAAATAGATTTATTAACTCAATAAACATGGTGAAGCAAATGAGTCATGTCTCTACTTACAATATTCATAAGAAAAATATGGCAATCTAGAAGCAGTCAAATATGTAACACGATGTGCTCTTATTCCTGCAAACTGGACTTCACCCATCATGGGACAAACATTCTTTTGAATTAGAAAGACGGAATATGGGAGGTGCAATTAAAATCAAGTTTTGGAATAATAGAATGACATGTGGCTCTTGGAGTTCCCACTGTGTGCAACGGAATTGGAGTTATCTCTTGAGCGCTGGGATGCAGCTTCAATCCCCAGCCTGGGACAGTGGGTTAAGGATCTGGCATTGCCAAAGGTGCAGCCTAGGTTGCAACTATGGGTCAGATCTGACCCCTGGCCTGGGAACTCCATACACTTTGGGGCAGCCAAAAAAAGAAAACAGACAAAAAACTTGCTCTTGACTTTACCAATATAACTTTCAGCAAAGTAATTGTTATCGTAGTTTAAAAATAAGACAAAAATTAGATATTTATTACTAATGCATGAAATGAATGAGTCATAAGCTAAAGCAAACTAAAAATCCCAAGGGAAAAGAGATCACTCTTGTCATTCAAAGATAAGAAAAGTGTAGGCTTCTGTGTATTGTGGATGCTGAATCAGAAATCAGGAAAGACGTTATTTTCATTTCGTCTCTTGATACTTTTCAGACTGCTCCCTGATATACATGCAAGCTTTTATATACACAAAAAAGAACTCAATTTCTTTATTCAGTCAACTGAATGACAAACAGCTGAATGGAAAATCTCTCTGGAATCTGGGAATTACTAACAGCAACTTGCTGACATAGGAGAGAAAGCCAACAGGAAGATAATTGATTTTTTAAAGCAAAGTCCCCCAAACCATTTTCTATGAAACAATAAACTTCTATGAGATAAATGGATGTCACATGAGAAAGAAGTATTTTTCATTTGGGAAAAGCCACATTTTATATTTCCCCTGTTGGAGATTTCAATAGTATATTAGCATTTTAAAGACTGAACTATCTTGCTCTTGAATAAGCTATTTAACTTTATTTAACTTAGCATGGTTTCCACAATTTCTTTTGTAAAATATCAATGAAAAGTCCCTTTAGGAAGGCTATCCAAGACTTAGAGAAGAATTTGCTATCTGTTCTGGCTTCCAAGAAGGATTCAAGGAAGATTTTTCTAATGTTGTTTACATGGAACGTTAGCTGTCTTCATTTTGACACACTTTGATTCTCTTGTGGCTGCCGTTCTTTTTGTTACCTTTTAAGGGTGTCTCCTTTGCCATCTGCCCATTGTTTCCACTCCTGGGCTCAGATGGATTCCCTCAGCATCCTGCATCATCCTTGGAGTCTTTTCTCAATGTGTCCTGTATTACTGTTTGCTTCCTATATTCAGAGAGCAAGACAGATGTCATGATGCTGAAGGAAAAAAAATCACTTGCACAAGACTAAGACCAATGCTGCTTTCAAATAATACAAACCTACAGAAGATGTGGCAGAATTCACAATGATATACCATGTAAAACAGAAAAACAACAACAGGAAAGAAGAGTTTAAAAGGAAGGTGAAGTTAGGATACCTCTGAAATCGGTACAATCTATGACTGTTACATGGATTAAGATTAGAAACTCCTGATTTTGAAGCTCCAGTTGTGGCACAGTGGTTGACGAATCCGACTAGGAACCATGGGGTTGTGGGTTCAATCCCTGGCACCGCTTAGTGGGTTAAGGATTCAGCGTTGCTGTGAGCTGTGGTGTAGGTCGGGAGACGAGGCTCGGATCCCCGAATTGCTGTGACTGTGGCATAGGCCTGCGGCTACAACTCCGATTAGATCCTTAGCCTGGGAACCTCCATTTGCTGTGGATGTGGCCCTAGAAAAGGCACAAAAAGAAAGAAAGAAACTCCTGATTTTAAAGCACATTAAGTTGTAAAGATGTGCATCACCATTTTGCCCTAAGTGGAACCATCAAATGCTTGATATTAAAACCCTACTTTATACCAAGCATCCAAATAACATTCTGATGTTTACTGATTTAAGTATGGAAAGGAAAGCCATTAACAATATACATATACAGAACTGACTAACCTAAAATCAATTACTGGGAAGTTTGTTTACGTTCCCAACTTTTCACAAAAGAATGTCTCTTTTATTATACACTTATATAATGTTTATATAGTTTTTCTTCCTTTCCTTTTTTGGGGGAGGGGGGATGCACCTGAGGTATGCAGAAGTTCCTGGGCCAGGAATCAAACCTGGGCCACAGTAGCGAGATAAGCCATAGCAGTGACAACACCAGGTCCTTAACCTGCTAGGCCATCAGGCAACTCCCAATGTTCCTATAGCTTTGTTTGCAACTTCAGCCTCCACCTAAAAATGTTAGCAATTGAGGTCCTTTTCAAAGAGAATGAAGTATTTTCTCTCAAGTTCCTATCAAAAGCTGAGACAGGAGTTCCCATCCTGGCTCAGTGGAAACGAATCTGACTAGTACCCATGAAGATGCAGGTTTGATCCCTGGCCTCACTCCATGGTTTAAGGATCCAGCATTGCTGTGAGCTGTGGTGTAGGTCGAAGAGTAGGCTCAGATCCTGTGTTGCTGTGGCCATGACACAGGCCAGCAGGTATAGCTCTAATTTGACCCCTCTGAACCTCCATATGCTGCAAATGTGGCCCTAAAAAGACAAAAACAAACAAACAAAAAAACTGAGATAGGATATTAGGAAAATGTTCACATGCAAGATGTGCAATCATTACATTCTTTTCACCATCCTTGAATAAAGCCTGATAATTAGAAAACAAAATGTTGTCAAGTATGATATTTTAGCTTTACCAAAAATTATCTTTTGCATGTTGTATTTTTATATTATGTTCTTACCTTGAAAAATATTACAAAAACCATACAAAATAGAATAAGAAGAATTATGGAAACATTTCACCCTTTTTTATTAAAAATATCGAATTATTGATTTTAATGTGGATTGTAATGTTATTCAAGATACTGAAGAATTAATGAATTTCTTTTAGACTTTGGTGCTTGAAAAAGTGTTGCCTTTCTCAAAGAATGGCAGTTCTTCCTCCTATCTGAAAATGCAACCACAGAACAGACTTTTTTTTTTCTCCTTTGGCTTCAAAACTGGAAGCAACAATTTAGTCAGATTTTTAGTTTGTCTACTCAGTTTTCATTATTACTTACACAGTCTTTTGACTTGATTATTTTTATTTCTTTTCTATGCAGCAATTATCCTTGTCTGTTTCAAAACAAGAAATCTAGAATAGCATTACAGATTTCTCACAATGTGAAGAGTTTCAAAATCTCAAAGGACAATACTTTATTTACTGTTCGATGGAAAATAACCTCTAACCTGAATCAGATCTGCTCAGAGAGAGGTTATTATTCTCCAGGTTTAGCTCTTTTCAATCCCCCAGGAATCTCTCAAATTTTGTTATAATTGCTTGACTCTTGAAAATGTATATTTCACATCTATCTAATCCTTTCCCTCGATCTAATTCCCAGCTTGTATTTCTTTTCCTTTTTCTAGGTATTATCAATTTCATTAAACTCAGTTCTATATGTATGCTGTTTGGGGGACTGTTGGTTTCATTCCTTTTATAGCTCCTCAGGGTACACTTTATCTTTTGCCCTTAGAAGCCATAGACTCTTATGGGTCTAAAGCCTGTGGTGTCAAAAATACTGCCAGATATTTACTGAGAGATCTTTATGGGTAAAATACGTAAATGTCTCCAGCTTGTGGTTTCAGTATTCCACTTCGATTAGGCTACAATCATTGTTTAGGAGTCCTGACTTGTGTAAATTTGCACTAATTATATAGTTTTACTTTTTCCTCTTCTCTGTTTGAAGTACACCTTTCACAGAACTTTTCTCTCTTCCTTCCCATCACTAAGGTGTGAATTCAAATATAATTCTCTTGGGCACGTCCTCTGCCCTCAGCCTAGCTCAAATCAGTTCTCTGAAGGACCAGCCTCCAATAGCCTTCTATTATGTCTTATTTAATCTCCTTCATGGTAATTTAAAAATGTATTTCTTATATATGTATTTGGTTACATATTTGCTTTGTGTTTCTAACATTTGAACATAAACCCCATGAGAATAGGGATTATATTATAATTCTCTAATGTCTCGTACCTAAAATAATGTCTGGTACAACATTGAGGTTTAAGGAACTAATCTACTTCCTCATTTTTGATGTCATGAGAATTCGATTTTTTTTTTTTTTCTTTTTAGGACTGCACCTGTGGCACATGGAGGTTCCCAGGCTTGGTAAGGGTCTAATCGGAGCTACAGCTGCCAGCCTACACCACAGCCACAGCAACTCAGGATCCTTAACCCACTGAGCAGGGCCAGGGATCAAACCCACAACCTGATGTTTCCTAGTCTGATTCGTTTCTGCTGTGCCATGACAGGAACTCCAAGAATTTGAATTTTTATCAAGTATAGATTCAATACAACAATATGTTTCCTTGAATGAGAAGACCTCATTGGTTTAACTGATTAAAAAAATTCAGTCCTAAGCTCAATTCCTTCTGAGAACTGTCACTCAGTGGGAGATTACTATCCAAAAGTTTGCCTTCACCCCGTCCATATTTCTCTATACAAATTTAGGTGAGCAGTATATATTCTTGGGAAAGGAAAAAACTACTGCATTCTTTCCTTAACAAAATACACCAATAAAAATTAAACAACAAGCAAAATTATATTATCATGCCAGTAATATATAATGCTGATTAACTTTCCACATTTTTAAAAAATTAAAGAAGCAAATTCTAAAAGCTGAATCACAACTCTCTTTGTGGTTAACTTAAGACCTCTATAGATTAGATAATAGTGGCAGATGTGATTTTAGTTCCATCTAAATTTGATCCTCAGTAAAAGTGCCTATTGGGTGGTTAGCTTAATGCTTAGGGAGAAGAACAAGAAAATGCTGGCTAGAACTGATGACAGGGAGAAAGGACCAAAATAACAGAGAAAGACTCAAGGGGAAAAGAAAACCTGGCCACCATCCAGTAATAAGGCCTTAAATGTGTACAGCCTGCTTATCACATGATCTCTTTAGTAATGGAAAGGATCAAATCTTCTGTACTAAAATAATATGAAAGTATTCAAAGCCATTATCTTTATATACAAATTATATAGTATTGTAGGAATAAAACAACATCATTTCCTGAGCCACTAATACACCTATAAATAGCAACTTTAAGAGAAGCTCGCTGTTTCCAGCAAAAGTTATAAATGGTAATGACGTTTGGAATTTTTTGCTTCCAGATAATCTGTTTTCTCTCCACTTGCCCTGCGTTTGATGAATGCGGATGATAATTATGACAAATTTCTCTGTTCAGTGGTGTATGGGTTGCACATTTGTAGATGCCTAGGCTTGCCAAAAATATTGTTTGCTAATCTACTTATTATCCTTTTGAAAATCACCAAGCCAATAGGTCAGGCTTTTGAAGGGTACTATGGAAGCAGGAAGAGGTCAGAACTCTGCGAGCAAAGGGAAATCATCTGAAATTTCAAGGCCATGGCTGTTAACTCAGTTTCTAAGAATTTCTGTTTTGTTAACATTTCTAACGTAGGACTTCAAGTTTAGAGCACAAAAATAGGGCCTTGAAAGCAATTACTTTCTGGCACTTAGCATTAATTAATACAGTCTTTTTTAAAAACGAGTTTTGAATACTTTAATGAAAGCTTCCTGTTCAGGCCCTTGATCTGCTGGCCTTCCAGGCTGGGGGTTGAAGAGCCACAGGAAGGACAAAGAGTAGCCTGGTCAGTGCTTGTTCTCATCTCAAATTGCAGTAACAGAAGTTCCCTTTGTGGCTCAGCAGTTAATGAACCTGACTGGGATCCATGAGGATGTGGGTTCAATCCCTGGCCTGGGGCTTGGTAGGTTAAGGATCCGGTGCTATGGCAAGCTGCAGTGTAGGTCATAGATGCAGCTCGTGGTTCCGCATTGCTGTGGCTGTGGTGTAGGCTGGCAGCTGCACCTCTGATTCGACGTCTAGCCTGGGAACTTCCATATGCCTCAGGTGCGGCCCTAAAAAGCAAAAAAATAAAAAAAAAATTGCAGTAACAAGGGAGCTGCTATAATTGTGGTTCCCAAGGTGCTGCCTGCCTGGTCTCCTACCTGGTACCCACTCCTCTGCAGTCTCTTGTGCATGGAATCTGGTAGAGAGAGAGAGAGACACATTCACTGAGCTCTCCTTTGTGGTCAGTTTCTGTTTTAAGTAGCTGGATAGATGATCAAACCACCCATCTATCTATCCATTTGGGTACGTGTGTATATGGAAAATTTATGTATTTATTACATCTAGCTACTCATTATGCTATTTGCAGCTTATATTTTTGCTGTTATTTGTACAGGCACAGAGTCTTCTATTACTGATCTGTTTCTATTTCTACTATTTCTATCTTCTTAGAGTTCCATGATGGGAAGAAGAAGGACAGTTACAATTTTAGGAAAGGCCTGGCCAGGAAAGGCCTTGCTGAGAAGATATCCTTTAAGTAAAGGCCTAAAGGACCAGAGGGGATGTCACATGGAACCTGGAGTAAGAACGTCCTAGGCAGAGGATGCTTCTAAGGCATAGAGGGTGAAGTGATTAGGGATGTAGACCAGAATGAGCTGGGGGCGGGGAGGTGTAGGGGGAGACAGCAGACAGAGTCAGAGCTGGGAACTAGGGGGAGGGTGGCACACATCAAACAGAGCCTGGTTTTTACTTTAATGAATGAATGTCTTTTTAGGGCCTTACCCACGGCATAAGGAAGTTCCCAGGCTTGGGATCAAATCGGAGCTACAGCTGCTGGCCTACATCACAGCCCCGGCAACATCCTATCCCAGCTGCATCTGCAACCTACACCACAGTTCATGGCAATGCCAGATCCTTAACCCACTGAGTGAGGCCAGGGATCAAACCCACATCCTCATGGATAGTAGTCATGTTCATTACCACTGAGTCACAGTAGGAACTCTGAGCCTTATTTTTAGAATGAGATGTAAATAGGGAAATGCAGCAAAGGTTAAGGAGTCCCTGAGAGCCTGATAATGTTCCCTGTAACTCTGTTCTCCACTGCAGGGTTTACCAAAGTTGAATACACAGAGTTGTCACTCAATAAACACGTGTTTGGAATGAATTGACTGAATGTGCTTTTACTGAAGATCATAGACCATGGGAGTCTCATCTTCTGCAACCATAACTATAGTTACTACACATGGACTATAATCTGTTGCCAATTGTCCTCTCCCAAAGGGTCTTGCCTGTACTTTGTATTTGTTTCCTGGGGCTACCTTAACAAAGTACCATAAATGGGGTGGAAGTTTGTTATCTCAGAGTTCTAGAGGCTAGAAGGCCAAAATCAAGGAGCAGCTGGATTTGTTCCTTCTGAGGGCTGTGAGGGGCAACTCTTGCATGCTTACCCTTAGCTTTCATCTGTTCCTTAGTTTGTAGTGGCATTCTCCCCAAGAATTCACATCATCTTACCTCTATGCATGTCTGATTCTGTATCCGAATTTCCCCCTTTTGTACAAACATAGTCATACTGGATTAGGGCCCACCGTAGTGACCTCATCTTAATTGGATCATCTACAAAGACTCTATTTCCAAATAAAATCACATTCATTCACAGATTCTGAGGGTTAGAACTTCAACATCTAGGAGGACAAATTTCAATCCATTCTGATCAAGAAACTCTCTGAATCTCTGCAATAAAATTGTTCTGGACAAGTTCTCTGAAGGCCCCACATACCTAATCTAGTGGTCAAGTCTCAGTTCTTTTCTGCTTGTTTGCCTTTTTAGGACCACCCATGGCATATGGAAGTTCCCAGGCTAGGTGTTGAATTTGAGCTGCAGCTGCAGGCCTATGCCACAACCACAGCCATGCAGGATCTGAGGGGCGTCTGTGACCCACACCACAGCTTTCGGCCTTAATCCACTGAGCAAGGCCAGGATGGAGCATCCTCATGGATACTAGTTGGGTTTATTACAGCTGAGCCACGATGGGAACTCCTCATTTCTCTTCTTAATTGACCAGTCAGTAGCACTCGATGAAGTGGATCCCATTCTATTCATTGAAACACTTTCTTTACTTGGTTTCCCTGTTAACATACTTTTCTAAGTTTCCTTCTAGATCATTACTCCCTTGCCTTAGAACTTCTGCTGGTTTCTCCTCTCTTCCCCAATATTTTAATGTAGAAAGAAGCCAAGGCTCAATCCTTGGTCCTCTTTTCTCTGTGCACACACTGCCTTAGTGAAATCATCTATGCCTCTGGCCTTAAATATCTTCCATAAAGAAACAACATCCACATTTCTAATTCCAACTGACTTCCCTTCCATATACCCATTTGTATTTGTAAATGCCAACTTACCATCTTTGTTGTGATGGCTAATAAAAATTTCAAATTCAATGTGTCAAAAATTTAATTTCTGCACTTCCTCTGAGCCTTTGCTCAGCTCATTGCATGTTTTATCTCAGTTAATGACAGCTCTATCTTTCTACTTTTTTAGTTCAAAAAAATGTAGAATCTTTGACACATTTCTTTCACACTCCAAAGCCAATCTCACAACATATTTTGTCTTTACCTTAGAAATATTAGCAGAATCTGACCACTCTCTCTACTCCCACTTCTAGAGCCCTATTCCACATTACCATTATCTCTTGGTGGAATTACTGTAATCATCCCTCAACTGGCCATAAGGATGAAATACTTTGTATCTTGTAGTCTATTACCAACACAACAGCCACAGTGAACTTTTTAAAGTTCATGATAAGTTAGATCAGGTCATTCCACAGTTCAAACCCCTGTGATTGGTCTTCATTTTGTTAAAAAAGAAAAGAAGCCAAAGTATATAAAGTGTCTCCAAAATACAATATGATCTTCACCTTCCTTTCTTGACAACTTTATTTTCCAATTCTCTTCCTGCTTATTGTCTGTAGATCCTTTGTCCTCCTTGATGTACTTGACATGTTCTAAGAATGCGCCTCCATTGGGACGCTTACACTGGCTTCCTGTTCTGTCCAGAATGTTTTTTTCCTCCACATATCTGTAAGAAAACCCTTCATCACCAATATAAGTTGTTACTCAAATATCACTTTCCAATAAATTTAATTCTGATCTTCATATTTAAAATTTGACTTTTGCTTTTTACTTTGCTCTACTTTTTTTTGTGTGTGTTGTATTTCTTAACTGGTGCCATATTGTATTATTTTATCATCTGCGTTTATGGAAGTTCTCAGGCCATGGATTGAATCCAACCCACTTCTGTTGTATCTGCATCTGGGGCAACACCATATCCTTAACCCACTGTGCCAGGTCAGGAATCAAACCAGCAACACCACAGATATGAGCCAAATCATTAACACACTACACCATGGAGAGAACACCTCATTTGTGGGTTTTGTTTGTTTTAATTACATCTCTCCTCTCATGTAAGCTCCATAAAGAAGAGTATTTTTTCTGTTCTACTGATATATCCAATTGATTAGAGTAACACCAGTACCAGTCACATAGAGGTGACTTAATGGATTGATCTAGTAACCTGTTAGTTTATCTATAAAAAGAGGTGGCTGCATTAAGGTAGCGACACATTCAGAAGCAAAGAAAATTCAAATTAAAAAACAAATGAAAATTAGGAATATGTTTATATGTCATAATGGCATTTTCAACACCCAGATTAACTAGATAGAATAATTCTCTAACTTAAATATATCCTAAAAATATACTAAATATAGACTTTTTAAATTTTTATAGCAAATTAAAAATTTCTGGCACTGATTTTCTTTCTCTAAAAAACATATATGATATATACATTATATGTACACATGTACATGTATGTATATATACATACATATACACACATATATATATATCAGCAATCTATGTTTACTGAAAAAAAGTCTAGCATTTTCTTTTATTTGTTAACTCCTGTTCATCTCAGCATATTGACAAAATAGGAAAAAAAAAAAAACCAAAAATCTTTATATCAGAGCATTAGTAATATTTCAGAAAAAAATTAAGTGCCAAAAAAGTCAGAAATAAAAGTTAAGGTAGATGAAGAGGTAAGACTCAGCCTGTAGCTGAAATATGTTAGAAAAAGAAAAAATTGGGACAATAAGATTTTCACATTATGAAATCCCAGAAAAAGGGAAAGCACTCTGAGGCGAGAATAAACTACTACCAGCCAGAATATCATTCCCTCAACTCCAGGGATATGCAGTGTAAGTAGGTCTGAGGAATAGGTATTCCCCTGACGTTATGAAGGATGAGACTCTGGCCCTATGTCTTTAATTCATACAAAATATATTTTTATAAGGGAAAGAGCTTTAAGATGTGCTATGCTCAGGAGAGCTGGAAATGCGTATTGTGTTAAAAAAGGTCTCTATTCAAGTGTCCTGGTGTTACAAAGGGAGGAGGATATACTGAGGCTAAGAGGATTTAGAGATTCTTTTCAAGTTAGCTAGATTTCTTCTCAGTTTCAGGAAAGCCAGTTTTATATAGTATGAGGGCCGAGGTTACTGAAAAATTCTTTGAAAAGTCATTTGAGGCCAGAAAGCATTATTTTACACACAGCAGCCCTGGCAATCATAAGGAGAACAAAACGATCTATGAGTACACAAGCATTTCACCAGTGACTTTTCCAAATTCTCTAATAACTTGTTCTTCTCTCCCAGCATAGCTAACCCATGAATTACATGATTAAATTCCTAATTCACTTGAAACATCACTATCAACCTCTTTGTTTATTCAATCAAAACCAACTGCATTTATTAATTTCATACTGTAAAATGCATTGTCTCCTCATGATTATGAAGAAATATGCCTTTTATTAAAATGAACTGAAAAATAAATTAATTGATATTATCTAGATTAAATTTTAAATTCATCATTTACTATTTTGTATACTATGTAATTTAAGTAAAACTATACACAAACAAATATGATTGACTATGCTATACAAGTAACTGACTTTAGCTAAAAAATTTAAAAAATTACAATAATATGTGTTTTTTTCATTAATCAACCACCTTAATTAGTAACAGCAAAATTACTTTTAAAATTTTTCAACTCATTTTGGTATTTGTGAATGATACAATTAAAATTACTTCTTAGATATGTACTTAATATACCTTAGGTATTGAAATGTCAATCAACAGCTGATTGGCTTAGGAAGATGTGGTATATACACACAATGGAATACTACTCAGCCATAAAAAAGAATGACATAATGCTATTTGCAGCAACATGGATGGAACTAGAGATTCTCATACTGAGTGAAGTAAGTCAGAAAGAGAAAGACAAATACCATATGATATCACTTATATCTGGAATCTAATATATGGCACAGATGAACCTTTCCACAGAAAAGAAAATCATGGACTTGGAGAATAGACTTGTGGTTGACAAGGGAGAGGGATTGGGGTGGATTGGGAATTTGGGGTTAATAGATGCAGACTATTGCCTTTGGAATGGATTAGCAATGAGATTCTGCGGTGTAGCACTGGGAACTATGTCTAGTCATTTATGATGGAGCAGGATAATGTGAGAAAAAAGAACGTATACATTTATATGTAACTGGGTCCCCATGCTGTACAGTAGAAAAAATAATAAAAGGTTAAAAAGAAAAGAAAATATTTTGGAGTTTCTACTGTGGCTCAATGGGATCAGCAGCATCTTGGGAGCTCTGGGACGCAGGTTTCATCTCTGGCTTGGCACAGTGGGTTAAGGATCTGATGTTGCCACAGCCATGGCTTAAGTTGCCATTGCAGCTCAGATCTGATACCTGGCCTGGGAACTCCATATGCCTCGGGGCAGCCAAAAAAGAAAAAAATAATAATATATTTATAGTAAACTCCATGTAAAAGTCATACTTGAAGATCAATTGCTAAATCTATTTGTGGAATTATCAATCACTAATTCTACGTTGGACTTTGGTTTTGGGAGGGGGGCACATCCCTGGCATGTGCAAGTTTATGAGCCAGGGATTGAACCTGCACCACTGCAGTGATAATGCAGATCCTTAACCAGCTTTGCCACCGGGGAACTTCTGTTGGTTTTTTTTTTATTTTTTTATTTTTTTAATTTTCCCACTGTACAGCAAGGGGATCAAGTTATCCTTACATGTATACATTACAATTACATTTTTTTCCCCCACCATTTGTTCTGTTGCAACATGAGTATCTAGACAAAGTTCCCAATGCTACTCAGAAGGATCTCTTGTAAATCTATTCTAAGTTGCGTCTGATAAGCCCAAGCTCCCGATCCCTCCCACTCCCTCCCCTTCCCATCAGGCAGCCACAAGTCTCTTCTCCAAGTCCATGATTTTCTTTTCTAAGAAGATGTTCATTTGTGCTGGATATTAGATTCCAGTTATAAGTGATATCATATGGTATTTGTCTTTGTCTTTCTGGCTCATTTCACTCAGTATGAGATTCTCTAGTTCCATCCATGTTGCTGCAAATGGCATTATGTCATTCTTTTTTATGGCTGAGTAGTATTCCATTGTGTATATATACCACTTCTTCCAAATCCAATCATCTGTTGATGGACATTTGGGTTTTTTCCATGTCCTGACTATTGCGAATAGTGCTGGAATGAACATGCGGGTGCATGTGTCTCTTTTAAGTAGAGTTTTGTCTGGATATATGCCCAAGAGTGAGATTGCAGGGTCATATGGAAGTTCTATGTGTAGATTTCTAAGGTATCTCCAAACTGTTCTCCATAGTGGCTGTACCAGCTTACATTCCCACCAACTGTGCAGGAGGGTTCCCTTTTCTCCATAGCCCCTCCAGCACTTGTTATTTGTGGATTTATTAATGATGGCCATTCTGACTGGTGTGAGGTGGTATCTCATGGTAGTTTTGATTTGCATTTCTCTTATAATCAGCAATGTTGAGCATTTTCTCATGTGCTTGTTGGCCATCTGTATATCTTCTTTGGACAAATGTCTATTCAGGTCTTTTGCCCATTTTTCCATTGACTGGTTGGCTTTTTCGCTGTTGGGTTGTATAAGTTGTTTGTATATTCTAGAGATTAAGCCCTTGTTGGTTGCATCATTTGAAACTATTTTCTCCCATTCTGTACGTTGTCTTTTTGTTTTCTTTTTGGTTTCCTTTGCTGTGCAAAAGCTTTTCAGTTTGATGAGGTCCCATGGGTTTATTTTTGCTCTAATTTCTATTGCTTTGGGAGACTGACCTGAGAAAACATTCATGATGTTGATGTCAGAGAGTGTTTTGCCTATGTTTTCTTCTAGAAGTTTGATTGAAAAGTCATAAAAAATCCTTCCAACTTGATTACATGTGCTTCTTCAACCAAGTTAAGCATACACTTTGAATAAATGTAAATTGCTTACCTACTGTTAATGATCATAATGTGAGATTTTAAATATTGGGTGAATTATTTTAAAAATCTCAGAGTAGTGACTTCTTTCTACAGATAACTTCAGTTTTAGAAGTTCTAAAGACTTCATTTACTAGAATTAATTTCATTTTTTAATGGAGCGAATTAAAATTTTCCTTTAAAAGTCAGAGGAGTAATTATCCATTCCTTGGTTTAATGCAACTCTTCTAGCAGGACTGTGCTGAGGCTCTGTATTATTGAAGAGTGAAATAGCAAATCGAGTAAGAGATTTCTTATTACATTGTCAAAACACATGAGTGATGGAGGGCAATGTTTCTTTTCCAAATTGAATTATTCTTTTGTTTAACATCTAATAATTAAAATTTACATATGAAGTCACACATAAAACAACTATTCTAAAATCAAGTAAATGAAAAAAAGGGTGATGAGTAATTCATTTACTAGTATCATGGTCTGCAAAGTAGAAGGCTGGATGGAACATATTTAAGAAAAAATAAAAACTTAATTTCCAAATTCCTAAAACTGAATTCTCCAAAATGTGTATCACCAGCTTTAACTACCTCCCCCATCAAGCCTCTTATAATAATGAGCTTCCCACTTGCAGTAAATGATATAACCAGTCACTGAGACTGAAAATTTTAGAAATCTTCCCTTACTGTTTTCTTGCTTCCTACTCCATCCATAAATCCCATGAGCTCAACTGTCAAATTGTGTTCTGAGTCTGATCTTTCCACACTGGCACTGGCAGTGTGATTCTCAGTGACTGGCAGAACCACGGGTTACCAAAGATGTCTGTGTCCTAACCTGTGGAGCCTGTGAGTAGGTGAGGTTACATGGCAAAGAATAATTCAAGTTGTACATAGAATGAAGATTGCTAATCAGTACATCTTGAGAGGGGAGTGTCCTTCTGGAATACTTGGATGGGTTCACAAGTATCCTTTATACACCAAGGAGAGAGGTAAGAAAGTGAGAACCAGAAAGATAGCAGTATGAGAAAGACTCCTGCTGACATGGCTGCCTTTGAAGATACAGGAAAGGGCCATGAACTAAGAATTGGGGTGGCTTCTAGAAAGAGGAAAAGGCATGGAACAGATTACTTCTTAAAGCCTCCCGGAGGAACATACTCTGCTAACACCTTAATTTCAGTCCTGTGATGCCTATTTCAGAATTCCAACCTCAAGAACTATGTGATAATACATTTCCATGGCTTTAAGCTGCTCAATTTGTAATTTCTTTTTCTTTCTTTCTTTCTTTCTTTCTTTCTTTCTTTCTTTCTTTCTTTCTTTCTTTCTTTCTTTCTTTCTTTCTTTCTTTCTTTCTTTCTTTCTTTCTTTCTTTCTTTCTTTCTGTTTGTCTTTTTAGGGCTGCACCCAGGGCATATGGAGGTTCCCAGGCTAGGGATCAAATTGGAGTGGCAGCTGCTGGCCTACACTACAGCCACAGCAATGCCAGATCCAAGCCGAGTCTGTGACCCACACCACACCTCACGGCAATGCCAGATCCTCAACCCACTGAGCAAGGCCAGTGATTGAACCTGCAACCTCATGGTTCCTAGTCGGATTCGTTTCTGCTGTATCACGATGGGAACTCCAGTTTATGCTAATTTCTTACAGCAACAATAGGATATGTCATCTTACTTAAACAATTATCTTCACCACTGCAATAGCCCTCTAACTAGTCTCCATAATTCCATTATCATCTCTCTGAGATACTGTTTTCTACAAACAAAACTGGTCTTTGTTTCAAAGTGGAAATTCTATGCTTACTCACACATACCTGTCCATGACTTTATGGCATGATCAGAAAATAAACTCAAGACTCTCATCCTGTCCCACAAGGCCTTACACCATCTGGTTCTGTTCAACCTCTCTGAATCCTCATAGCCTATCTCTGTCTGCCTTTCTGTCTTCATTTCATCCATTCTGATCTTCTGCAAGAATGTAAAGCATTCCAAACTCATTTCTCATTCATAATCTTCTTTTGTGGAATCCTCTGTCTGAAATCCTGTGGCCCCCAAACTCTGCATGGCTAGATTCTTGTCATTTTCTTATTTCTGATCAAATATTACCTTCTTAAGAAAGCCTCTGGCTACCCAATCTAAGTTAAACTTCTATTATCTTCATATGTCATATCATTATTCAAAATCAACTTGTTCATTTGTGATTTTATATTAACTTGTTTATTCCCACTCCTCACACACCAAAGTAATGTAAACACTGCAAGAGGAAAAACTCTGTGTTTCATCAAGGTAACAACAGTACTTAGAATAGCATCTGATACATTACAAATGTCAAATATATATCTGTTGAATGAATGAAAAAAATTGTGAAGCCAATTAAGACTTTTAAATATTAAGGTCATACGCAATTAAACATTAATACATGTTTCTTCTCAGTTGATTAAGTTCATTAATTCTCCTAGTGCAAAAATTTCATATTGTCATTTTACACATTGGGGTAGAAAGTCTCATAACATGATTGTAATTTACACAGTAACACTTTTCTATTCACAATGATATTTAACTTTCTCTTATCACAGAGGTTTCCATAAAGAACTATTATCTTGTGAGCTCTTACCCTTTCTTTCGTAATAAACTAGAGTGATTATCTGTTTCTTTCGGAGTATAATTAATTTCTTTCATTCTGAGATGACAGTTGTATTTCTAGGGCACATGCCATCAGAGTCTACAATTTTCACTCTGAATCAATAATGATGAGAATAATTATAGAAAAGAATGTATGGTCTTCATAACCACATGCCTGAATTTAATTCTCTCTGAATGAATTATTATTTGTTTAACCTTGGACAAGTTACTTAAACTATGTGTCTGTTTCTTCATCTACAAAATTAGCTTAATACTCTTAGCAGCTACTTTATAGGTAGGGGGTAAAAATTAATTGAGTCAATACATGGAAAGAACTTGGAGACTCATAAGATATTCATTAAGTAAATATACACTTATCAGGGAAATTACAACACAAATCATATTGATTCCATCACAGACATCATTTAACTGTTTGACATGTCATTACAAAATTGCTCTCCTCTAACTGTAAATCTTAATTAATTATACTGACTAAAACATAATTTATTTATAGTTTTCAAAGTAACATATTCACTCAAAACAACTTGTGTGTAGTCTTAAAATTCCATCTAATTCTCACTCTATATCATGTCATGTAACTTAAAGATCATATTTATTAAATATGACCTCAAAGTGTTTTAGTTACTGCAGTGAATTGTTTTATAATTTGACAGTATAATGGGGGAAGAGGGTGCTGGTGTCCAAGATAAGACAATAAAAAGGTTGATTTTTTTTACTGTGGAAATACTGGAAATAATTTTCAGAAGATGCTAAAATAAAGTACAACCCATAATGATATGTAAAACTCCTAAGAACCATCAGTTGTTACCCCTTACCACCATGAATTGCAAAATAGTATCCATTCCTTTAGGTTTCTGAACTCAAGTTATTACAGGTGCAGAAGTAATATCACTAAGTTACTACAATAAAATATATATATACACATACTATATATAGTATTATATAGGTATATATCAATACTGCCATATACTAGTCCAATCAACCATTATTAAAAAGATATGAACGCCAGGAAATAATCACAATCTCCAAAGGGGTAAAAATAACTGAGGTGGGATAAGTAGACAATATCCCCCAAATTTATGCTTTGGTTTTTCTCATTTTAACATTTTCTGTTTGATTTGAAAGTATTTTCTGTGATTTGGATTTATGCTTCTCTCTGAACAAAATCATAATTGTAGGGCACTAACTAATGTCATGATTTTATGAGCAGATGCTAGTATAGTAGATACTCTAATGATAACTAAACACTTATAGAGATTGATAGAGTAATTTTTCTAGGACTAAATTTATTTATTTTTTTGGCACAAGCACTCTCAAATTAAATTGACTTATTCAAACAATTACATAGCGATTCAAAGCATATAGTTAGTAACAGGTTTATTTTAAAGCTAATTTATTCTAATTTGCTCCCTTGGAAGAAACACTTGTCAAAATAAGTGATGTTATGGGTACATTTCCCTGATTGATTCTATTTCTATATTTCCCTTTTTATTTTATGGCTGAAGTGAGTGATTATGACTCTGGGTAAAATATGCAGGTTTTTCATATACTACCATGTGAGAGCTAGATAATTATATTGAGAATTCTCCTCCCCCTCTTTCTCTTTTTCCTTGTCCTCTTGCTACTCCTCCGTTTTCTTTTGGGGAGGGAGCAGCAGAATCCCTGGAATTATTTGAGAATAATTTAGGTCTTTAAGTCTTTATTAGGTATATCTCAGCTCACCACTAGGCAGAAATGGCATGAAGATCAATTTAGGTTAGAATCTTCATTAAACTCCCACATTTGAAAAAACACTAATTTCTTTTTTTTTTTTAACTAACGAAAACATGTGTTACTTTATTATTTTGCTCTCTCTACAAAAAACATCCCATTTGTAATTTAATTATCTCTTCCTAGCATTTTAAAAGTAACAGTAACAGAATTTATATATCTATTTTTTGAGTAGAGAGATTAAAATAAATTAAAAATTATGTGGAAATTAATGAAATTCCATTATCAAAATCATGCAAAAAGTGGAGTCTCTAAGCACTCAAAAAGTAAAACCACTTTTATTATATAGGAGATATTGAAAATAATTGAAAAAAACATAAAAACATAGGAAAAGGTAATCAATAATTATATTATGCAGCAATATTCATAGACTGAATAATGGAGGTATATAAAATGCACATGTATGTCAATGTATTTGATAATAGTGAAATTTTGATGTAAATTTCAAATGGATTTTTTTCTTGGAACAGACAAGAAATTAAAGTTTATTTGAAAGAATAATTATGAAATGACTTCCAATATAATTTTAAAACTAATAATTGAGGAGAAGGGAAAAATGCTTCCACTATAGATAATGCTCACAGATTATAAGATTAGCAACTGAAGAGACAAATGAACATAAGAGGGTATCAATCTATTACCAGAATATGCTTATAAGAGTATTAAAATAAGATTACAATAAACTTCATTTTATTGAGAAAAATAACATTTTATTGTGTAAATGCTGCTGAAATTTTTAATTTTTGAAAAAAAGCAGTTAGAGTTTGTATCTCAAAATATACAAAATGAACACCAGATAGATTATAAGTCTGGTTTAAAAATATATGTATAAGAAGTGAGATCATAGAGTATTAGAATTAATAGGGAGATACTTATATAAACTTTGGGTTGAGGAAAATATATTAAAGTTAGAAAGGGAGCAAAATCCAGAATTTAAAATAAAATATATTTAATTATTATTAATTATTATTATTAATTATTATTTAATACTTTTTTGATTAAAATAAAAGATTCTATTTTTAAAAGAAATAAAGAAAAACAACAGCCTCAGTGCAATATTTGCAGCACAGGACAGCTCCCAAAAATTTGGAAAAAAATAAATGAAGAGAACAAATCAACCACATAATAATAAAATCAGCAACCTAGAAGAGATAGTTATTTTCCTAGAAATGTACAATCTCCCAAGGCTGAACCAAGAGGAAACACAAGACATGAAGACATGAAGACATGAAGACATGAATTACCTGTCATTAAATTGAATCAGTAATTTAAAAAAAACCCTCTCAACAAATAAATGTTCAGAAAAAAATTGCTTCATAGGTGAATTCTACCAAACATTTAAATAGGAGTTAATGCTTATTCTTCCTAAATTATTCTAAAGTATTTCAGAGAAAGGAACACTTCTTAACTCATTACAGAAAGAAAGCCAGCATCACAGTGATACCAAAGGCAGACAAAGACACCGCACGTGAACACACACACACAAAGACTATAGGCCAATATCCCTGATGAACATAGATGCACAAATCCTCAACAAAATAGTCAAAATGAATTAAAAACTTACAAGTAAGGCTTGAAACTCCTAGAAGAAAACATTGGTAGTAATCTCTTTGAGATTAATTTTAGCAGTATTCTTTTGGATTTGTCTCCTCATGCAAGTGCAACAAAAGCAAAAATAAACAATGAGACTATATCAAACCAAAAAGATTTTGCATAGCAAAAGAAAATATCAACAAAATGAAAAGACTGCCTAATGAATGGGAGAGGGTATCTGCAAATGGTAGATCTGATATGGCATTAATATCCAAAATGTACAAAGAACTCATACAACTTGACATCGTAAAAACAAACAACCCAATTAAAAGATGGGTAAGAACTTAATAGACATTTTCTCAAAGAATACATACAGATAGCCAACAAACACCCAAAACACCTAAAAAGCCCCGCATCACTAATCATCAGATGAAATGCCAATCAAAACCACAATGAGATATCACCTTACACAGGCCAGAATGACTATTACCAAAAAGACAACAAATAACAGGTGTTAGAGAGGATGTGGATAAAAGCTAACTTTGGACACTGTTGGTGGCAATGCAAGTTGATGTAGTTACTATGGAAAAGAGTATGAAGTTTCCTCAAAAAATTAAAAATAGAACTACCATACTATGCAGTAATTCCACTTCTGGGTATTTTTCCAAGGAAAACAAAGCACTAATACGAGAAGATATATGCACTGCTATGTTCATTCTGACATTATTTGCGGTAGCCCATATATGGAAGCAACCCAAGTGTCTGTTGATAGATGAATAGTTAAAGAAACTGTGATATGTATACAATGTAATATTACTTGGCCATTAAAAAAGAATGAAATTTTGCTACTTGAGACAACATGGATAGATGAAGAGGGTATTATGTTAAGTGAAATAAGTCAGAGAAAGGCAAACACTGCGTAGTTTCACTTATATATGGAATCTACAAAACAAAACAAAAGAGCAAAGATAACAGAATAGAAACAGAGTTATAGATACAGAGAACAAACAGGTGGTTGCCAGGGCTGTGAGGGATGGGAAGGAATAAGTAAGACAGGTGAGGGAGATTAAGAGGTACAAATCTGGGAGTTCCCGTCTTGGTGCAGTGGTTAACGAACCCATGAGGTTGAGGGTTCAATCCCTGCCCTTGCTCAGTGGGTTAACGATCCGGCGTTGCCATGAGCTGTGGTGTAGGTCGCAGACTCTGCTCAGATCCCGCGTTGTTGTGGCTCTGGCATAGGCTGGCAGCTACAGCTCCCATTAGACCCCTAGCCTGGGAACCTCCCATATGCTGCAGGAGCGGCCCAAGAAATGGCAAAAAGACAAAAAAAAAAAAAAAAAGAAAAAGAAAAAAGAAAAAAGAAAAAAAAAAGAGGTACAAATCTTCAGTCTCAAAATAACTGTCACAGGGATGAAATACAGTGCCTGGGGAATATAGTTATTAATAACATAATATATTTGTATGGTGACAAAAGATAACTAGACTTATCATGGTGATCATTTTATAATGTATAAAACTATCAAATTACCATGCTGGGCACCAGGAACTAACACAATGTTTTAGGTCAATCCTACTTGAAAAAAAAAAAAAAAAAAAACCACAAGCACAGAAACTAATAGAAAAAGAGATCAGATTTGTGGCTACAGGCCACAGGGGTTGAGGGGACAGGGAACTGGATGAAGGTGGTCAAAATGTAGAAATAAGTATTTGGGATGTAATGTAAACTATGATTAATATACTTAACACTGTTATGTATGAAAGGTGTTGAGAGTAAATCCTAAGAGTTCTCATCAGAAGAAAAAATATCCTTTTCCTTTTATTTCATATCTATAGGAATGATGGATGTTCATGGCAATCATCTTTGATGTCCGTAAATGAAATCTTTAGGCTGTACACCTTAAACTAATTCAGAGCTGTATGTCAATTATATATAAATTAAAATAGAAATGTATAAATTATACCTATTAAATAACATAAAAGAATAAAAGGACAAATAACACAAAAATGGAAAAGTGATAAAAGTGCAAACTATGAATGTAAAATTTTTCAGACCTATTAAATGTCTCTCTAGGAATTAGGGAAATGCAATTCAAAGAGAGATTGTTAATAATTATAAGAGGTGAATCATAGCTATTTCTGTTGAAGATGTGGTACACTAGTCCAAGTTTAAACTGCTATAATTTGCAAAATAAAATAATAAAAGTTTGATTCAAAATCCACTTTTGAGTTTATATTCCAAAAACAAATGCACCTTGTTTGTATGTGTGTGTGTGTGTGTGTGTGTGCGTGTGTGTGTGTGTGTGTGTGTGTGTGTGTGTGTGTGTGTGTGTAAAGTGTATGTACAGGTACCTTATCTTCTGAATTTATAGGTCAGTGGACCAAAAAGGAGCTACAACCAAACATGGCACAAAAGTCATTACCCAGAGAACTTGCTCTGAGCTGGAGGGACTAGACAGGAAGGTGGGTGGCTTCTCTTGAGGAATTTCAGAGTATTTTCTCTGTGAAGAAAGAAGGAAGCAAAGGGATATCTGATGCCTGAAAGTATAAAAAGTTGCAGAAAATGTTAACAAATAGCCATGTTCCAGAGTGTTCTTCTTAGATTTCATTGAGGAATTCTATAAGAATTAGGAGAGATATTACGGTTTTCATAGAAATGGTTGGTAAGAAATTTATCAATGAATTTTTTAATCTTTTTATGAGGACACACAAAAAACCTTTTTGATGCTACCAATATTTCTACATCTGATGTGAACTAAAAAGCCCTTATTCTATACAATCTATGATAGTTGATAAGAATACTGGAGTCAAATTTTGAATGAGTTTTTTACTTATACGGAGTTTAAAATCTGTTTCTTTTAATATTTAATCTTTTTTTAACTTACTGCTTTTTAAATTTTATTTTACCCAAATGGTGTTAAATTATTGGAACAATTAGACCCAAGTTCATTTTGTAATTACGGGAATTATGCGAAAATAGACATCAGTAAAAAACAATATTTTTGTGGTCTGTGATTACATAAATGCATAAAATGTTGGCACATTGCCCAAAGGATACAATGCTCTTTATTACAATAAACAAAAGGAGAGCATTGATCCAAGAGAAAAAAAAGTATTTTCTGTATGAAGTTGTTAGAATTTAATAGTAACATCTTTGTTTACTTTTATAGTCATTTATTTAATATTTTTTAAAAGGACAATGGGCATTTAAAAACCTCAGGGAAGGAAAATATTGCTTAGTATCGCTATCCTTTTAAAATGTTTTATTAAATTACTGCATGTTTGGAAGTTATAAATCACCTAGGTAGCATAATATATATCAAATGTTAGGTGTGAAAGAAATTAGAGTTAGGTAGGGCCTTAATCTGGCCCTTATAAACACACATTATATATATATATATATATATATATATATATATATATATATATATATATATATACACATACACACACATATGTATATAGGTATAAATATAGATATATGGATAACATTTGGGGCCTTTTCCTTCTTTTCTTTTCATTATTTTATCTTTAGAAGCGCTATTTGTTGAAGAGCTATCATTTTCCTATATGGAGAGGAATTCTTTGTTTTCTGCTCAGACTACCTTGCCATGGGGCGGTGAGGGAGTCAAGAGGAATTTAGTGGGATAATTATTTTCCCATCACTGGGGTTTCTGATCCATATGAAAGAGGGTGGTATTTATTGACTGGTATGTGACATTCTGAATCTTTTATTAATAAAAGCATCCAAAATAAATCTGATGCACTGAAGGATTCAGCACTCAACCAAACTTGTGTGGTTTGCGTGAATATTGCACAAAACCAACACTCTTGGTGTTAGAATGATCTTAATTTGTAGTCAGCAATTAAATAAAGGTGAAGGAAGTAGCTTGGACCTAATTAAAAGTCCATTCATAGTGAAAGAGAATATTGAATGTACAGGAAAAACAATAATTAATTTTCAGTAGCATCTATTTCTTAAACTAATAACACCTACTAGAAAGAAGATTAACTATATTCCTTTAATGCCTATAGTTATGGGTAGGAATGATCTTCAGTCATGTATGCTAAGGATGATGCCTGTCTGATAAAATAAACTGTTTGTAACAGGTCTTAATTCCATGAAAACCTTTAAGAATCAAAATTTATTTTCTAATAAGGGCAAGCAACCATTTACATACAATGGAACTGATATTCAAAGGACGAAAAGGTAACAGTATATAATGAAAAAAATGGCAGTAATTTTTGTTACATTATATTTTAAATGTGATTTTGCTGGTTACACTGAGGTACTGCGCATATGCATAAGTAATTACTGTAAGAGAAAAAGACCAAATACATTTAAATTAAGATAGTTTACAAACTTACAGAGTTCCCGTTGTTGCTCAGTGGAAATGAATCTGAGTAGCATCCATGAGGACCCAGGTTCAGTCCCTGGCCTTTCTCAGTGGGTTAAGGAACTGGTGTTGCCATGAGCTGTGGTGTAGGTTGCACACACAGATTGGATCCTGCGTTGCTGTGGCTGTGGTGTAGGCCAGTGGCTACAGCTCCAATTTGACCCTTAGCCTGGGAACCTCCATATGCTGTAGGTTTGGCCCTAAAAAGAAAAAAAAAAGACTGCTTACAAACTCTAAAACATCTGTTCTAAATACAAATTTCATTAGATGTACAGATGTAGTAAAGTTCTAGAATCGTACAATTGTTCATTATTATATATTTGTATGTAGCATTCCAAAATATGTTTTCACACCTTTTATGTAACTGGTAGTTTGTTATTGGTGTTGGGTCTGGCATAAGGTGTCATTTTGAAATTTACATTTCCAAACAATTGGCAAGATTCTTAGGCTGAATCCCCTGTTCAGAAGAACCTACCTTTTGGGTAATATATCAAGATGGTGCCTTTGCACCAAAGATCTATTACAAGAGCACCACAGCACTGAGAGTTCTAATGATGGATGGGATAATTTATCACGAACATTAAGTCTTGTTGTATTCCTCAGAGCTGCTCACTTGCTGAGGAAGAATGAGACTTAGAAAACAAAGTGGCTTCAGCTCCATAGGAAGAATGTGTCAGTCATTAAGAAGTCCATATTGCATTTATTTCTCTTGTCGAGAAAACTAAAGCAGGAGTTATGAAAATAGTTCTATGAAGCAATGAGGCAGTGTCATTTCCCCAAAGTACTATACAACTGACTTGAGGATTGAAATATTTCTTCTAAAATTTTGGGCAATGTGCGACATTTTTAGCAACTACTTATTTATGCAGAACACCCTAAGTGGTAGTATTTGAAGAAAAAAGATACAACCTCCCCCCCCACTGCCCGGTTCCGGTCTATGAAAAGTAGTCAGTCTAATTTAAAAAGTTATGGCTATTTAAATTATAAAAATTAACCACATGAAAAATCCTGTTTTAAGAGTTGATCCAAATACCACCTCTCCTAATATTCTGGAATAAAACCTAGTACTAATACTTAAATGACACTAGGGAGACAATAATTTTGCTCAGTATTTAGCTTTATGGGAAAATATTCAGTATATTAACTCTTGACAAAACCTTTGTGCCAGGGACACGAATAACCTTACGTGAGTAATCTATTGCTTTCTAGGAATATCTACTGTCCTGCAAAATCCCTAGTGAAAACACAAGCATGTCCTATATTTCTGTAGGGCTTCTGCTTTTGCAGAGGACAGTACAAATTTTGATTATATTTTTATCTCAAATATATGATTAAATTTAGATTCTAGCCGTAAAATCAGGCAGAAGAAAAACACATTAAACAATACAATTGGGACTTCATTGTTTTGCAAGAAAAGTATGGTCCCATAATTTTTCTACTTAAATTCTTTCAAAATTTCCCTGTAACTTTGAGAACAAACCTCTCTAAGCACAATAGCAAGGGTTTGTGTGTTGTGCGTGGTCTTCGACCTGCATCACTCATCGGGCCTCGTCTCAAAATCTGCCCCTGATGGGCTCCACCTTCTTTAAGCCTCATGCCCCTTCCTGTGTGTACACCAGTTCCTCTGTCTGGAAAGTCCTTACCTCCCACATCCTGTTAGACATTACAGAAAAGGGCTAAGAATACAACCAACAAGCAAATATACATCACTCAACATAAGAAAGAGAACACTGCGGATAGATTCCCTGTCACTCAAATCATATCTACTTCCTCCCCACTCTCAGACCCAGATAATGGATGTTCTGATTTGAAGGTTAATCAATTCCACACATTTAATACACACACATATACACATATACACACACTTAAGCAATAAATCACTTTTAAAACTTTATGTAAATGGGTTCATGGTAGATGCCACTGAATAGCATGGTATATGTTCATATGCAATTCACCTGTTCACACCGAATATTACTTGAAAAGTTCATCTATTTTTATATATATGGAGCTAGTTTATCCATTTTCATTGTGGATTGATATTTAATGTATGACTATAACATTATGTGCTCATCTATTCTTTTAAATATTACAGTTAGGGTTTGAAATTTCCTTCTTTCTCTCCTCCCTTTCTTCTTACCTCCTCCCTCCTTTGTTTCCTCCCTTCCTTTTCTAAAGTGATAAAACAAATGTTGATAAGAACAAGGTAGTATATTTCTCATATATATATGTATGTATACATATATATACTGGGTACAAATGAATGTTACAACATTCACTGTATATGCATTTTCAATTTTTCGAGGAATTATCCTATTTCTGGGTAAAGTAATTGTACAGTTTATATTTCCTTAGCAGAATAAAATAGATGTCATTTCTTTGCATCTTTGTTACCGTTTAGTGTAAAACTTGCTAGGTTTTTAGTTGCATGTGCCTGATAGTAGAAAATTTGAGCTCATGTTATATTTAAACACATAAACATAAATTATATGTTTATTAGTCTCTTCTATGAGTTACCTAATTAAATGTTGTGTTTGTTAGTCTATTGGGTTGACTTTTTCTCCTTATTTTTTAGTTTTTACAAATAAATTATGCACACAAACTATTGGAAATATCTCTCAATCTAAGATTATATTTTAGCCTTAGGATGTCTTTATATGAATATAAATTATTATAAATTACAACATAAAATTTATTAATGTTCTTCTTTAAAGTCTGTTTTATGCCTTATTTAACCAACGTTATGAAGAGAGTATATTATATTTTCTTCCTAATATTTTTTTTCTTTTTAGGGCCACACCTGCTATATATGGAAGTTCCCAGGCTAGGGACCACATGGAGCTGCAGCTGCCTGCCTACACCACAGCTACAGCAACGCCAGATCCAAGCTGCCTCTGTGATTTACACCAGCTTATGGCAATGCCAGATCCTTAACCCGCTGGGCAAAGCCAAGGATCAAACTCACATCCTCATGGATGCTAGTCAGGTTCTTAATCTGCTGAGCTATAACAGGAGCTCCAATTTTCTTCCTAAATTTAAAATTTGTTTTTAAAGTTTTAAAATATATGTGATACTAAGTATATATTCATTTTTTTCCAATAAAGATAACTGACTGTGAAGGAAGCCTTTATAGCTAGTCCATCTTTTCACACTGATCTATAATGCACCTTGAATCCTATTTCACTTCCTTACAAGCATAGGTTTCTTTCTGGGTCTTCTATTCAGTTCTACTGTTTTAATTACCTCCTCATTTGCTAATACCATATTTTTAATTATTATACTTTAATATCTGATAGGGCAAGCTTCTTTAACTTATTCCTGTTCTTTTTCAAAATTAGAATGGCTCTTATTACACTTTGTTTTTCCCAATAAATTGTAGAAGCAGCTTGGAGTTCCCTAGTGGCTCAGCATGTTAAGGACCTGGCATTGTCACTGCCATGGCTGGGGTCACTGCTGTGGCATGGGTTTGATTCCTGGGCCAGGAATTTCCACATGCTGCACATGTGGCCAAAAAGGGAAAAAAAATGTAGAAGCAGCTTGTCAAACCTCATGAAAAATGCTGATGGTGTTTTCATTGGAACTACAAATACTTAATTAACACCTAATCATCTTTTAGATGTACTTTAAATAGATTTTTGCACTTGAAAACAAGCCATGATTTCTCCAAAAGGATTACATCCCCTTATATTTCTCAGTGAAATATACCTCTGCTCTGTTGCACTTACTATGGTTACATTTTTATATTTGTCTGGAATTATTTGTCTGTGTCTTCTCCTCATTAATAATAATAGCAATAATTATTATCATCATAGTAAAATAGCTACAAGAATAACATAATTACTAATTCTTAGACAACATGCATAAACACACAAACTGAGGTAAATACTGAAGCGAAACAGTATACTGTGGTGATTTAAGTTACTACACCAGCAGATCAACTAAGGCAGACTGAAACCTCTCAAAGAAAATCTTGGAAGCACAAGATATTAAATAGTGTAATTGGCTAGAAGCACAAGATATTAAATAGTGTAATTGGCTAGATTTTGGTAAATATAAGTTGACCAACCAGAGTAAAAGAAGTCAGTTAAAAACCAGTGATGTCCCTGGATTTCCCTTTGTGGTGCAGCAGAAACGAATCTGACTAGGAACCATCAGGTTGCAGGTTCAATCCCTGGCCTTTCTCAGTGGGTTAAGGATCCAGTGTTGCCGTGAGTTGTGGTATAGGTCACAGACACAGCTTGGATCCTATGTTGCTGTGGCATAGGCCGGCAGCTGTAGCTCCAATTGGACCCTTAGCCTAGGAACCTCCATATGCCATGGATGCAGCCCTAAAAAGAAAAAAAAAAGTTAAACATGTACTTATTAAATAGCCCAGTAATCCATACTGGAAACGTGTGTTCCCATGAAAAAAAAAAAAAAAAGAGTGACGTCCCATTATATCTTTATGCTAATTTAATTATTAAGAGAATACCTCTTATGTGTGTATTTATCCATCTATCTGTCTAATATCTATATTAGACATATTTATATATATCAAAGGACACATTAATTTGGTAAAGCATGTGATCATGTTCCAAAGGAAGATTTGGCCAAGCAATTGAAACTAAGGGTTGAATAATCTTTTATTCTACAGAGGAGCTATTATTTTCTTTACTGCAATTTATTGCTATAAAACCTAAATAATAGTGAAAAGAAGATGGAAGTCTCCATGGTTGAATTTCAAGGATATGAATTTTCACTTTTACTCATTTTATACAGTTTGGTTTTCCTTAAACTCTGTGTCCTTGTCTTTTGCTCTAATCAGATCTTCTTTATCTTTCTGAAAAATAGAACAAAGGCCTGTATCTAGAAATGACCATTTATAGTTTCACAGACACTCTTCCTAAGTGGCCTACTTCTCCCACTAGCTATTTTTCCATATTCGTAACCAAAAAAGATGTTTTAAAAAGTGGCTCCAGCTTTAATGGCTGGAAATGTTGGGCTCACTAGTCATTTCTTTTTGGACAACTTTGACTTAAATGGCAGAATGAATATTAAAACAATTTAAAGAACAACATTAATATACAATGAAATGCAATAGAAATGGAGATTTTTTTAAGATGCAGAAACTCATATAGAGCTTCCAAACCTAGTTATACTAAAAACAAGTGAGAAAAATGTACAATGCCTCCTGAGCTTTCAAAAACCATCAGACACTCAATATGTAGTAATGACTGAACATATTCACTGTACTTTAAGCCCATATTAAAAGAAGTGTCTAGAGAAATTTGAATTAAAGAAGATTCTGTGAAATTTGCCTAAGTACAGAATGCACATCTATTTTGAATTTTCTTGCTTTTATTTAAGACAAGTGGCAGATAATTTCACAGCTGTCAGTTAATGCACATAATGAATTCTTATAAAAGGATGAAAGCATGAAGTTGTATTCATGTTCCCCAAGTATGTAAAATAAATTCAAAAGGATGTCAAGATCTGGTATGAAATGAAAAATGCAAGAACACTTTGGTTTAGTGGTGTGTGGGGACAGGGTTGGGGAATACTAACCCCTTGTCTCCTTACCAATTAAATCAACAGGAGAATAGGCCCCAAACTATCTGTTTTAACTCTTAAAATTTTTACATCAATTTTTTTTGTCTTTTTTTGCCATTTCTTGGGCTGCTCCCCTGGCATATGGATGTTCCCAGGCTAGGGGTCGAGTCGGAGCCTTAGCCGCTGGCCTACGCCAGAGCCATAGCAACGGGGGATCCGAGCCGTGTTTGCAACCTACACCACAGCTCAAGGCAATGCCAGATCCTTAACCCACTGAGCAAGACCAGGGATCGAACCCGCAACCTCATGGTTCCTAGTCGGATTTGTTAACCACTGAGCCACGATGGGAACTCCACAAATTTTTACATCAATTTTTAAGGACTTTATTATATGGCACTTTTATCAGACATGGGGCCAACTTTCATTCACTGCTTTGAAACACTTGGTCTTTTAAATTTAATACTGGATCTTGGCATTCTTTAGCTTTGAGAATCTGTGGATATTTTATCTAGACAAGATGGATAAGGATATCCTCCAACCACAGAAAAAGACGTATGATGAAATTAATCAAAAAGAACTACATAGTGTTAACACCGGGTATGTTTAACAAATCTAAATCTCATTTATCTAATCACTTATAATTCCATGAAATTGCTCCACCGTTACTTCTTGATTTCTGAGAATGAAATGCTTAGATATCATTCTTTATTACTATTGTGATAATCATTATGCTTATTTTTTTAAAAAAGATCAATGAATATGAAATCTGGGATATCAAATATGCCTCACCTTACTTAAAATATCACCATACAATTTGTATATTTTGGACATAGCACATAATCACACACTCAAAACATGGGTTAATATTGCATTTGTAGATAGAATGATATCTCCCTTGCTTATTCATTTTGGTGGTTCTTTTTGGTTTGTTCTGTGCACTTCCCTGAAAATCAGTATGTTTTTGCAGTCTATACTTCACCTTTCAGCCTGGTGTTATGATCCAGTCTACTGAAGGAAGGAAACTATCAGGTTAGGCTAGCATCACTCATGTAACAAAATCACACAAGCATCTATTTTTGAATCAGGACTTTTTTTATAAGAAGAGAAGTATCCAAAGCAAGAGCATATTTGTGTCAGTTCCCTAAGCCCTAATTCTCACAAGATGATGCAAAGAGGTCCAGATGACATCAGCATATGCAGAAGGTTGTGTTACAGGAGGAGGTGAATCCTGAGCTTATAGAACCTGAGTCTTTTATAACAGACAGTGAACATTCTTGCTCTTCGCTCCAGAGGTATATACTATCTCTGTCTTCTGAGACTATAAGCCAAGTTGCCCATTGCTCTGGACAAAAATACTATCTGTTCTAAGACTGTTCATTTTACTAACACTCTTGAAAAGTTAGACCAGAATAATGGTAATTAGTTCTTATGCTTGTAAAACATGCAGAAACCTGAGAGACACCTGGCAAATTGTCTTCCAACAATATCAGGAGTTATTATAAAGTACCACTGAATAAGAGTCTGATATTGGCAGAAGAAAAGATGAATAAATCGAGAGAGTAAAGAAGCTAATTTACACATATAGTCACTTTACAAATGTGCCACTACAATGGCGGTATATGCAGGAAAGAGAGGGTTTTCAATGAATTCTTTTGTGTTGATTAGGTATCCATAAAGGAAAGTATATATTCATTCACACACATATACATACACCATGTTGATTTCAATTTTATACTGTACATACAAAAGCAATGCAAAATGGACTAAAGATTTAGATATGAGAGATGTTTTTAAAAAACACTTCTAGGAGGTAAAGAGAAGAATACTTTCATGAGTAGATTTTTAAACATCACTGAAGACAGACAGACTTGGAAGGTGATGGTAGCTCATTTCCTTCCTCCACTGGTTGTTTGACAGATACCTGGCTCAGCAGATCTGGGTCAACCCAAAGGCAGAAAAGTTTGATGTTAGTCAATGGCTCTCAGATCACTGCCCCTCCTAATAAAGTCACTTCCCAAACCACAAAACTTCAACTCTTACAGTCCTATACATTATCCCTATAAATCAGTAGAGCATTACTGAAGTAGTCTTCCTCTTTCCCCAAATGTTGGTCAGTATGCATGCAATCCATTTATGACAAGTGGAGGCTGTGAGATAGGAAAACAAGAGGTTTTAGACATTCTACTCCTTCTCTGCATCTAAGATTTTCCCAATTAACCTCATCTCATATAGGTACCCTTATACCCTATGGCTTTATGTCTCCACTCTTTATAAAAGACAGTTGTTGGTCATTAAGGGACATCGCCACTCTGCCTATGAATTTTCGGAAAAAAAGTTTAACTAGTCTATTCATGGGTGGGTACTATTTCTTCCAATTTTCATGACAGGGCATCCTCTGCTAGCCTTGAGTGAGTAGGCTGGCTGTTAGGTCAGTTTAGCCCTCTTCCCTCAGAAGAGACTGCTGAGATACCTGTTTCAAGTTCCAAAGGAGTCATTTTGCCAAGGAGAATATCAAGTAGCCACCTAGTCTTTTAGCCCAATAGCTGGTAAGCTTCAGAGATGTTTGATTCATTTCTTGAGGCCTTAAAAATAAGCAGGTTTTTGGCGGCAGAAAGGTCTATCAGCCAATAAGTCTCCCAATAACAAGAACAAACAGACTAAATCTCTGGAGGCCTTTGTGCCTCATTCATATGTAGTGTGCTGGGGGCCAACAGCTGGAGCCGAGTAAGGGTCTGAAGTCATCCCAAGAAATAAAATGGCTACAGGGTTCAACAGTTTGGATAAGATGATTCAACTCTAGAGAAACTCCACCAACATCAGCATGCTGTGTTTTGGGTCTTGTTGCTCTTGGCTGACCGTCTTATATCTAGCAATGGCAGTTCCCTGGCAAGCAGGAAATTGATATCCTGATTCTAAAATTCCCATAGAAGGACAAAGAATCAGTAATAGTCAAGACATGAATGAGGAAGGGTAATGGTCCATGGACTGCAGAGAAAATGAGCAGATGTGAAGGATCACTACAAAATCTATTTCTGTCTCATTACGCTATGAAAAAAAGTCAGGCTGTCCAGGCTTAGATGCAGGTAAAGATCTCTGACTAGCCTGAGGTCAATCCACACCTGCCCTTCAGCTACCCAGCTAAGGAAGAGTACTTGACGAATCCAATTCATTCTCTAGGACATATGGAGTTTTCCTCTGAAGTATGAACAGCTGGTTGCATCTCTGGTAGGGGGATCCTTGTAGTAGAGATAATGGAAGGAGTCTGTCTGCAGATACAAAAAGTTCTGTGACAAGTCCTGATCAAAACCATTTATCTAGTTTCAGTGATTAGTAAGAGAGATTATTTGATGGTGGTATCGAAATTCACTCCACAAAAGGTCTATTCTCATCTGACACATATTTTATAAATGCACTCCACAGGGACTCTTTTACTTCTAAGATCCTAGAAGGAAGAGGAGAGAGAGAGAATACATTTTAAGTGAGTCCAGATTCTAACCAAGGAAGGCAAGAATCTGACCTGACAGAAGCATTGGCTTGGAGGATATTAATAATTCTTGCATTACTTCTCCCAGATCAAAGAAGTGTTGTGGTTACCAGTGCATTGGATGGGTAGGGCTTTGGAATTGAGCTCCCTGGCAAAGTCTAGTCAAAAGATTGGCATCAAAAAGGAAGTACATTTGAAAACCTGTGAGGATATTATTACATGACTATACAGTCTAAGAAAATTAGAATTATCAAGAAAAGAAAAGAAATTTTTACTTGTAAAGTTGATCCTGGAAAATATATGCAGTTTGTATGATGCTGTCTAGAAAAAAAAAAGAGAAACTTAACAAAATAGTAAGTTCTTTAGGACAAAATATTATAAATATAAAAGCCCAGAAAGCAAGTTATTTAGATACTGAAGTTCAGAACAATGCCATTTACTATCGGTGGCCATCATATCCCAACTTGTACTTGCTAGAATGTATCAGAAATGTTACAGCTTTCTTGATGTTATAGCTGAGAGATTGGATAAATTAATGTGCACAAGACAAACGCCTGATTCTCTTGAACAAGAAACTCAGGCACTGGGAACAGCTTTGACAAAATGTAGAAGATAATTCTTATTTCCAACATATTTGCTGTTTGTGCTAAGGCTTTCTCTAGAATAAGCCATGATCTCTTACTCAAGGAGAAATTTGAGGAGTTCCTGTTGTGACTCATTGGGTTAAGAATCCAAGTAGTATCCATGAGGATGCAGGTCCAATCTCTAGCCTTGCTCAGTGGGTTAAGGATCTGGAGTTGCCGTGAGCAGTGGTGTAGGTCGCAGATGTGGCTTGGATGTGGTGTTGCTGAGGCTAAGGTGTAGGCCAGCATCTGTAGCTCCAATTTCACCCATAGCCTAGGAACTTCCATATGCCACAGATGTGGCCTAAAAAAAAAAAAAAGAAGAAGAAATAAAGAAGAAATTTGACATGAGGATGTGAGACAAAGGCTCCTGGGGAAGTTGGCAGCAGTTCAGGGGCAGGCACCTTTCAGCTTTCCCAAAATGGGAGTGTCCATGAAATAAATCCAAGGGGAGAGGAGTCAAGAGGAAATGAGCAACAGATGGAGACTGTGACCTCTAAACCTGTATTTTAGGAGGGAAACAAGTAAGTTTCATTCCACATGACTTGAAGAAGAAAAATAAAGGAAAGATAGACCAAGGACAGTTGGTGTGAGCTTTTGCAGCAGGTATCATTAGGTTTCCCAGCTCCACCAGATGTCCTTCCCCAAGTCCCCATAAAACCTTTTGTCTTCTGGAGAACCCAGATCTTTTTAGAATGGAACTGGAGGGAGTTCCCGTCGTGGTGCAGTGGTTAAGGAATCTGACTAGGAACCATGAGGTTGCGGGTTCGATCCCTGGCCTTGCTCAGTGGGTTAAGGATCAGGCATTGCTGTGGCTGTGGCATAGGCTGGTGGCTACGGCTTCAATTGGACCCCTAGCCTGAAAACCTCCATATGCCACAGGAGCGGCCCTAAAAAGGCAAAAACAAAACAAAAAAAAAGCATGGAACTGGAAACTGGAACATCTAGAGGAGTTGCCTCTGGGAAATGTGCTAGGAACAGGTGGCCTGTAAGACTTTGTGATGATTTATGCAATACTGTGTAGTTTGCCAACCTGCCTACCACTGATTCCATTCAGCCTAGTAGCCACCGTTATTGTCAGGGTTGCTGTTGAATCAAAGCCCCCAAGTGAAATGCCACCTTATCAAAGAAATGAAGCTATTAAACCATGTTGCCCCTTAGAATTTAATTCAGGAAATTGAGCAGAAGGCACATTTTAGTTACAGCCAGAGAAATCTACATTCTGCAATGACTGATGACTTAAAAGAAAAATCTGCAAAGATTCAAATCAGTATATCTGAACATATTATCTATTCAGAGAAACAATAGTAAAACGCTCAAAAGTTGATATATTTAATGGATAAAGAATCAATCAACAAAAATTATAGCTATATCCCAAACAAAAAAAAGCAAAACCCATGGAAGAATCCAAGTTGACTCATGTGCTAATCATTAAAACAACCCTCAATAAATTTGTTATGATCAGTGTGAAGAAGTCAGATTCTGGAAGAAAACAGTGATTTGGTTTATTCTATGGAGCAACTGACATCCTCAGTGAGTCAGGACAGAAATATTCATGATCCACCAGAAGAGAACTGGGGTTCAAAGGAAAATTATAGCAACATCTAATGAGGAGAAAGAGAATGGAAAAACATGGTTGGTCAAATCTGGTCATTTGTCCCAAGAAAATTTGGGTCCAACCTATTAGTCCGTAATAGTGAAGAAGATTTTCAGAACTCAGTATGGCCGGGCCCAGTTGATCAAATTTCCAAAATAAGCTGGTAAATACTGAGATTTGGGCAATAGCATTGTGAGTATCTTCCAACTAGCAAGCCCATAAGTGAGGAGCCTTTCATGGGCATCTGTTTTGTCTTAAAATGTTGGACTTGAGTAACTTTGAGCAACAGGAGCAAGTGATAAGCAGAACCAAGAGCCAAGTGGTCTATTAGAAGAGGAGGAGAGGGAAGATGTAAGCTAATCTGGTCAGGATGAAAACCAGGATGGCTTCTCTGAGCCCTTTGAGAAGGGGACTGCTCAGAAAAGAGCAGCATTGTGCCTGGGGGCTGTGGACGCTTCTCAGCACAGCTGGTCACCACCATGAAAGGAGTGTGCTGCAATGTGCTACAAGTGACACTGCAAGGGCCTGCTGGCAGTTAGGTACATATGCAGCACCATGCCCAGAGGTGATGCCCTTGCTTACCTAAGTCCATACTGTCTTGTCAAAGGGAAAAGGTTGAGTGCTTCAAGGAAAAGATTAGGCAGACATGTTTATCATCAAGGCTTTGTTGCCCATGGCCAAAAGCTTTCTTTTCTGATGAAATCAGGAAGAGGCCAGCTCACAACAGGTATTCGGCCATTGAGAGATCATTTCCAGCAACTGCTTCTGGCTGCCCATCACTGAGGAGAGATACTTGCACTTCGGGGAAAAGTCTGATTCAGAGAACCAGACCTGAAGTATGTGAACATGGTGACAAAGTGGGAAGGTCTTTGTGGAAAGGACTGGAACGCACATGGAAAAACAGAGGCCTCTCAGCCCAAATAAGCAATGGGTATCTACAATACTGACTCATGGGCCAAACCTAATCTGCTACTGGTAGATACTCAGAGTCATACTGTGGACTTTCAAGATTTAGTTATTGCAGCTGTGCCTGGCATCACGACAGTGACTGAAGAGAGTGCTCCTACTTCTGACTTTTGTTATACATGCCATCTTGGACAGAAATAATGTATTCTTGGACATGGCTGACACTCCAGGAAGAGAAAAAAAATCTAATTGCCTTCGCCTGCAAGACGAAGAACACCATTTCAGATGAGAAATTCGTCTATCACAAAAATGGGATAACGCTATGTATTCAAAAGAAAGGGCAAAATTCAAAAAGGCTGATAATACCGCTTACTGACCTGACCTGGATATTGGATGCCTAGACGTCTGTATAGAGTACAACCCTACCAATGTACATAAAAGAAAGTACCCCAAAAGCCAGTTGTAGGCAGCTATCTGTGGTAGGCAGAGTGCTAAGAAAGCTCTGTCAGTCCCCTCCCCCTGTATAATCCCCTCGCTTTGAACGTAAGCAGGACCTGTGAATATGATTCATGCCTGTGATTAAGTTATAAGGTAATGGGATTTTACAGCTGTAATTAAGGTGCCAAATCATTTGCATTTGAGGTAATCAAAGGGAGATTCACCTGGGTGGGCCTGACTTAATTAGTGAAAACGTGTGAAAGAGCTACTAGGGCCTTTTTGAAGAGAGTCTCCCATTGGCTTTGAAGAACATGATTCTATCTGTTCTATAGCTGCAAGGAAGCTACCTGCCAACAACTACATCAGCTTGGAAGAGAACCCTGTGCTTCAGATGAGGACCTGGTTCCAGTTGTAGCAGCTTGACTGCAATCTTGTGAGACTCTGAACAGTGGACCCAGATGAGCCAGGTCCAGATTCTCGGCCCATTGAAACTGTGAAATAATAAATATGTCTTGCTTTAAGGAGCTAAATTTGTAATTTATTATTACTATTATTTTTCTTTTTAGGGCCACAATTGTGGCATATGTAAGTTCCTAGGGTATATAGAGGTCAAATCAGAGCTGCAGCTGGCGCCTGTGCTACAGCCGCAGCCACAACACATTTGAGCTACATCTGCAACTATGCTGCAGCTTGTGGAAATGCTGCATCCTTAACCCACTGAATGAGGCCAGGAATTGAATTGCATCCTCATGGACTCTGTGTTGGGTTCTTAACCCACAGAGCCACAATGGGAACTCATAAATTTGTAATTTCTTATTCAACATAGAGATCTAATAAAATAACTAATGGTTGATGTGCTTACAACACCTTTACAACCTGTCTATAACAAGTAATACAAGTATTTCTATTTATGAAAAAAGAAACTGGAATCATAAAGAGGTCAGGTCTCAGACTAGTACGTGGTGGAGCTTAGACCGTTGCTGTGTGATATTACAGTTCCTTTAATATGCAGAAGTTCTCATTCCAAATAAATATAATTTACTATTTGAAGCTATGAAGATGGCAGGAAGAAACATTATCTTCTATTCTACACTGAGAAATAGAAAATCTGGAATTAGAGCCAACTGATGTGTAGCATCATTAGGAGAGAGAAATCTACAAGAACTAAATAGGACAATTTTGATCTTATTCTCTAGCTCTTGCTCTAAAAAAATAGTGAATCAATTCATTAGTACTATTTGAATGTACTGGATCTGGTTTTTCAACATCTGCAATTCTTTTTACAGTATAAATTCTTGGAAACTTGTGAAAATGAGGTCCTAAAGGAATACTTTACCAAGTTAAAGACTAATGTTTGGTAAATTTGGTAAATTTTAACAAAGAAAAACATAATTACATTCATCAATAATACTTTACATGCTGCTTATTATATTTTAGTTTTTATATACAAATATGTATATTCTTCTTTTACATTCTCTTCCATTCTGGGTTTATTACAAGATTTTACATATAAATTCCCTGTTCTAAAGAGTAGATCCTTGTTGGTTATCTATTTTATATATAGTAGTCTATATATTTTAATCTCAAACTCCTAATTTATTCCTCCCTCTCCTCCTTGGTAACCATGTTTGTTTTCTATGTCTGTTTCTGTTTTGTAAATAAGTTAATTTGTTTCATTTTTTTAGATTCCACATATAAGTAATATCATATGGTATTTTTCTTGGTGTATGTTTATTTTATAAGAGCTAACAATTCATTAGCTAACACATTTATCTTTATAAAAGCAGTGTTCTGTGAAAATTTTGTGATCAAATGAAATGTTATTATTAAGTAATGGCTTTATTAAACTACATTTGTTTTGTTAAAACAAGATGAGTTCAGAAGAAATCAATTTGTAAACATTAACCAACTTAATACATTTAATAAGGACCTTTACCACATGCATAGCTTAGAAAATAAATCCATTTTCAAAACAACTTATTACAGGTATATCTTTCTTATTGAAGACAATCAAGAATGAGAAAAAAATCTCAATTTAAAATGGGGAGTTTCCTAAAGAGTTTGAAATAAATCATTCTATTGATAGAGATTTTTCTCCAAATTATGTCAAATTATAAGATTTCTGATAATTACACAGGAAAAATTCTATGCGTTATGGACACCTAATAAAACTATATGGAGAAACCCACCATATGATATATTCTCAAGGCTAATAGTAGTCAGTACACTTAAATTTGGTTACACATATTGAGGGTCACAGAAATCCCAATTATTTTTCTATGACAAATTAGTCTAAGATGCTTTTCTAACTGCAAAAATATTTGAAAATTCCATGAGCTTGACAGTTATAATTTGAAACATTTGCTTTGCTCTCTGTAGGAATATCTGGATCAAATATATTAAAAATAGATTATGAAGACAAAAATATTGCGAAGGATTTTTTAGTTTTCATGGCAGTATCTATTGGAAAGTTGGATGATGTTCAAAGAATGGACCAATTGAATATTACTTATTGTTCCCCTGATAATTTTATTAAATTCAAGTATGCTTTAAAATACTGAAGGAAGATGTTTTGAGTTATGTAAGCACTTCCAAATAAATACTTCTCTTTATTTTGGGTTTCACTATAGCATGAAGTTTAGCCTATTCACCTTGTATTTTGAGGGATGACACCTCTGATGTTGAATCAACAATTAAAGGTTGAAAATTTATATGCTAATCTTAGAGTTCCCTTTGTGGCTCAGTGGTTAATGAACCCGAGTAGCATCCATGAGGACTGGGTTTCATCCCTGGCCTTGCCTAGTGGGTTAAGGATCCGGCATTGCTGTGAGCTGTAGTGTAGCTCGCAGATGTGGCTCGGATCCCGCATTGCTGCGGATGCCTATGGCTCCAATTGGACCCCTGGCCTGGGAGCCTCCATATGCTGTGGGTGCGGCCCTAAAAAAAAAAGAGAAAAAGCAAATTTATACACTAATCTTGAATTGGTCTAAATATGATCTAAATATGTTTGTCCACTTAGTTCTCTTTAGATTCAGTTGAGAAGCCTGGGGTTTTCTTGTTTGTTCAAGATATGTAAATCTCAAGCACAGTCTACCTGCTGTCTGAACAGAGATACTCTCCCATCCCTCACCACAGCTGCTAACATTGAGTTCTTGTTTCTGCACAGCATTTCAGCTCCTGAGGTCTTGAAGAATAATGTAGCTCTTATGCCATAATACTACTCTGAAAGTAACCTATGCACATTATGATCCACCCAAAAATTTCTGTAATATTTTCTTTTTTCTTTTGTTTTTATGGCCATACCTGCAGCACATGGAAGTTCCTGGCCTACTCTTAATGGTCTTCTATATCAAAATCTAAACTTCAAGCTGTCAGTTTTGTAGAGGTTGGTATTAGTTTTTCCTTTCATTTATTAATCTCATTTCTCAGTATTACCCACTGTAGTATCTCTGTCCCTTCTTGGAACTTGCTTTTACTACATTCAACACAGATGACAGCCTCTGTGCCTCACATTTGATCCCTACTTAGGAAGGAATTCCTTCCATTTTTTAAGTTGTACAAATTCTATCTGTCATGCTAAGTTCAGCTTAGCTTTTACATAGCCTACAAATTCAAAATGTATTGTTCTAGTCAATACTAATCCTCAAATATTTTGAGCTTGTAACTATTGCTACACTACTAACAAAATAAATTATTTTCTAATATTTTGGCACCATTAGTTTTCTATATCTTAACAAAAGTATCTTAATAAATAGAACTTCTATGTTATAGAAACATACTTTATGCCTCTTTATTTCTCAATAACATAGTACTGTGCTAACTTCTGGTAAAATACACATAATAATAATCCAGTTAGATAAGTTTACATATTTTAACATAAAATATTTAAGCAAAATTCTTAGCACATAAGTGTTAACTAAGTATTAGTTAGTAATAGTTCATTCTTGTTCTTGGTATGATATGGCTAAAACCACTCAGAAGGATGGTCATAATTTGATGGAGTGGAGATTTACAAGGATGAGTATATTCTTGCTTTATAGACAGAGTAAAGTAATTTTGTCTGAGTTAAATTTATACAATGCACAACGTTAAGGAAGACTTCATTAACAATTGCATTTATTTCTACAACAGTGCTTGGGTCCCTTGATCTTTCAGTGTTAACAATTGTATCATTTTAACTGAGAGTCTATGATACATATGATGTTAAAAATGCTTTCCAATCAAATACAGAAAAACATTATAAATCCAAATATGACCCTTAAGAATGCTAACTAAATTGTCTACTTTATGATTATATTGTTATTCTGTTTTTAAGTCTGAAGAATCCACCATGACTTTTAAGCCATGGTGATGGAGGTGGTGGTAATGGGTGTGTCTTTGTGTGTGTGTATACTGTATCCACTAATCCTGTCTCTCCTTACTCATCTGACATGAACAAAAGCAAATAATCTTATATTCATCAGTATCTCCCTACACTGGTTTGTTGCCAGTCAAACCTCTATATTATGGGTCATAGTACCTGGCTAAAGAACTACAAACTCATAATTGTATTAAGAAAAAAGTTCTATACTTCCCTAAAGGTAAAGTGTCTCACCTTTCTCAAGCCACCAAAAGCATCTATTGGACTATAATGAATTACACTGTCAAGTCTGACAAGATGAAGAGAATCTTGTTACTTCTAGGTAGCTCTGGCCTGTTTCCGTGATTTGGATCCGATTTGAATATTTAACTTCCTTTTGGAAGATCATGATGAAATTACCAGAAGTCTTTTTAATTGTGCTAAGGCTAACAAAATAATGATATTTATTCAAGGAAAGAACTGGATAAATGAATGTGATATAAATAATATATTCAAAATAACATTGTGGTCCAGGACCAGTACCTTTAAAGCATCTGGCAGTATTTGATGTGTAAGAAACAGTTCACCAGACAAGCTGGGCCTGTTTTATTTATGAGATTGTTATGTTCTTATGGAACCCTTTTTATGGAAAATGGCATCATTGATTTAATAATAAGAACAGTGTTGGAAGAGATGTAACAATATGCTATTTCCTCTCCAACAGAACAACAAACATTAGGATTTCCAAGGCAAAATTATTAGAGTCGATGCTTTCCATCTGGTGGGAGGTCAATAAAAATGGCAATGATGTAATATTACCAAATAGTTGAATTTTGTGAGATGCATCCGGCTTTAGATGAGATAAGTTTTCTCTAAGTACCTTGCTACAGGAGGTGAGGAAAAGCCTGGAGTTTGTAATTATTTCAAACCCTTCCCCTTAAAATCCCTTCAAGGAAATTCTAAGGAGCATTTAGAGCAATATATTCTTTTTATCTCCAAAGTCTTTAAAAAATAGATTTTTTTCTTATTATGTAATATGGACCCATGTTTTGGTTCCTTTTTTCCCATTATTTGTAAAGTTATTGAATAGCATTATCTTTTAAATCTACTGTACCTATTTTGTTCTTTACAATTTGACATGTGTAAGTTTTAATTATTCCACCAAAATAATTAATATGTTAAAAATAGAGATTCTATAATCACACTGAGGTGAAATTCTGGCTGGGACACTTACTTGCTGTGTGACCTTGGTCTAGTGAAATGTTTCTGTACTTCAGTTTCTTCATCCTATCCTAGAGCTTGGCTGTGATGACACATGAATTCGTTCATATATTGTCCTTAGCCCAGTGACAAAGGCATGCTTGAAAGTTAAAAGTCTGGCTACTTTGGCATTATTATTTAAATTATTTCATCACAATGTTAATTGACGGGGTTAATTATTTTGTGGTCTGTTTTCTGGAGGCTTAACTCTTCCTTTTTTACACACACACACAAAAAAAAACCAGACAAGATAAAGGCTAGAGTTCTTTTGCATTTTAAAATCATAAAACCCTTTATATTGAGGGTTCAAAGCAGAAGCCCCTAAAATTATAAAATGCAGAATCTAAGCAAAGAGATAGAATTCAAGATACTCTGAAGCCAGAACTTCAAATACTAGTGTGAAGTAATATCTGTTGTTTAGATGTCAGGTTCTTAAATATACAATCGTTCCAGTGTAATAAATGTGCTTTAAACAAATTGTGAGGACCAAATGTGATTTTTAAAAAATAAATTTATAGTAGACTAAACTAAATGCAGCTATAGTATACTCAATTAAATGTTACTTCTGGCATTACCCTTGAATAGAATACCCAATGTTATAATAGCCTGTAAAATAAACACAGAGTTAAACACGTGCTAACCTAACCGACAACTGTGGAATTACAGTTTGATACATATTATTTCAGGGTATCTTTGATGTGATTTTGTGACTTTCATTGACAATAAGGGAAGCCTTAGATGCTCACCAGTTTCCGACCACACTCCAACAGAAAGGTATCTATCCTCATTCATGTAATTACACTAAGAGAAAGCTTACTTCTTGGTAGGATTTATGAATTTAATTTTACATCGAATAAGTGATTTCCTTAAAAACGGGTTTCTTTAAAATTCCACACGATCATGATTACTCTATTTTATGGAAAAGCAGAATAATTTAATCACTATTTGCTCATATTTCTCTAGAATTATTTTCCAAGAAAAAGTTATTAGTTCTTTCAAACCTTCCTTATTTGAAATGTTCCTGCGTCCTTCATAATCGTGGTTGATCTGGATGCAACCCTGTGTGTGATACTGTATTTTGAAGATAATCTATCACATTTTGTATGTTTAGTAGATAATGGAGTTTTTCCTTATCCTAAACTGCTTTCAATACTGTGAACTGTTTCAGGTTGACCTGTTAGTCAAATGAAAAACCTGCAACTTTTGCTCATGAACTGATACAATGCCAAGACTTCCCCATTCTATTGTTGAATTCACTCCTTCAAACCACTGCACATGAGTTAAGTTATTTCTATTAACTTGCATCTCTTCAGATGTCCTATTTTTCCCTCCTAAAAATATTATTTTTAATTCTTAATCATTCTATTTAACATCTGCCATTTATTGAGCATTTACTAATTCAGAGACACAATACTAAGCAGTCATCTCATTTAATACTGACAACCATCATATGCAAAATATTCTATTATTATTTTTATTTTTATCTAATTTTTATTTTTATTTTTATCGAAGTGGTCTCAGATTTGCATCACCTGAAAATTGGGTTAGCCTATCTTTACTTATCTTGTAAGCCACTAATTAAAAATAGGTAACAAGTGAAAAGCAACCACAGAATTGCTTAATATTCTACCAATGATGTCCCTCAACTAAAATTCAAAGTAGATTCAGGTTTACCCACTTTCTTGATAACTCTGTCTGGATGTGTCAAGGCTACGCCCAACTTAAACGCCAAACAATTTAGCAGTCAACTTTTTCACAATTTACCCCTAATTTCTTATTCCATAAAACTTGGAATCAAATCCTGCCTTTCTCCCACCTGCATGATTTCTTATTCTGTCCACCTCTTGCTAACACCACTGCTATTGTTCTAGTCCAAGTAAGTAACTCCCACATTATCCCTTGCTGTTACCCAAATCCACACTCAGGACTGCAGCCAAAATGAGCTTTGAAAGAGAAAAATCCCAATATCACTTCCTTTCTTAATATCTGTGTGTTTTCTCAGTGCTATTAGAATTGAATTCAATGTTTTCTTCTTCTTCGGTCATGCCCAAGGCATGTGGAATTTCCTAGGCGAGGATCCAACTTGCCCCAAGGCAACAACCACAGCCACTGCAATGACAATGCCTCAGAGAAACTCTCTAGAATTGAATTAATTTTAAAGGTAGCCTTTAAAATCCTTCACCATATCTGCCTCTGTTTACTTCTTATGCTCTGACACATAGACTTAAATTCTACAAAAAAATGTCATTTGTCTTCAGTCTTTCCACTGTAACATTTCCCTTCTCCTCCTCCTTCTCCTCTTTTTCATCCTCTCCCTCCTTTTATGCCAGGCACGAAGCTAGGCACAGGGCATGACAGTGAATGAAATGTACACTGTCTTTGTGGAACTTATATTCTTTTTTTTTTTTTTTTTTTTTTCTGCTTCTAGGGCTACACCCAGGGCATATTCCCAGTTAGGGGTCAAATCAGAGCTACAGATGCCCGTCTGGGCCTCAGCCACAGCAACGCAGGATCTGAGCCGTGTCTGCGACCTACACCATAGCTCAGAGCAACCCACATCCTTAACCTACTGAATGAGACCAGGGCTTGAATCTGCATCCTCATGGATACTAGTCAGATCCATTCTGCTGCTCCACAACAGGAATTCCCTGGAACTTACATTCTAGTTTGAGAAGATAGACAATGAGCAAATACACAGGTAAAAATATGTTTTGCCAAATAAGCTTCTACTATCTTTCCTGACTAATGCATGCTGATGTTCCCCGTGAAACCTTAAATATCGCTTCCTTGTGGAAGCTTGTCCTTCTGACCCTCCAGATGGCTGCTCCCTTGTCTTACATGGGAACAATACCTCTCAGATTTCACTCTTAGCACGTCACATTTGTCATGGTTTGTTTAAGGTATGTTATCCCTAATAGCCTATAAACTTCATGAAGGCACTTCCTGTAACTAATCGTCCACTAGTATATCCTCGGACCGTTGTATGTCTGGAAAAAAGAAAGTAATTGATAGCTGCTTACTAAATGACTGATTGATCAACTACAAATTGAACACAAAACTACGTACTCTGCATGTAAATCAAATGCTTCTAATTTCTTCTGTAAATTTACTCTGCAGAAATCTAAAGTATTTTTTTTTTTTTCTTTTTAGAAGAATATCTGGATGGGAAAGGATGGGGAAAGGAGTATTTCATCTTGCTGGATAAAAAGGCATACTAGAGGGAGTTCCTGTCGTGGTGCAGCAGAAACAAATTGGACTAGTACCCATGAGCATGAGGGTTTGATCCCCGGCTTCGCTCAGTGGGTTGGAGAATCTGGTGTTGCCATGAGCTGTGGTGTATGTAGGTCTCAGATGCGGCTTGGATCTGGCATTGCTGTGGCTGTGGTTTAGGCCAGCAGCTGTAGCTCTGATTCGACCCTTAGCCTAAGAAATTCCCCATAATCAGAACAGTATTATACTTCTGCCAAGATAAATGACCAATGAATGAGATGAATGGAAATAAACATACCTAACACTACTTAATATAGGTCAAATTTTAATTATAAGACATGATTTCACATTAAATATAAAAGAATGGATTGTTAAAACATGATACTGCAACAACTTATTTTTTGAGGAAAGATCTTAAATATCTATTAATAGTATCAAAATGAATCCCAGTTTTCAAATGAAAACATATTCCAGATGGATTAAAATTTTAACTGTAAAAAAATTAAACTATAAAAATACCAGGAGAAAATATTTGGAGAACATTAAATAATCCTGACAATAGGAAAGTCCTTTCTAAGAAGGGTCATGATGTTGTTCAATTTCAGGAAGCCTCTTGCCTAGAGTATTAAGTTATTGGCGTCATCTTTCCTCAATACTGTATGAATGATGTTTTCTGAAAGGCAGCTGGTGCCGTCTTTATCCAAAGGTGTCAGAGAAACCAGAAACAAATCATGACTATTTTTTCCCATAATTTTAAATCACTGAAATAGCAGACTTTTAAGTAAACTATTTTGAAATTCCATTCTGAATTGGTAACATTATTTGATTTGTATATTATACCTTTAAAACATTTATATTATATAACTAGTTCTTAAATAGCCAAGCAAATACACACAAATGTGATATCTATCTTTATCACATTGTAAAGGGTCAAATATTTTATTAAACATTTACTAGGAAATAAACGTAGAACCTATCACAATATAGTATTAAACTGTTTATAAATAAAAGTGCCAATTAAAATGAGATGTTTGTTGTTTATTACATTTTTAAAATGTTTCAAAATCTAGTATATCGATAACGAAGTATTGTGGAAAAACAGTCAATATTATTGTCTATTTATTGTAAGTACTTAAAATTATGTCTTTAATAGCTGTCATAATGAACTGTCATTAAACATATCAAAATAGGAGTTCCCCCTGTTGCATAGTGGGTTAAGGATCTGGCTTTTTCTCTCTGAGGCAGCACAGATTTGATCCCTGGCCTGGAAACTTAGGCCCGTGGATATGGCAAAAAACAAATGAACAAAATGCATTAACATATATAAACTAAAATTTATCTTTTTTTTTTGTCTTTTTGTCTTTTTAGGGCCGCACTCATGGCATATGGAGGTTTCCAGGCTAGGGGTCTAATCGGAGCTGTAGCCGCCGGCCTATACCACAACCACACCAATACCAGATCCAAGCCACATCTGCAACCTGCACCACAGCTCACGGCAACGCCGGATCCTTAACCCACTGAGCAAGGCCAGGGATTGAACCCGCAATCTCATGGTTCCTAGTCGGATTCGTTTCCACTGCGCCATGATAGGAACTCCTAAAATTTTTCTTAAATGATAAATGATTGCTTATCTCTGCAACACTGAATGTACAGATTGTTCATTTTTGTTTTCTGTATAGAAGTAAAAATAGGAAAACAAATTAAATGTTAAACAGTAAGATTTGATTCAATAATATAAGTTCAAAATTTATTCTTAAAGTTATGACTCAAGTTTAGAATGCCATGAAAGAATATTAAAGATATATTTTATGTATGAAAAAAATTATAAAACAATATTGTAATTTAATTGCATTTTTCTAAAAAACTCTGAATATATGTCTATGTATGTGTTTATATTGGAAAAATTTCTGCAAAGAATCACAATAAACTCAATAATGTTTACATCTAGATAGAATTTTAATAGCATTAATTTTTCAGAGTTTTTATTTGATGTTGAGGTATGATTCCTGACTTTGAAATTCTCGCTTCAAATTATAAAATGTGTGAGTTTCTATGACTCATATTCTCCATTAAAAATGGCAATAGTAATAGTACCTGATTTAAAATAGTTAATATATGAAAAGCACTTAGAGGATCTTTGTACAGGATAAGCACTCAAAAAGAATGAAACTCTTTCCCTTGTTACTAATTACTTTTACAATGCTGATTAATTACTTTTTTAACTAAAAATAAATCTCATTTCACTAGAAGTCTCCTATGTAAAAATCTGTTGATAAGATAATGAAACCAATGGGAAGACAATCCTTAAGTTGCTAAATTCGCTAGGCAAGGTAGGGAAAACCTATATTCAGAGGCAGTTTCTCGGAATAGTGTCTGATACGTCACATGCTACACTGCTTGAACATACAGTGCTTAGATTTGTTCTCTAAGAAACAGTGAATATTCTGATTTGCTCTAATGGATTAAGGAAAACATTCTCATAGGCTCTTCCTTCAAAGATGGATTGTCTCAGCATTCTGATCTGTCCCAAATTAAAGATATTTTATTGGGATCTTTTTGTCCCTGACATGGTTTCAAATACCAATGTTTCTCAAGGTCTTTGATTTTAAAGAATAAGTTTCTCAATACAATGTCTTTGATACTGATTGGAATCAGAGCAGACTTTCTTAGGAATATGTCCTTGATGCTTTTAAGAAGCGTGTTTTTACAAATTAACAAGTCCTATTCATTTATTTCAGTCCATTTATTTTCTCTTTTGTCACTAGCATTATTTATAATTTTAAATAGTTTCCTACCTCCTTGAGTCACTTCCTTACAGACAGTGTCTTCTGTATACAAGTCTATGTTGTCCTAGTCCCAATTTATTCTAAAGAGCCTTTTGTTCTCACTTACTTCTATTCTGATCTTTTAAATAACTCAGATTGTTTATCCAGATTGCCATTTAATCTTCTCTAGTTTATTTCCCACAGCCAGTTCCATTTCCAGAGGTTTAATATTTTGAGGGGAACTCTCTCTTTCCCTGGTTTTCATGAATTTAATGAAATTCACTCAAAAAAAAAAAAAAGAAAGAAAGAAAGAAAAGAAAAAAAAAACCTTCTCTGCTACTTAGTTTTCCTTAAGGATGGCGTGACTTATTCATTAGGTGAATCAGGGAGAAAGACTTGAGCATACTGACTCCGTGGTTCATGCCTCTCTTTTTTACCTGCTTGTCTGCAGAGAAAATGTAGTTAGTCTCCTTTGCTCTTTGCTCTGATAAGCTGAAGTGATTGGCTGAGGCCCTCAACGTGGGGCTTGTAGTGTCCAACAGAGCCAGTGACATGGGGGCGGGAAAAGAGATGCCCTTCAGGCTGTCTAAGTAACATATTAGTAAGTGTTTTCCACAGGGCAAAAGCCATACATAGCTTCCCTCTGCTACTTATAATAGTAAAACTAATATTTGCCGGAGGCCAGCTCTGGCAGCCAGGGAGTGTACACTTTTTCCCAATCGGAGAGAGACGCGCGTCGGCGAATGTACAACATGGATACAGCCTCTTTGTCCCTTCTTTCAGGGCGCTGGACTGCTCAAATTTTATTGACATAAGTGGTTGATTATATAGACAGTTTTTCACTACAGATTACATCACAGTGTTAAAAGTACATTGGTTAACTTTTACGTGGCACAGCAGCTATACATCACGTTCTAACATCTTTGTCTTAACTAAATTTAGTGAGTACAATTTAAGGGCAATTAAGTACAATACATCATGTGGAAAGGAGGAGACTCAGTACAAATCATCCCATGGCCAGCAAGTCTCCACAAGTTGAAGAGGTCACGGACACAAGAATTTGGCATTCACAAATCTTGTTTTTAGACTGGCGCTTATCTTTAAAGCATTATGGCAGGGAGACAGTGTAAGAAAATATAAACCAACTTAACTAGATATCACTTAAAAGCTTCTAAAACTCATAGCTAGATGTCTTTTGGTCAAGAATAATATATGTCTAACTTCTATAAACCTCATTAAAATCCTAACTCTAAAGTTTACTATGTAACTAGTTAGTAGATAAACACTATGTTTTAATTAAGTTGGATTTAAATAGGGGAAAGTCCTTTAGGATGAAATTCTTATTATATTATTGTTGTAACTTTGTTAAATCACAAATCACCACAGGAAAATAAGAATGGGAAATAAGAATAATAAGAAAATAATCAGGAAAGACTGAGGAAAACTGAGTAACAAATAAAACAGGAAAGACTAGGTCACCTGAGAAGCAATCCATGTTCTCCAGCGCAAACATGGAAATTGTTTTCCCAGGAAAGCCCCAATTCTTCCCCATCAACATCAAAATGAGAGCTGTGTAACCTGAGGCCTGCGCTTGGCTTGTACCATGCAGGCAGGTTTTTTATCCTGACCAGAAGCCCACCTTTGGCTTGTACTGTTCAGGTGAGCTTTTATCCTGTCCAGAGGCCCACCTTTGGCATGTACCGTTCAGGTGAGCTCCCTTCCTTGATTAGGAACTTGCCTTCAGGTTTTTCTGCCATCAGGCAAGGTCTTTTTTTTTTTTTTTTTGAGTCCTTGTATCTCCTTGGCTCCCCGCAAATATTTTCATCAAAATGTTTCTGTGTCCAATTAGGAAATAGAAAGAAATAAATAGGTTATTACCTATTTAGCCCTTATACGATCCTGAAAAAAATCTACTCTTAACCTTTCTAATCTTGTTTTAGGAAAACAACTCCTGAATCAAATGTTTAATTAGACCTTCTCTACACTTCTAGGTCCACTTGGGACATCAATTGACATCTTAGAACTGGACTTAAGGGGGGGTCTTACGATTCCTCTTGGATTTGAAGGATCATTAGTAGACATTTTATTTCTTTTCTAAATGCCCTTCTTCCCATCCAAAATTTGGTTATTCTTCTACAAATTTTCCGTAACATATTGTGGTTTAGCATGTTGACTGATACCAAGCTGCTGGCTTTGAATCCTTCTTCTATTGCTTACTGGCTGAGTGAATGTGGGCAGCATTCACTGTGCAATGGATATGAAAAATAACACCTCACTGCTGTTATATTCCTGATTGAGATAATATGTACAGGATTTCTGACATGTAATGGGCATTCATTGTTAGTTAAAATAGCAACATTACTTTTATCTTGGACCACATTCATTTTCAGAAATCCATATAACTAGTATCACCTGAAGATGTAGTATAATCATATGGCTATTAGGCCAGGTATGTCTATTTTGTAAATCTTCATACATTTGCTTTGTGCTCAAGTACTTTTTAGATGCATGGATGTTAACAGAAGATACATTTAATAATATCGTAATGGTTGAAGTTCATCATGATATTATATATTGTCTGTGGTATTAGGAAAACATCACTCATAGAAAAGTACAAACTATTCAACATATCATTAATCATTCACGTAATAATGAAACATCTTGTAACATTAATTATTTGAGAGAGGCTTTTGAGAATGAAGAGGTTTATATCTTATCCTCAAATTGCTTATAGACAGATAGTATAGGAACGTAAATATGATACAGTATAAAGAACGGTGTCAATAGAGGAACATAGTTAAGCATTACTGGGGTTCCAGTTCAAGATGGTGACAGAGGACAATCCTAAAAACACCTCTTCTAACAGACATACCAGATCTATAGCTATATATGGAACAATTTCCTCAAAAAAAAAAAAAAACCCTAAAAACTGGTGGCACATTAAGCAAATGAGAAGAACTCCACAACAAAGTGGGCAGGAGAGACTAAGACACAATTTCATCACAAACCCTGCTCTTGGTGCAGTGACCCACATTTAAGAGGGAGCTCAAAGCTCAGAGTTACTCCCTGAGAAGCAAAGGGTTTGTGCCCAACACCAGGCACCCCAACTTTTAAGACCTGCCCCTGAGAGAAAATTAGACACCAAAAAATTAGACAACATAGAAGTGATAAATTTCTAAAAACATATAACCTTCCAAGACTGAATCACGAAACAACAGAAAATCTGAAAAACCAATCACTAGTAAAGAGATAGAATCAGTAGTTTAGAAACTCCCTGCAAACAAAAGCCAGGGCCAGGCAGTTCACTGGTGAATTCTATCAAACATTCAAAGGAGAATTAATACTAATCCTTTTCGAACTCTTCCCAAAATATAGAAGGGAACACTCCCAAACTTATTTTCTGAGGTTAGCATTACCTTGATACCAAAAACAGACAGACATTACAAGAAAAAAATTGCAGGCCAATATCACTGATGAACATAGATGCAAAAATCCTCAACAAAATATTAGTAAACAAAAATCAACAGTGCAAAAAAATCATGGTATATAATCCATGGTTAAGTGGGATTTATTCTAAGGATGCAAGGATGGTTCATATCTACAAATCAGTCAATGTGATAAACCACATTAACAAACTGAAGAATAAAAATCACATGATCATGACTGTAGATGCAGAAAAAGCTTTCATCAAAAATTAATATCCATTTACGATTAAAAAATACTCTCCACTGAATGAGTATAGAGGGAAAGTACTTCAACATAACAGAGGCCATATATGACAAGCCCATGGTTAACATTTATTTGATATTTAATGGTGAAAAACTGAAAGCATTTCCTCTAAGATCGGAAACAAGACAAAAGTGCCCACTGTTATCACTTCCATACAACATAGTATTGGAAATCCTAACCAAAGCAAGTTAGTCAAGAAAAGTAAATAAAAGGCACACAAAATGGAAAGGAAGAAATTAAATTGTCACTATTTTCAGATGACATCCATATACAGAAAACCCTAAAGAGTCCACAAAAAAAAAAAAAAAATCTGTCAGAACAAATAATTCAGTGAAGTTGCAGGATAAAAAAGCAATATTCAGAAATTCATTGTTTCTATACCTTAATAAATAGCTATTAGAAAGAGAAATTAAAAAACAATTCCATTTTAAACAGCATTAAAAAGAATAATGTACTTAGGAATAAATTTAACAAAGGCATTGAAAGTCCTGTACACTGAAAACTGTAAGGTACTGATTAAAAAGCTGAAGAAATACACATAAATGGAAAGATATTCCATACTCGTGGATTAGAAGAATTAGCATTGTTAAAATGTCCACACTACCCAAAGCAGTTTACAAATTCAATGCAATTCCTGTCAAAATTCCAATTGCATTTTTTTCACAGAAATAAAACAATCCTAGAATTTGTATGAAGTCACAAAAGATCCCAAATAGCTGAAGCAATCTTGCAAAAGGAGAACAAACTGGAGGCATCACATGCTTTGACTTCAAACTATATTACATGGTTGCGGTCATTAAAAAAGGAAGGCTCTGGCCTTGAGGTGTTGACCTGAAATTAGAAATGTTGGTATAACTCATCCTACATGTATACATTTGTGTGTGTGCATACATACAAAGTTAGATGGAGAAACTTTATGTATGCATGTATGAATGTGTATTTATATACAGGTATTTATGCATATGTGTGTATATGTCTGTGCAACCACACACATGTGTGTATGTACATACATATTTTTGTGTTCCACTGGGGTGTTATTTCTGGAAACATCATTTTAGATTAATAATAACTACAACAAAAACAAGAGCATCACTTTATGGGAAGACTGGAATAAATAGCAAGTGATATGAAAGTATTTTTTAATGGATAAAATATATATTTCTTCCACTTGGCATCTAAGATAAAACATATGTTATCTTTGGGTAATATTTATCCTACTTATTGACTGCTATTGTTTTAAATTATGTGTTATTTCAAACATTTCATTATTTAAGTCCTGTTTTCCAAATTTTTTGGTTTTTGTTGTTACATCTGGGAAACAACATTTTTTTTTTTTTGTCAATGAAAACTAGCAATAGCAGTTTGCAAGCCATAATGCAAAATAAAGAATAGGATTTCAGAGACACTCAATTGCCAGAAAAGAATCCTTTGACATATTTGTATTTTCTTTGCTATCTATCAACAAGAGTACAATGAATAAAGACACAAAACTTTATTAGCTGCTTAGGAAAATTACTTGTTTACAGAGAGCCTGTAATTGGATCCTAAATATATTAGTGCCTGAGAGTCTTTTGAAGCAATTTTCAAGATGCAGGAAGATAGTCTAGTAATTTGAAACTTCAATTTTGTTTGAGGATTTCAAATGTGCCAAATGTCATATAAAACCATAGACATTGTTGAATTATGGCCAATTTGTTGCCTTACCTTGGGATTTCAAATGACATTTTTCTTTTAAGTAGAAATAATAGGAGGGAGTTCTGTTTGACCTGAGCCAAGGCATCATTTGAAGCAAGCATATGCTGTCATCTTGCATGTGAAGCCTTCCTTAGATGGGAAAATGAAATAACACACTGTATGGAACTTCCTGAAGGGAGATCAAAAATACAGTTGTTTATCAGGGTTTCTAATTGTGAGCCTCTTTGAAGTCTTAAGGACAGCAGTTTGTTTTTGGTGAGTTTGGAGGTGAGAAGGGTGGGGCATTTCTCACTGGTGTTTCTTTTTTCTCAGAGGAACCATTATGTCAAAGATTAGAAACAGATTCTCTGCTGGAGGCAAAGCTGAAACTGAAATAAAACAGATGCTTTTTATTGATAGGATGAAATTTTGAGTCTTTTAGGAAGAAGGATAATTTGTTCTACAAATGCTGGATATACTAAAATATATCTATATGCAAAGTTTGGATAAAAGTGTTATTTTTTATTAAAAATTATATTTTAATACTATGTAAGATACTGTTGGTACAGCCAGCAGTCACACTCTCAAGCTTCATCTTTAATGGAGTACTTCTTTCCAGAACTCTAGGATCTGAAAAAACCACATGTTTCCCAGACACCCTTGTTGCTAGGGCTAGTTATATAATCCAGTCCTATCCAATGGATTTGAGAAGTCTTCTTTCACTAAAAGTGAATGACAGACATTCTGTCTCTTCATTGCTTGATGTCTATACCTGAAGCCTAGAGCTGACTGAGTTCAATTTGTGACCATGGAAGAGACAGCATGGAAGCTCTGGATGACACAGGGAGAGATGATGACGACACCACTATGAGCTACTTCATTAAGCTACAATATTAATGTTGGAACTGCCCCACCATTATTCTTCTTACACTGAGAAACAATAATCCCTCTATTTTTTTTTTAATTTTAGAAAGAGACCTTGATACTTGTAGTCATATATATCCTAACCAAAACCTACACACTATATTTTGGTAACCTAAGACAGGCATAATGAATATACCCTAGGGATTTCTTCAGTGACTCATGACCTCTCATAATATCCAGCTCTTAAGTGTGGCCAAAATGTATAAATTGTTTCTAATCAAAAGGTAGGTTATGGGATAGTCACATCCTTAATAGGTTATATCATAGGGTACTCGGTTTTAGAAGATTAGAGTGAGATTCTCCTATTGGCCCAAATAAGTAAGCTGAATTTTATTTTATTTTGTTTATTTATTTTTTTCTTTTTAGGGCTGAACCTGCAGCATATGGAAGTTCCCAGGCTAGGGGTCAAGTGGGAGCTACAGCTGTTGGCTTACACCACAGCCACAGCAACTCGGGATCTGAGCCACGTCTGTGACCTACACCACAACGCTGGATCCTTAACTCCCTGAGTGAAGCCAGGGATTGAACCCACAACCTCACAGTTACTAGTCAGATTCATTTCCACTGCGCCACAACAGGAACTCCCAGTAAGCTGCATTTTATGTTTTATGAAGATCACACCAGCAAAGAACTGAAGGTAGCTCCTATGAGCTGAGAGTACTCCTGGCTGACAGTCAGGAAAATAAAATAAAATACTCACACACACACACACACACACACACACACACACACAAACACACACACACATAAAATAGAATTCCCGACGTGGCTCAGTGGTTAAGGAACTTATTGGTATCCATGAAGATGCAGGTCAAATCCCTGGCCTCTCTCAGCAGTTTAAGGATCCAGCGTTGCTGTGAGCTGTGGTGTAGGTTGCAGATGTGGCTCAGATCCCACGTTGCTTTGGTTGTGGTGTAGGCCAGCAGCTATAGCTCCGATTAGACCCCCCAGCCTGGGAACCTCCATATGCCTTGGGTGCGGCCCTAAAAAGACAAAAGACATATCAAATCAAATCAAATCAAGTCAAAGGCTCCATCCTCCATTCATCCTATCAACTATAAGAAATTGAATTCTACCAACAACTCTTCGATTGCTGAGCTCCTGAAAGAACAGAGCTTGGTTGACACCATGATTGCAGTCTTGTAAAACCCTTTACCTATGATCCAGCCAAGCCACTTTTAGATTCTTAATATATGGATATAGATAATAAATATATGTTATTTTATGCCTCTGTGCTTTTGGTCATTTATTAAGCAGCAATTGATAACTAATACATCAAGTTACCAATACTTGCCCTGATAGGTAATTTTTTTTTTGGCCACATCCATGCCACATAGAAGTTCCCAGGCCAAGGACTGAATTCCAGCTATAGCTGTGACCTATGCCTCAGCTGCAACAACATGGGATCCTTTAACCACTGTGCCAGGCCAAGGATTGAACCTGTGCCTCCACAGTGACCTGAGCCACTGCAGACAGATTCTGAACCCACTGTGCTACAATGGGAACTCTGGATAGGTAATTTTAATTTCACAATCATCTCAAATTGACCCAACATATGTTTTACAATCCAAAAATTAGCTACTACTTATGATTTCTAATCTGTATTTATTTTACCCTTTTATAGCCAATTATGATGACCTCTTCAGATAAAATTTATGCCACAGATTAAGCTTTCTAAACCGATAATCTGCTTTTCCCCTTCAAGATCATTTCTTTGACCTAAAAAATTGGCAAAAATCTTGGTATATTTTAAATATTAGCACTAATCATATGGAAAAGCAGGCAGTCTTGTGCTTAACCCTGTAGACATGATAAATTGTCCAAACCTTTTAAAGGATAATTTGGCAATATATTTTAAGGCCTTAAAATACTTTTATTTATTATCTCAATATATTGCATAATTTAAGCAAGTGCCTAATCCAGTACCTAATACACCTAATCAAATAGCACATGCCCAAAATAAGTCTGTCCCTCTCAAAAGTTCTCCACCTCAATGTCCACCAGGTCAGTAAGTTACTTCTATTCACCCACTTGTTCTTGCCTCGACTCTTCCCTTTCCTCATTCTCTATATTATTCAAAATCAAGAGTTGCCAATTCTACACTTGCCATTTCTACTATCTAGACAGAGTGGTCTTATAAAAATATTCTGTTACTGTCAGATATTAATACCTAAGTTATTATTTAGAGAAAATTCTCTAATCACTCACAGGTTATATAGAATACATGGGTTACAAAGACCACTGCACCCGACCCCTATTTCATGGCGATATTGTTGCTTTTTCTTGGACAATTCTAAGTAAACAATAAGACACAGACTCTTAGATCTGGGAAGATGTTAGACAGCAACTAGTTTAAACTTTTTGTTTCATAAATGAGAAAACTCATTCCTGAATGTTTCAAAATGATGCTTCCTCAAGTTAAATAATGCTCAGGATAGATTTAGAGTCTATGTTTTAGGATGTTGTCCATAATTACACCTACTTAAAGGTTGTAATGACATTTTTCATGTTTTGTACAATATTCAGTGCACAAAAAATGCTTTAAAAAGAAAATTATCACGTTTCTCTTATTGCTATTCTTGTAAAGGTAAATGGGCAGGCATAAGGTATAAACTAATTTGAAAATTAATATTATAACACAGCTGTTTAGTGGATATTAGATAGTTTTGATGTAACATAGGTCTATTTACAATTTCATTGTAATTGTAATGAAAGTTCTGAAAGAACACCCAGCCCGTAGAACTAATTACTGAGACAATTGTAAACACGATGTTCTAAAGATACAGAATAGGAAATTCCACTGGAGTTTGTGGAATTTGTACCTAAGAGCAGACTTTCATATAATATCTTGTCTAGCTTTTATGAAATTAGTAATCATCTGACAAAAAAATCTGTAGAATTTGTATTCAGATTTTTTTTTTTTCTTTTATGGATATACCTGCGGCATATGGAAGTTCATGGGCCAGAGATTGAATCTGGCCACAGCTGTGACCAATGCGGATTTTTTTTCTCTCTCTCTCGCTCTTTTTTTTTTTTGCTTATTAGGGCTGAACCTGAAGCACATGAAAGTTCCCAGCCCAGGGGTCGAATCGGAAATGCAGCTACTGGACTATGCCACAGCCACAGCAGGATCTGAGCCACATCTGTGACCCATGCTACAGCTCATGGCAACACTGGATCCTTAACCCACTGAGCAAGGCCAGGGATCGAACCCGCATCCTCATGGATACTAGTCAGGTTTGTTACTGCTGAGCCACAGCAGGAACTCCCAATGCCAGATTCTTTTATCCCCTGTGCTAGGTTGGGGATCAAACCCTGCAGCTCTGCACTGACCCAAGCCATTGCAGCTGGATTCTTAAGCCATTGTGTCACAGCGGGAACTCCCAGATTAATTTTTTTGACTGAAGTTTTTGTCTTTCTCTTTCAGGAATCCAATTATACTGTTGATTGAATTAATTATTACATTTCTAAAATAACTGAACAAACCATACAGGATATTTATTAACCTTGGCCACCTAAATTTGGTATGAGCAATATGAACAATTTATTGTCCACAGTAGTTTCTAGGTAGTAAGAATGGTACTTTGACATGGGAATGCATTGACTAATAAAGCGAGTGAGGCAGCTGCTGTGCCACACATCATGTGATTAAGAATTATTCTTACTCAATGATCAGTTGCTTTTCCCAAGGCCATAAATAGTTGGCAGAACTTTAATTGTGGCTCTATTACGTTGAATTATATTCATACACTTAATTTTTGTTACATGTCCAGAATATATGAAGTTCTACCTCTGTCAAAAGCTGTAGTAATCATAATTTCTTTCTCATTCTTCATATTTTCCCTTACAAGAATCTGACCTAGAGAACTTATTTAAAATTCTTTTAATATTTGATAAAGAAATTAATCAATGAAGATAGTTAAACTATTTTTCTCTTTTTTTTGCTTTACACTTTATTTCTACATTTGATCAAAATGCATTAGGTTTTGCATTTGTTGAGTCACAGGACTATTATACCTAGTTTTTTTGTCATTTTCATTTTTGTATTTCAAATGAATATGCATTTAATAAATTATAATATTGTTTTTTTATAAGTCAATTACTTTATAAAGTAGTGAGAAGGGGAAAATAAAAGGAATATAATGCATAGGATCAATCCAAGTGGGATAGTCCAATATATGTAATTTATATTAGATTGCTAATATCTTCACACGGAATTACTTCACTGAGATGAAATCAAGGAAGATAAGCATCATGATAATAAGTGTTAATACATTCCTATATTTGAAAAGTATAACATCCTTAATTCTGACAACTATGTATGGTAGTACTCTCCCTTTAGAGATGTGAAAAGCTGAAGCTGAGCTAAAACTGATTGGTGTTGTACATCAGTTAGTGCCTGGGACTGACTCCTTCCTGATTTGAGAGCAGGTGCTCTTCTTATGGCAACATGATTCTCTTTTCAAATATAAGCATTAGGAATTCCCTTCGTGGCTCAGCTGTTAATGAACCGACTAGGATCCATGAGGATGCGGGTTCGATTCCTGGCCTACCTCAGTGGGTTAAGGATCTAGCATTGCCATGAACTGTGGTGTAGGTTGCAGATGTGGCTCATGGCGTAGGCCAGCAGCTACAGCTCTGATTTGACCCCTAGCCTGGGAACTTCCATATGTCTTGGGTGCGGCACTAAAAAGCAAAACAAAAACAAGAAACAAATACAAGCATTGACTACAAGAAGCAGAAAAACTGGGGAGTGTAGAAGCTTATAGTACTGAAAATGTCTGGATGATAGAGATATCCCTGTTCTTGATTTTGGTTTCATGATGGCAAAAATGGCTTTGGAAATGATTTTAGGAAAATAAGTTACAGGACTTGCTCGTTTGCATTTTTTCAAAGCACCTTCAAACAAAACGCAGGTATTAATGTGCACATGTCCACACACACATGCACACACGTAATTCTCCTAATTTAGAATAACCACCTTTCATACTTTCTATAGCTTTGTAAATTTTGCAAAACTCTTCAGAGTTCCAGGTGTGAGGTTTACAGTGTGGTATGAAAAACTCTGCTATAAGGATGAAAATAAAACTATTCATCATTATTATTATAAACTATATCTGGGCCTTTGCATATGCTGTTTCCTCTAATCAAATTTTATTCTCTTAAATCACAGACCTTCAACTAACAAACAAAAAGTTCCCTCACTTAAAATACATTTCTGCTTATCTATCATCCCTATTGCATTTGGATTTTTTTTTGTCTTTTTTTGTTGTTGTTGTTGTTGTTGTTGTTGTTGTTGTTGTTGCTATTTCTTGGGCCGCTCCCGTGGCATATGGAGGTTCCCAGGCTAGGGGTCTAATCAGAGCTGGAGCCACCGGCCTACGCCAGAGCCACAGCAACGCGGGATCCGAGCCGCGTCTGCAACCTACACCACAGCTCACGGCAATGCCAGATCCTTAACCCACTGAGCAAGGGCAGGGATCGAACCCGCAACCTCACGGTTCCTAGTCGGATTCGTTAACCACTGCGCCACGACGGGAACTCCCCTGAATTTTCTTAATAGCAGGGATTATTTATCCAATGCCTAATATGATCCAGGAGCATAGTGTTTAAAGCATATTAGCTAGATTAAAGACTACTGAATAAATGATACTAATTAAACTTTTGACTAAAAACTAGCATCTATGTATTTATTGCCACCGATTTTCAAAAAGTCATGAATAAATTGTTGGGAGGCAATGCAAACAAAATGAGACATGAGAATATAATTTGGTGAGCAGGAATAATGTTGGTTCACACACTTGGGAGCTTCTGGGTGAAATGTGAAGCTGGCCTCTGTAGGTGGAGGGCAAGGAGAGATCAAAGAAAGAAGCAGAGAGCACTCCAATTGGTAGGCGGCAGGTTTAAAAGCAAGAGAACATATATGCGAAGCTTGTCTTGGGCATCTGCAAAGCAAGCAGATCTCTACACCTTCCCACTGTAATCTTAAAAGTTTATATAGGAGTTCCTTTTGTGGCTCAGCTGTAACAAATCTGACCAGTATCCATGAGGATGTGGTTTCTATCCCTGGCTCTGCTCAGTGGGTTACAGATGCATTGCAGTGAACTACTACGGTGTAGGTTACGGATGAAGTTCACATCTGGCATTACTGTGGCTGTGGCATAGGCCAGCAGCTGCAGCTCTGATTGGACGCCTAGCCTGGGAAATTCCATATGCCATGGGTGTGGCCCCCCAAAAAAATTTTATATTGAGGACTTAACTGGGTGCAGTCCTATATGCCATCCAGCTGGTCTCAACAAAATCTCATTGTCTCAAGGCTGAGTTCTTGAGACAGATGTTAGTGCAGGCAAGACAAGTGGAATACCCATCCAAGGACAGGGGAGGGGATGAGGAGCCTCTAATTTGCCTGGTCCAGTTCACGGGTCAACTAATAGTCATGTCTGCTCCATGACCCTCTCCAACAAATAAAAGCAACAAAAAATGATTCAGTGATTATCAGAAAAATGGAATGTTCATTTTAACCTAACCCACAGAAGTGTCAACAAAGTCAAGATTGAGCCTATCATATGAGATTGATAAATCTCCTTAAAGTAAAAAACTCAAAAATAATCAAATACAATGAAGTTGACTACTGGATACATAACATCAAAAATAACCTCTTCGAGTCATTTTATTCAAAAATATTCAGGCCAGTTGGTGGTATAATAAAAACATGTTAGTGTCTATAAGTATCCTTATTGACTCAAAGAGACACTATCTATGAAAGATTTTTTAAATTCATATTTTGGGTTAGTGCTTTACTAGTTCCTCCAGCTTGAGCTATTGCATAAACTGTTCTTAGCATTTTTACTCTAAATTGACCCGAGTACTGTCCCAGTCCCAACCACTCACAGAATTCCAAAAATATAACTATTCAAGAGCTTAATTAAATGAAAAATTGGGGGGGTATATTTCTGATCTCAGAGAGCATCTCGGCAATGTAATTTTTATGTATAATTCTAAAGTTTGAAAAAATAGGCCAAGTTCTTGCTTTTCCCCATGCACTTTGTACTTTTTTACTTTTAAATAAACTGCTTGCATTGATCTTTTTCTTAACATTTCTATGTTCCTATGACTCGAATGACTTCATCCTTTTTTTCCAATAGTTTTTACTAATGCAACATGAGACGATCTATAGCTAATGGATAAATGATAAAGATTAGGATGCAAGGAAGGGAACAGTAAATATTGCTATGAGGGAAAGCAAGAAGAGAAGTCAGATCCTCATTTCTATGGAAATGAAGTGTTGGAAGAAGTTTTCCTCCCTGCTGTTTCAGGATGGATGTTGGATCCATGGCAGTAATGCAGCAAAGGTCTGTTAAGAGACTCAGGGATTTTGGCTGGTGCCTTCTTTATGTTTAGCCGCACAGCTGGTGCAGGTGCATTTTCAGCCATAATAACTAATAACATTCCCGGTGGAAACATTCAACTGCAGTAAAACAGACAGAAATCTATTATAAATGTGAGTGCAATGTCAATGTTTACAGAAGGAGGTCAAATAACAGAATTCTATTTGGTAAATGTCAGTACTGTATGAGTAGAAAGCATTCACAATATTTGCATTCTTATTAGACTGATATGTGCAAAACCCATAAATATTTCATGGATTTGTTTTTTTAACTTCCATTTTTCTTCTCTCATCAGAAATTACTCTTCCTGCCACTTCTCTGAGTCTCAAAGTTTCTTACGTTGCTTATGTGCCTCCTAGCGCTTGAGGTTATATGAGCCACTGGACTTGTATGACATTCAGATCAACTGTAACACATTGTGACATCCTGAATGCTTATAATTCAGATCCTAGAACTGAAAGCTCTTCCTAATGTGAATCCATTCAGATATTTTTTTTTAAGTGCAGTTTCCCAATCAGTGATTTTAAGGTTAATCAACATGATTTTATAGAGATTCTCTTATGAATCTTGCTGAAAATTGTTAACTCCGCTATCTCTATTTCAAGACATCCTTCTCAATTAAAGAAATGACCTCTTGGAGCAATGATATACTAGCCTGGGGATTCCAAAAGTATCTGATTGCTTTTGGTAATTAGAGTGAAGCAGAAATGATAGAATATGTGCAGCGGGAAGACAAAGGGAGATGCAGAATCCCACAGAAACCCTTGTGGATGGTAATAACCTACATGATATATATTCAAACATAAACAGTGATGCCAGGTTAGCCTGATAGGATTTGACTCAACATGACCAAAGGTCAGTTCCCCAGGATTTGTTGAAAGACAACAAAGCAAAACTCTAGTGTAAGATCTCTCCATGGATACATAGGTATAATGTTAGTTACATACTTGATTTGCTTTGAAGGCATTGAAAAGGGATTCTTAGAGCCAGATATATCCCTATAGATGTGAGGTGTCACCTAAAATTTCACCATTTGACACATACTTTATATTATTCATTATATAATGAGATTTCTTATAAAGTGTAATACTAGTTTCAAGCTAAGGGTATACATAGATTATAAGATATATCCTAATTTCAGAAACATTAAAATATTTAAAAATCACAATATTGAATAAATGTAATATTTATTAAATATTAACAAGTTAAATTACAAATGCTTCTCAGCAATTCATGTATTAGATTAAAACTGTTCATAACCATAGTGAGTGTGGTGCTGAGTTGAACTACACCAATTTCCTCTTTGGGATTAAGACACTCATGATTCAGGCCATTAAGAGAATCTTAACTCTCACCTTAGTTCCTGGAGGCCATCCTCAGCTTCAGAAATCTCTCTAGGGTAGACTGAGATCTTTGCTACAGCTGTGTTAGAATTTGTTTTCTTCTTCTGCCCAATCCCTGTTTCACTCAAAGGTATTCTTGAGATAGTCCCCCCAAAATCTCCTGTATGCAGATCTCAAGAACCTCAGAATCTGTAGCTCTATGTCAATAGCCCAGTGTAAATAACAATTAGCAACAATTTGTATTCTACAGGCTTAAATATGTCTCACATTTGTGAAAGAGCTGAACACCTGAAAAGACGTAGAAATGAAAAGCTCTGAGGATGATGGATGACTACAATAGCTGGAGCATCAAATAGCGATGGTCAGATACTTTGAACCAGTGACTTTGTTAATCGGTGGGAAAACCATGTCTCAGTATTTAAGGACAAGTGATCCTTTAAGGGAAAGAAATCCTAACAGAGGCTTTGATACGTGTTTTTGGGTTATTAGACTGAGAAACTCTTCCACTATATCCAGAACTTTGAAATGTGTTCAAACATAAGTGAGCAAGAAACAAAATTGGATTAGCTATGACCCTGGTGAGAAAGAAAAAAAATTGAATTAGCTATTGGATTAGAAATTCCCCTTTCTCCATAACAATAAGGAAAATATTCCTGATATTTAAATCCCAGAGAATTGACCATCTTTACTCTTAAGTACATAAAATAGCTAATATTAAAGATACTTATGTTTCTGTTTATCTCCCTAATAATACTGTAAGTTTAAAAAAAGGATAGAAACCATGTTTTAAAATTTTGCACAATTTGAAAATTATGTTGCAATGAGAAGCTACTTAATGCATTTTTTGGACTAAATGAGCATCACTTTCAAACAAAATGGATTTGTTTTATTTAACTAATTAGTGCATATTATATTGGTAGACTCAACATATTATCATTAAATGAGCATGAATTTTAAAATCATATATCAACTCCTCACATTGATATTTGATAGTTAGTGATGGGACCTTCACGTTCAATTTCTGTATCTCTCAAACATATTCACATGAATGTTAAATCAAGTAACATGTTTAAAGTGTCTGAAAAATTGCCTGCCACAGTAGTTAGAAACATTTTTTTTTTCTTTTTTGGCTACAACTTCTTATTTCATTCTTCACTGTTAGTATGAATACTCTCTTAATAAAGTAAAGTATGTACTAAAAATGTAGTAGACTTTTAGTAAATGACAATCTCATTGTCATTATAACTATTAAAAAATAAGGTTCTATTTTAGTTCAATCTTGTAATATTGTAAAAGAGTAATTTTAGAAGGTGGAATTGATTACTTCATGAAAAAATGTCATATAGTTAATTTGGTCAATTTCAGCAAAATGGCTAGAACTAAAGGGGAATGCTTATGAAAAGATTTTACCTAACCAATCAATCAAAAATATTTCTTGGTGCTGTATTATGTATGTAGTTCTCGAGATAAGCAATTTTTTTCTACTCACATTATTTATTTGTCTTTTGTGAAAGTCAGTGCAATAGAAAATTGTTGATGCCAATTTTTTTTTTTTTTTTTTTTTTTGCTTCAGGGTCATACCCTTGGCATATGAAGGTTCCCAGCCTGGGGGCTGAATCATTGCTGCAGCCGCTGGTCTATGCCACAGCCACAGCCACGGCCACAGCTACAGCAACAGCAACACAGGATCAGAGCTGCATCTGTGACCTATGTCACAGCTCATGGCAATACCTGATCCTTATATCCTGAGCAAGGCCAGGGATTGAACTTGCATCTTCATAAACAGTAGCAGGATTTGTTACCCCTGAGCCACGATGGGAACTCCAAAATTTAAATGTCTCAATATGACTTTTAAAATTACATCTTTTAACCTCGTAATGCTATAGAATTAAGTGTCCTCATCTCAGGATCTTTGAAGAGAACAATAGAATAGTTTCATTCAATACTAAGAGTAGGTATGACAAGGCAAAATTCTTTAGCATTTAGTACTGTTCTCCAACTCTTAAAATATTTTAAGCAACATTTTAAAAATGTTGTTCCAAAACTGATTTATTACCTAAAAAGCTTTTTCTAAGTCAGTTTCAGAGTTGACTTAGGCTGGAGATTTAGGAATTGCTTCTGGAGTATGATTTTTTTTTAATTAATATTGGTAATTTTATATTATTTTGCTTTAGGAATTCTTGGTCCATATCAATAAATTTGACTTAAAAGGACTTACTTTTTAGAGATCTATGAAAAAAATATTTTCTGAGAAAGTTTATTTTCTGAAAGTATGTTTTATTTTGAAATAGGTTCACATCTAGATGAAAGTGAAAAGATTTTAAGAATAGTACTAAGAATCCTAGTGTTCCCTTTATTCATACATATATGTGATTTGCATATATATCTACACATATAATTTGCATAAACATATGTATTTGCATACATATATGTTAATTTATCCTTATGGTTAAATGATTATGTATAGATTGATGTGTACATATATGCTTGTACACATAATTTGTATAGTCATCTGTATACATACATCTGTATGTAATACTACTCATTTCCATGTTAATCCTTTTCAGAGACTGAGAAATCTGGCTCTCATAATCCTCAATAAGTTTACTTATTTCCTCAATGAGTGTATTGGCCTGAATCTCTCAACCACTCTTACAGTTCCCTCTGCCTATCCCTTTGCTCCACCTCCACTGACTGGCCTCTTTTGCTGCAGGTACAGGCCTCTGATGGCTTCAAGTATCACCTTCCCCCCCACCCCCTGCCCCACCCTAATCCATCTCCTTGGATTCTTACATTTGCACATTTGGAAGGGGAGAGGAAGGAAGGAAGGACAACAATGGAAGAAATGATGGAAACAGTAGACTTTATGAATGTTTTTGAACGCTTCAACTGGATAAATTGAAGAATAACCACACAGTCAAATGGTTTGTATTATAGCCATGACTACATACATGATATCTAAAAATTCTGGCTGGAAAATGTTGCCCCCTAGTATATTGTACCAACAAGTTTATTTATTTATTCATTAATTTACTTCATTTTAAAATAATGTGCATGTGTTTCACAGCCATTGACAAATTCCACTTTTTGAAATTTTAAGAATAAGTTTGTATGTGCACATTTTTAGGCAAATTTGCATGGTGTTTTTAACTTTTTGACTCCTTTGTTCATTTTACTCCAGAATACAGATATTTTTCCTCAAATAACTAACTCAGAAAGATAAATATAAATTTACCTAAAAAACAACTGAAGTTCTAGAATATGCAATATATTTTCAATTGTAAAACATTAGCCATCTCCAAAAGGACCCAAATAAATCAATTTAATTCAACAAATATACAGTTAATATGGATTTTAATATGCCATGCTTTAATACTAATATCAAGAGGTATGGGTTTTATAATTTAAATGTAACTATCATAATACCACCACAATAGAAAATCAGGTAAAGATGAGAAGATGAAAAGCGTGATGGTTATTAATCCCCTAAAGTCCAGGCTTCCACTATGTGCAGAACAGATACATTTGTACCGGAAATTTGGCTCTATTTAAAAGCAACATGCATGAAACAATTGTAATTTAACATCCTGTGTGGTTTAGGAATGCATTTGTTGACTTTCCTCTTCTTATCACTATTTGCATCTTATATGTGATTCAAACTCAGTCTGTAGCATTAGAATAGTGTTAGCATTAGACTCTGCTACTCAGAGTATGGTTAACATTTATTCAGTAGTTTAAATAGTACCATGAGTCTTGTTAATAACAAAAGTACTACATTAAACATTTTTATATTCAAATAAAAAAAATTAGAGCAGTAATCTCTGACAAGTCAAATAATTAAAACTTTAAAATGACTATTCCAGAACAGAGAGTTTATGCTAAAAGCATAAAGATCGATCCTTTCAACTGTCTAAAATGAGCTTATACTGGGATTTCTCTGGTGACAGTGCTTAAGAATCTGCTGTCATCACTGCTATGGCACAGGTTTGATCCCTCACCCGGGAACTTTCACGGGACATGGCATGACCAAAAAGCAAATAAATAAAAATAAAATCAGCTTATATTTATTCAGTTTAGTTGATACTCATTTATTTACTTACTGGTAAAGTAGTGGATATCAAACTCATGTGAATAAAATTGAGGGATAAGGAACAGAAAGTTTTGCAAAAGAAATGTAATATAACCAAGGGTAAAATAATGCAAGATATTCATTCAGGAGTAAAACTACTATATGGTAATCTATATGACATATTTGTATATAAGTGATTCACCCTTTAATTTTTGTCCTAAGGAACCTAGTACCGAGAAGTGGTGACAACAAAAAGACCAGGAAAATGTCGCGCATCATCTGTAATCACACTGGAAACAAAACTTGGTCTACTGGACTAGCTTGTGTGATGTTACAATGTTTCTACATAGAACACTAATGAGTTTTAGTTTCTACAAACTATACAAAAGTTTGTTGAAAGCAGAGAGGGTACAGAGGAGAACAGTTAAAATCTTTTGGCAGGAGGAGAGCTCAGAGATGAGAAATGAAGAAAAAATATTTTACCTGTACTAATTTTAGTTCAGTCAACTAAGTGAAGGAGATGGAGATATGTTTTAAGGTCTGTAATTTCACAACTAAGTAGCATGTATGAAAAATCCTGACATACTAGAACAATATACATCCATACAGTGATACAGTATAATTTATATTTGGTGAATTATGAGTTTTTACTCAAGAAGCAGAATTTACAGGATATACAAGCTTAAGAACACAAAAAAATAAAGATAAAACTTATCACCAAAAGCTTCTATATAAATACCCTTTACATTTTCCGAGTGAAGAGTCAAGCTTTCCTTAAATATATCTCTGGGGATATTTGAACAAAGTAATAATTGAAATGTGTGGACAACTATTTGACTCATTATAATGATTTTAAGATTTCTAATATTTGATGAAATATTTATAGAAATGTTGAAGCTTGTAAAAGACAAGAGAAGAAAGGAGAATTAAATAGGCAAAATTTGTCATCAGTAACCTTGCTTTTTCATAGGATTCATTTTTGCATTCAAGAGTCTAGACTTATTCAGGCTAGATTTTGAATTCCTTCTATCTTCTTTCCTCCAGTTACTTGTTGGAATATAATGAAAAATCAGCTTTACAATAGCTTAATCAAGTGACAATTTTATTTTTCTCACCAGCAATATGCAGGTGTATACAGGGCTACTCCAGCAAGTCCTAATTGACAACAGGGGGCCTAGCCACATTCTGCTTCCTAATTAAGCCATACTTGTAACAGGATTTTTGTTCTCGACTTTCAACTTGTGATTGCAAGATCACTGATCCACCTCCAGCCATTGTGCTGAACTCCCATCAGGAAAAAAGCAGAAGAACAAAACACAAAACAGATAAACCACCTAGACTGTATTCCTTTAAAAGTTTTCTAGCTAGCTCCACTCATTGAATTCTTATATCTTTTACTTCCCGCTAAGAGATATTGACAAATGCATTTTTTTTTCCTGATAGACATTTGTCATTATCTCCTGCATCTGGATAAAAATAGAATTTTCTTATAAGGAATGGGAGAATAAGCAAAAAGAAATGACTGTCATTGCAGAATTTGGTAATATCTAAAATAATGTTTTATTGATTTTTAATAGTACTTAAGTTTCTCTTCAGTTTTAGAGGTTAGAAAGCCAAAGTAGATTGTGCTAAAAAATTGTGGTATATATCTATAAATTAGGCTCTGTGAAAAACTATATAGGTAATAATAATAATTTTTAAATGTCATATGTCTTTTTATGCTCTGTTATTGAGTCTTTGAATACACAAAGCAAAATATGGTATAGATTTCATTATTCCTATTATTCAGATGAAGACACTAAGGCATAGAAAGATCAATAAATTTTTCTCTATAGTTAGATATCCAGGACAAAGTAGAGAAAAATTATAACACAGTCAGTATAGCTTCAGAATGCAAGCTCTTATCCACTTTGCATTATATAGAGATTATGGCCACTATTTTCATAGAAGACTTTGAAAGAATGTGAAGCTTTAGAGTCATGCTTTGATCTACACAGTTACTATCTATACAATCTTACAAAACCACTGTATGATATGGAAAAAATTAATAAAGACAAAATTCCTAGAACATAGAACATAAATACAGAGCTCATAACCCTAAAGTTTAGATAAAGTATGCAGAATTTGGTTAAACAGATATTTAAATATCTAGTGCACGCAAAGGAGTGATATCAAAAGAATGTATTTTTACAAAGAACATCACGAGTTTATTATCTGGCTCATTTCAATCCTGCTCAGTGTCTTTTCCTAAATCACTTCAGAGTCTTTTTAACTTTTAAGGTTGGCAAGATGACAATCGCCCATCATGGATAACTAAAAGCTGAAAATATAATAATGATAGATAAAATATAAGGCAATTTTCTTATCCCAAAATAACATAAAGGATATAATTTTAGAAATTTTATCTGTAAAATATTAATTAATTTTTGGTTCTTGCTTCTTGCTTGTGAGTAGGATGGACTTTATTTATTTATTTCATATTTATGGCTGCACCTGCAGCATATGGAAGTTCCCAGGCTAGGGGCTGAATCATAGCCACAGCCTCCCTTGCCTATGCCACAGCCACAGCAATGCCAGATCTGAGCTGCATCTGTGACCTACACCACAGCTTAGGGCAACACTGGATCTTTAACCCACTGAGTGAGGCCAGGGATCAAACCCATATCCTCAAGGATACTAGTTGGGTTCTCAACCCACTGAGACACAATGGGAACTCCTGTATGCACTAAGTTATAGCAGACTAACAGTTTTACTACAACTACTAGAAAAAATGAAATTAAAAAAATTGTAAGAATCATATTTCAAAGTCATCAGAACTTAACTTTATGCCATAACTTGACACATGCTTCAGATGAACAGTAGTTGCCCACCTACAGATGTTTGCCAGATTTCAATCTGTCTGAGACAGTATCTTGGGATATGAGGCTGGAGAGATGGACCAGAAACTGGACAGGCAAATATAATGGGCAGAGCTGGATAACTCACAATCTTCGATTTCTGTGGATATAGAAACCCAGCAAGCTCCCAATCAGAAGCCTTGGATGGCCACACACTAAGAACAGGAGTGTACCACAAGTAGACTTGATTTTACTTAAATTGCACACAGTCTCCATCCAGATTAATTTCTGATAGGATTAAATGATCAGTCCCTCAACTGGAAGGGGGGATGCTTCTCTGAAGGGAGATGCCATCATCTGCAGCCTTGCAATTTTTTTCTTTCACATTGCCAGAATACAAGTCAAAACGACCAGATTAAAAAAAGGTAATAGGACTGAAAACGAATAGAAAAGAGAAATTAGACTCCCATTATATACAGATATTAGAGTTAGCAGATGGTTACTTTAAAAACAGGTAAGGTAGGAAGATGGGAAATAGACAAAAATAATGGATGTTTTCAGAAAATAAGTGAAACAGAATCAACTTAACTTTATGGATACAAAAACATATATTACCTGAAATAGTGAATGGGTTTAAAAGCAGATTGGACAAAACACAGAATTGTGGAATTTTAAAGACTCAAACTGAAGCATAGAGAGTAAAAATAATGGGAACACAGAATGAAACATAGAAGACAATCAGTAAAAGTTAAAAAGGAGTCACATGAAAAAGAATATTACATTCAAAGGAATGATGACCTGACTTTGTGGGCAAAATAATGAAAGCCTAAAGGTGGTGGAATGGTATCTTTAAATTGTTGAAAGGAAATAACTGCATCCTATACTATTCTACACCACAGCAAAAATAACCTTAAAATGAAGAATAAATTAGTTTAGACAAATGCAAAGAGAATTTTTTGATAAGCACAGTTGAAATAAAAACAAAACAAAACAATTTAAAATGAAATAAAAAAAGGTATTCTCTTGGAAAAAATAATAAACAAGAAATATGAAAATCTAGGAAGGAATGAAAAATACTGGAAAGGATAAATTTGTAGGTAAATAATATTGGCTATGGAGAATGCAAAACAATCAATATATCTGTTGCCTTGTGCCATGTGTCAGACTAAGGTGACCCCTCCAGTCCCTTACTTCCTAGAATTCATGTCCTTGTACAATGTCCTCCCCTTGCAGGATCTTGACCACCTTCCAAACAAAGAAATATGGTAAAGGGAAGAGAAGTCACACTCAAGACCATATATGTTTCATTAAGTTGCACTCAGGGCCATGTGTGTTACATTACATTAAGAACATATTATGTTCTTCTTTCCTAGAACACTTGCTCTCAGGACTCCCCTGGTTGGGTTACTTCAGGAAGCCACCACGATGGAGAAGGGCAAATGGCAATGGACAGAAGTCAATCTTAGGGAACTGTGGTCAGCATCTAGGAGTGTAGATGGGTTTCTAGGAGCTAAAGATGGCCTCCAGTGCCCAGCCAGCAAGAAGTTTGGGCCCTCAGTCCTTCTGCTGCAAAGAGATAGATTCTACCAACTAAGCCTGGAAATGGATTCTTCCCCAGTTGAGCCTCCAGTTGAGAAGAGTTGTCTGGTACCTTGACTGCAGTCTTGTAAGACTCTGAGTAGAGGACTTAACTAAACTGTGCATGAACTCCTGACCCTTGGAAACTGTGAGATAAATAAGTTCTAAGTTCTTAAGTGTATGACAATTTGATATACTGCACAGAAAGCAGCATATGGAGTTTAAACTGCATATAGAACTACTATGTATGACAACATTAACATGAAATATGAGAAATGGGTAAATGAAGTTTAAAGACTTAAAGCTCTAGTGGTATTGGGAAATAGTAAAACTAATATATATTAGGTTTGAGCAAGTGAACAATGTATGTTGTAATCTTTATGTTACAACCTCTTTGAAAATATGTGGCTTTGTCTATTAAAGCAAAATATATACATGCATTATTGAACCAAAAATTATTTTCTAAGCATATATCCAACATAAATTTATATCTATGAATATGGATATATATATATATATATATATATATCAAAAGTCATATGCCACACTTATAGCAGCACTATTCTTATTGCCCCAAACTAAAAAATGCTTAAATGTTCATCAATATTCAATTACTTTAATATTTTGTGATACATTGACACATGGATAATTTATAACTATAAGCAACAATATGAATAAATTTCACAAACAAATATTGAACAAAGGACTTTATACACAAAAGAGTTTAAACAATATATTCCATTTTTATAAGGTAAAACATTTGTTTAAACTAATCTATGCTGTTAAAAGTCAGGATAATCATTACCAAGGAGAAGTGAATTTGCGGCTAAAAAATAGAAGAAGTTTCTGGTATGATGGCAACATTCTGTCTATCAATCTGGGTATTGATTACAAAGATGTGCCCAACTTGTGAAAATTCAGCAGCTATAAACATATATAATTTACATATATTATATACATATATAATATGCATGCAGGAAAACTGTATTTTCATCAAATTTCATTTCAAAGTATTTGCTTGGTGCTCACATTTTAGGAAGCACTGGGCTAGATGTTCAATGGGGATGATGTTAATATAAGTGTTGTTACTTTTAAGAAAAATTTAAAATATGGTAGAAGAGATAGTTAAGGAAAAAAACCCGCTAAGTCAGACAGCTGTGGGAGCAATGGTGTGTACATTTGGACAAACTTAGGCCCCAGAAGAGGAAATATAAACTCTTACTTGAAAAGGAGAAAGAAATAAGTGCCAGTGAAATATGGAACTGGCAAGAGAATCTGTATCCTCCATTCCCACCTGCCCTCCCAGGGAATGGAAGTGAAGAGAAGAAGGATGTGGTAGAAACTAGAGGGGAAGGGAGTGTCCAATGAAAGATTTTGTTTTCATCTATAAGAGAGAGCATGTTTGGAACGATTGGAAAAAGGAATCATTTTTTAAAGAGGTGGTATTTAAAATGTAAATCAGAGTTAAAATTACTGATAGAATAAGGTATTAGTGAGGATAAGGAAAAAGAAAACAAAGGGATGAACACAGATAGAAGAATCAGCCTTGAAGAAAATCCAAATGTTTTTCCCTATCTCAATAGGATTTTTCTGAAATATGCTGGAAAGGGAATATTGGACTGACTGATTCAAGGATATCTGCTCCGTGGCCATGTGCAGTTGTTTGGGAACTTGAGTCGCTCTCATTCTTCACATTCTAATTCTTTAGAAATTATTTTATGTAGCTGTATTGAACTGGAGAGGACAGAGATACAGAGTGCGAGCGCTTCCATGGTGCATGTGAATATATGCCTCAGAGAATGCCTGATCTAAATTAGACCTATCAAAATATATGCCTATGGGATTTGATGATTAAACCAATCAATTTGATCAATGAAAATAATCAGAACTCTAATTTATACCAGAGAACAAATTGGTTCTAAGAAACTTACAGATTAAAAGCTCAGATCCAGGAAAATATTTTTCTCTTTTGATGAAAATATTTATAGACTACTCAGAAATTTAGAATTAAGGTTTACATTCAATTGCAGTAACTTTATTCTGCCTGGATTTTCTGATAGAATCACTTTCCTTTGATATAGTCCTCTCTTTTTAAATGTAATGTATTCAAAATTTTATTACAGCTTATGCAGAACTAATGTTCGGCTATACATACCCATTTCTGAACAGATAAAGAAGACTGCCAGGAACCCAGCACAGTTTGACATGCTCTGAATTTATTGTATGGAAGCTTGTTGCTCACCTTGCTCCTCCTTTCCTGGCCAGGGGAACCCTTTTTAGCTGGGGAGTTGTCCCTTGGCACTGAGCAATGCCAGCTTTGGGAATGGGATCATGGGGACAAAATGAAGCTATTTTCCTTATTGTGTGTGTGTGTGTGTGTGTGTGTGTGTGTGTGTGTATGTGTGTGGTTATTCTCAGATTTTTTGTCTCACTGTGTTGCTCAAGTTTCTTAAGTGGACTTCAGAGCTCTAGAGCTGCTTTTATTTGCAGACAGCTGTTAACTATTGATCTTTGTGGGGGGATGGTGGCTGCAGTCTCCGATGCCACCTTTTTGATGACACCACTCCTCAGTGTTCCTTTCTGAAGTTCTGGGTTCTCTTAAAAGCTCAGGGAGTCGTTGCCACAATTCATTTCCTTAAAGCTGTAGAACTCATGGTTGCTGCTTCCTAAGGTCAGAAGGAGAATTTTTCCCATCTTGAGGAAGGCATAAACTCTGAGATTTTCATCTGATGAGGTGAGGATTACCCTCAATCCTTTCTGATTAAATCAAAGTCACAATATTCACAGCTTTGTGGATCAGCAAAATCTATTCATCTTTCCATGTAATGTAATGTATCAAGGCAGAAACATGCAGATCCCACACAGGCCCCAAAGGAGGAGCTTATACAAGACATTTCTCAACAGGAGGTAGAAATCTTGAGGGCATTTTAGAATCTGCCTGCTCGTGAATGTAGCCATAAAACAAAACAAAATTAGTATACACATAAAAGGAAAAGTAGAATTTATTTCCCAGGTCATGTATTTTTAAACGAATATATATGTGATGCTAACTAAATACTAAGAAAAAAAAGCAGTTATTTACAAGTATATAAAATTAGTAATCTTATGAAATTACAAATTGTATACCGATTTTCATTCAAAATAGAGCTGTCAACCAAACCCACAGATTCTAAACCTGTCCTATTAAGTCTATTGGTTTGTTATCAGGTTGTTTTACTTGCAACATTCCATATGTACAGATTCATTATTCTTTCCTATGTAGCCAATCATCTAAAAAATTCATAATTATTTCTCCCTTTCAAAATTAGATATAATTAACTTGAATGTCATTTCAGTATATCTCTGTTTTTGTTATTGGAGGTAATCTAAAAAAAAGATGACTAGCATTTTCTAGGATCTAGAAGGCTGAATCAAAGGCAACATTCTGTTGCTATTTTGACAAAAAAAATACCATTTCCCACTTTCAAGCTGCTCTGATTTTCAACTGCTACATTTGACGTGTTAATTAGTGGTTGGTGTTGCTAAAGGAGAGCAGTGGAATCCCCCTCTGCTAGGCTTAATCTCTTGTTCTGATTTTAAGATACAGTTATAATCCCAAATTATAAGGTTTTACTGAATACATGTCGAAATGTGTTCTAAGCATGGGGTCATATAAATACACTAAGTTTCCTATGTCATAGACAATACAATTTATTTTGTATAGTGGATTATCTGGTTTTAGATGCACAACCTTCAGTTTCAAAGTCAAAGGATAGCATTTGGGGAATGTTGGGAGAAACGTCTTCTCTAGGTGGCATGTATCCTTTCTTAAGAATGTCTCCAAGAAGTCTTCATATTTTAGAGTGTACTCAGAATTTTTTCATTTAATAAATATTTATTGAAAGATTACTACATTCTTGGCATTGTTTGTGTGTTGGATACATATGGTAAACTAAAAAATGAGGTTCAAATTATGGTTTGAGAGGACTAACAAATGATGTATTTGATTTCTAAATTAATGTTTCAAAAGACTAACAAAATGGGTAGATAGAGAAGAAAATATCAGCTTTTCTATCTGTAGAGATTTTTGTCTTCCTAATATTCAACTGTAGAACCAGATGGTCAGACTTCCTCACCCAATTTAAACAGCGTAGTAAAATATACTTCTTAAATTGTTGAGATAATTAAGTTAAATATCTGCAATAGACAGTCTGACTTTGGCTTAAATTATGCTTAACTCTATAGCAGTTGATGATTCATACAGAGATTGGTCCCTAGATTACTTGAAGTGGAATGCTGCTGTAACAAAACCCTAAAAGATGGAGACTGGCTTGGGAGATGGCCATAAGTAGAAGCTGAAGGGGCAATTAGGAAACTGCCAGTAGTGACTAGAAACAGTAATCTGAAGAATAATTAGCAAGAATATTGCCCGTGGTCTTGGAAAATAGAAAAAAAATATTTACTTAAATTGTAGACCTGACTAAAGTTTCCAGGAATAACTCTGAAAGTGTGGATCAGTTTTATTTAACATGATAAGATTTACAAGAGGGAGTGCCCTTCGTGGCTCAGTGGTTAACCATCCTGAGTAGTATCCACGAGGATGTGGATTCGATCCCTGGCCACGCTCAGTGGGTTAAGGATGCAGCATTGCCATGAGCTGTGGTGTAGATTGCAGACGTGGCTCGGATCCCAAGTTGCTGTAGCTGTGGTGTAGGCCGGCAGCTATAGGTCTGATTAGATCTGATTAGATCCCTTGGCCTGGGAACTTCCATATGCTGCAGGTTTGGCCCTAAAAAGGGGGAAAAAAATACGTTACAAGAGATTAAATTACTAAAATCAGGAAATATTTGTAATTCAAGTTCTTGTTGGAGAAAATATTTCAAACCAGAGCTTGCTAGGTTAAAAAATAACACTCGTGTTTGTTCTCAGCCTCTCCATAGGGCAAATGATTCTTAATGTAAGAAGTGGCTGCAGAGTGTTGCCAGTAAAAATGCTCTTTTAAAGATCCTATCAAACATGTGCCTGTAAGACACCTTTGTTAAGACCTTTGAGTGATTCAAAGCAGGGTCTGTAGACCCTCTTATCTTAACAAAAGTGCTTGTTGGGACTCATAAGGCTATTTTCCCACAGCATCAAACTTACAGCCTAAAGTAAAGAGAAGCTGACCACAAGGAGATTTGTGTGGTAGCTTTCGTCTAAAAGAGTGAATTATAAGTGGTTATATAAAAATGTCTCAACTTAGTGAAGTGGTCCACTTTGAACTACAAGTGCCAGAGAAAGAGAACAAATGAATATAAGCCCCTAAGACCCAACTTCTGTTTGAAGGAAGCCACCTGAAAAAGTCCTTCTACTACAAACCTGGGTCATTTATTAATGAAAAAGAAGAAAAATTGGAGATCTCCTTGTGGCTCAGCAGGTTTAGGACCCAACGTTGTCTCTCTGAGGATGTGGGTTTGATCCCTGGTCTTGCTAAGTGGGTTAAAGTTCTGGCCCCAAGCTCCGGTGTAGGTTGCGGATACAGCTCAGATCCAGAGTTACTGTGGCTGTGGTGTGGGCCTCAGTTACAGTTCCAATTTGACCCTTCCCTAAGCACTGTAAAAAGAAAAAAAAAAGAGAAAGAAAGAAAGAAGGGGAATGGCTGAGGGTGGGGGAGAAGAACAAGATCCAGGAGGGTGCAACTGAGGGCTTTAGGGAAGCACTTCCAGGAGGTTCTCTAAAGAGAACATGGGTCTCTGACAACATGGGTCCACCTATGGCCTGGTGCCACCTGTTTCTTTCAAATGGCAGTGTCTACTCTATTAATCCCACTCCTCTTTCACCAAGGGATGCTGGTGCTGGGTGTTTGGGGGCAATGTCTTTTGGGTTTAGAAATCTTCAGTTGGAGAAAAGTCACACCTGAGAAGCTTCATTTGTCCTCAGTCTCAATGCAGATAATAAAATCCTGGACTTCAAGTTGGTGGTATTATGGAAGGAGACTCTTAGGGGGAAAAGATGAATGCCTTCACACATGCGAAAGGTGTGAATTATTGTGGCCACATGGTTGACTCTATTAGATGGTCTTATAGTATGATTATTAATAATTTAAACACAACAATAAAACCTATTAAACATGGATGTTTTTTAGTATAAACATATGCTACCAATTTTAAACTATGTTAGTGATAAAATGCTTCTCTAAATAACTGCTGCAGTTATTAAGTTCTAAACATACATTGATATTTACATATTTATATATATGTGCAATTTTCAACTTGCATATACTTAAAACTTAAGTTTTAAACATATTATATGTGAAAGATAAATTGGGTTTTAGTTTGCCCTCAACCATCATGGATTCAACTGCATGCATTTGTTTTGAAAATAAGTTCAATTGAGATTTGGGATTGTTTGGGCTCACTTAGGGAGGTAAGTCTCCAACTCTTCTGGTGCTACATATTTCAGGTATTAAACAGTTGACTCAATATAAATGATGAGAGCACAGGGATTTTAAGAGTGAAAGAAAAGAACATAAATTAATTTCATTTTGTCATTTTCAATGTGACTACTTAGAGTTTCATTTGTTTGTTTGTTTTTTTCCTTTTAGCCTCTCTCTCCTCATACACTAGCGTTTATGTGTATATATATATATTTTTTTTTCTACAGAGACATTTGAAAGTTGCTATAATTGTTCCTGAAGAAATAAAGGCTCAAGATTCCCATTTCCAAAATTCAATTTTGAAATAGGATTTTTATGAATTTCTGCCAAACTGTAATCAGACTTTTCAAAACTACTTGCAAATTTGTTTCTTCATGTGAGAGAAACTTTTGAAATAAAAATTAATAAAAAGCATTCTTTCTTCAACTATGATACAACCAAGCTAGACTGACAAATCTGGCTATACTGTCTACTATACATGATTATGTGAAAAAGATCAACTTTGATAAATTCATTGACAAATTTCTGGAAGTTACAGTTCAAATATAGACATTGTAGTCATTATTTATTACTAATGACAAACCAAAATGTAGGTATGTAGTTTTCCCTGTTTTAAAAAATATACTAATATTATTAAAAATGAAAAGAATTGTTCATAATTTTTATTACATGTTATTTTTATATAATTATATATATAAAGTTCAAAACTATATAAAGTTCAATAATAATGCATTTTCCCTATCAGGATTTCTTTTCTTTCCATTGTTATTCATTTTACATCATGGTTATTACAGAAAATAATTTTGCTGTATGGAGAAGTGTGGTGTTAAAAAAAAATCTGCTCCAGGTGTCAAATATGCTAAGTACACTACTTATGGTAATTCCTGTGAGGCCAAAGAGGAAATTCAGGTATCTAATCAAAGACAGTGTTTCATGCTCATGAAAGTAAAATCAGTGACCTCATTTTCATTGTCGGGGTTTATAAGAATGAAAAGAAAATAATGTTGATTGTATTTACAGTTCTTAGAGTCCACTTGGAAGAAAAGAATTAATTTTAAGTCATCAAAGGCCTTTTCAAACTAACTAAAATTGTAGACAAGGACATACGTTTTATTAGACTGGACATATGATGTATTATAAGAGAAAATTAGGTAAAGCAAAGAATATGAATAAATATAGTTAGAGGTAAATAGCAATAACATATTTCAATACGTATTTTTCAAAATTTCAACGTTATTTTCAACACACAACTTTATTTAAACCATTTCAATTACCCTATGCAAAAACAGGTCAGGGCAAATATTTGGGGCAGAAATTGCATTTACTGGGTTAGGGACTGGATGGTTTTGATGAAGTGAAAACAAAGACAGACAGTAACTCTATTAAACTCTGATGATATTAACACATGATTAATCCTAATTAAAGAGCACAGTGGCATTGAGAGTTTGAACTATAGATTTGCATTGGGATGTAGCATACAAATCTCCCTTCAGGACTCGGAGACCTTATTACCCTCCCTGCTGGAAGTGCTGCTGGCAGAAAGCATCATTTGTTAACTCTCTTTGCAATTATCTTGGCTGACAAGAGCCACATCACCTAAAGTCATCTCCTTTCCAAGGAGGCTTGCATCCAATGACTGGTCCACAAAGGATATTGCAACCCAGGACAAATTTGAAGGGCAATCCAAGAGTCAGAGGTCCCTATAGGACAGGCCAAGGTCTTTGTCGAAATGGTACCACAGCCCAAATTTTTCCTCTCTTCAATTATATTTTCTCTTTCTTCACATAGGTTGCCACATGGGGTAAAGAGTAAGTATAATGATAGGGAATTGGGCTGCTGTTGCTAAGCTCAGTTGATCTTTTGGAGTGAAATAATTAAAGGTTGAGGGTCGTTGGTTGGCAATTAAATGCTAAGTAAGAAGTTCAGAAGGCCTCCTTAGTAGTATAGAAAGAGGTCTTCATTTCATAATGCAGAAAGGCATGTACAACTGTAGATAAGGTCTAGGACTTAAGCATAAAGGTATCAAAGCCCCAAAGAATTTGGCTGGTCCATTATACTAAGATAAGGGTCCAGGTGGAAAAAGAATGTGGCCCTGCAAAATTGGGTAGAGAATCTAAGTTGATGCACCTCAAATTTTGAATCCTTAAATCTCCTTGAATTCTTTGAGCATACAGAAATGGCCCAGCCTTTCCTCTTTAGGACTCTTGCCTCCCCAACTTGTTCAGGATGATCAAGAGGCCTTTCCTCTCTAAGATAACATGAAGTCCTCTGAAAATTCACTTTTGGCCAAGGAGACAACAGTTAGAGTTACGTCACAGTATAATGTGACTGTAGATGTACTGAGTTTGACAAGGAGAGAAGGCAACTATACTCCAAAAGACCCCTAAGACACAGTCTGCCTATACTGGCCAAGCTAAGAAAACTTACATGGGGCTGTATTTTGATGAGCAAGGGCCAGATAAGAGAACATAGGCCGGATAAGAGAACATCTATCAATTTGGGATATATTTGATATAGCACTCTGGTAAGTACCTGAAATTGGTGCAAATAGACTGCTAAAATGGCCACTAGAAGCATGTGAAAAGCTATGGTTCATTTTAGTTGGTAGAGTAGTTCCAAAGTTGCCACAGAGTTCATAGAAGTGATTAAGAGATTAGACAACAGGATTTGCAAGAATGGATATACTAAACAAGTCTAGAAAACCCAACAGAGGGGAGCTCACATGAAACAACACTTATCAGAGCATTTAGTAATGTGCTGGTATGAGAGTACTATCATCATTACTAAATTCAATGACGGCCCTTTCCATTTGGATACAGCTTACAGCAGGAGCTTCCATTATAGAGCTAGACTGCATGAGACTGGGTGATACTTCCTGGTCATCAGGTGCAAGGATGCAATTATTCTAAATGAGTGGCAAAGACATGATGGCAGTCGAGGTGGGGGCATTGACCTGCGGAGAGTTATGGAGATGGACTCATGGCAATTTACTTGAGTAACTACATACTAGGGAAAGGGAGGACCCAAATATTTTAGGGATTTTTGGACACAAGATTTGAATTGACATTGATATCTGAGGACTGAGTCCCCTCTTAGAGTGGAAGTTCATGGGGACTAGATTTAGTCCACTGTGAGTTCACAGACTCTCTCTCTGTTAATTGTTCCCCAAGCACACAGTTGAAACAGATCTATTTAAGAGTCAGCATAACCCTTATATTGCTTTCCTGGCTTATGAAGGGAAGTCAATTGTAGTAAGACAAGCCTCTGAAATAGGCTCCAAAAGAGTGAAGCACAATATTAAATCCCAAGGGAATGGCAGAATTTAGAGACCTCCTTGAAAACCTAAAGAAGGCAGGAGTTGTGGTTCTTACTATTTCATTCAGCAATCTGGCACCTATAAAAACGAGATGGGTTTTGGAAGTTGATGGTTACCTACAACAACCTCATCCAGTTGTGTCTGTTAAAATAGATACTGGGTCTTTGCCAGAGTAGATTCACATGGTCTTTGATATATGGGGTAGGGCCATTGTGTGTGTGTGTGTTTTCCTATAGGATAAGAGACTGTTCTCACTTGGACATACCAGTGATGTTATCTTTCCCATCCTTTGTAATAATAGTGTCCCATGAGAGTCGGACAGTCTAGACAGCCTAAAGAACAGCATACTGATCCACTCTGTCAATGGTGTCATGCTAATTGGACAATATGAGCGATTAGTGCCTAGTCCGTTAGAGGTCTTAGTAAGACACATGTGGACCAGAAGGTGGGTAATAGACTACATGAGTGTTCAGGAGCCTGGCATATCTGAAACATTCTAAACATTTTAGAATGCAGTAGTCTGCTGATATCCCTGACAAAGCACCCTTTGTCATGACCAGCTACTCATACACACAAAAGGAAGCTGTGTGTAACATATTCCACCCCTGGAAATACTGTCCAAACCACATGTGGGGTGACACAAAAGGCTTCCAGGTCAGAGGGGGCTCATAGCCAGAAAGTGCTTAGCAGCAGGTCTGGGCTGTGATGCAAGCAACTCTTGTGGTATTATGAGTATCAATGATGGGGAAAACAAATTACAAAGTTTAAGGCCTGTCCTGATGCATGAATCACACGGACAAACCGTAGGGTTCTGGAGAAAGATCATGCCACTTTCAGTGGAGAATTTTATTTCTATGGAAAAAAACAGCACTCGATGTACTACTAGGCTCTTATAGATGTGAGGAGATCAATGACCATAAGGTAACACATGCTCATGAGACTTGAAGCTATAAAAACCGTCTAATACTGATTTATAATAGATCCAACAAGTCATAAAGTCAGGAAATTCTATAGTCATCTGCCTTAAAATGGAAGAGGTATATACAGGATTGAGCATGGACAGGGCTAGAGGGCACAAGCAAGCTGCATGAGCAGGTAGCCTCGATTCCCATATAATTTACTATTTTTGTACCAGCATTTCTCCTTCAGCTAGCAGCAATGGCCAGGTAACAGGTAAAAGAGAAGTCCAAGCTTGGTTCACAAATGGGTCAGCTCAGTATGTGAGTGCAAACTATAAATTGATGGTGGCTGCACCCCAGTCAGGTGGGTTCCTCAAAGACAGTGGTAAGATAGAGTTCTGGACAATTATTTGGACATCCATTTTGTGAGAAAAGAAAAGTGGACAAAATAAGAAGAGATGGACTCATGAACTAAGAAAAGAACAACCTGACTAGCTGGTCTTTGGGTCTGGGTAAAATGACTGGAAAATCAGCAGTCTTGAGAAGCATGCGGTTACACATTATGGAAGTGGGAACTATGTGTAAAGGTCTTTGTATTGCACCACCACCAAAGAGCATCTGCCATGGAGGATGGATTAAACAGCCAGGTAGTCAAAATGACTCAGACATTGACTTTGCCAGCTGATGTCATTGGCATTATGCCATCACCAAAAGTGAAATACCAGGATCCAAGAACCAGGGGTGGCCCCAGAAGGGAATCCTGCTGATCTGAGCCTTAGAAAGTGTAGCTGTGATTGCATAGATGGAGACCATGCACAGGCAAAACAGAATGGGCTCCATTTCTCAAGGCTCATACAGCTACTGCAGTTGCCAAATTTCCAGGCTGTCAGAAATAGAACCCGATGCTGAGTCTGTGATATAGCAGCATCCTTTGAGGATGCCAACAGCCACTTGAGGGCAAGTTGACTACACTGAATCCCTTACCCCCCAACAGTAGCAGCAAGAAACTCTGACAGGAATATGCACGTATTCTAAGAATAGCGTTGCTCTTTCTGGTTACCCAAACTCAACCAAAACCATAATACAAGGAGTCAAAGTGTTTTTGACCCACTTTCACAGGAGCCCAAATAACACCACGTTAGACCAAGAGACTAACAGAGCAAAGTGTGAATGGGGATAGGCATAAGATCCTATAAGATTCCAGTTGGGACCCGCTGGGCAGATTGTACATATGTAATGTATGACTCAGAAGCTGCTGGTCTGATGGAACAATGGAGCAGCCTGCTGAAGGCATGACGGCACACGTGTGTTACTCACTCACAGGCAGGACCTGGTGAGGCTGAAGCACCAATCTTCAAGACTCAGTATGCAAGTATGCATGCTAAACAGGAAATAAAAAGTATTCATAAGAGGTGAAATATTCATAAGAGGTAAAATCTAAGGAATCCAGGGCTAAAATCAGAAGTTGACCCTGAAAGTCTGTGCTATGTGGCTTTTGAGGCCCTCATTCCCAAAGGCAGACACAGTGCAAGTTCCATTAACTACAGGCTTCAGATTCCTCATGCCAAGGAATCAGCAGACAAGAAGTCACCAACTAGGTTGGAGTCATTGACTCTAATTGTCAGAAAGGGATAGCACTGCCATTTCATAATGGGTTCTATTTTGGTTGCTCTCTTGAACAATTTTGATACCAAATGGAAAAAAAATGCAGCAGCAACAGCCTAAAAAGAGCATAATGACCAGAGGCTCAGACCTCTCACTGATGAAGACCCATTTCCTGCCACCAGGCAAACCTCGAAAATCATAAGAAATGCTGAGGCTGGAGTTCCTGTCATGGCTCAGTGGTTAACGAATCCAACTAGGAACCATGAGTTTGCGGGTTCTATCCCTGGCCTTTCTCAGTGGGTTAAGGATCTGGCGTTGCCGTGAGCTGTGGTGTAGGTTGCAGACGCGGCTTGGATCCCACGTTGCTGTGGCTCTGGTGTAGGCCGGTGGCTACAGCTCCAATTAGACCCCTAGCCTTGGAACCTCCATATGTTGCAGGAGTGTCCCTAGAAAAGGCAAAAAGACGAAAAAAAGAAAGAAAGAAAGAAATGCTGAGGGTGAGGGGAGTCTTGAACACAAGGAAGAGAAGGAATCAATGAATATCAGTGGTCCCAAGAGGAGCAGCAGCAGCAGCAGAGATGAACTGCAGCCCACTAACTTTCTCTTTTCAGTTTTCAGGAGAAAGAGGCTGGAGATGCTCTTCCCAGCACCTGAGTGAATATGTGAACCCCAGGGATCAAGTCTGGGCTTCAGTGAATATTGGGATTCGCCTTCCTGATTCCCAGTTGCTGAGGCAGGCATCTTCCCTGCTGCCATGAGGCTACCAGCAAACACGTTGCCTTGGCAGAGGAGAGCCATATTGCTAAAGGTGAACCCCCTTTTAGAAAACTAACAATGACCCTCTGACCCAGGATAAGAAGGGCCCACCCCTTAGTTCAATTAGGAAAACTCTAAGTCATCCAAACTTCAGACCCACTGGATTACCTGAAACCGGCTTTGAAATTGCACTGCAGCTCAATTTCTCCCCTGCTTGGTCCAGCTTCTTTCTCTTTTCTTTTTCCTCAGCTGTTGACCCTAAGACCTTTCTTCAATAAAACTTCTGTACACTAATCTATGTCTGACTTGATTTCTTGGGAACCAATTTATGGCAAACAGTAAATGTTCAAAGTCTTTTCAAAATCTTCTGTAGCGAATATAAACTATCTTATTATTATGGGATGAAATAAATAGTTTATTAAATTAAACAAAATTACTTTAAGAAGTTTCATGACCCTTGATTTGCATAATTTAAAATACCATTATAAAAGTATTTTTGCTATGTGTTATTCTTACAAGTTCTAGCTCAAATGAGTATTTAAATCACTATCATCTTGTAATTATCATCATCATTATTAAGGTTTCAATTATAAGGGGAAAAAAGGCAGCTGATTTTTCTCTTTTGCCTAAAGACTCAATTTCTTGTCTGTTCTATTAATGCAATTTAAGAACTTAGAGCAGTTATTCCTTGTAAAAACTGCAGTTTAAGTCCTCGTAATAATGTCAAGATTTCAACTGGGAACATTTTGGAAGTTGACCTTGCAGGTGACTCTGAAGAAAACAGCAGCAATAAACACAAATCCAGAGCGACCTGGGGTTTCCAATTTGATAAACATTTGAAATTTAATAAAGGCTTGATGTTTTTGCTGTCACTGTTGTTTGCTTATTTTTGTCTTTTTTAACAAAAAAAAAAGTTTTTCCACATTTTAAATGTATACTTTTAACCTAAAAACATGTGGGAGTAAGTTTTAAAAAGAGAAAGAAAAAGACAAGTAATCATCTGAGACTGTTGAATTTAATTTGGGTGAATCTTGTACTTGCTTAAGATGTATATTTTGATAATCATATTGGAATATTCGATTGATTATACAATATGCTTGTTTGATCAAGATGTGAAGTGGAATTTTATAGCTTTTGCTGTTAATTTTCAAAGAGCCTTGGGCTGTTGACTTTAACTCTGTGATGAATTGAATTGATTTGATTCATTCAATTGTACCCTGGATGCCTTTGATCCTTTGTTGCTGTTTCTCTGGGTAGCAATAAAACAGAACTACTCTAAAAATATCAGAATTGCTGTAATTAATACTTATCAGTTGTGCTTACGGCATCTGTGGCAGAATGTAAAGGGCATCCTGGGAAAAACAGAAAATGAAGCTGACACTGCCATGATCAGAGAGAAAAGGGAAATTGTTTTGCTTCTTCAAGGGCTGAACCTATGGCATATGGAGGTTCCCAGGCTAGGGGCTGAATCAGAACTGCAGCTGCCTGCCTATACCACAGCCACAGCAACGTGGGATCTGAGCCACGTCTACGACTTATACCACAGCTCACAACAAGACCAGATCCTTAACCCACTGAGTGATGCCAGGGATCAAACCTATATTCTCATGGATACAAGTTGGGTTGGTTTCCGCTGAGTCACGACAGGAATTCCAAGAGCACTTTCGCGTGGAGAAGTGTAACAAGGGCGATAGGGAAAACACACATAGATGAGTACAGGTCCTTTTAGAGGAATTGTAACTTAAAATTATGTCTTGACTAACACCCTCAATACTTTATTGGGGTATCTTTCTCTTAAGTCTGAAACTTGTCTTGCTTTGGCAGCTGCTTATTATTTTCTTTGAAGTTTTCTGTTATCTCAACTTAAATTTTTGAAAACAACTAAATCATCTCATTTGACTTCTCCCCAGATCTCAAAATACCTTGGCATTCATTTGTTTACTTTCTCAGTCCCTCATGTACCAAATGATTATTGTATAATAATACTCAGTTCCCTCAATTCTTATGTACAAAGATGTATTGAAATAGTATATACTTTTATTCTTTCCATAGTTCATAAATTCATCATGCCTTATTAGGCATAGTTATTTATTATCTAGCACCAGGATTATGGCAAGGACTATTTAATTGTTTTTATATTCAAATATTTTACTTCACCCAATTCTTCCAGAATCAGAATCTCTACTTAGATTAATTTTCTTCAACAACAAAATCAGCTTAGTCATATATTCATTTAAAAAATAGGTTCCTGAATATTCATAATATAACTGATTAAATATGGTCCAAATCTGCCTTCTCATTTTTGAGTCATAATTCTATACATTTACTTTTAGGAGAATTTAGTTTTTGCTGATATAAAAAATGTTTTGAGTTTCACAGTTCACAATCTCCTTTACACGGTATTTTACTCACTTTCCACACTAGTTGTATGAGCTAGGTATCATCAACCACTACTTGCCAACTGCAAATACTAAGCTCAGGTGTCAAACCACTTGCTCAAAGAGTTCCCACTGTGGGATTGGTGGCATAGCTTAGGTTGCAACTGCAGCTGGCATCAGATCCCTGTCCCCAGGAACTTCATATGCTGCTGGGAAGCCAAAAATGAAAACAAAAACAACACATACACACACACACACACACACACACACACACGCACAGGCACACTTGCTCAAGTTGACCCAATTTGCTGAGCAAGGATAAGAACACAGGCTTCTGACACCACTGCTCTCTCTGATTAAAAATCACTGCCTTTTCATTCCATCTGCTTAACTTCATAATAAACTTTATACTTTACCACATGTCTTCTTTACTGATAATTCATTTTCAATCACTATAAATTCCATTCTTTATTGAGTAGTCAAATTGAATGACTAACAAAAAGCTATCCTGAAGGCCAAAGAAATAATCTCTCCCTCTTTGGGCTGCCTTCAATAGTTATTGTTTTAAAATCCATTCAGTTATTTTTTCGTTCATTCATTAATTTAAAAGTTGAAGAATAAATTGTGGCAGGCACTGTTTTTCATATCAGTGGATGCTTAAAGCTATATTCCAACTGGCATTTATTATTTTACCCTGCATTTTTATTCTTTAACTATAGCTGTGTCTCACAACTCAGATTTTAGATTTCTTGAGGTCAGGGGCTACCATATCTTTACATCTGGTATTCAACAAAGTTTTACACACTTAATATTGCATTTGATGAAAGTGACTGATGCTACAGAAAATAGTATATCTGGGCTTCACAGTCATCATTTGAGTTCTTACATAAGTAAGAAAATTCATATCCATGAAAGTAGATTGATGATTGGTTTAACAGCAAGGGGTAGTAATTGTAGGAATCCAAAGTCTTCTCATGAACTTTTTGCTCATAACCACTTCAGTAAACAAAGAGGGAAGCACTACATCCACTTTTGAGTGTGGAAAACCAAGCTCTTAAAATTTAAGAAATCAGCTTGGATGGAGTCACTTAGATACTTTAGATCTAAAACAACTCAATCTGAGCTAAATCCATATTGGACGCATAAATGTGATTCTGCCAATCAGTCAAAACAGTTGGTAGACCCACAGTTAATGCCTACCTAACTGCTAGATATTGATCTAAGTGGTTTATGCTTTAACTCACTCATTTCAATAAACCTATGGCTAGATATTTTCTTCATTTTTCAGACAGGTAAATTGGAATACAGGGAGTAAAGGTCTCCTGTTTCAGTATCAGAGATCAAAGAGTAAAACTCAGAGCTTCACACCTCATCAGACATGTCCTACACCACCATGCAAGTCTACCTCTTTTAAGTATCACACTAAATGCAAAAAGTAAGAAATCAGAGATGATAAATAATGCAGCTTGCTAAAGCCACAGATTTAAAGTGTGCTGGAGATACTCCATTATAAGATGAGAGATTTTTTTTTTTAATTTAAGCAGGTTAAGACTGAATTTCACATTTTTTTTCTGTTTTATTTTCTCGTATATAGATGCTCATAAAGAGAAAACATGATAGACAGCCCTGCCACTATTTGTGGAAAGCATCAGGGAATTTCAGGAAGAGGAAAGAAAGGTCCTGCAGAGGGAGAAGTTCAGTGGTTTGAAAGGGTAGCAGAAGTCAGGGTAGCTGGAACAGGGAGAGTGAGGGGGAGTACAGGGTACAACATGACATGGTGAACAGGACCCAGATCCCTTAAATGTCTTATAAACCACTATCAGGACTCAGGTTTTATTTTTAATGTGTTCAAAAGCCATTGAAGGCTTTTGAAGAAATGAATGATAAAAAAAAAAGACCTACTTTTTATCAGGAAAAACATGGCTTCACTTTTAGATACTATATTAAAAATGGACTAAAGGACAAGGTTGGAAGGGTAAGATCAGTTAAGAAGATATTCAGTAATCCAGATAAGAGAAGACTGTGACCTAGACTGGGATAACAGCAATAGAAATGGGGTATAGTCAACAGAATTTAGTGAAGTACTAGATGGAATATAAGAGAAAAAGGGAAGAATCAAGAATGGTGCCATGTTCTTTAGGTTTGGGCAGTTTTGAAGAAAAATTTGTTATTAACTGAAATGTGAAATACTATGCAGGAGAAGGATTGTAGGGCAAAGGTCAAAAGGTCAAGTTTGCTGTGTCAATTTTTTTTTTTTGGTCTTTTGTCCTTTTTAGGGCCACACCTGCAGCATATGGAGGTTTCCAGGCTAGGAGTCTAAATGGAGCTGTAGCCACCGGCCTACACCAGAGCCACAGCACTGCCAGATCTGAGCCATATCTGCAAACTACACCACAGTTCACGGTAATGCTGGATCCTTAACCCACTCAACAAGGTCAGGGATCGAACCCGCAACCTCAAGGTTCCTGGTAGGATTCGTTTCTGCTGCACCACAATGGGAACTCCTGCTGTGTTAAATTTGAAATGTCTTTTACACATCCATATGACACTCTCTCCAAATTTAGGACAAAGGTCTACTATGGAGTTATCCATAATGGAGCTATTGACCTATAGATATTAGATGATAGACCACATAATGATAAAAATTCCAATGTTTCAAGGTTGGAGAAAAGAGGAAGAATCATCAAAGAACAAAAGAAAAGAAACAGTCGTTGAAATATTATGGAACCAATACTACATTGTGTTTTAAAAGTCAAATGAAGACAAATGTGTGAAAGAGGCAGTAGGAATTGATTCTCTAATGTTGCTGACAGGTGAAATAAAATAAGATCTGAAAATTGGTAGATTTAGGAAGGTGACTCTGAAAAGAAATAATTTCTTTTACAGGAGTGATGGGTTTCAGACTGCCATGGAAGTGAGTTCCATATGGAATGGGAACGGAAACATTGGATGCAATAAAAAAGAAACATTTATTTCAGAAGCTCTGGTAAAAAGGAAAGAAAAGAAATATAATAATAACTTGAGAGGATATATGGTCTGTGGGTATCTAGCAAAGAGTTTCAAGCTCTATCACAACATTTCTAGCACAAATTTTATTAAGACTTTATTAAGCCTATGAAAGAAAAAGTCAAGAATAAATCTAACATGTATGTAACACTGATTGATGATTATTTTTATGTGTCAACCTGAATGCGGTAAGGGATGCCCAGCCATCTTCTCCAGAAGATGTTAACATTTGAATCAGTAGACTGAATCCAGTAGACAGGATAATGCCAACACAGGTGGTCATTATCCAACCTATTGAGGGTCTAAATAGAACACAAAGGTGGAATAAAGATGAATTCTCTCTTTATGCTTGAGTTGACACAGACATTTTCTGCCCTCAGACAATTTTGCTCCTGATTCCTGGGTCATTAGACTCAGACCAGAACTTTCCCAGGTTCTCCCTAATTCTTGGGCCTTTGGACTTAGAATTATACCTCAGCTCTACAAGTTCTCAGGTCTTCAGACTTGACTGAATAACACTATCTACTTTTCTGATTCTCCGCTTTGCCAATGGCAGATTCCAGGACTGCTCATGCTCCATAATCTCGAGAGCCAATTTGTAGAATGATTCAATCCATCAATCTCTATTTTTTTTTTTTCTGGATGACAATAAGTAAATGTGGGAAAGAATGCTATGGGGAGAAAAGACAGGAGGTGTGGAGCTAAAATTCTTTGTTTCTACTAAAAATAGTCTATCTTCTGCAGTAATGCCAACTGTGTAAATGAATACTTGGTACCAAAGAGATCGGTTAATATGAAAAGAGGCATTCTGTACAGAAAACATACAAATATACTGTACTGAGAATAGTTCCTGTTGGAACTAAGCCTTTGCCAGCAGAAATGGCTGATATTCAGAAATAAACACAATCTCATTAGGCTGAGGGAGATGATCAGGAGAGGTCAGTAACAAAAAATACACAGAAATCTTAGCAGTAAATATCTGAACTGAGAAGCCCAAACAGTAAACACTCTAGGGGGTAGTATTTTTTTAGGTAAGTGATGGATGATAAAGTGAACACTTACAAGACTAGAATTTAAAGGTTGAAGCATCATCTCCAAACTTAAAAAAAATAATAGGGAACCTCGATCCCAGTATTTAAGGAAGATCCCAGCTAACAGACCAGAATACAAAATAAGAAAGGAACCAGGGGCAAGATGAATTCGATGACAGAGCCTAAACTTTTCTAGAGCTCTTCCAGTTCCCTTCCCACAGGAGACGTGGGAGGCCTGAGGCAGAAAGCTCCGTCATACATTTACTCTTCAAAGCAGCTTGTTCCCTTGCAGAGTGATGGCTCTCCTCCTTTGCTTCCCTGGGATCCTCTTGCTCTGCTTTTTCTCCTTCCCTCCTCAGAGCAGAGCAGCGGCTGGGTGTAATCATCTTGGCGTCTGATGAGATTGTTAGCAAGCTCTAAACAGAGTAAGCTCTAAATGATCATACTTTTAATTGAATTTAATCCTCCCTTGCACACATAAATAATATATCCATCTAATAAATGCAGTGTCGTTACAACTTCTAATTTCATGAAGCTGTGTGTAGATGATTATGTTGGGTATCAAAACTATGAAGAAAGAAACTATATATATATATATATATATATATATATATATATACTGGAAGTTCCCACTGAAGTCAGAAACTTTTATTTCCCTTCTTTTGTTCCACTGATGCACACCTAGTTCATTCTACAATCATTAGCAGCAGTGCCCACGTTCCCTCCACGGAGTGCCCTCTTTATCTCGTACTTATCATCAGCAGAAATATGGCACACTCAGCCTAACACAAAGATTCAGAAGTATCTCAAAAAATGACATTTATACCCTCCAAAATTCTCCCCAATCTCAAGATTTAGAGATGAAATTCCAAATATTTTTATACTAAATTTCGAAGGATTAGATGAAGAAAATTTTAGACTGAAGCAATAGGTTAGGCAAGAAGATGATAAAGTGTGGTAGGCAGAATAAAACTCCCCCCACCAAATGTCTTTGTACCAACCACTAGAACCTGTGACTATGTCAGGTTACATGGCAAAGGGGAAAAATGTTGTAGAGGGAATTGAGGTTGTGAATCCGCTGACCTTAAATGGGGAAATTATCTGGCTACTTTGGTGGGTCCAATGTTACCGCAAAGTCCTTAAAAAATGAACAACGGAATCAGAAGAGAAGGTCAGAGTGATATGATGTCAGAAGGACCTGACCTGCTGTTCTTTACCTTGGTGATGAAAAAGGAGGGTCCCAAGCCAAGGGATGTGTGTGGCTTCTAGGATCCAAACACATAAAGCCATCAATTATCCCACAGGGCACCTAGAAAAGAATGGAGCCCAGGGGAAACCTTGATTTTAGTCCAGTGAGACATTTTGAACTTCTGACCTATAAAATTGTAAGGTAACAATGTGATATCATTTTAAATGACTAAACTTGCAGTAACTTGTTTCAGCAGCAATAGTAAACTAAACATTAACTGGATACACCTTACAAGCGAAAATACTATACAAAAATATTGTTAAACAATGAGGAAGCCATGGCACACAGACTACGTGGTATGTACAGTATGTAGTTCATCATTACCTGAGTTCAGGATGTGTAAGGATTTTGTCTCAAATGTGTGAAATCCCATGATAAGGGCAAAAGAAAGCCAAGAAGATAATAAGGTAGCGAAGAGACGGAGCCAGCACTTTGAAAAGGCCAACAGCAAATGTGTGAGGGGAGGAAAGGAGCTAGGAAAATAGACTAAGACTGGGAAAGGTAAGAAGAGAGTCAGCTGTTTCAAGTGCCAAAGGAACACATAGGAAAAAAAAGAGGATGTGGCCAACCTTGTCAAGTGCTTTCAAATCAGATGAGGACTCGAAAGGGGGAGGCTGTTTTTGACCCTTAGTCCAGAAGTTGCAGTAAATTACTTAATAATGGCAGTGGTGGCTGGTGCAGAAGAAGTGGTGAGGAAAGAGGCTGTGAATTGAAAAGAGAGAGGGCAAGATAGGATTGAAGTGAAATATTTTTATAAAACAGTTATTTATGTTTTCTTTGTTAAATGCCACTTACGAAGAATTCATAAAATGGCTGAGGGGCAACAGCCTCCTCCTCAAGAATTTCTACCTGGAATTGTGTTGTGTAATTTGTATATAGCTATAGAAATTGGGTGCAATGAGATACTGCTTACAATAATTAATGTATTGGCTAAAGAAAGGTACTTAACAACAAATTGAGTAACCAAGGGAAATTTCAAGATGGATAGACTTTCCAAAAGCTCCATGATATAAACCTGCTGCTTTAATACTTGTAATGTAGGCAATTTATGAATCACATCTGAAGACAAAGGGCTTCTTGGAAATACAGGTAAGGAGAATTCTCTTTGAGAACCGTACTTGACCAGCAGTCTGTGAACATTGACAAAACAAATCTGTGAGCCATCACGTTGATGCGCATACAAGGGCCAAGTTTGTTCAGCTGTCTAATATGGCACAGATGGGCAGGCAAGGCATTTGGCTGTGGTTTTCTTGTAAACATAAGAGAAAGTGGTACCCAAAGCTAACTTCTGAAGATAGTAGCCTTCCAGTTGGGGAAATGTACCAAGCTGGCTGACTGTCATGACTCTAACTGTCATCAGCACCCTGCTGCTCTGAAGCTTGGTATCTGGAGAGAGGGGCGGCCCTACGCACACAGCAGAGCTGCAGCCAGGAACAGCTGTCAAAACCTGCAGCAGCTCACTACTGGGTTCCATGACCTAGTTAAGGACTTGGACAACATTTTCCTCTTACACTTTGTAAAAGTTGGTATGTGCTTTATATGTAAGATGTCAGATATGGAAGGTTAACTTCCATGGCACACTACTCCACAGGAAAAACAGAAAGTGAGGTATTTGCATTGAGTGTTCCGCATGAATTTCTCTCCCATTCAGTTAGGAAGTCAGAACAAATCACTGGAAGATATAGAGATGTAAACATTTTCAAACTCTAAAGTCATGATCAGAATGAGTGTGTGTGTGTGTGTGTGTGTGTGTGTGTAGGGTGTGTATGTGTGTCTGTGTTTTTGCATGTGTCACTTTTTCAATCTTAAAACCCTTTTTTTGTGCTAATGAAAGTATACACAACATTTAGCACTCTAACAATTTTAAGTCATTTAACTTGGGGAAGTGAAATACACTGTGATTTTTATAAATGTGTTTTTTCTTTCTGTTTGCCAAGATGTTGGTCATAAATAAAAGTACCTTTATTTAGAAAACAGCAATGCATTTGCAAATTAGAGTTTTATATTTTCTCTCCCTCTCTCTCTCTCTCTCTCTTTTTTTTGGTATTTGTAGCTCCTAAAGAACTATATTTTTTTCTCAGCCTTTTAAAAGATGGAAAATAAAAACCAGCATACTAGTAAAATAAACATAAAATATTCTCAAATTTTAGTCCTTCATCACATCGAGGAGATATTAAAGTATTTATTTCCAGAAGCGTACCTTGAAGAGAAAGGAGAAAGGTAAATGAGGGCAAACTCTGTCAGATGGATCATGTTTTGTTTTGGTTGTTGGTTTTTCCTGTACTTTGAAAATTACTACATAGAAATGCCATTGATTTCTGTGTATTAATTTTGTATCCCGTAACTTTGCCAAATTCATTGATGAGCTGTAACAGTTTCCTGGTAGAGTCTCTAGGATTCTCTAGGTATAGTATCATGCCATCTGCAAATAGTGATAGTTTTACTTCTTCCTTTCCAATTTGGATTCCTTTTATTTCTTTTACTTCTCTGACTGCTGTGGCTAGGACTTCCAAATCTATGTTGAATAGTAGTGGTGACAGCAGACATCCTTGTCTTGTTCCTGATCTCAGGGGGAATTCTTTCAGCTTTTCACCATCGAGAATGATGTTAGATCTGGGTGTGTCATATATAGCATTTATTATGTTGAGGTAGGTTCCCACTATGCCCACTTTCTGAAGGGTTTTTATCAGAAATGGGTGTTGGCTTTTGTTAAATGCTTTTCCTGTGTCTATTGAGAGGATCATATGGTTTTTATTCTTCAGTTTGTTAATGTGATGTATCACACGGATGGATTTGTGGATATTGAAGAACCCTTGCATCCCTGGGATAAATCCCACTTGATCATGGTGTACAATCCTTTTAATGTATTGCTGGATGTGGTTTCCTAGTATTTTGTTGAGGATGTTTGCATTGATGTACATCAGTGAAATTGGCCTGTAGTTTTCTTTTTTTTTGGAGTCTTTGTCTGGTTTTGGTATCAGGGTGATGGTGGCCTCATAGAATGAGTTTGGGAGTGTCTCTTCCTCTGCAGTTTTTTGTAGTAGTTTCAGAAGGAGAGGTGTTAGCTCTTCTCTAAATGTTTGATAGAATTTGCCTGTGAAGCCATCTGGTCCTGGACTTTTGTTTGTTGGAAGTTTTTTGATCACCGTTTCAATTTCAGTTCTTGTGACTAGTTCATTCATCTTTTCTATTTCATCTCGGTTTAGTCTTGGAAGATTGTACTTTTCTAAGAATTTGTCCATTTCTTCTAGGCTTTCCATTTTATTGGCATATAGTTGCATATAGCAGTCTCTTATGATCCTTTGTATTTGTGTGATGTCCGTTGTTACTTCTCCTTTTTCATTTCTAATTTTATTGATTTGAGTCCTCTATCTTTTTGCTTGATAAGTCTGGCTAAGGATTTATCAGTTTTGTTGATCTTTTCAAAGAACTAGCTTTTCATTTCATTGATCTTTTCCATGGTTTTCTTCATTTCTATTTCACTGATTTCTGCTCTGATCTTTATGATTTCTTTCCTTCTATTAACTTTAGGTCTTGTCTGTTCTTCTCTCTCGAGCTGCTTTAGATGTAAAGTTAGGTTGTTTATTTGAGCTTTTTCTTTTTCCTGAGGCGGGCTTGTATTGCTATAAACTTTCCCTTTAGAACGGCTTTTGCTGAATCCCAGAGTTTTTGGAGTGTCGTATCTTCGTTGTCATTTGCTGCTAGGTATTTTTTAATTTCCTCTTTGATTTCTTCAGTGATCCATTGGTTGATTAGTAGCATGTTGTTGAGTCTCCACGTGTTTGTGTTTTTTATAGTTTTGTTGTTGTTATTGATTTCCATTCATATAGCATTGTGGTTGGAAAAGATGCTTGATATGCTTTCAATTTTCTTAAAGTTACTGAGATTTGATTTGTAGACCAGGATGTAATCAATCTTAGAGAATGTTCCATGTGCACTTGAGAAGAATGTGTATTATGCTGCTTTTGGATGGAATGTCCTATAAATATCTATTAAGTCCATCTGGTCTAATGCTTCATTCAGGGCCTGTGTTTCCTTATTGATTTTCTGTCTGGATGATCTGCCCATTGCTGTAAGTGGAGTGTTAAACTCCCCCACTATTATTGTGTTATTGTCAATTTGTCCTTTTAAGGTTGTTAGCAGTTGCCTTATTGCAGGATACAAAATTAATACACAGAAATCTATGCATTTCTATATACTAACAATGAAAGATCAGAAAGAGAAATTAGGGAAGCAATCCTGTTTACCATTGCATCAAAAATAATAAAACGCCAAGGAGTAAACCTACCTAAAGAGACAAAAAACCTGTACTCTGAAAACTACAAGACACTTATAAAAGAAATCAAAGATGACGCAAATAGATGGAAAGACATATCATGCTCTTGTATTGGAAGAGTCAATATTATCAAAATGACTATACTACCCAAGGCAATCTACAGATTCAATGCAATCCCTATCAAATTACCAAGGACATTTTTCACAGAACTCAAACAAAATATTTTAAAGTTTGTTTGGAAGCACAAAAGACCCAGAATAGCCAAAGCCATCCTGAAAAAGAAACATGGAGCTGGAGGAATCAGGCTCCCAGACTTCAGACTATACTACAAAGGAATAGTCATCAGAACCATATGGTACTGGCACAAAGATAGAAAAATAGATCAGGGAATCGGGGTAGAAAGCCCAGAATTCAACCCAGGCACCTACAGCCAACTAATCTATGACAAAGCAGGCAACAATATTCAATGGAGAAAGGAAAGCTTGTTCCATAAGTGGTGCTGGGAGAACTGGACAGCCACATGGAAAAGAATGAAATTAGAACACTCCCTCACACCATACACAAAAATAAACTCCAAATGGATTCAAGACCTAGATACAAGACCAGACACTCTAAAACTCTTAGAGGAAAACATAGGCCAAACACTCTCTGACATAAATGGCAGCAATGTCTTCTCAGATCCACCTCTCAGAGTAATGACAGCAAAAATAAAAATAAACAAATGGGATTTAATCAAACTTAAAATTTTCTGCACAACAAAGGAAACCCTAAACAAAATGAAAAGACAACCCACAGAATGGGAGAAAATCTTTGCAAATGAATCAACTGACAAGGGATTAATCTCAAAAATTTATAAACACCTTCTACCACTCCATACCAAAAAAACAAACAACCCCATCAAAAAATGGGCAGAAAATCTAAACAGACAATTATCCTAAGAAGACATTTGGATGGCCAAAAAACACATGAAAAGATGTTCAACATCACTCATGATTAGAGAAATGCAAATCAAAACCATTATGAGGTACCACCTTACACCAGCCAGAATGGCCATCATCCAAAAGTCTACAAGCAATAAGTGCTAGAGAGGGTGTAGAGAAAAAGGAACCCTAGTACACTGCTGGTGGGATTGTAAATTTGTACAACCACTGTGGAAAACATTATGGAGATTCCTCAGAAAACTAAACATAGAGCTACCCTTTGATCCAGCAATCCCACTCCTGGGCATCTATCCAGAGAAAACCATGACTCGCAGAGACACATATACTCCAATGTTCATTGCAGCACTATTTGCAATAGCCAAAACATGGAAACAACCTAAATGTTCATTGACAGAGGAGTGGATCCAGAAGAGATGGTACATATACACAATGGAATATTACTCAGCCATTAAAAGGAACGAAATACTGGCATTTTTAGCAACATGGATGGACCTAGAAATTATCATGCTAAGTGAAGTCAGCCATACAATGAGACACCAACATCAACTGCTTTCACTGACATGTGGAATCTGAAAAAAGGACAGACTGAACTTCTTTGCAGAATAGATGCTGACTCACAGACATTGAAAAACTTACGGCCTCCAGAGGATACAGTTTGGGGGGTGGGGGGATGCACAGGGGTGTGGGATGGAAATCCTATAAAATTGGATTGTGATGATCATTGTACGACTATAAATGTAAAAAATTCATTGAGTAATAGAAAATAAATTACAGGTGCTATACACACACACACACACACACAGAAAATTACTAGATTCTGTTTTTTCAAGTATTTCATGTTTATTACAGTCACTTAATACTGAAAGCCAAATTGTACCCCAGATAATGGGATATACTTCCTTGTTTTCATATTATATAATTAGAAAAATTCATATTAGGTAATTTTTTATTTGTATTTTGTATTTCCAACTGTGTGCCCCATTCAGAGGCTATGAAGAATCAGGAATATGGAACCTGTAAGAAACCGATACAGGAGCCTCATACTGCAAAGAAGGTGTTATTATGTTCCATAGGAGTTGGGACCTTGATGAAACTGTGCTGTTGAATGGAATAAAGCCCTGAAGATGTCCTGTGTTCTTCACTATCTGAGAGTCTTTCTTCCTAGTTAGATATAGGTGTCTCTCCTATTTTGTGGTTAAGAGATGTTGTCTTTTGTCAATAACAATTTTCAATACCGTTAAAAGAGGATTTTCAAATGTGTGAATTGAAGAGTATAAGGAATTTTTATTTTTATTTTATTTTTTACTTTATTTACTTATTTATTTTGGCCATGCCCATGGCATGTGGACTTTCCTGGGCCAGGGACTAAACTTGAGCCACAGTAGCAACCCGAACAGCTGCAGCAACAGCACTGGATCCTTAACCTGCTGCACCATATGGGAACTCCAGGAATTTTTATTGTCTATGCATTGTGGAAAATTGTTTATTAAATATCACTCTAAGAATTATTTGGGGAAGTAAAAGTCAGGTAACAACAGGTTTTTGGCTTTATCTAAATAATTTTATTAGCATTTAATTACACTCTTTACACTGAATTTTGGCTTTATCTAATTTTATGAGCATATTTAATTACACTCTTTAATTTAAACTCACAGCAGTAAAGATTTCAAAGTTCCTTTTTCATAAGTCTAGAATATGTGTATTTATAGTGACCCCTTATACATGTAAAATCAACCAATAGCCAAATACAATGAGGAAACAAAACTAAAACATATTAAGTGAAGTAAGTCAGACAGAGAAAGACAAACATTATATGATATAACTTATATGTGGAATCTAATAAAAATGATACAAAAGAACTCATTTACCAAACCTAAACAAACTCACAGATTTCAAAGTCAAACTTTGGTTACCATAGGGGAAACCATGGTGGAGGGGATGAATTAGGAAGAAGGGAATGACATGTATACACTACTGTATAAGATAAATAATTAGCAAGAACCTACTGTATAGCACAGGAAAATGTACTCAATAGTTTGTAGTAACCTGTATGGGAAAAAATGGATATATGTATGTGTACAATGGATTCACTTTGCTACACACCTGAAACTAATACAACATTGTAAATCAATTATACTCCAAAAAATTTAAAAAAATAATTATGTTGTATACTTAAACATTTTTAAGAAGGTGGATCTCATATTAAGTGCAATAAAATCAAAGTTAGATAAAGAAATAAGAACATCTGTAGAGTGACCACAATTGTGGTACTCGAACTGTTGCATGAGAAGGAGGTTTGACCTTCGAACAGTTATACGAGAAGGAGGCTTGACCTTCGCAGAAGCTTTGTGTAGTCTTTCCCTTTGAGAGGTTGCTTCTGGAGACACTGGTTCCTTTTATGAGCAAGTCATAGACTGAGACAGGGGTGTCCATCTTCCAATTTCTGTCCCCCATAAATAGAATGGGCCTTGATTGGAGTAAATTTTTAGATTGTAGGTAAATACAAGATGGTGAATAGTATATTTTATACATAAAGTTAAAACTTTAAGAGAAGTAGGAGTTCCCATTGTGGCTCAGCCAATTTAGAACCTGACTAGTATCCATGAAGATGCAGGTTTGATCCCTGGTCTTGCTCAGTAGGTTAAGTATCCAGTGTTGCTGTGAGCTGCAGAGGTCAAAGATGTGGTTCAGATCTACTGTTGCTGAGCTGTGGTGTAGGCTGGCAGCTGCAACTCTTATTCGACCCCTTGCCTAGGAACTTCCACATGCCACAGCTGCTGCTCTAAAAAGCCAAACCCACCAAAAAAACCTTAAGAGAAGCAGAAGAGGGAGTGAGCTAACAATGTACATTGGCCTTTATAATATTAGATATATAGGAAGAAGATCTTGGTAATTTCTACCTTTTTAACTTCTAAAACACTTATTTTAACTTTTTTAATGGAATATTTAAATCTGTGTATGATATTTTGTCAGCAAGTCTGTAAAAATGAAATAACTCTGAGAGTTAACTTTAGCTTTCACAAGCTGGGTTACACATCTTATAGTCATAAAACTCGAAAATATCCAACTAGTCTAGAATAAGAGGGAATCAGTAACTTTATAATATTTGCAAACATTTTACAAGTGCCTTTTTAATCTGGTTTTGATTTACTGCATATCACAACACATTGCTTTTGCTCCCCTTTGAGGATAATTTTCAAAAACTCTGTGTCCCTTTAGTATATTTTGGATTATTGCATTAAAAATAATGTCTTTGAAGACTGTAACCATGTCTTTGGTTTGCTTCCCACGCAATGGTTTGATTATATTGAATTGTTTGTTGAGAACTTTTGTGATTGACATTCATGAGGAAATTTATCCTTTGATCTTCAAAAGCTACCCAATATAGCTCACTCTGTGAGAAACTGAATCTTTTCATGGTATTATGGCTCCTTTGTTGCTATCTAACATTATGCAACATTTGCTAATTTGATATTAATAAAGATTACTAAAGTAATACTATATGTGTAGCACACTGACACACACACACAAAAATTTACTTAGAAATTAAAATGTGTGCAAATGGATTATAAATGTATAATATTAGAATTATAATAAACCACATTTAATTAAAAAATTTTTGGTAATAGCACATTAAAGTGTAGGTTTAGTGGTTATTATTCAACTGTTATTAAGAGAATTCTGAGTGCTTACCATAGTATAAGCATAGTTCTAGTTGTAGGCTAGGTATTCAATAAAAGCTATTTGGAAATATAGAACAGAAAATAGGGATTTACAGTCCAAAACAACATGCCTCAATAACTTATTTATTTAACAAATATTTAAGGAACTCCTTTTACCTTTTTATTTTTATGTAATTTTAGACTTGCAGGAAAGCTGCAAAAATAGTACAGAGAATTCCTGTATACTCCTCAACCAGCTTTCCATATATATACTATAATAATCTCACATAATCATAGTACATAACTGAGAAATGAACATTGGTAGAATATTATTATAATGCCTGAGAAACTAACATTGGTAAATATTATTAACTAAACTACTGACTTTGTTCAGCTTTTACCACTTTTCCCACTAGTATACAAAGTTTTTTATGTTCCAGGAGCCAAACTAGGATTCCACATTGTGTGTGGTTGTTATATCTCCTTAGTCTCCTCCAATCTGTGAAAAGTCTTCCCTTGGTTTTTATGACCTTGTAATTTTGAAGTTCAGTTATTTCGAAAAATGCCTCTCAACTTGAGTTGTTTATGGTTTCTCATGATTAAATTAGGTGATAATTTTTGCAAGGGTACCAATACAGTGATGTACCCTTCCCAGTTTATCCTATCATGGGGTACACAACATCTTTATGCCATATGACTGGTCATGTTAACCTTAATCATTAGGTTAAGGTAGTGTCTCAGGTTTCTCCATTGTATGAAGAGTTTTTATACCAGTCACGGTTCTTGTCCTCAACTAGCCCATTGTCTGATAGAAGATAAAAAATAAACACGTGAATATAATACACCATGAATGAAAGAGATATGGTTATTGTTAAGGCACTTAAGTAGAAAACCTAACAATCTATTAGAATTAGTCAACATTTCCTGGAGGGTCTGATGTGTAATCTGAGATTTGAAAACAGAGGGAGGAAGCAGCTAAGTGAAGGAAGCAGAGGGAGAAAGAAAAATATGTCCTAGTCTTGGTAAGTGAAAAGTCACAGATGCACTGGAGAACTATAATCAGTTAAAGATGCCTAAACTATAAATTACTTATTGGTGAATCTAGGCAATTAGGTTGAAGAGGATGTCAAGAGTCAAACTGGAGGGTACTGTATGCTCTCCTGAGAATTTGGACAATATCCTATAGACTACTCATTTTCAGCAAAACAAAATCTAAAAATTTTAAGCAGTTTATTTAATTCCTTGAACAATATTATCTCAAGCTTCCTTTCCAGTCTCATCCTCTGCTAAATACCACCATGCAGGTTTTGGATGTCAATACTTAGAAGCACTCAAATCTACCACATCCTTTAGAACTCTGTGCCTATGATATTACTTTGTCCTATGATATTATTCTCTTCCACCTGGTAAATTTCTACTATTTAATAAAGTCCAGAACAATATCAACTTCTCTGGGATAACATTCCTTCCTTTGGAATTACAATGTTTCTATCATACTGGTATTAGAACTCATCACGGTATGGGTTTTACAAGGGTTTATATTGGTGCAACAGAATCTGAGTAACCTGAGTGTAGGAATCACACCCATGTAGTTTTCTATTCCCATTTTCTATCTTGGTGTTTGGTTTATGGTCAGAATCCATTAAGTAAGGAGCGAATGAATGAATGAATAAAAAATAAACAAACAAGCACTCAGTTTAATGGAAAGCTCCAATTGAGCCTGGTATTTTTAATCATTACTCTAAGAGTTAATAAAATAATTCAGTTCAAGAGCATTATTCATGTTATTACTGCAGATAGAATCAGCATCAAGAGAAAAAAGAATCAGCATCGAGAGAAAAATTAATGTGACTTCTAATTTCCTGTCATAAATATTCAGTGACATTTGGTGAGATTGCAAATGCTTTTTAGTTTCCTTCATAGTTTATACATTAAAATGAAACTTTATAATTATAATAAAATAAATATGCAGTAAGTTATTACTGAGGTTGTTACATAGTTAAATGCAAGGAAATGGAAAACTATTTTTATAGATTTCCCTAATTTTTTCTGTACTCTAACATAATCATCATTAAAATTTAGGATTTAAGCCCTTTTCAACTGATGAGTGAGGTAATTTATCTCATATCAAGCCCAAGAAAGAACAAATCTTACTTGGAGGATATACTATAAATCTGTACATTTAAGCAATAGTTCATCAATGGTAAAATAATATTGATCTAATTAGAGGCTTCAGTGAAGTGTTTATTTGGGCAGTTTCTGGAAATTTCCCCTCAAATTAAAGAAACAGATTAGCTCAATTTGTCTCTGAACTCTCCCAAATTTTTTACAGAACTGAATTTGAATTAATGTCAATGAGTTTCTTAAGCAGCCTTATATTATACCATGTGGCAGACATGAAATCAGAGGCAGAAAATAACTGAATCAGCTGTTCAAAGTTACTACAAAATCAATGTTGCTTCTTTCATAAAATATAGATTCCTGTATTTTACATAGAAGTGGCAAGATGAGAAATCAGCAAGATCCTGAGAAAATTATTAGAACCATGACCTTGTTTTTGCTAAATTGATTTTAATAGCATGTCTTAAAAATTTTGCTTCATGCTGACCATTCTTGCAGGGGAAGTTGGGGTAGTGATCATCATATTGAAAGACTGGGGCCAAGGGGAGAAAAGTTGTAGCAGCATTATTGTTTATATTAGGATAACTAGTGTAAGGAAAATAAATGAGGGAATGGGCCTGATGGACAAGATAAACATAAATCATTACTATGCAATCAGATAATGATAAATCATCCTCTCCAGTGGTACAAACAAACATTCTCAGATTGGTGGAATCAAAGAAAATGGTTCCTGGAATGAGATCATTATCACAGAGCAAAGATACTGAAAAATGAAAGTAAAATAACGTCTAGGAAACCATGAAATTCTAGACAGAAACTATGTGGGAAAAAAAAAAAAAAACCAACAACATACTTACTAAGTTTTCATCACCTTGAAGTCCTTAAACAGGGAAAGAATGTTGTCTGTACCTACCTTCCAGAACAAGAAATAGTCCATCCACACACCATTGGTCCAACAACAAAGCCATGGTACCCAAGTTCTGAATAATGAAAAAGGAAACAAAACAAAAAAGATAAGTTATGGTAGATCTTTAGGGGGAAAAACAAAACCTGAGTGGAAGGCACAATTTAGAACAAAAAAGAACAGACTTGCCAGACTAGAAGGTTATGACTCCTTCTAGTTTGTGTGTTTTGATAGGCATGAACAAAGTGCCTTATGATAGGTTGGACTGCTCCTATGGAGACAGTGTTCATGAAGCACAACTAGAGAAAGGAAAGAGGAAGTAATTCAAGCTTTTGAAAAGAGAATTTAGTTGCAGAAGATAAAGGTTTTATAGTGCCTTCCCACAGAATAGAGAATGGTATGAGAATTTCCTGTGAGGCACACTTGAATGGCAACCAGGCAGGAAGGGAAAACATAATGATGGTAATGGATATAGATGATTCCGGGTATTAAGTTGCAGGTAAAAGAAAGGATAACGTTTTCCCCTATGCTTGATTCCTTTAAAATATGACAATTTCTATCAAAGGATTTATTTCAGGCTACTTTTATAACCTTTTGCATAGAGCATGCAACATCAATGAAAGGCTACATAGTGACTTTTTCTTAGATTATTCCAAACTGTGTCCAAGTACCATTGAACACTAAAAAAATTATTTTAAACTATTTTTGTGCTTAAGAATGTGTGCTAAAAGTACCAGTGTCCTACAAAGGAGTTTGTTCGAATAAGAGGTACTAAAAATACACCATTTTTGTCCACCCCAAAATCGAAACAAGAAAAGGAGTAGTTTTCTATTTTAATTTTTAAGGTCTCCACCACAGGGCTTGAAATTAGACTAAAGAAGTCAAAATATAAACAGAATATTACATTATTTCTTTTCTTTTTAATATAGTAGAAATGGGGCATGCATATGGAAAAAGAAGTACAGTAGTATATGATTTTAATGTTATATGAATAATGAGGTATTTTAAAGTATAATTATGCCAATTTGATATGGCAGGTTTCTAAGAACTAGTTTCCTGACATCACTATTTCCATCTGTTGGTAGAAAAGTTATAATATGGATAATTTCAAATATGCCTAATTTTCAATTAAAATTACTTTTTTTTGCAAGTTACATGTTTTCATCTATTGCCACATTTTCTGTTGATATTTTCCTCAGTTGGCATCTACCTTTGCTTTATATATTTTTTTCTTTTTTTCCTTTACCGGATGTATAGCCATGGCACCTGTGAAAGTGTCCTTGTAGCAAACTGTGAAAATAGTAAATAAAAGCGGAATGTAAATAAAAACAATAAAAGTATTGCTGACAATGATAGCTAATATTTATTGAGTGCATCATTATATGCCAAGAGTTTGACAATGTTATCTGTTTCAATCTTCACTATAGTCATTTGAGATACTAATTTTCTTTCCATTTTACAGGTTAAAAAGCAGAAAAGTTGGGCAGCTTTCCCAATCAGGTTCTAATAATAACTGATGAGGCTAGGATTCAACTGTGGTCCATCTAACTCCAGGGACTGAGTTGTTAACCACCACACAGCAGAGAGGAAATAGAGCTGAGGAGTCCTTGGTCATTTTCAAGGCTGATATTTTGGAAATGTGAAACTGGATAAAACTTCTCCAAACATACTTGGTATGTTTGGTCACTCACAAAAAGAAACTCAAGTGTAGGTTTTCTGCATTTGCAAAATATTAAGTTGAAGCTTATCTTCAAAATATTCCTTAGGAGTGCCAAACTAATTCACCAAATATTTCTTAGCACTTAAGTAAATTTAAATAAACTGTTTCAACCTGAAGAATAAAGTTCTGCCTAATATTTGGGATAGTTCTAAATCCTCAGAGGCCTCTATGAAGAATGGTTAATTTAATTTCTGTCCTGCCTTCCCGTTCTCACATGTTCTAATAATCTTTGGAAGTGCCAATGAGTACTAACGTATTTGGAAATAACTGTATTTTGAAGTATGTCAAATAGCTTCTTTGGTTTTTCTTTGGCAAACTTCTTGGATCTGCATTCCAATTATCAGTCTTTGCATATAACCACGTGCTTGAGTCCTGTGTTCCTACCTCCAGAGATACTTGAGCTAATCTCTACTTAAAAAAATAAAAAAAAATTTGTTAATTTTAGCGATGATAAATGGAGATTGGCACTTTCTATCTGCCTCTATTCAGTGTGAATCATGAGCCACTGTAACTGCCAACCCTCGACACCCCCTGAAAGGGGCTCCGGTTGGAGATCAGGAGAGAAGTGCTCTGTGCTCTGGGAAAACTGGCAGAACATCCCTTCAGATGGTTAGATATTTTCAGGAGAAGATGTTATGAGTCCAATCCTTGAATCTCTGCTTATCTAGAAAAGCACTAAAATCCTTCATGGTGACATCTACTCTTGACTAGTAGTAACCTTCAGAGACTAGCAGCAACCTTATGTAAAATGTGTGCTTGGCTGCATGTACCTCCCTCTTTACCAAAATCCCATATATACTGACCTTCCTCCCTATCTCCTTAGAGCAGTATTTCAGAACTATCTGAAATGCTACTATCTGAAATGCTACCTCTGGGCCTATAGTCCTCATTTTGCCCCAAATAAAACTTATCTCTCAGCTTTTAGGTTGTGCATGTCTTTTAAGTTGACTGGATCTATCAATTTCCCTGTAATTTGGAAATCATGCATATAAAGCCAGTCCAGGACCTAGAATTTTCTAAACTCCCCAGAGAGAGACTAAATGTGATGAGCATTTTTGCGTGTGTGGGGAGTGTGAGGTGGGAACAAAGGAGAGATGAGGAGAGAGAGAGAGAGAAATCATTATATATGATTTTCACAAGCATTTCTATTTTAAATGTGAACCTTCCCAGATCTAGACCTCCAAAGAGCCACTAAATCTCAGATTTCCTGGGTCCCAGAAATACCACTTAACATTTATTCAGGAGAGCTGCTACAAATTCATCTCACATGTTGTTAAAAGACCAAACACAATGTAGCTAAAAACTTAACTGAGTTTATAAAGGAAAAGAAAATATTTCAAATAATTTAAGAAATTTTCAACTGTATTAAAGTGGTCTATAAAAATACAAATTAAAAACATCTACTTTTAGAAACTGTGGTGATGTCAATGGCACTCAGAGTACCATCTTGGATCTGTTTTTGTTTTTTTATCCTACATTCTCTACCTGTTGATTAAGCCCTACATGTAGTTAGAACTATCAGTATTCTCCAAAATATCTGACACTACTCAGCTATTATCTCCCAGTATCAAAATATTAAGATTCATATATCCTCATACATACTGAAGATCTCCACTTAAATAATCTGCTGTTGCTTTAATATCACCTGTAAACTCTGAAATCCTCATCTTGCCTTATTTTTTTCCCCAAATCTTTACACATTCAGTATCAGTCCTAAACCCTAAGTATTTCCTGGAGGTAGACCAAGAAATGTTTCATAAATGTCTACAAATTATTCTATCTCTTGCAGCTGCCATGAATATGTGTGATCATTCTTTTTGGCAGATGCCTACAATGCTACTTGGAGAATCACGGTTGCCACTGCCCACCAGGAAATGGCAGTACAGTTATCACCATGCTTTCTCCAGGGCTAGCAGATGTTTCAGTCTTCCTGTCGTCAGTGGTGCTGGCGACATGTGGTGAGATGGGACTTAGGGGCTCCTCCTACCCTGTGTTTCACTGGGGTACCAGAGCCTGCGAACTATCTCTTCTTGTGCTCAAGGCTTATACAATATATCTGGGCTCTTTGGCTATACTCCATCTTCAAGAGGCTCAAAATTATTCCAAGTGACAATGTTCTGGGCAAAAATCACCATATTCTCCTCTAAACTCTGAATCCTTGTCACTTAACTCCTCCCTCACTCAAGCACCTTCCAGTTTTCCCACTTGCTAAATTAGTCTGTGTGTATGAATGGAAACAAACATCCAGTGGAGTTGCAGAAGGGGAAAAGAACACATTAAGGGGGGGTGTTTTCCTTTATGCTCATCATAGGACTACTCTTCATAAATGTCACCAGCATCACCTCAATTATTAAGAGGATAAAATGGTAATCATCCTCCTCGTTTCCTCTCTACAAAATGTTCGCATTTCAGTCATGAATTAAGTCTACTAAATCAATCTGTTAATGTTCCTCAAGTCCATCCCTTTCTTCTCAGGACTTAATTTCTTACTTAGATTACCCTCCTTAGCTTTTAAGCAATATCACGTGTTCAGTCCTTCTGTGTCCACCTGGAATCCATCATGACACACTCTGCCAAAATGATCTTTATTAATACACAAGTTGGGCTATGTATTTGCCCTTTAACAGATTTCCCTCAGTTGCTTCTTATTGTTTTCAGGAATATCAAATCCTCCTATTTTAACAAGCTATTGTTTAACCGTTATGTAAGTCAGGGTCTGGCAAAGTAAAGGTGGCAAGGTAACATAATTACAAGCTCCAGTGAACACGGAACAGCATGCCTTGAAGTTTCTAAAGACAAAGGTCTTTAAAAATATGGTGCATTAGGGGAGAGGGTCATAGGTTTTCTTGGCGTCATCAGCATACCCTTCTGGCTGTCACTAGAGGTCACCTGGTTAATTTCTAGAAGTTTGTGACTTGCGAGACATGCATTATTTCTACAGGCATTGCCACCACTCCAGCTTATAAAACATCAGCATCAGTTTACTACTGTGTAAGAACTAATTACAACAGAAACTCAGCTATGACCTTTGCATCTTTCCTGCAGCATCAGCATTAGTCTGAAGGACTTCTCTCCTTAGTGCAGTGCACGTTTGCTTTGTTAGTTACTAAAATTTTATCTCAGTTGACTCTGTAATTGGAGTATTCTTGACATTCACTGATATATCTTTCATGTAAATGATTTCGTTAGGATCCTCCTTCTTTGAAGGCATTCCCTTTCTTGGAAGCACATACCTCTTACTGTCTCCATGGTCTGAAATGTACTCATTGCCCTGATTGTTTACATAAGCTTATTATTAGATTTACTCTTGTATATACACTTATATCTTTAACTTAAAATAAGGATAATAATATCTTTCATTTTCTAGGTGAACAATTCAATATGCAAAGTGCTTAAGTAGACAAGTAGTAGCACTTAACCTTCCTGACAAGGTAAAAACGCTCCTGCATTAGAGATTAGGTCAGAGTAAGTATCATAAGTTTGACTCACATGGATCTTTGACAGGGGTTAGTTGATTCGTCTTTGTCAGTAAGATAGACTGGCAGCCATTATGTTTAAACTTGAGTAATGTAGAAAACAACAACAAAAAAAAACTCATTGGGTCTAATGAGCAGAGTTTTGATGTAAATTTCCATCATAGATTCATAGCTCTTTCCCTAGTTCTGAGACATGAGTCAGTTCACAAGTCTGAGACCTTGAATGAAGGAGAGACTTGAGAAAGGACTGTCAACTCACAAGCATATGTTTTCTCCCAAAGTGTTCTGTAGTCATTTTACAGAGACTAGATAAAGGTCTTAGGCTGACCCTGCTCTCTAAGAATCCATAATATGCCAATGTGACTCACCCGCCATTCTGCTGGGGCTAGGGAGGTTGGAGGATAAAAGGAATTCGGACCGGAGTCTGTCTCGAAGTATAGTGCAGACAGTGGTTCCGTGAACACATCCTATACTCCTGATTTGACTGCTGGCTATATTTAGCATAGATGGAATTCTATTACTGCTTTTCTTATTTGTGAAGTTTTATTATGGTAGGAGGAGCCAAGAAAAAGCCCCTGCAGTTTCTTCTCCCTACAGAAAAAAGAAACTGAAAGCAAAGTCTCCATGGCCACTAGAGAGATTAATGTTAGTATTAGAGATCTGAAAGAGACAGGAGTGTTGATCTCTGTCACATACTCAAGTAAATGACCAGTTTGTTATACATGGGACAAATGGAACCTAAGGAATGAAATACAGACCACAGGACACGTGCTGAGGTGGTGACACCCATGGCAGCTGCTCTTTTATTTTATTTTACTGTTTTGCCTATGGAAGTTCCCCAGTTAGGGGTGGAATCAGAGCTCTAGCTGCCAGCCTATGCCACAGCCACAGAAATGCAGGATCCAAGCTGCATCAGCGACCTATACCACAGCTCACAGCAAAGCTGGACCCTTAACTCACTGAGCCAGGCCAGGGATAGAACCTGTGTCCTCAAGGATACTGGTCAGGTTCATTACTGCTGAGCCATGACAGGAACTCCTTGCAGCTGTCCTTTTAGAGACATAATCTTTTCACTGGTGGTCATATCCAATACTGACTGTAGATAATGATGCTACTTTGGACTGCTACTTTGTGCAACTGACAGAATGTGCTGTTTGCAACTTACTGGGAAGCAAAGGTTCACATTTTTGTGAAATACAACATCTATCTCACTCGGTGCCATAATTCAAGTGGAGCAGCTCTGAAGATCTCACCATCCCAGGGCACTTTACATTAGTACAATAAACAGATGACATCATGATGTTTGGACCTGGCGAGCAGCAAGCAGCATACTTGTTTGTGTCTGATGTATGCTATTAGGTGAGGAAGAGAGGCAGTGTTTTTACTAGCACGCTTCATTGTGGAATAAGCAGCCTGCTTTGTTGTGAGGTGTTTTTTGTTTTTCTATCAATGATGAGAGTCCAATCTTGATAGATTACATGGTGGTGAGGGGGAAAGCCGAGGTAACACTTTGGCTATCCTGGATTATGGCTGTGAAATGCTGTGGCATTTCACCTGAGGCCAATATTTTCAGGACTGGCTTACTAATTCTGATTCCTGGGTTATGAAAGGGATGCAGGTGTGGTCTCTATCCAGAAATTCAAGCAGAAATTCCCCTAGTTCTCAGCTTCCTGATGGTGGCGGAAATCGCCATTTGTGAATCAGTTCAATGGATTGTTCTAGGGATTGTTTCTGAAGGGAAGTGTTGGAGCCCCTTAGAATCCAATTTTCTGTATTTAATCTCTTTCATATTAACTAGTAAAACTGGTCCTTGTCACCTGCCATTAAACCTTCACTGACACAAGATCTGGACATTGAAGCTACATACATGTGTTAGGAGTGAGAGTAGGTCTGGAATTGTGTTTCGATGGTATTTATCCAAATTCTTCCTTTTCCATCACCTTTACTTCTCTTTGGTAACCCTCTCCCACTTATGGAGCTGTTAAGGGAGCTACACGTGATAAACATGAGGTAATTACCTCATCAATAAGCTAGAGCTTAATAAACCCAAATGCAGGAAATGGGTAAAGATTCACAGGATCACCTGGTTTAGGAGAGTGATAGAAGAATGTCCTTCTGCTTATCTCCAAATCCACGTCTTTTTATCATGCTTTGCATGGCTCCATGCTATAAAACTTTATCGATGGTTGTCACATGTACACACACATATAAAGAGCTGGAAAAATTACCATTGTCAAAGTTTTGAGTTTGTTTCTTTCTCTGAAGACTAAACATGTGGAACTGGAAAAAAGAAAACCACATCTAGGCAAATTAACCTTTTAAATAATTCCCACCCAGCCTAGTAGTAATCACAATCTAATCAAAGTTCTCTGAATATAAACAATTGTAGTCACTTCTCTTCCCTGGAGAATAGTTTAGAAAGATAAAAAGAAGGAAGACCAAACTTTCTTCCACTATAATATGAAACAATCATATAACACACAAAAAAAGTCTCCAATAAAATACACAAATTTTTAAAAAGCTGCTGCAAAATAGGACGGGTAGTATCAATGGCAGAAGTTTATAGGATATGAAATGAGGTTGCTTAAATTCTTGCTTTAATTAAGTTTTTTGTACAATTCCCAAAGCAAGTTTTAACCAGGGACAATTTTTATCCAGTGTTTATCTTTTTAGGTGTTGTGTTTGACTTTCCTCTTAAACACCCTGAGATTAGACATTTCCTCCATTTTAAAGATAAAGGTATTGAGCTAGGGCAAGATTAGGTAATTTATCTAGGGATCAGAGTTGCTCTTTGACTTAGAAAAAAGAGAGTAGATAAATGTAATTAGTACTTAGTATACTGATTGGCTCCATAGTATTGAAAATTAAACAGGTAAAATATGTACACTCCCAGGAGTTATGGTCTTGGACTGCTGAAAGGTTGGGAGTGTCTCGGATTTAGTAAGATAGGAGACTGTTAATGGATATTGTTATTTAGATGAGAACCCAAAGCTCTATTTAATCATTTTAAGGTTATATAAATTATTGTAACAAGTAATTTTCTTAATTGATTTATGCAAAAAAGTTCAATATGCATCTTCTTTATATAATTTAAGTGCATTTATATTTGCTTCATTCACAAAAACAGCCATAGTCTTGGAAAACCAGGGGGAAAACATTCACATTTGCACTTTTTTTTTTCTTTTTTGGCCATGCTCAGGGAATGTGGGAGTTCCTGGGCCAGGGATCAAACCCATGCCATGGCAGTGACCTGAGACATAGCAGTGACAATGCCAGCTCTTTTACCTACTGGCTACAAGGGAACTCTTTATCTGAGTTCTTTAATCAGTCATGTCTACTTCACTGATGAAAATAGGGGAATTAGTAATGCAGTATTTTGTGACCTCAAAAATAATTTTTTCTTTTCATTTCTTCATTTCCTATGCTGGGTAGGTTTATGGCAGCTTATCAGCCAAATATATTGTACATTTAAAAGCAGGACCTCATTAACAATATATCAAATGATGGATATGCCCTCGGTGGCCTGGAGTGTGAGAATGTCACAGCTTTCTATTCATAAGAGACCGTTTGAAATCTTTTTCAGACTAATTACAAGAATGGTGAAATGTAGTTTTTCTTCAGATGCACAGCAAGTAGTTGATGTGCCTCCACTGTTTTCTTTGAGGTCATGGATCTCTGAGAAATTAATTCAGTAGAAAATTACCATTCATTCAACCAACTTACTTGGTAAAAGTTATTTTAAGTTTCATGGTCTGATGTAAGAGCTGTTTGTTTAAGACATTGCTTCTTCTTGGACTAAGTGAAAAAGAATTATTCTTTATGAAGAGGATCAGACAGTGACCACTGTTTTTGGATAGGTCATAATTTTATATGAATAATAATGGAAATAAAAACTGCTATTACATATTCAATATATAATAACTGGTATTTTGAAACCACAAAATGATTAATGTTTCCCATGTCCAGTATCCTGTGGTTCAATCTTGTTAAACAAAGTAGGATTATATTTAAATATATACTCCTAGTATTTCAGCTATCCACTTACTATTTGTACAGGGACAATTTAATAGAGGTGTTTGTCAATAATATGAAGCCAAACAATCTGATAGAGTGAATTGTTTGAATTAATTAACTAATTAATCAGCGTTACCCTTTCAGCCAGGCTGATTTAATTATGTAGATATAACCATAAAGTCATTATGGAAACCAGAGAAATTCACAGTGTTCTGTGTGAGGGGAGAGATAGGACATATGATAATTAAATGCTTTTCCAAAGACATAAATTTTTTAACAAAAAATTATTTCAGGATTGTGAACTAGGGATATAGGGGGTGTTTCTGGTGCGCAGCCAAATTTCTGTGAGCATCAGATCCTAACAGCTTCCAGATGACTCCTTCTCTGAAGACTGACTCTGGGCTGAACGTTGATTGGAAGTCAGGTTGTCAGGTTAGGTACATAACTCTACCCGCAACCTCAGACTCAGTCTGCCACCAATGACAGACTCAAGGGGTTGACAGCAAGCAACAACATGTTCCCTCTAGGGATCAATTCTGTGGGGCAATTTATGCTCTGACCTCCCTGGGCAATTAGATTGGGCGACAGGTGCAATCTCTGAGACACAGCTTTAGCTCATTCCCTTTTTCTTTAAAGGCCGCACGTTTGGTCTATGGAAGTTCCCAGGCTAGGGGTCAAATTGCCGCCTATGCCACAGCCACAGCAATGTGGAATTCGAGCCACATTTGCAACCTATACCACAGCAATGCTGGATCCTCAACCCACTGAGAGAGGCCAGGGATCAAACCCACATGCTCATGGATACCAGTCAGGTTTGTTACCGCTGAGCCACAATGGGATCTCCCTCATTCCCTGTTTCTTGCACATATTCCCTCAATAAATCATGTGGGACAAATTTATGTTTCCTGGTTTTGCCTCTAGGGAACCCAATTTGAAACAATGGGCTTAATCAACTATTACTGCAAATAAAAATAAAATTTGCTTTAAGTGTCTGGTTCTAAATGTATATATGTTTTTTTCTTAAGAATAGCGAGTCTTCAAATAGTGAGTTTGGATCTATATGTAAAACCGGCTTGGCTGTTTTCCTTGGATTAGGTGTTACTAACTCGGCAGTATACTACACTCATCTTATATTTTGACATTGTTTTCATTTTTCCATTGAGCAAAAATTCCTGAGCATATGGGTTATTTAATGTTTCCTTCTAATAACATCATTATGGATGTCAAAAACAGAAGGGGTAAAATAATATCAAAAGCCGTCCAGCATACATTCTTTATCCCTAGTAAGAACTGAAATCGCATCCTTTATAAAATTATGATAACATTATCAAAAATAGATTTTTCTGTTTCTCTCTTAGGAATCCTTATGTCTTATTAGTCACTAATACTTCTCTTTAAAGCCAGAAGTCTGTGAACCATAGCATGTAGAGCATATTATGTTTATAAAGAAATCATACCTACAGCATCCTTAATAGCATCTTCTGTTTGAAATTTCCAGTAATATGGAAAGGATCTCTCTACTAATCTTTAAGAGTTTTATGGTTAAGAATACAGGTTTGGCTGATTCCATACCCTTCAACATATGAAACCTTAGCCAAGTTAATGAAGTGTGCCTTATTTTTTAATTCTTCAGAAAGGCAAAAATAATAATACACATATTAGGTTGAAAAATGCCCCCCCCCAAATATCTAAATTCTAATCCTCAGAAGCTATAAAGGTTACCTTAAATGGCAAAAGGAACATTGCAGATGTGATTAAATTAACACATAAGATAAAATAAGTAAGGGTTTGGGGATGGAGAGATTATTCTGTATTATAACTCTGAGCCCTAAATGGAATTACAGTTGTCTGCATAAAAGGGAAACAGAGGGGTTCTTGGCTACAGAAGATGAGAAGGTAATACTTGGCAGAAGCAGAAATTGATTAAAGCACCTTGAAGAACAAAGAAGGGGCCACAAACCAACGACTAAATGGCAGCCATAGAAGCCAAATGTGAAAAAGTAGCTTCCACAGCAAACAGCCTTGCTGACAAGTTGATTTTAGCCTAGTAAAACCGATTTCTTCCAGAACGCTAAGAGAATAAAGTTGTGTTGTTTTAGGTCATGAAGGTTGGGGTAATTTGTTACAGCAGCAACAGAAAACTAATACCAAGCCACCTATTTTTAAGCTAGTCTTAAGTAACATGGAGCACATACAGGCTGAGAACTATGGCTATGATAGTAGACTCTTTAAGTATTAGAGAGAAATGTCTACACTTCATAATGCATGGCAGAATTTCAGAAATTTGGTGTCCTCTGTGTTCTCTCTCAGTACCTAGACCAACAAGATAGGACCCTCTGCTACGACGGATGCCACAGAGCCCCTGCACAATAAAATGATAATGCCAATGTAATGAAATCCTGAACTATGAGTATTCCAGGAAAGTTATAGAGATACATTTATTATTTATATATACAAACATATGCATGACACCATTAAGAAAAGTGCAATACAAGATTACATTAAAAAATGCACAGTGGCTAGCACTGTTATCCTAGACCTTATGTAAACCCTTTATTTTGTTCAATTAAATCATAGTTACAGCATATTTTCACTCAGAAAGGATCAAAGGATTGCACTTATCAAAAATAAATATATATGTATATAAATTTATAAACAAATCAATAAATATGTATATAAACTATCAAAGAACTGAATGCTATTGATGTTGACTGCCAACTGGGTAGAAATTGTGTTTGTACTTCCTCTGTACCTCCTCCTTGTTGAGCAAAAGAAAAGTATTAACAAAAGACACATATAAAAAGTGGTTTTTGATATAGGTAAAATAAGCCAAGTGTCAAATCTGCCCCTTTGTTTTGTTTAGGATACTCTTATGTCATTTACCTGGAGAATGAGCCAAACCGAATGAACCCACTCTTAATAGTTCTTCTATTTGGCAATACTACACCTAAAGTTTCAGTGGATAGCAAGATGTGATGATATGCATGAGTTTAGAATCTTATAATTTTTAGTTACAAAATGGTTAATAATCCATACTTTCACAATGAAAGTTTATGTTCACAAATTGCAAAATATTCTAAGTACCTAGAGAGAGAAAACATATGTGAAGGACAAAGGGAAGAGGAAGAAATCGACATTTTCTCAGGCTACCTGGGAAAAATCTGAAATTAATTCTGTGATATTTGTGAGCTTTTAAATCCCCCTAAAAAGGAAAAAGCATACATTAATCCTGGGAGATATTATTGCTTTCAATTTTAAAATACCTCAGTGTATAGATTCTCCAGGGAAAATGAATTAGGGAATGCCGTAAGCAAGCTACATGTGAATGTTGGGTTTCTACTCTACATAAAAATGAAGATAGCTTGCCTTCTCTGTCAGTCTAGCTCAGTAGCAGTGGCAGTCATGTGAGGAGGACCATTTAGATGCAACATTGACTTTGGCACAGGTTTGGAACCACACTCAGGTTTTCCTCCAGAGGGACTATCTCCATGTGCTAGTAGGTCTACCTCTTAATTCAACTACTGAAATTAGGGACAATCTCTGCAAGAGTACTTGGGACATAAAGAGCCAGCGGGAGCAGAAGTGGGTATGAGCAAGTGCCTTTCCTTCCCACTTGCTTCCTAGTGCTTGGACACTTTGCAAAGGACCTGCTTTCTTTGGCAACCAAGTCTGACAAATGAAGCTTCAGAATAAACTATGTTTGCCCATGTCTGTTGCATCAGCACAGGTCTTCTGGTTTGTCAAGAATTCCTAGTGAGCAATCAAAGGATATATGGGGATTGTTACGAAGCACCAAATGACCATATGATTTTCCTGAGGTGCATTACCTCAAGTGGTCAAAATGAGTGTTTTTATTTTAGATTTTTCAAAGAAATCCTTAGGGAAAAATGAAAGTATCCTTGGATTTGGGGTGCTAGACTGGCCTCCTCAGTGCATCAAGTCCTGAAACGAATACAGGAAATATAACACATTAAGATTTTTTTTTCTTTTTGTGGCTGTACCTGTGGCATATGGAAGTTTCTGGGCTCGGGGTCAGATGGGAGCTGCAGCTGCTGGCCTATGCCACAGCCACAGCAATGCCAGAGCCGAGCTACATCTGCAACCTACGCCAAAGCTGCAGCAACTCTGTGTCCTTAAGCTGCTCAGCCACAAGGGGAATACCTCTAAAATATTAAGATTGTTGTCCAGAATTATAAGATAAACAAATAGCAATGAAAATAATACTATAAAACAATGCATGGCTAGATGATAAGCAATTACTACAGAAAATATTGCTCTGAGCTTGAAAATATGATAGGTTTTTGGAGTAGGATATATGATAGGAAGAAAGATGGCCACCCCAAAAATATCCAGGTCTTAATCCTAAACCTGTAAGTATGTTCTGTTACCTGGCAAAAGAGAATTAAGGTTGCTGATCAGATAACTGTAAAATAAGATTATCTTGGGTTACAAGGATGCATTATATACATAAGGATCATTTAAAGTGAGATTGTGGAATTAGAGGGAGGAAGGAGAACCTACACTGCTGGTTGCAACGATGGAGAGGGGCCACAAGCAAGGATGCAGGCAGCTCAAGGAACTGGAAAAGGCAAGACAATGAATTCTCCCCTAGACTTTCCAGAAAGAACACTACCCAATGGACACATTTTTTTTTTTCAGTTCATCAAGACCAATTTCAGACTTCTAACATTCAGAATGGCAAGACACTAAATTTGTGGTTTTAAGCCATTAAGTTTACAGTAATTTGTTATATCAGCAATGAGAAACTAATACATTCTAGACTAAGCACACAGTTAAAGGAATATAAAAGTCCAATGTGTATTTGGACACGATCATAATTTTAGTTGATTATAGGTTTTGTGTAGGGATGTCCTGAGAAATAAGGTGTGAATGTATAGGTTATAGCCCTTTGAAAGTGAAGCTAAGAAACTTACAGGTCTCCCAAACTGTATGAGGAAGCAGAATGATCTATCAAGATATCCCACTTATACGATCCTCTATGGATATGTTTTGTTGCAGGTCTACTTGCTTTCTTCTTTTTTTAAAATGATTTTTATTTTTTACATCATAGCTTGTTTACAGTTTTCTTTCAATTTTCTACTGTACAGCAAGGTGACATAGTCACACGTATATACATTCTTTTTCTCACAATGTCATGCTCCATCTTAAGTGACTAGATATAGTTCCCAGTGCTATAGAGCAGGAGCTCATTGCTAATCTATTCCAAAGGCAATAGTTTGCATCTATTAACCCCAAATTCCCAGTCCATCCCACTCCCTTCCCCTCCCCCTTGGCAACCACAAGTCTGTTCTCCAAGTCCACGATTTTCTTTTTTGTGGAAAGGTTTATTTGTGACATATATTAGATTCCAGATATAAGCGATATTATAGGGTATTTGTATTTCTCTTTCTGACTTACTTCACTTAGTATGAGAGTCTCTAGTTCAATCTATGTTGCTGCAAATGGCATTATGTCGTTCTTTTTTATGGCTGAGTAGTATTCCATTGTGTGTGTGTGTGTGTGTACACATTTTCTTAATCCATTCATCTGTTAATGGACATTTAGGTTGTTTCCATGCTTTGACTATTGTGAAGAGTGCTTCAATGAACATGCAGGGGCATGTGTCTTTTTTAAGGAAAGTTTTGTCCAGATATAGGCGAAAGAATGGGATTTCTGGGTCATATGGTAGTTCTATATTTAGTTTTCTGAGGTACTTTCATACTGTTTTCCATAGTGGTTGTACCAAATTACATTCCCACCATCAGTGCAGGAGGGTTCCCTTTTCTCTACACCTCTGCAGCATTGGAACACACCCTCACACATGCACAAAAATAAACTCAAAATGGCTTAAAGACTTAAATATAAGACAAGACACCATCAAACTCCTAGAAGAGAACATGGACAAAACATTCTCTGACATCAACCTTACAAATATCTTCTCAGTCTTCCAAGGCAACAGAAATAAAAGAAAAAATAAACCAATGGGACCTAAACAAATTGACAAGCTTTTGCGCTGCACAGGGAAAACCATAAAAAAAACAAAAAGACAATTTAAAGAATGGGAGAAAATAGTTTCAAAGAATGCAACTGACAAGGGTTTAATCTCTAAAATATGCAAACAAGTTATACAACTCAACAGCAAAAAGCCAACAACCCAATGGAAAGATGGGCAAAAGACCTGAAAAGACATTTCTCCAAAGAAGATATACAGATGGCCAACAGGCACATGAAAAAATGCTCAACATCACTGATTAGTAGAGAAATGCAAATCAAAACTACTATGAGGTACCACCTCACACCAGTTAGAATGGCCATCATTAATAAGTCCACAAACTACTTGCTTTCATACACTTTATTTATTTATTTTTTTTGTATGTGCAATCTATATAATTTTGCTTAGCCCTTAGTGCTCCAACATTTTGGATCAATTTTTATTTATTTCCTTGGTACTCCACGGAAAATATTTCAATTTTCCTATCTAGATGATATTGGGAAAGAAGAAAACAAAAAAAAAAAGAAAAACCCTATATACACCTACTATTGTGTTTATGTGACAGTAACCCAATACTTTGGAATCATATACATGCAATAATTATTAATGCATATAGATTTTTTTAAAGTCCTATTTCTTTCTCTACATCTTTATTTTGTATGGGAAGACAAGGGACTATGTAGATTATAATAGAGGATCTTTACTTTTCAGGTTAAAAGTGAATGTTTCACTAAGTTTTGTCCAGGCTTCCCAGTATTTGTATAGAAAACACAAATTCTTTTTAAAAATTATAGTTGATTTACAATGTTTCTTCAATTTTTGTTGTACAGCAAAGTGACCCAAACACACACAATTCCCTGTTCTGTATAGTAGGACCCCATTACCCGCCCATTCTTAATGTTACAGTTTGCATCCATCAATCCCAAACTCATTGTAGCACTATTCACAATAGCCAAGACATGGAAACAACCTAAATGTCCATTGGCAGATGAATGGATTAAGATGTTATACATGTATACAATGGAATATTACTCAGCCATAAAAAGGACAAAATAATGTCATTGCAGCAACATGGATGAAACTAGTGAGTCTCATACTAAGTGAAGAAAGAAAGAGAATGACAAATACCATATAAGTATACCACATAAGTAGAACACAAAATTTTCATGTTTAGAATTAATATCTATTACAGCGATTTATAAGATAAAAATGTTTTTAGATGTACTATCTAATTTAATCCTCAAGGCAACCTGAAAAATTATATATTGCTATGATCACGTCTGTAGATTGGGCAAGTTTCATACTTCCACCAAGGACCTGAGCAGGATTCAAATCTAAATATCCTGTTTCTAAATCCTCCACCCCACTCTCACAACCTGTTTTATAGTGCTACACAAGGAACAATTTATTTCTTGGAAATTGGCAGTGAAGAGATAAAATAGGTTCTGAGCATACTGCCTGTGGGGTAAAGTTTGTAGCTAAGAATCATGGATGAGCCATGGTAGACAGGTAGATTGTTCTGGCCCTGGGAATTTTTCTGCCCCTTCTTGTTTTCTATGTCCCTTTGCTTCTGGCAATTTGGCACTTGGATCTCCTCTAGAGAGCAAGAGAGCAAGCACACATGAACAGAGCTGGAGTAAGGAAGAGAGGGATAATCCCAGTGGGATAAAGGCTATTCCTATGGTTTCCATATTGGTCAAATTTCAGAATACTTCATCTCCTACTGGGACACTCGATGAAGTGCCAGGATTTTGTAAAGGGTTGGAATAAATGTATATTTTCTTATTCAATTTTCCTCAAATATTTTATATAATTAACACACAATTTTCCATATTGAAATACATTGTAGGTTATAATACGTTCTTGTGATTTATTTAAATGACAAAACAAACATTCTTTCTACATTCTTTTCTATCACAGTAACTGTTTATTTCCTTCTGAGCACTCATTGCAATACAAATGTCATTTCCTGACTTTGCTTACTTGTTTATTCTTTGCCTCTTCCACTAGACTGTAATTTCCATGAAGGCAGGGTCATGTCTGTCTTTTCATGGTTTTGCTTCCTAGCACAACATTTGGCACTCAAGAAACACTTTTGGGTGAAAGATGAAAGGTCCATTCTGAAAGTCACAACAGGATCCCAGTCTAGAGTCTCTTCTCCCCCTCTTGCTTCTTTCTGCTCCTCTGCTCTCTTTCTCCAGAGGGTGGCTCACTGCAAAGGAGGCCAGGAAAGTGCTGATTCTGCTCTCTGGGTTGGTTTCTGACCCCATACTGAGAACTTTCAGGAGGGTTGATGATGACAGTGAAATTAGGGGGTTTCTGATGGTGTCTGGGAGCAGAGTGACAACTCCCAAGTGCACATACTCTGGTGTGTGAGGGAACCCCTTCTCCAGCCTGGTCTCCCTCATGGCAAAGGGGCCCTCTCTGCTGGACCATGCAAGGATGCTGAAGACTGGGTACTACTTAGAGGGAGCAGCTGTGAGACAGCCAGATGGAGGTGAGATCTAGTATTTCAGGGCCAGGGAACAGATGTCCTAGTGTGAAAGGAGGCATGTGTATTCTCCCTCAGGGCTGCAGAGCATCAACAGTCAAATCTTGGGTATGGTCACTGTGCAAGGTCAGACTTCTCCACTATCCCTTGCATGTTCTGTGGTAGAGAGTGGGCTCTCCAATCCCACACAGGCACCTGACATCCTGGCATTTGCTTACCCTAGGAGAAGTTGGCCAACCTTTACCAGACAGCGGTTTCTCATGACATCCATAGATCTGGGCAAGAAGCTCCAAAGATCCAGGCAAGAATGAATCTGAAGTTTCCAGGAAAGAGGCTTCTGTGGGAAGCAGAGCGATGATAGCATTTCTATATCTCAGAGATCAGGTTGCAGGAAAGTAAGCCCTCTGGGAGCCCAAAACATGAACTTTTAAAAAATGTGCCACTCACAATGGGTTATTTCACTTAATATCTGCAAACCATCCAGGGATCAAGTTTACTATTCCATAGATCATAGGTTTTTATATGGAAAAATTTGCAAATTTATTTGTACTTTATAATGTATTTTAAATTATGTCATTATTACAGTATTATTTTTATACTTTTAGCACTCAATTAAATGAGGCAATACATGTGAATAATTTAGTATAATGACTGGTATCAGTACTCCAAAACTAGTATCTATTATAACTACCATTGTTGAGCTATTTTATGAGACAGATATTAATACTCTCATGCTATATGTTACAGTGGTATTGAAAAGAGATGAAACAATTGCATGGAATAGGACTTTCTGTTCACACAGATGCTTTATCTATCTTTTTTTTGTATACTTGTCCTCCTTGTATAAAAAAACTATGCCTGTTCCATAGTAGTTGTTCAGTAAATGATTGTCAAATGAATCAAGTTTTTACATATCATATATATAATTCAGTTAGTTGGATGTCAGGAAATATTTCTAGTTAAAATATATTTTTAGCTTATTTGTCTCCTATAAAATATAGTGAGGTGCCTTTTGCCTTTGAGAGGCTAAGTTCACTTTAAATTATTTCAAATGATGTACTCACACTCAAGTGATTTTCTAAAGACAAAGTTCAAGAATCAGTCACTGAAATTCTATAAAAGTATAAGAAAAAAATTATGTTTATATGCTTTGTTTTTCCTGTGAGGAGTTTGCATTATTTTCATCAGATCAACGCAGAGATTATTGACCAAAAATATATATTTAGGAAGTAATGTTGCACTGGGTTGGGGCAATTAAGCCCATGGCCATTTTATAGGGGATAGGGATCTCTGGATGTCAGATTCAGAGAAAAGAGGAAGGAAGGAAAGAAGGAAGGGAGGGAGGGAGTATGGACTGACAGGCTTAGATTGACACTGTAATAGCATGAGAAAAAAAATTGAAATAATTGAATTACTTATTCCATTATGAAATCGCTTATTGATCTAATATTTTAAAATACTTTTTTTTAAATTTCTTCAGTAAAAGGTATGAGAAACTCTAATTTCAACAGTGTCTCTAATATGCTTTGAGCCTGAAAATGTTGCAACTTACCATTAACTATTTTTTGATTTATACATTTAATATAGTTATCACTTAGTATGCAGTATTATGACGAGATAGCCTGACCTAATTTAGTTGAGATATATGAGAGAACATTCTTTTCTGATTCAAGTACCAAAGACTAATTTCATGGAGTAGGAAGCACAGAGTAGTTTAAATAATCAGGACTTGGAAATGAATACATAATATGAAAAAATCACATTATCAATACATAAATATTGGGCATAAACAAAAAATTAAAATTATACTGTACAACCAAAGCGAAAGTGAACTAGGCTGCTATACTTGAAAAATAATGAAACTTGTATTTAGTAGACTAAAGAAACATTATTATTCAAATATTACTGTAAAAAGTATAAGGTGTATGGCTTCTGCTTTGAGTTTGAGGAGTCTTTTTTCTTTTCTTTTCTTCATATTAATTTTTTTGCCATTTTGCTATTAAAATCATATTCTGAAAGTCTTGAATTTCACACTCTGACTAGTTTGGGGAGAAAAGTAGGCTATAAATCACCGCTATGCAAAACAATTTTTCTGAATTTAATTTTCTCCTTCTTAGGACCCATTTGTAATTAGATTAGTGGTCTGTTGTGCTCTGGAATAAGTATATGACTATACTGCTTAGCCTAAATTGTCTTGACAACAAATTTGTAGAACTAGGACACTGTCAAATTGGGTTTACTCGAACACCAGACGCTTGAATTTTGGAATATCAACTACCCTCCAGTCATTTCCTAAGCCATTTGAGCATGGTCACAGGAAATTCATCATCATTTCCCCAAAAAGATGTGGCTTAAGCTGTGTGGTAGACCTCCTGTGCCTCATTCATTTTGCCACAGGAGTCTCTGGGATGCGGACGCCCTCTTCTGGTTACTCTAGGAAGTACCACTCAGAATCTGCAACATGACAGCAGTCAGAGCCTCAGAACAGCAGGTAACCATTGATCTCTAAGACCCTCACTGAAATCAAAGAGCTAAAAGACAATTCCAAGTCTTCTTAAATATATGCACTTGAAAGAAGTTACTGAATAGCATTTTTATTTATGGTTCGAGTGGGAATGCCATCGCCTTATGTCTGTGTGAAAATGTTGACGTCTCAAAGGAAATTTTCATGAACATGTTCCTGAATACACGAATACGTTGATTTTCTAACTCAAAGAAAGTGGAAATTTAAAAATCTTACCATTTTTTTGGAAATTTTCTGATATGGTACATATAATAAAATCCTCTTAGTATCAACTTCAGTATTTCCTAATCTGTGATGATTTAATCAGGTAGTAGCTTAATATTAAACTTAGCACCACCACAAATGAAGCAAATTTTTTAGAGCTATAGTATGTAACAAAGTAGTGGTATAAAAAGCTGACCAAGAAAAGATTTAATCCCTTTAAAGATTAAATATTTTTAGTATTTAATATATAATTGATTCCTTTTAAAAAAGATGCTAGTATCAATTTCTCTAAAATCATCTATTTTCATAAAGTTTACCTAAGTGATTTATATTATATACTAATTATAGATTATGCCTTATCTCTGCAATAAAACAAGTCTCATGGACACCTACATAAAAATATTCTGTTGCTTTAAAACTATTATTTTAAAACAATTCCACAGATAAGGTTGGCTATTTCCTAAAAATGCTTTATTTAATGAATAGTAAACTAAAATCAGATTCAGATAAAACATTTAGACATTTGCAGAATTTAAGGTTACATTTTAGTTGCCATTTGTGATTGTTGGGTCTACTGGATTTAAATGCCATACGTTAATATCTGCATGGAAGTTTTAACTAGGTATACTTTTAAAATAACATAATTACTTAGAAAAACATGGTTTAGAGAAAAGAATTAATGACATACTTTTTTACATAATAATTATTCTATTTAATATATAATATTTCTTATTAGGGTATATTATTAAAATGAGTTCAGAGAATATGCATATATACCTATTATATCCTTATTCTGACCACTATCAATATTTAATTAGAAGATTATTTAAATTCTTAATTGGAATTCATCAGGAAAATGGTTCAGGATTACTTTGCCTGACACCTTATAACATTTCCTAGTTCATGGTGAAATGTTTTAACAAATACGGTCCCTTTCTGGTGTCCAGTACTGATTTCAATCTCCCTAAAAATTAGTAAAATAAAGTTATCTTTAATGTTTCCCCTCAGCTAATTATTATTAATTCTGATTCGAATGACTATTACATGATCTGTGTAAAAAATGAAAATACTACTAAAATTATATTTTCCTTTAAAAGAATATGTTGAAAGTTTCTGCTAGTGAATGTCTTCTATAAAATGCTTTCTGAGGCTACTTGGGAAAGACTTTGTATTTCCTCTCACTGGCTGTGACTGGAAAAAAAGATATTTGTGCTGATTGCTGCCTGAATAATAATCTCTTCTATTGTCTCCACACCCACACTCCCGTTACTCAAAAATATTTCTATGCTGTTTTTGTTTTCTGTCACATCCTGCACCCTCATTGTTAAACATGCATTTGGCAATAGCAACATTTTTAAGGGTTTTTTATTTTATTTTTTTAGCATGATGACCTAAATATAATACTGTAGGTCTTGAAAGTAGATTCACTATTTTCTATTTTTTTTCCTCAAAGTAAAAAGTGGTACTATATTATAATTCCAGAAAAAAAATGATGCTATATTCTTTTAGGATAATTATCACATTGGCAAAAATAAAACATAACAAACTTGCATTTATTTTTTTTTAACTTTTCTAGATTAAGTCAAATATATGCTGTCAAATCAGGAAAATCACCATTGTTTATACTCACTAAAGAGAATATAAAGAATGGGAAACATGATAATGGTTTGGATTGAAAGTAAAAGAAACATTAATTGAAGTTTTCTGAATAATTACAATTGAACTTCATTATGTAGGACATGTATCAGGAAGAAATCAACTAGGTTTTCTGACTCACTAAGTTTGTTTAATGAAAAATAGGGAGAATAAGTTTGGGGGAAAAGTTTAACAATTGTTTTTTGCTCATTACATATGCCCATCAGTTGGCCTAAAAATATTTATCTTCCACACAGGTAGCAAAACTAATCTGCCATAGTTTGATGGAATTTTTATCTCGTTGCTTTTTCTTAATTGGCAGTGAAGCACTGAAAATGTAGAACTGAGCACTAGTGCAGTGCTGTCCTTTAATGAAGCTTTTGTCCTTTTTCTCTGATATTGTTTTTCTAAACCAAAGTTTATCTTGAAAAATTAATACCTACAGCACTATCATTGATTTTATTTCCTACAATAACATAAACTAATACAAAATATGCAATATTTCATTGCTTTCCATATCCAAAAAGATCACTTAATGACTTTCGTCACCTTCTTTATTACAAGATAAAGGATGTTGCTTTAAACTAACTGTACACACTATGATCAAAAATGTATATATACAAGACAACATAGAGTTTTTTTGTTCCATGATATTATCAAGATCTAAATCTTTTTTTCTTCTTTTTTTAAAATTGGTAACACTTAAGATCATCTTCACTTGTAATCAAGCAGATACACTTAGACTCTTAAAAATGTCAGAACAAGCAAAACAAAGAATGCAACAAATTAAAAGCAAACCTGAAGAACAAACCAAATGTGCCTGCCAAAGAAGACGCCATCTACCGTAACTAAGTTAAAATATCCACATTTCTTTTTTTAATTTAATTTTAATTTAATTTAATTTTATTTTTTATTTTTTTATTTTATTTTTTTTTTGCTTTTTAGGGCTATACCTGAGGCATATGGAGATTCCCAGGCTAGGGGTCAAATCGAAACTGCACCTGCTAGCCTACACCACAGTGGTGTCTGCAACCTACGCTACAGCTCACGGCAACACCAGATCCTTAACCAACTGAACAAGGCCAGGAATCAAACCTGCATCCTTATGGATACCAGTCGGATTCGTTTCCACTGAGCCAAACAGGAACTCCATTTAAAATTTTTTTTATTTTCCAAATTTCTTTACTAAACTAAACCCAAACTTCCATAATTTCTTTACCTCTACCTTTCCTACCTTTCCTACCCACAATACTATTTTTAGGTTCTTACATTAAGGCTCTTTAAGCATTTTGTTGTGATCTATGTCATTGACTCGATTATTCTCAGCTCTACATGGAAAGAGAATCTGTTATTTCCTTGATGTTTCTGTGATGATTATCTCTACTAGGCTTCTGACTTTTAATTTGCAAGTCCCCAACATTTAACATACTTCTCTTTTTGACCTCTCTCCTCCTCACTTATTATTTTTCCCCTGAATATTTGTGTAGGGGGAGAAGCATAAGGTGCAGGGGTGGTGGATGTGGAGTAGAAATTGAATTAAGAAGAACACAACTGTTTATTAAGTTAAAGTTACAGCTCAACATATTTACTTCTTAATATGTTTTTTTGAGTTATAATTCTCCTTCCAAATTTGATATTTACAAAAGGCCTAAAACATGATCATTATATAATTTAGACTATGTTCTACTTCTTGTGATTTATCTACAGTGTTTCACTAGATGATCAAGAGAAGTGGGTTTTGTTTTGTTTTTTTACATATCATCTGCCAATGTTTAAAGGACATAATATGTTAATAAAGAAGTATCTTGAAAAATATCTGTTCCATCATCATTCTTTTGGTTGCAAGTAAGAGAAATCCAAGTGAACTAAATGAAGCAGAAAATGGCATTTATTGGAAAGATCCAGTGGTGAGACACAGAATTAACAGAAGATAGCAGGAATCATCAAATATTGTCAAGATGCTCCACCCTTGGAGTTCCCATCGTGGTACAGTAGAAACAAATCCAACTAGGTACCATGAGGTTGTGAGTTCGATGCCTGGCCTCGCTCAGTGGGTTAAGGATCTGTTGTTGCTGTGAGCTGTGGTGTAGGTCGCAGATGCGGCTTGGATCCTGCGTTGCTGTGGCTGTGGTGCACGCTGGCAGCTGTAGCTCCAATTTGACCCCTAGCCTGCCCCTGGTGTGACCCTCTTCAATCTTTCTCTTCTTTTCCCTGCTTGGCTATATCCAAGGTATTGCAGTCAATTTTTTGCTAGCTCTCTCTCTCTCCAAACTCTAACACTCACATTCCCGGGAGGTCTGTGATTGGCCTGGATTTAGTCAAAAGTCTACCTGTAAATTAATTTTTATGACCATAGGCATGGATGACATGTTTGAGGAGGTCTGGGATACTGGCTCAACCCTATAACTCGGAGCATTATGACTAGAAGTCCTTAAGAAAAATATTTAGTGGAGGCAAAACAATTTTTTCAAAGAAAGAAGGAATATCTATTACCATTAAAAAGTGAAAATAATTGTGCAAAGATAAAACCAAATTCAGGAGATCTTAATATCTTAATAGTTTACACTTTATATGAACACTTTTTTCTACTAGGCAATAATTGATTAGGGCAGAAAATGAGATTTAGAACAAGAAGAAAGCAAAGAAAGATGATACCTGATAAAAATGTTCTCATTATCTTATGCATTCATTAGGTTGGAGATTACTCTGTGAACATATGAAATAAAGTTGTTTCTCTATAGACATTTTCTTGCCTATAGCACATATGACTTCAAACATATTCCACTTCAACGCATCAAAAAAAGGATAACAAAATAAAATATCATCAATTCTCTGCCAAAATCTTGACCCTTCTGCATTGAAAGCTTCACAGCTCTCCTCCGTGTCTATCCCCATTTCCACTTAATGGGGAATCTTTTGAATATCATGAGCTCTCAAGCATGACCGCAGTCACTTTGTGAGAACCACTACAAATCACAAGTGTTGATGAGATACACTTTGGATACTTGTGTAGATTGATTGTCCATATTGAATTCTATTTGAGACTTAGACTAGTTGAATCCTATACCTCAAAATTATGCTTGGAAAATGAAAAAAAAAAAAACAAAGCAAACAAAACCCCTTCTGTTTACTGATTCTGTATGACTCTGGTGATCCTTAGACTATAGTTCAAAAAAGTAGTATATATTGGTGATGTCAGTTTATACATGCACTCACTTTAAGTGGTTTTTCCTGTTTATAACAAGCAGAAGTAAATGGACAAATCTGGAATTAAAATTTAAAATCTGGCCATTAGATTGGTTTTACCCAGTATAAATTCTGATAAATCATGACTTTCAACATAGTGTGCTTTTGTACAATCATAAGAGAGAAAATACATTCAGTTTCCTTATCATATGTACGTGACATTTTCTTATTTCATTAAAGTTCTATTTTTCTTCAAGATACTGACATGATATTTAATACATCTTGGATGGTCGGAATCATTCAGGCATCAAAAACAAGCTCATTTTGTCCTGTTTGTACAATTTATGAAGTCTAATGTTCACTCAGAATTTAACCTCCAATATAACTCATAAGGAGAAAAAAATAATTTGTCAATGTGTGGGAAAAACAATTTCTCATGTATTTATTAATTTTTTACAAATATGCATAAGGGGTAGTATTTGCAGTAATGCTACACTGCCACCTTGTGGAGTGCCTGGATGAAAACCAGTTAATTAAACATCCCTGGCTAGATGCCACCCCTAGGGCTCAAAACAGTTTTCTTGAAGATTTAGGTGAGAGCTATTATGTAGGTCATCTATAACTACATAAATGGGTACATTGTGGTAACAGATTATATCACTCATAAGCGATTTTTTCAAAGAATTAGTCAAATATAACCAATGTCTTTATAGAGAAATATCTTTAAAAATTATCATATTCTGTGAAATACAATCTACTTGGAGAACAGAAAATAACAATTCAAGTCCTACCTCCACCATTAGTAGCTGTTCATATTAATCTTCAGTTTTCCAACCACTAAAACAAAGTTACGCTTTTGTTCTCTAGAAGACATCAACGCTCATTCATTGTGTGTATGATTTCACATTTATTAATTTTATCATCTATACATTCTATGAAGTAGCCTTCGAAATTTTTAAAGTAAAAACTCTTTGCCAGGCAATGTACTTTATGCCATGTGAAAAAAACCTAATATATTATCTCTGCTTCTGATGTTTACCATTTAGTAAAAAATCAATTCAATTTAATTATAGTAAAAGATCCTCAATTGGGAAAAGTTCAATCTTTTAAGTTAAAAGTATACATTATATAAACTTCAAAATCCAATTGTTTTACTTTCTACTAAAAACCGTAAAAGACAGTTATGTAAAGTATTAGTGGATGATTTATTTCAGTAAATTTTGTAAGTATTTTTGATTGTTTTCATGAAAACTTTCAAAAAATTTGAAATTATGTAATCATTCCAAATAAAAGGAGATAATATTAGTTTTACTGCAACACAATTATGCTGATAGGTTTGCTTAGAAAAGACAAATACTGAATTGAATTTAGACTTTCTCTAAATTCTAAATTATTCAAATTAATTAATATAACATTTATATAGAAATTCATAAAATATTTCTATTGTGCTTTTAGATGTGCATTGTATTCTAAAATATATGATTGTTTTTAGCCCATTTATAAAATCAGATTCACTAAAATTGTTCTAATTAAATCTTAATAGACTTAGCTCAATAATATTATAACATCATAAATTAATGACTGCTTTTAATATGTGTGTGAGTGTGTGTGTTTGTGTCATGTGGTATATAATGTGTGTTTGCCATACAGAGGTATTTTCAAATTACCATTAGTCCTAATTTCTATCCATTTTATGCTAGCCACTGAGGGCATTTGGCTTTCAGTTTTATTGCTCTATTGAATAATTGCACAATATCATGATGGCGCATATGAAGCACACATGCCATTACTCTTCTTTCCCACCCTCCTGGTTGACATCAGTAATTAATCATTACATTTTCCCTTGCTAATTATCACATGCCTTTTCACTTCTCCTCCTCCCAACTGAGTATGACAGCCTCTAACAATTGATCTGAAATGGCACACAAATTAAAACCCATTGGCTAACTCTAATAATTGTGTTCAACTGTGAGAGGTCAATTTCATTAGTCTATCCCACTTATATTTATTGCATAGATACTATATATTAAAGAATTATTCTTTAGCCTATGTATTTTTTATATTATCTTTGCGTATTATTAATTTATATGTAAAGAATACCATAGCTTTACTAAATGAAACCTATTGAACAAAAGAAAGTGTTAAAAAAAATACAAAGGGGGGAATGTTAAACCAAAAAGACAAAAAGACATAAATGATTCCAAATTCTAGACTTATGGAGTGCCTTGGGGAAAAATATCTTACTGACTATTCAATAAATTTATGAAAATATTTGAATAAAATGAAATCTAAATATAGCTCCTGCTTTTATGGAGATTAAAGCTCAGTCAAATGGGTGAAGGATCCAGTGTTGCCTTTGCTGTGGTGTAGGTAACAGCTCTGGCTCAGATTCACTCCCTAGCCCAAGAATTTCCATATGCCGTAGGTGCAGCCAAAAAAGAAAAGAAACAAAACAAAACATAGAAAGACAACTAAAAAAGCATTGGTGTAGTGATATAGGAAATACAGGGTAGATAACATAGGTAAACGCAACGGGACCTATTCTACCTTGAAAGGACAAGGAAAAGAAACAGTTATAAATTTGTAGCTGAAGGATGCCTAACAGTTACCTAGGCTATGAAGAGAAATGGGAAATTATTCTAAGTAAAGCTATCAGCATATATGAAGTCCTGGAGGCCAAGAAGAATTAAGTAGCATCGAAAATTAAAAGGTAAATATTACTGGAGACTAAAGTGCCAAAGTGAAGTACATTGACAATTAAAAAGAGCTTTGAAATTATAGTTAAGAGTTTGAACATTGTTCCCAAGAACTTGAAAGCAAACAGCAAGTGAGGTGAGCCATTCACTTTGGAGGAGTCTTTCTTCTTTTTTTTTTTCCCCCCTTTTCTTTTTTCTTCCCTTTCCTTCCTTTCTTTTTGGTTTAGAGAAGCCCTTTCAGTATTTCTTTTAGCCTGGGTTTTGTGTTGCTGTATTCTTTTAGTTTTTGTTTGTTGGAAAAAATTTTATTTCCCCTTCTATTTTAAATGATATTCTTGCTGGATAGAGTATTCTAGGTTGCATATTTTTTCCTTTGAGCACTTTAAATATCTCTTGCCATTCCCTCCTGGCCTGTAGTGTTTCTGTAGAGAAATCAGCCGATAATCTTATGGGGGTTCCCTTGTAGGTAACATTCTGCTTTTCTCTTGCTGCCTTTAGGATCCTCTCTTTATCACTAACTTTTGCCATTTTTATTATTATGTGTCTTGGTGTGAGTCTATTTGGATTCAATTTTTGGGGGCCCTCTATGCTTCCTGTATGTTGAACTCAGTATCCTTTAGATTTGGGAAGTTTCCAGCGATAATTTCTTCAAATATATTTTCCATCTCCTTATCTTTTTCTACTCCTTCTGGAATTCCTATTATGCATAGGAGGAGTCTTTCATTCTAATTCCTAGAGACTGTACTGAATAGGGGAAAACAAGTAGAAACATGACAAAAAGTCCAGGCAGGAGATGATGGCGGCCTAGACTCAGATGATCATGGTGGATATAGAGAAAAGTAGCTGGTTCTTTGTTTTGCACAGGTGGTGGTGTACGAAGCACAGTTAGAAATTGTGAGAGGAGCAGGTTTGTGCATGTAGATGGAATAGAAAAAGATCATGAGTTAGTTCAATTTTGGACCTGCTGACTGTTTGATATATCCAATAAGTATAACAGGTTGGCAGCCAGGAATACAAAATACGTCTATGCCCAGTCTCTCTGTCTCTGTCTCTAGGTATGTGTGTCTGTATGTGCTCTGTTTTTGTAATATATGTATATGCTGAAGAATCGGCATGTGGAAGTTCCCACTGTGGTGCAACAGGACCAGTGGTGTCTCTGGAACGCTGGGGTGCAGGTTCAATCCGGGCTCAACACACTGGGTTAAGGATTTGGCATTGTCGCAATTGCGGCTTGGATCTGATCCCTGGCCAGGGAACTCCATATGCCACAGGGTGCCCCCAAAAGAAAACAAACAAAAAGAATCATCTTATGGATGGTAAATTAAGTTACAGGAGTGGCTACAATTGCCAAAATGTGGCTATGAAGAAGGCCTAATTAAGAGTGTTAAAATATAGTGCCAGAGACGAGAAAAAAGAAAATATTCAAGTATAATAGAAGAATGTACCCCCAAAAAACTGCGAGAGAGGAAGAAAGGAGACAGATTTAAGTTTATATTAAATGGAATAGTAGGAAGCTGATAAATGGCTCGAAATATTAATACGTATATATTCTTTATAGCCTACAAAGAAAAAAATTACCAATAAAAATATTGCTTTTTACAGTAACAAGTATAAAATAAATCCAGGCAATTGAGTATTTGGTGAAATTAAAATATGCATATATTCAATACCCACATGTAGCTTTAGTTCATTCAAGTTCTTGTTCTTGCAGAGAATAGATCATGCTAACTGAGCACTGAATTCACTCTACATGGAGAAAATCTGGGACGCTAGAGTTTTTCTCTTTTATCAATATCACTGAATCTCTTCTGATAAGAATGAGAATGTACTAAAGTTTAGGATCTATCCACTGATCATTTGTCTGGACTAAATAGCTAATGTTAGATTTTGAAATAAGCTGACTTAATAAATACAGATAAAAAGATCTGGGAATGTTTTTGAACAACAATAGCATGTCAGACTGTTTCAGTTTAAAAAGAAAATGCAATAGAACAAAAACATAAGGATGGATAATAAAGGTACATAACTTTTTTTTCTTTATGATCCCTATCTGATTTGAGCATAGAGATAAGCTTTAACCCTATTAAGAACATTATACCAACCAAGAAAAGTAACCTCATAGCACCTCTTAAGTTGCTCCCCTTACATTCTCTGTCAATCAATATCCTAATTAAAGTACCTCATTGTTCTCATTCATGAAGCAGAACTTATGTCTACCTGAGAGCTTTAATATCATGAGAAAAATCCTTTATTCCTGCTTTGTCACCCTGCTGAGATCTATAGTCATTATCACCTCATCCATTGCCATCCAACTCTGTCAGTGCTGTGAAACATACTGATTTTTTTATTCTTGAAACTTTTGGTGAATTCCAGATTTTCTGGTCTGATGCCAGGTAGGAGAAGGCTGGGGAAAAAACATCATCACTGAAGTAGGAGTTGTTGTGTAATATCCAAAATACACTTTTAATCCCTAGACCAGGTGGGCATTTTGGAAATCATTGTGGAGAATGACTTACCCTCAAAAGTTTTGGTACTGTCAGTATTTACAGCTCCAACTGGCAGAGTCAAAGGCAATAGATCCATTCAATCGCACCCAACAGCAATAATACAATTAGCTGGAGGCAGGTTAACATAAAATCTCATATTTTTATATTTTATATTGATTTATCCTGAAAGTGAAATATTTTACTTTTCTAATGTTTCATAAATGTAAGTTGAAATATTTTTGAGAGTAAAAAGCAAAAACATTATTTCAAAGAAAAACTTTTTTTCCAGAAGTATATTTAAAAATGGAAGAGACAGAGAAAATGACCAGTAGTAAAGTGTCATTATTTTGCAGTTTGCATTCACTCATTTTAATTAGTGATTTATGGATGCATCTTTAAACATCTAGTCAATAAATATATTATGTTAAGCAATGGGTGGAGGGGAACTACCATTTTCTCTTTCTAGGTATTACCTCAGTATTTGCATTGAGAGTTAATTCACTGTGAAAATTATCATAACAGAATAAAAGAAAAACAATGTTCATTAAATTACACCTAAGGCCAGCTTTCTGATTTCAACCTTTTTAGAATTTCACTGGTTATTATGATTATTTTTCTCTAAATTCTTCTTAAAGAAATAAAACATTTTAGAATACCAGTTGGTGGCTACAGTGGGTTAAGGACCAGCATTGTCAATGCTGTTTCTCTGGTTACTGCTGTCGCATAGGTTTAATCCCTGGCCTGGCATTCCACATGCCGTGTGCACAACCAAAAAGAAAAGAAATAAAATTAAATTAAAATACAATTGGAACCTCCTGCATTTCTGCCTATACTATTCTATACCATTTTACATCCAGGAAATAGTTATCTGAAATTCTTTGCTTCTTTCATACCTTTTTATTTTCTTTTAAATATGTAAATCCATAAACAATATAGTTTTTATTTTCATCTTTTAATATTTGTATACAATATAAATTTCAATAACTGTCATATATGTACTTGTGTACTGATTTTTATTTTTTAACTTTTTTCAGTTTAATATAATAAACATGTTTTTCTACGGTGTTCTTTTTCTATGGCTGTTCACTTACTAATGCATGATGCTAAGATGGCTTAAGTTTTTATTTTTGGCCACTCCCATAGTATGCAGAAGTTTCTGGGCTGGGGAATGAACCTGTACCACAGCAGCTACTCAAGTGACAATGCCAGATACTTAACCCACTGAGCCACAAGGGAACTCCTTAAGTTTTACTGTTGTTGCCCGTACCTGCCTCATATGAAAGTTTCTGGTCCAGGGATCAAATCCAAGGAGGTGTAGCTGCAAGCCATGCAAGAGCCGCAGCAGCGCCAGATCCTTAACCCACTGAGCCAGGCCAGGGATCAAACCCACGTGGCCACAGAGACAATACCAGATCCTTAACCCACTGTGTCACAATGGGAACTCCAAGTCTTTGCTTTAATTGTGCAACATTTTAAACCTAAATAGAAGTATAGAAAATGAAAAAAATTATCTATAATTTAAATTAATAATTATTACACAAATAAAAACAACACATTTTATAAGGAAGAAACTATTTTCATAGTTTCTTAATGTCATTTTTAAGGGAATAAAAGGTTACTCACAGAGTTGATACCCTGTTATACTCTTCCTTAATTGTGCATATCTTTCTTTTTCACTCAACATTATTCTTTTGAGAATGATCTGTAGTGATAAAGGAAAATCCATTTTATTAATTTTTAACTGTCAAATATTATTCCCCTATGTGACTATATTACCATTTTCTTGTCTTTTCCTTTACCAATGGGCACTGTGAAGCTCCTCAGGGTGCATAGCCCTGAAAATGCCCATGTTTGCCCTGAAATGATGGTGGTTTTTTAGCAGGGCTCTCTGTCAGTCTCTTTCTCTGACCACACCCAGGTGTTAAGCCTTACTTACTGGCTGATTGCTTTATGGTTTTAACAATATCCAGCATAGATGGTTCCACAGACTGATCCAATTCAAATTCAAGTTATTTGAAAAAAATAGTTTCCTTGGTTAATGTTTGAGATGTATTTTGTTCCCAGAAGGCAATTTTCCATCTGTCTCTTTCCCTAGTTCTTCTGGCAAACTATTTGTGCTATATTTATCCAGGAATCTGCCGATCTCATCCCAGCTGCCTTTCACCACATTCTCCACTGTTTCTGAGAGCACTCTTAGTCTTAAACTTCACACTCCACTGCAAATGAACTCACTTCTTAAGGAGAGAGATTTGGAGATAGCTGTTGTATGCCTGCTTCTCCCCAGGGTAAAATCTCTGAACACTGACTGTGATGTTTGGAGCAGGGACAATAGTGAGCTTATTTCTGAAGGACCTCCTTGACTTAGTAGTTGAGCACCTGGTGGAGAGGAGCAGCATCTCAAGATCTCCTTGGAATGCCTTTCCTCATGTAGAACATTCTACACCATGAGCTGGGAAAGATGATCTTAGCCTCAGTTTTCAGAAGCACTGCACCCCATGAGTGGTGTTTGGATGAAAAGAAGACCTCACCTTTTGTTCACTCTCACTTGGAACCTAGTTTCAGCAACAGGAAGCTGGGGGCAGGATGAGCAATGCCTATACCCTGCTCCTCCCAGGATGCTAGTCCTCCAACTCAGAGTAGGGGGGAAAGAAGTTTAGCGGCCTTGACCAACAACCTGAGTGGAGTGTCCATATCACTGAGTTGGAGTGGGGAGGAACTGAGCAGGTACTGGTTCAAAGAGCACAGATTCTTGGTTTTACAAAATAAATTTATCATATTTTATTAAACAGGTGTTTCTTCATTTGCTGTATGCCCTTTAGGGCTGTTTTCAAAGACTTTAAATGCATATTCTTGAAAATAAATTTCACCAGTTTTGCTGGAGGGATGTAGGTCTTCAGAGTACTTCATGCTGATATACTGGAAGTGAAAATTCTGCCCCATTAGCTTTTTTGTAGATTCCCACAGGTCTGATATATAGTTCTTTAGCTGTTTACTTATATTTATCATTGCCACATTACTCATTCTTTCTCTCCAAAAAACATTTGAATGTTTTTTTAATGTATTATTTAATGGTTACAAGTTTTACAGAGTTATCTGTTTCCCTCTATCATAACATAGTCTCATAAGGGGCTCCTCACTTATTGGGGGGGGGCATTTATGTATTTTATTTTCCCCTTGCATTCCAGATTAAAATACAAATTTTTTCCTTACCATAAGCACTCAAGTTAATAGATTTGATACATATCTCTTATTATGAACTCATCCTTTTAAAATCTATACACGACATTTTGAATGCATGAATTTTTATTTTTATAAATTGTTATGAATCTTACTTTGTTTCTTGACTTTTTCACTTAAAATATGTTTTAATATCTGCCCATGTTGCTCTATCCAAACTGGTTTTTTCTATGATAATACTATTCTATGTTATTAACTATTCTCCTAGAGATGAACTTCCAATTTCTCTCCAACTCTCCTTTACTAAAAATATCACCATAATGTACACCACGCAAATACAGACCATAGCACATATATGAGGCATAATGAAGCCCTTGATTTCTTCAAAATCACTTTTCATCAAAAATCCTAGTGATTAGAAAAGCAATGACATTTTATGGTAAGGCAAGAAAATTTTAAACATGAATAACAGCCCTAAAGGGCATACAGCAAATGAAGAAACACCTGTTTAATAAACATGAATAAAATTTTCTTTGCCCTTGGCCTTCTCTCTCCCCTATACCATGCATTGTGTATCTTCATTATGCATTGATCTAACCTCTCCATGGGCAGAAATACCTGCCCAGCCATTAGGAGTAACATTCTCCTGGCATCAACAAGACAACTCCCTCTGTCTCAAACTTGTAAGAGGCCATGATAACTCATCATTTTGTGCTTATGGATTATGCAAACTAGGTCATTGAATGTACAGCCCTCTATCTCAAATACCTGTATAACTGTGCTTTGATCTCTGATGAACAGAACAGTTTTCAGAGCTTTCTGAAAGGCTATTCCCATGTTAATATCTTCATTTGACTCGAATAAAATTTTCCATGTATTTCTTAGGTTGATTAATTTCTCATCAACACTGGCCACATTGCAAGCTTCTTATGCTTGGTCTAGACCCCATGGGAAGAGGTATTCTCTGTGTTGGATCCTGAGCTAGGGGGGCGCTAATAGTTTGGGTTTTGATGGTGTACCTACGTGAGCTTAATAAGTTTCACTTCTTTACAGTGAGCATTAGAAATCCAGATTCCCACTCCTAGATCCTCTTTTGACCTGAATCCCTTATGAGAGAGCATGAAGTCACCTTCTCTTAAAGCTCCGGCTTTATTTGATCTGTTAATTTGATACTTGAGGCTATTCTTTTCTTTTGAATTAGGCTTATTTATTAATTGTTAAAATTTATCCAGTATTTCTATTTGTCATAATGGCACTTGTCCATCACCTGTGTTTGTCATGATGCTAAGATTTCCCCAAGCATTGCTTTCAAAGATTTAATACATTTATATAGTTGACAGTTGAGAATTTTGACTAATGAGAACATATGGTACGATCAATATAATGATAACATGCTATTTAGAATAAAGTCAATTATTTATCAAGTTAATAATTATTCGTTTGAGCATAATAGGCAGAACACAGCGTAGAAAACAATGCATAATGTACCTCCTGGAACTGTAAAATGTGTCAATGTGGTAGACAATGAAAAGGATTATTGGTAAAGCAGAAATACTCATAAAAAGTAAACATTTTACAAAATCAGTTTTTCTGTGATCAGGTGAATAAGAATAAATCAGAACAATTATTCTGTTGTAGCTTGGAGGAAAACGAGACTTTTAAATTATTATTACCTTTATTCTTGATTTCTATTTCTTATTTTCTTCCCTCCAAAGCAAAATGAAGATGTCGAACATCATTTCAGGAAGAAAAAAGTTCACAATGTATGCAATGTATCCTAATAGGTTCATTGTTGCTTTTATGATACATTTATTAAAGTATAATTTTTGGCAGATTGCTTGGAGAATGAGAGTGGAGGAAGTGGGTAAATTTGAAAGATTGCTGCTCTGCTCTGTGGCAATTTTCTGAAACTGTTTTGACAGGGATATTATTTTAATAGTTTTATTATTATTACTTTTTTTGCCAGTAATTGCTATTAACAAGCAGAGGTATGGCATAAAAAGAGGAAAACAAAATATAGGAGGAACACGATCATTTGACTTTCAGGGCTCTGTTTGAATTTGCTAAGGGCAAGGAAAGAAAACCAAGGATAACTCTCAAGTCTATGAGAGTGTTTAGGTATTAATTATTATATTTCACTAGATTGAAAAATAAAAGTCGTAAGTGTTAATTTTGATTTGCAGAATTTAATAAAACTGAGTTAAGAATATGTACCTTTAAAGTTCATTTAAGATAGTTTGAGGCCTCAGAAACTCTGGATAAACAAAGCAGCATTTAGAGTTTAGGCATTTCAGGGTGTCTTTCATTCAAAATAATGTTAGGTTAGGACTAGAAAACACTGTTTCAAAACAGAAGGGTTTAGCTTAACAATGCTAAGGAACAAATGTTAGAGACTATCCTTGGTTTACACCAGGCTTAAGAACTCAGAGTTGTTGGAATTTCATGAAATCGGCTACTAAAATTGTATTTTTGATTGAGGACATATAACAAACTTGAAAATCATTTTATCCCTTAAAAACTAGTCTTATATAAATAAAAATTTTAACTATTTATAAATGGTGAAAAGAAAATACATAATTCTCAAATTCGACTTCTACAATAACATAATATTTTTATTAGAAATAATATATGCATAATAAGTGACTCAAATTAATTGGAAAGATGGAGATACTAGAAAAATATGTATAAAAATCTAGCACAGCCGTGTGTGTGTGTGTGTGTGTGTGTGTGTGTGTGTGTGTGTGTGTGTGAGTGTGTGTATGATACGATAAACTCTTACAATACTGCAATGATTTGCTTTTTGCTACTGGCTTTCGGGATCATAGAACAATAGTCAGTAAGATGCTGGGAAATTATATGAATTAATTTGTAGCTCTGAAGCTTGTTAAAGGCTCAGCTGTTGTGATCTTAAAAACCTTTCAGGGAGAGTGTCTTATTATCATGATAGTCAAAACAGGTTTTATTTTGTTATTTCTATGTCTAGCTGAAATCTCTCTTCCTTTAAGTTGATTTACTCCTGCTTGTTCCTTTCAGGATAGGGAGAAGTTGCTAGTTTTTTTTTTTTTTTTTTCTTTCTTCTTTCTTTCTTCCACAAATGCACAGACACACATTTAAGGCAACTGAGCTTGGTTTTAGCTACCTATTCACTCTCAAGCTACTTCTTTTTCAATGGCATTTACTTTTAGTGTTTTTATGTGTTTATTGTTTAGCCACCTCATTCAGTTTCCTCACTTATAGTGAAAGTCAAGATCTTACTCCACACAAGAATTTAGATGCCTCTTGAGTAAGTCTGCCATTTCTCAATGACATTGAAGATTTCTTCCATAGTCTTTAAATAAAGCAACCCAATGGGGATGAATGTATAAAAACATTATGATAGTAAAATAGATATGAATCTTTAATATCAGGGTACAATAGCTTTATTTTCCCTGTTCCTACCTATCAAATTCCTATTTAATAACTTTCACTGACTTTTGTAGTGGTTTGGTCTCTTTCACTGAACAATATGATTTTGCTACCTCTGATACTCAGCTATAAGTAAACTAAAGCATAAACCTAATATCCTTTTCTAGTTTTGTTATATTAGACTCACTTTTCACTTTTTTCTCCATTCTTCAATTATTATTTGTTGCTTAGAATTGTATGCGTCACATGATCTTATTCAATACTATTTTAATAGATGTTAAACATAAAATTCATAGTTTATACAAAAATTTGTCTGGATTAGAAAAAATACAGTGTCTGAAAAAGAAAAATTAGGTTTAATGATCACAGGGCAAAATATTCACTGAGAATGTTGATAATGAAGATGGTCAAAAGTATATAAACATTTATAATCAGAGTATCATTTTATTCTCCTTGCAGGAAGATATTTTTGTTAGTTTTTTCTTTCATTCTTCTACTCTTTCTTCATAACAATATAAGCAAATATGAATATATATTCTTATTTCTCCTTTCTTACACAGAATTGTAATAGCTAATATTTCCTTAACATTTATTACACAACTAGTCTATTTAATACATTATCACCTTGAATTTATGAGCTAGGTAATATATTATTCTTATTTATCATGGAAGGAATTGAAATGCTAAACAGTTTAGTTAAATTGCCTGGGCTGAAGTGCTTAAGCTGAACAGTAGATCTCATTGTCTAAATTTCATCAACTCATGCTCATTGATGAGTGGACAGTGGATTAAAATAAGAAATTCTTGTTAAAATTCATCTACATACTTTCTTGGTGTTTATAAAGCAAGTATATTGCAAGAGTACAGAAGACTCTAATATTTATCTCAGTGTTGTGCAACTCCACGGCCTTGACCAAGTTAACTTCGTTAAAGTTAGATTTCCTGATCTCAACAAAAAGATAATCATAGCATAAGCCCACTTCATAGTGCTGTTGCAAAGCTTAATGAATATTATCTAATTCCAGGACCTATCACACCCTAGGTGTTCAGGAATTGGTAGCTCAAGTTCTCATTTGTGTTATGGCACATGAAATAATTACATATTCTTCAGAAAATAAGGGACTAATTATTTCTAAGCAATCAAAGTACATCACTGTTTTTAGGTCTCTGAAGAGGATGATATATCTACAAGTACATCACTTTATGGAGCAAAATGTCATGTTATCTGTTCACTTCTAACCATCACTCACATGGGTCATTTCAACCTCACATATACACCTAAGAAATTCAACATCATTAGATGGAATTAAAGCTATGATGGTTTTGTTTCTCCTTTCTGTTCTTAAAGTAAACAATAATGCATAATGCAAGGCACTTAAATTTGTGGAAGCTCTCTTGCAACATTTCTGTTCCAATGAAGATTGGCAGAACTATGTCTGACTTTGAGTGTTATACACTAATTCTAGTGTATTTTCAGGCCGGGCACTCTAACTGGTTCCTTCTTTAAATTCATAAAATTTTAGCCTATGACTTGAAATTTGAGAATTAGAATAATATATAGAGTATAATGAATTCTTTATATTTGTGAATCTCTAAAGGAGAATTTTGGTACCTTTTCTTCTCAACTACGACACATAGTAAATAAAAAATAAAAATTAATGAATGGGTTATTTAAAAATTTTTAAAGTGCAACATTTTAAAATTATATTTGGGTATATGGATAATGAAATTAGGTTTTACTACTTCCTATAGTAATCTTTGGAGGCAACTTAAAATGAAATCCAGGATATGATAACCTACAAGAGACTATCATAAAGTACAGTTTTACTTCCTATGGAGAATGGCAAAAACTCACTTTCTAACTTAGATATATATAAATATTATGGCACTAGAATTTGTATTTCCTTAGGTGAAATACCATAAATGTAAGAGTTATATGTGTAGTCAGGCATTTCTTTATGCCAGAATATCATGAAAGAGTTTATTATATGAGTTATGAGAATATTCTTTTATCTCTTCCTAAATATTATTTTAAAAATTTAAATTTCTACAACTGTCCCTACTAAAGATGACCATAAATCTATCTCTAAGTAGATTTAGGCTATATGTTTATTTTATAGAACATTCAATATCTATAATAAAAATCATCCTAAAATCAGTTAATTTATAATTCCGGGAAATTGACAGCATCACAGAATGAGCACAGTTATAGTAGATTAGTTTAAGCTTCTGCCAAAAAGACAGAAAAATATTCATTTTGTAAATTTTGACCACAGTTTTCCTAAATCAGTCATCAGTTTCCTTACCCCCTCTTTTCTCTCTTTCTCTCTCTCTCTTTGTTACCCTAGAGTCATAAACTCCTTGCTAAAAATTAATCGCATTTAATGTGAAAGTGAGTGGATAATTGGTAATCACCGGTAATCAAAGCTAAGCTACAGATATGGTACTTTATTTAGAGAAAGAGAAAAAAAAAAGAAGAAGCCCTGTAGATGTCATTATAGCGGTCCTTCTCTTTGCTTGTGAATGATTTTTTGATGGAGTGTGGGGTCATGCCATAATTAGGTGGCTTTCTACCATGTAAACATTTATAATATGTGATTTGGAGACAGGATGATAGGGGGAAAGTATAAAATATTTTGACATGTAAGCAAATTTCATCCATCTGTGAGGAAAACAGGTGATTTATGAGGCTTGTTTCCCTATAATTAAAAACAATATACAGACCTTCTGCTGCTTCAGAAGATACAGTGATGGGCTCACAGTACTGTGAGGCTGTACTGAGTTAAGATAAGTAAAGGAATTAGCAAGACACCTAGTATATATTAAGTAGTTAAGTATATTTATAAGAACAATTACAGATGTTTTATTCCTGTTGTTTTGTTTTATTTTTACTGTTTCAGTGATTTTTTTCCTTTTGATTTGCCTTAGTCCACCACTATTTCTTGGTTACTAACTGCAGGACTTGAGCTGGCCTAGCCTTCAGGCCACAGACTTAACCATCCAACCAAACCACTGGCTACATCCCATGAGTTGGTATATAATCAAACCTCAGGCTATTTCTTGTTCCAGGTGAAATAAACAGAGATGCACTTCTCAAAGTTCTTCCCACTGGGGGGTTTCCTCTTCACCACTGTCCTTCATGGGAGTGAGGCTAGGTAGGCATTTGGTCACTTCCTCATGTTTATTCCTGCTACTTTCCCTGAATATATGCTTTATCAGGGAGTTTTCCACAATCAGATGACTAAGAAAGAGAAAACAGGCCTAGTTTCCTGATGGTTTTGCACAGCACACAGGTACTATCTGAAGGTGGACAGCCTCTACACTATTGCTCCTTTCTGAGATATCCACAGAGGACAGAAATCCTCCCAGTGAACTTTGTTCTTTCAGGGCCTGCTGTTGCCTAACCATGTTTATACCCCTTCCATCTGATAAGGGATTGCTGCTTGCACACCTAATGTTATGGCTTTGTGGGTCAGACAACATCAAGTTCATAGTGGACAGCTCAGGTTGCATGGTAACTTCATGGCCCATGGTTGACTATGTGGTCTAAGGCCCACTAACGAACAAAAAGCTGTTTCTTGAAAAGAGAGCCGCTATCCACATAGGATGGAAGGGTTTTCCTCCAAAATCCTAAGGGTTTATGCTGTGATTCTCAGGTGGAAAAGCCTGCCAAAGGCTAAAAACTGCATTTCTCTCTGCCACTGTCATGTCAGGCACCACTGGATCTGATGAACAGTAGGGCCAAAGTGGCAGATCTACCCGCACAGCAGACTGGATCTGTGGCTGAGCCTTCTCTTGTTCTAGGCCCCACCAAAAACTAGCAGGGTTTCCAGTTATTTGATACCTAGGGCAGCACAACCAAATGAGGAAAGTACTGCCTCCAAATCCCAAGAGACCTCTAGGGTGCTGTGCCTCTCTTTTAGTTGTAGGAGGGACCAGATGCAATAACTTGTACTTCACTGTAGAAAGGCTCTCTCAACATGCCTCACACTCTGGAACTCTGGAAAATACTTGAAGGGTCCCTGGATTTTTGTCAGATTTATTTTTTATCCTCTGACACATGAATGCCCTACAATTAAGTCTAGAGTAGTTACTACTTCTGGCTCACTAGGTTCAATAAATATGATGCCATCAATGCAGTGTAATGGATCAGTGTGATATCTTGTGGAAGGGAAAGGCAATTAAGGCTCCTGTGGACTAGATTATGGTATATAGGGCTTGATATCTCTTCGAAGTACACTGTGAAGTTGTGTTGCCAGTCTTGCCATCTGAAAGCAAATTGCTTCCTGTGATTTTACTGACAGGTATCAAGATAAAAGCATTTGCCAGATAAACTGCTGCATACCAGGTATGGAGGTATGTGTTAATTTTCACAAGCAGTAAAACTGTATCTTGTACAGCACCTGCAATTAGTGTCACCACATAGTTATCTTTACAATGACCCACTGTTACTTCCAAGATCTGTTTGCTGCACAGGACAAATAGGTGAGCTGAATGGGAATGTGGTGGGAATCACAGCTCTATATCCTTTGTGTTTTTTTGTTTGTTTGTTTTGTTTTTTCCTGCACCTAAGCATGCAAAAGTTCCTGGACCAGGGATCAAACCTATGCCACAGCTGTGACCCAAGCCACAGTAGTGACAACACTGGATCATTAACACGTGGAGCTACCAGGGAACTCCTCCTTTAAGGTCTTGATGGTGACCCTTCATCTTTGTCATCCCTCCAGGAATGCAGAATTTCTTTTGGTTTACTTTTTTTCCTAAGTAAAGGCAATTCTAGTGGTCTCTATTTGAACTCTTCTACCATAATAGCCCTCCTTCCACAGGTCAGGGAATCAGTGTGGGGATTCTGCTGATGCTGTCTATTCCTCTGGACCCCTTCTTCTACTCCCAAGCTACCACACTGAATCCAGAAAGCCTGCTAAATGGGCCAATATAAAGATTTTAACCAGATCCAGCTTTATTCCTTCCACCATTATCCCCATACTCCTATTTTCCATTCCCACACAAATCCTCCAGATTTCTGCATACATAAATTGGGAAGCCCATGCGGTTCTACTGGAATGCAGCATACCTCTTCATGTTTCACATATTTATCTTATTTTTCAGGGCTTGCTGGGACTTTAGTTACAGACTAGAAGCAAAGAGAAGTGTTGGAGGCGGTTTTGAGAAGAATCATCATGGGCTTGCAAGGCAATTACTTCAGGGGAGGCCATTGCAGTTTCCTCAAGCAAAGCAGGATCAGCGTTCTTTGATGAGAATGGGAAGACTGCTTCTACGGTTAAAAAGATGCATCAGAATTTAGGGGTTCAATGTACCCAGCTTCATCAGAATCTTTATTTCCCACTCCAATTTATAGGACCCTATTCCTTCTGAGTGGGGTCCCTCACTTTAACAGTTGAGACATTGTGAGGTTAGTAATTCAATTTGTACCGCAATTTAGACATTTGCAATTTGAGACTTTAGATATGAATCGCAGCAAACTTAACTCTGTAACTACAGGAGATAAGACTTTTTTTCAAGAAGGTATGGGAACTTTTTGATCATTTATGCAGTGCTTGAATAGGAAACTGAAGGCCTTGAGCTCATCTTTTACTATGCTCACTTTATCAAGTAAAATTAGGAACAAGTAGCCAATTACATAATATTCATGTTTTCACAAAAAATGTTCTAAATTTAAAATATGTGATCCCCAGAACCTTGATTCTTCTTATGAGTATTTTATTATCAGTATTTCAGGGTGATATTTTGCCTGTCTCTATCCCGTGTTACACCATGAACCATCCACTGCCTTCACTACTGGAAATAGTCATCAGTGGCTTTAAAACTAATTAGTGAACCAATTACAAAAAAGCTCAGAGCCAATTTAGAAATATCATTAAGATGCTGTTTCTCTAGAACCACTTTAAGTATTTTAACACTTATTGATATTCTGCTTCTCAAAGAAACAGAAACATGTATGTGTGTGTGTGTATAAAATGAATGTTCCCTTTGAGCCTTGTCCATTTCCATCCTGTCCCCCAGCCATGCTCTGCCTTCATGGTCACTTCTCCTCTGTTACAAAACTGTCGGGTCCTTTTTAAACATACACAGTTTAAAGTGTTGCTATATCAAGTACTTAGGGTGAGTTGACCTAAAACATTGTATCACTACAATTCAGAATTTTATCCTAGTTTGTAAAGACTGGGTATTGGGCCATTCTCAGAGGAATACTCTAGGTCCATGTGAGTGCATCCCACCTTACTTGAAAGGGTCATGCACACTATGCATTTTAGAACTAGAATTAGAACCAGCTAAATTCCAAGTAAACTTTGTAGCTAAGAATTTACATTATTGTTCTGGATAAAATATCAAGCTCTAATAATAAAAAAAAAAAAAGTTCTGTGGAAGATGTGTGGCCTGGGGCTGAATTATAAGTGGATGAACATAGCTTTAGTCATGCTGAACTGGGCCTATTACAGCAACTGATGTGACACTGTAAAATATCGGCTTAATTTGGGGTAAAAGAGCAAATTCAACCTTATTGTTGATGCCTGGGGGATTAATGATTCTACATTTTCATTTTGATTCACTTATTCTGATCTTAAATTGTGAGACTCAATTACTAGAGATAAATCCCATCTAGTCTCATTGCATAATTGGTTTTTGTAGAGTCCATTATCCTAATAATTATACTCTAATTGGCATAAAAATGAAATATTCTGATAAGGAACATCAGGAAATAATAACAGTAATTAATAGTAATTAAATTCCACAAAGCCCATCATAGAGCATAGAGGTTGGAGGTGATTTTAAAAATAAATTTATCTAGGACTTAAGCAGAAATTATAAACACTTAATATGCATTTTTCATGTTATGTTATCTAAACAAACTAAAATACATTAAAGTTCACAATAGAGTATTTTTCCCATACTTGAAATAATTCTGAGTGAATTCAATGACTATGCTTAAGTTAGAAAGGTCATGTATTTTTACTCATTCATTCAATCCTACATGTCCACCCCATGGCAGGCACTAAATTGAATCCTGAGGAAGAAACAACATATCTAAGATATGTTCTGAACCTTAGAGATTATAAAATTACATCAACAATTTAAGTTGTAAAATGAGATCTCCTAACAGGGTGACTTATACATCCTCTCTTGGTGTTTATGGTAGGGATGAGAATTGAGAAGATCCTTTTCATATACTTTTGTTTCTAAGTGGAGAAATAACAGTAAAGATGAAGTTCATATCTCTATTTCCTCCATTACTCCCTGGTCCCTGAATCTCTTGGGGAAAGGAGCATTGTCTGATTAAATTAGAGCGAGAAACTTGAGTTTGCATGGCCAAATTCCTCTTCTTTTCCTATTAGAATGCTCCTGCCTGCACAGGGCATATTCACTTTTGCTCCTTCGAGCTGCAAATTTTACATGGGAAAAACAGCACCTATGGAGAGGGACTTTTAGGTGTCAAGCATTTTCCACGAATGGGTTGGCATAAGACTATCTAATTCTGGGGTTCAGTTTTAGGAAGCCTATTAGGCTATATACCTATAAGCCATGTTCACAATAGCCCTACTGTTTGATCTATGTCAGGGTCTCAATTACTTACTGGATATTTTACAAACCAGCCCCAAATTTAGTGGCTTAAAGCACACATTTATTTTTCCTCATAATTCTGTGGATTGACTGGGCCTGGTTTTGTACATCTGCCTGTCGCTGCATAAAGTTTAGATAAGGCTGCTCATGGAAGCTGCATTCAAAGCAAGTTAGGTTATCAAGTGTGAGGTCAGTGTGGGAGGGGACCCAACATGGGTGTGAATAATAAGCCATGTCACTCAGTGGGGACTAACCTGTAACAGTCTACCATAATCTACTTGATCTTTTTATCTGCCTCTCAGCTGGTTCTGAACTTGGGTAAGAAAGTAGGTCACCATTTATTAGAGTCCTGCAAACCTTCATTCTTTCCAAACTTCTTTCTTTCATTGGTGCTATTTTCCCATAAATTATCTCTATTTTCACCAATTTTTTGTTGAAATTCTATTATTTGAACTTTATTTACTGTGTCCCTGCTATGCCTGCTCCTAATTTCAATGCATCTCACATATTTCAGTATTTAGTCAAGTCCCTCTGGCATAAGCACATTATATCCAAATCACAGATAATTGTTTATTTTTACTTTGATTGTGGCTATTTTTTTCCACAATAAAGTTTTTGAGTTCCCATTGTGGTGCAGTGGTTAATGAACCTGACTAGTATCCAAGAGGATATGGGTTTCATCCCTGGCCTTGCTCAGTGGGTTAAGGATCCAACATTGGTGTGAGCTGCAGTGTAGGTTGCAGACATGGCTTGGGTCCTGCACATTGCTGTGGCTGTGGCATAGGCCAGTGGCTACAGCTCCAATTCTACCCCTAGCTTGGGAACCTCCATGTGTCGCAGGTGAGGCCCTAAAAAGATAAAAAAAAAAAAAGTTCTGTTTCATTAAAGAATCATATTTTTCACCAAGTACTTATAATATTTTTTCTTTATTATTTCTATAGTTTTCATATCTTAAACCTGATAATACCATCTTGTGATTATCTGTTAGATTTAACAAAATGCTTCATACTTTTGTTCATCCAGCATACTATGTTTCCTCAGAATCATCTATAAGCACATACAAAATATAGTTCTGGGGAATATCACTTTATTTAGATTAAGAAAAATAGCTTGAAATACAAAAAACAAAAGACAGACTTGCCAAAAAAGGTGGAGAGGTAACCTTAATAAAGCACATGTTATGACAAACAGGGTAACAATATCGGATTCCCAAAACAGAGTGGCCCACTTAGTCAGGGACTACTTTAAATAGTAAAGTTTTGGAGAATTTTTTTTAATTCATACAAATTTTGGGGAAGATAATATACGAATCACAGGGGTAACAGGAATAACTATTTTTCTTGACATATGTTTCAAATCAAACCAATATGTATAAGTGTATAGAGAGCTGACACTCTAGACCTCTCATATGCAAATTGACAGGCAATGCTCAATGTTACATTTTAGTATCGACTCTTTTTAGCAAAAATATTAAAAAAGTAAAATTGGAATTCATGTATTCACAATAAATAAACTAGATGGCAGGTGTTTGATTGTTATTAGGCCAATGGCCATTGCTGCAGAATTGACGGATGATTAAGTTTCAATATTTACAGACACTTTTATTTAAGAGCAAGTTAATTGTATTCTGCTCTTGAACAAAAAGAAATGTGTTTCAAATAAAGCTCTTTTTAAACTTCACCTGGCAGAGTCTAGGATCTAACTTTCAAAAGAGATTATTGAATTTACCCACCAATCTGTCTATCAGTGTGAATGCTTAAGGAGGGACTCCCCTTGATTGCTAGCAGAAGCTGCAAGTGAAATCTTCAAAATATTAGCAAATGACTTCTAAAAACTACTTTCTAAGGTTTCTGTAGGGGTTATGTAGTTCTCCTAGACTTACTCAGGAAAAGGCAACTGGGCTTAGTGTTACTTAGAAATTTCTTTCATTAGTTGGAATTATTTTTTCTTTATTTTGTTTTCTGTTTCCCACTATCAAATTTTCCTTAGTGTTAAAACCTGAGGTAAAAAAGTAATTTCATTTCAACAGGGGCACAAGTTTGAAATGTGCTACTTAATTTAATAGTCTATTTACTGCTCCAGATAAAATCCACACAACTGAGGGGACTGAGAAAAGGAGTTGGCAAAGGGCAGTCAGATGATCTGAGTGGGCTTGATGGGCAACCTGAGGTAGGATATCAGGACATCCTTCATTTTCTGTTACTTGCTTTTGTGACTGTTTCCACACGTGCTTAGAAACTAGAGTAGTTCGAAAATATTTTTTATGGTAATTTGGTACTAAGATGATTTTTGTTTCAAAAGCTTAATACGAAGCAAGAAATTTACCAGTGTCAGATTGTATTTTCTTTATAAGAACATTTATAGGACTCATGCTCTTTACCCATGGTGTTTAAAATTTGGGTGTCATACAATTTATTGTTCCAACTGAGCTACTTTTGAGAGTTAAAGAGGCATTCTTAATAATTACCCTAGAAATATAGGAGTAAATCTGACCATTCTAGGCAAACTAGGGCATATGGCCACCTTTATTTTAAAGAGATTTGCTAGCTATTTTCTCTCTCAAAAAACTTGCTCAGAGCAACAAGAATTTAGAATCTAAATTTAGAATTAAGAATTTAGAATCTAAATATTGCTTTTATATGGCACCATTTAAATGAGGTATTATTTAAAGAAAAACTGGAAAAAAAAAAAACCCAAAATGAGAGGAACTTGTGGTATTTTAAAAGGAGAATGAGGGGTGTCAAGCCTAGAATTTAGACTTGATCTTGTTTCATACTTGACAACCTCTCATCATAGTGTCTTGCAACAACTGGATTTGAACTAATATAAGTTTATTCTTCCTGACTAGCTCACTAATAGCATATTTCATTTCACTAACTTCCAGATTGGGATTAAATTAGACAAATCATACCTGGCAATGCAATCAGGACCTATGTGAATTAGAGTATCTCAATTCTTTCTATGCCGCTATTTCTGTTGTCTTCTGAAATATTACTTTATGCAAGTCGATAGAACTTTCTGGTCATTTTATTAGGTTACTTTACACCATGCTTCCATCTTATATGCAAAATATTCACATTTACATATTTTCCTGTACAAAACTCTGCTATGTCCATTGAAAATTTTATATTCTATACTTTTGTGAGATAATGGTGTAGATTCTGTATCCAAAAAAATCAACAAAAACCCCATCCTTGTCATGTTTTCTCCTCAGAGGGTTTTCTTGATTTTAGTATGTGCGAGAATCTCATGTTTCCTAAAGTATTACCTCAAAAATTGGGGTGAGATCCAAAAACCAGATTTTTAACAAGGTCTCAGATAATTTTGATGTAGATGGTCTATGAGCTTTGTTTTTTGAAACTGCACTGCAACAGATCCTAAGAGAAACCTTTCTATGTGTTGTTCCAGGAACTGATACTGTATATTCTGCTCTATATTCCAAGTAAGGAAGCTTAATAGGATTTTTTATTTAGTCCATTCTTGCACCCCATACATGTTTACTGAGAACTCTGCTGGATACTAGGGATAAAATGGTATAAAAAAGAAACATGTTCTTTTCCCCAAAGAGTGGGATAGATACCTCAGACAAGGTGAAGGATTACAGAGGGCAAACACAGTGGTATGGAAGCAGACAGACATAGTCTTAATCCAGAAAGGAATTCAGGAGAGACTTCTAAGAGCAAATGTGTCTAAGCTAAGAAACAAAGATTTAGTTAGATGGATGGAAAAGAGAAGGAGGAGGGAAATGTTTTATGACACATCCTGGAACACTCTATATGGAGGTAGGATAACAGGGAGGCCGTGAGAGATGCGGCCAGTATGGGTTTAGATTCTCTTGTCATAATGCTTTAAAAAACTTTTATTATTAGCTTTTATTTAGTCTAATGGTCTCTAATAAAATTAGTACTGAATACCTCTTTTTAATTTTGTGTGCACCTTATTTCGGGTGCTTTTCTAATACTTAGGACTATCATGAAGATTACTAAAATGTTTAACATATGCTTTCTTTGTAACTTTTTCATTCTAATTAACTCTACTTTTTTAAAATACTGGTATTTTAATCTATCAAGCAAGTTGTTTAAGATCAAATAAAATATGCTATGCTTATTATTGTCAATAGCTGGTTTTATTACAAGCATGCCACCACTAATTGCATGGATTCCTCTCTGCTGTTTTTCTTATTAAGATTAAACTCAACTGATGAGTTCCATACCTCAGCAGCTTTAAAGTCATCATTAATTTAATGTCACTCACTCTTCATTTATTATTGGTCCTAATTTCTCATCAACTCTGAAATATTTGGAGAAGCTGACCTATACAATTTGATCCCAGTTGCAAGTATTAATTAATCAAGCTCTCTGACTGCCCTTATGTTTCCCTGACAGTTTTAGTATTGAAACAATCTTTACTGGATTTTTTTTTTTTTTAATCTCCTTCACTATTGTCTTAGGTCGGTAAAACTTGGAAAGAGACTTTTAGGAAAGTGATGTACAAATCATACCGGAATGTAAACAAACATTTCAAGTTGCTTAATACTGATTTAAGTTAAATTTTATTTTAATTTCTGACTAAAAATATCAAGCCATTTGGAGATGTATAGGAGAGCCAGTTGCTGACTGGTATATAGAAAATGTAGTCCTCATCACATTTTTTCCTAGGTTTTTAAAATTGAAGTTTAGTTGATGTACAATATTACATAATATTCCATTTATTTTTTAAACAATAACTAAATATTACTATTGCCTAGAAAAGTGTTTTAAGTGTGTGGTCCATGGACCACGTATTTTAGTTTAGGTACTGGCTTAACATATACCTAAGCCATCAACATTTTAAAAAATTAGCAAATGATTTTCTTCATACCAAAGTTTAAGAACAGCTATGCTGCAAAGATTTAGCTGGTAGGATATTTGAAAAGTTTAATTTTTTTTTTCAAAAGTCAACATTACATCTATATTTTCTCAGGTAGCTATGACTATGGTTAATAATACTACATATGGAATATAATGTTTTTAACTGGAATATACAAATATAATGTGGATTCTTATTACTCTAGTGTGTTACTACATTGTGACTTTTCTACTATAGGGCAGAAATTAAGCATCAACAGTCACGTATGCCAGACAGATACAAATAAATTGGGTGGGACTGTTAGGTGTAAATATTTGAAACTTATCATACTGGTTTGGAAATTGATTTCTAATATTACTATCAGATTAACTGAATTAAAAAACACTATTTTGTGTTGAAAATTACTCCTTTCTAAATTTAATTTTATAGCATCATACTGTGATATACCAGGAATATTTTAACAACTGGCTCTGGAAACAAAAAGCCCTGATTGTTACTGCTCATATTTTGTAAATAAACCTACTATGACCAACTTCAAGCTACAAATGTGACACCACTCTACAAAGAATTCAAAAGAAATGCATAATAGCATACATTTTATAGTATCCCAATCATACAAATATAATAGATGCAATTAACTTAAAGAACATAGGTAATAGTACAATGGAGTGATATACTTAAGAAATTATGACTTTTGATATTTCATTAACTTTGTTTTCACTATAATTTATTTTGTAGGCAGTTTACATAATTCAACTCTTAAAAATGACTGAATTTAAGAGCTAGATGGCAAAATTCCTAAAATGTTAAAATCAGCTCTCACAAGCTGATGTAAGTCAAGTAGAGAACACTGATGGCACCACAGATCTGTATTCTTTTTGATACAGAAAAAGTAAACAGTGTATATGTATAAAGGTGTGTGCATGTACTGATGGGGGTGTGTCCCATGTATGGTTCTCTCTTTTCCACCTGTAAACAGCTTATGTATTTCAGGTCTCAGCAGGACATGCTTTCCTTTTATTGCACTCTCATAGCATACAGTAGAAAACTCAGCACCTTGTCTGTAGCTAGAGAACCCTAGCTACAGATGCCACTGCCTCTGTGCTCCTGGTCCTGCTTCTGCTGGTGTCATTACCTTTTTTAAGTTTGAATGGGTTGCCCCTTTTTTTCTTCCACATTTCTACTAAGCTATGCCTATGGAAATTAAAACTTCCACTGGATCTTGGACCAAGACAAGTCTCTGTGTGTGTGTTAAATCAGGAAGAAAGACCATACTCTAGTTTGAAGGAGCAGGAGCGCATAGGCTTGAAGCAACACTGAGCACAAAGATCTTACATTTGGATCCCTCTCCTGACTTAGTGATGCTATGGTATGTTTACATACTCAAGACAAAAGTCTTTTCACCTTGACAGATAATTTTGGTGAAAAATTTATTGTTGAGTGTCTAAGAACTATATGCCAATTTAGTCAAATTTCTAAGTTTAAAGCAAAAGCAACTGTAAGAAACCTGGAGTAATTTATTATTAGATGAGACTGTGCTATATTTTTTGAACAAGTGTAATGCTTATATTATTTAAGCTTATTTGACTTAAATAATATATATCTATTATCCAAGTATATTGCTGGATTTTGAATACTAAACATAGATTTAAACACTATTGCTATATGTCTTATTTTGATAGCCTATAGGATAGTAGGTGTTCAGGCAGTGGCATCTTTTTCCAAAACAAAATTTTAATTTTTAAAACTCTACTAAGCGTGAAATGTCATGAACTAGTATTTTACTAATCAGGTTTTTAATCAAACTTTACTATCTTAGCAGAGGCACATGTCTATCATTTTTGATAAAATCTTTTCTAAGAGCTTTAACCCAGAGCTAGAGTTGATGCTACTGATTTTTCACACTAGTTTAACATACTCAATAGTTGAACCTTGCTCAAGGCTGTCAGGAAAACTAAGGGCACATTGGGAATTTCCATTGAGATTCAACTAACAGTATTCTTCTCTTTTTCTCTTTCTTTTTCTTATTAAGTATTTAAATAAAACTCCAGAAAAGTGTTTGAAGTACCATCTTCTCAACAAATAAGCAGTCCAGCAGCTTTGATAGTGTAATATTTAAAGAAACTTTGAGAGTTTATATGATAATGTTGAGATTTAAGCTTGAAATCTACTTGTAGGAATGCTGTTTAATGTATAATGTTTGTTAATACAAAAGAAAGTAGGTTTGTTGTCCATGTGAATCCAAAGAAATGCTTTGAAATGAACAAATTATCTTAACCACGTTTTACACAGGAGATTTTCAAGGTCATTTTGGAGGCTGGTTTGGATCTAGAATATTAGTTTTAGAATAAAACTTAAAAGGCAAGATAAAGACCTTCCTTTAATAAAGAGTTTAATCACAGATGCCCTAGGTAACAAATTTAGAACAACTGGAATTAGACATCATGTTTCCAGATGAAAAGGTGCCTATACCACAATCCAAATAATCATATTGATGTGCCTATTAAATTTGAAAGATACTCAATAATGGTTATTACTACTGGTGTCCTGGTTGTTATGGAAATTAAGTGATAAGACTAGCAGAGTTAACAGAAAATCTTTTTTCTCATAACATCTGTTTGGCGCCTGGATTTTTTTTTTTTTTTCTTTTTCAGGAATGAATATAGTAACTGAGAAAATAACTGTATTTTCTTGACCAACTACATATGAAAAAAATATATATACAAAGAATATCTGAGGAACAGTTAGGTGAAGAAGGAGGTTACATGGTAAAAAAGAAAAAGGAAAAATATAAAGAAAGCAGAAAAAATTTAAGTATTTTTTCCATTGAGTCCTGTATGAAAGATGAAGTTACTGAGCACAAACCTTCAGATTTTCTTATTATATTTGGCTGCTTCTATTGAATCCAAGTTTTCTCCTCCAGATACTTGTAAAGCCCACAATGCAAGCTACGCTTGACAGTCTGACATAAACAGAATTTACAAACACACACACACGATTTTTCAAAAATTGTTGTAAGTGTGAATGAAGAATAAGAGTCTACTTTAATTAACCTCCATAGTCCAGGCCTTAAAATCTCATGGTTGCTTACAATTAAACTTTTATTACTTAAGCATGATTATTGATATTCAAACAGTGTGAATTCAAGCCTTCTCTTCAAACTCTGTCTAAATGCTCCCTTCTAACCAAAGGACAGGACCATGCCAACTTTCCCAGCCATCATTCTTTCATTTTCTTCTCAGATTTTGCTGTCAAACTGCCTCCCCATTCTGGAAGCCTGTTGTCCTATGGTCTTAACTATTAGATAATAACACTGGGCTTCTAAATTTCTTCAGTTTCCTCAGAGTTGTCAGGCAAGACTGATATTTTTAAAAATCATTTTCAAGAATGTGTCTGTGAAATATGCTTATATAGGAAAAATTAAAGAACATTATAAACCTTCTCAGTGCAAACCAACATATTTGTCTCTGTTCTCTTAATAAATACAGCTTTCAACAATTTTAACAATTTGACATCCTTCTTTCATGGAGTAATCAGAATTTTTCCAAAGTACAATTCATAAAATTTTGTTCTAGCTGTTCACTGACAAATTTTCCAATTAATGAAAAGATTTGAAATATTTGCAAAACCCTAAAGTGCTTCATTATTACATTAAATCTGTTTAAATCATTTTAAAGTTGGAATTCAATTAGAAAATAATTTTTTTTTGGTCTTTTGTTGTTGTTGCTATTTTCTTGGGCCGCTCCCGTGGCATATGGAGGTTCCCAGGCTAGGGGTCTAATCCGAGCTGTAGCTACTGGCCTACGCCAGAGCCACAGCAACACAGGATCCGAGCCGCGTCTGCAACCTACACCACAGCTCACGGCAACGCCAGATCGTTAACCCACTGAGCAAGGGCAGGGACCGAACCCACAACCTCATGGTTCCTAGTGGGATTCGTTAACCACTGCGCCACGACGGGAACTCCCATAGAAAATAAATATTAAAATTGCTGCTAGAAGTAAAATAGCTAGGGATCAACAAATCCATTAATAAACATAGAACTATAAGATTGATGATACAGAGTTTCCATCTCCTGTTTTTAAGCATTAGAACTTTATTCGTAATGACTCTAAAAGAAATTAAAATAGTGCTGAACCCTGCAGAGGTGTCCTATGTGAAAAAATATAATAACCATAACTTACAAGATAGCTCCTTGGCTCAAATTTATTGGATATTTAACTACTTAATCTGTTATTAGTTTTAGAGCAATTGCAAGGCTGGAGGAATAGATATCTATGAGAATTGTACTCCATTTTCTTGTTTTCTGTAAAGTTCTTAATACAAAGTAGTTGTCACAGCATGAATCACTTCTAATAATATTTGGCAATTTGAGAAAATTGCTGACCTTTCAGTAGCTGTTTCAGTATCGGGGGAATTTTTGTGGCCTTTCAATTAAAAAGAATCCTTCTAATTGTTCTATTTTGATAACTTTTTTATCCACATATTTTTAAATGGGGTTATAATGTTCTTACAGTTAATAGTAATGGTTTCTTCTAAAATATCTAAGTTATCTATAAAGGGGGATGATTAAGTTACCTATCTGCTAACTGCTTTTTCTGTGATCTTATTAAGAGGAATTTAAATAAGGGTTAAAACAAAGCTTGAACTCATTTGGGACAAATGTTTAGAAAATTCTAGAGCAAGATTAATAAGAGTAGTAACAAAAATATATTTGTACTTTCCTACAAACATGGTTTTGGGGAGGGACAGTCCAAACTATGCAAATTTACTTTTTATAATGGCATTTTTTCTATTTATTAAAAAAGTTCTTATTTTTCTATTCTACAATTTTTTCAGGTTGAAGAAAATTCCAACGACTGAAAAATACACTTTAAGAAAGTATTTATATGGCTATCACTCCCATTCTATTACCATGATAACCCCAGAAATACAATGGGGATTTTTTTCAAAGTGAAGGAAAAAAGGTAAATCATTGCTCAAAATTCAACCATTTATTTGGTTTATACATCTATGATATGTATGTATCTGCTTATATCCTGTAATGTATTTATTTTTTAATTGTATTAAATTTGGTTTTGTCAAGAGCTGAGATAGATTAGGGGGCATAGAGAGAGTGAGGGAGGGAGTAGGGAAATGCAGGAGTGAGCTCAGTTGGTTGATGGTCAATTAAGACAACAAGCCAACTCAAACTAAGAGTCAAGCCTTTATTTACTTGCTGAGGTCCTGTAACCAAGAGGCTAGAAAAAGGTATCAACACCCCAATGTTCTGTGCTGCCTGCCTGGTGGCATATAGGGCTTGAAGGGAGACCAGAACAAAAGAGTCAGGATGTTTAATGGATCCAGAGACCACAGATAGAGACTGGAGGAGAAACATAGGAGTGAAAAAGTGAACATTCTCTTCAGTAGTGCAGAATGTTGTCTTTGTAAATTTTCCATAAAAAAGTCTCCCCTGGGGCCTTGACTGACGGCCCCCAAGAAATGGAACTCAAATGGAGGTGTCTAGGTTAGGAATGCTAAAGGCATTAAGAGTATGGCTAGCCAGGGGATGAGGGCCTGAGTTTTTGATTGCAATTCTCTTTAGAAACTGCAATGCACTGGCTGTGTCCCACATCTGGTGCAGGAAGGGCAGCTGTCTCCCCTGAGGCCTGCCAGGTAGAGCCTTTGTTAATTGGCCATGGTAATTATATGGACAATAGCACATTGAATTTTAACTTGCAGGCTGATTGCTTTGATTTTCTTTCATTAGCAAAGGAAAATTTTGTAACTACCATAAACAAAAAGTCATGTTAATTGTCATAATTAATTAGGACAAATACATTAACTACTAAATTTTTGTGTTGATGTTTTTGTGTTAATATCCAAGAAACATTTGTTTAAAACGAAGTCCTGAGTATTTTTCCCTACACTTTCTTCTTTTTTTTTTTTCAAGTTCAGATATTACATTCAGACCAAATGATGGCTTTTAAGCTCCATTGTCATTAAAATATATTTTTCCTCACAGTTCTCTTAGCCAGAGCAGAGCTTCAACTTATTGGTTTCTTAATGGTGTGTTGTCCCTCATGTATTTTCATGTTATTCCTCCTAAAACATTTTTTTTTTCTGTCTTTTTGCCATTTCTTGGGCCGCTCCCGTGGCATACGGAGGTTCCCAGGCTAGGGGTCTAATCGGAGCTGTAGCTGCCAGCCTATGCCAGAGCCACAGCAACTCGTGATCCGAGCTGCATCTGCAACCTACACCACAGCTCACAGCAACGCCGGATCCTTAACCCACTGAGCAAGGGCAGGGACCGAACCCGCAACCTCATGGTTCCTAGTCGGATTCGTTAACCACTGTGCCAAGACGGGAACTCCTAAAACTTTTTTCTTTAGATCTAAGATAAATTTTTTTTCAACAGAAAGCAATTTCTGTCTTTTGTTTTGCAGTGTTTCTATAATACTATCTACATTTGTTTGGCTTATTCAAAATAAATTCCTTTTCTTTTTTTTTTGTCTTTCAGTCATTCTCTCCATCTCTTTCTTTCTCTCTCCTTCCCTTACATTACATCATTTATAATTATTCATTATATCATTATATCATTCATTATATCATTATATAATTTCTTTGTTAAGAACAGTAAAGTAATAGTAAAAATACATTTTTATGTAACATAAAAAGTATCACCTATTTTTAAATATTTCTACTATTTTCCCTTAATGAATTTTTGTATGTAACAAAACAGAAAAATTAGAACACACTCAAAAATCTTGTGAAAAGCATATTCTACTTGTCTACGTCAAAGAAACTAGAAGTAGCATTTTAATTCAAATCACCAACCATATTATCTTTTACTATATTCATTTCAGTTGAAGAAACGTTTTTCTAATTTCCTGGAATATGTTTTTTAAAACTTGAACTTTAAAATATAGAAATAATATAAATTTTAATAGCCTCATATTAAATATATTTCACTCTTAATGCACACATTTTATAAAAACTTCTTTCTTTTTAGTTATATTATTGCCAAAATGGAAACGCTAGTATAAAATGTTCCTATTCTTTTTATATTCCCAGCCAGATCTGGTGCAATTTATATGTGAAATCTTGCAAATAATTCCATTCAGTAATAATTTAGACCATGTTTCAAATCTGAATTTCTAAATCCTTTGGTTGAAACTCTGAGTTGAACATAATAAAACTTTCATATGTAGTAGTGATACAGCCATGTTATCTCTGAAAAATTACACTGTCATCTAATCCTGCACATTCTGCTACTGTGGGCTTACTTATTTTACCAGTTTGAAATAGATATCTCTGTATTTGATACTCTGTACTCTCTCCTTCCATTTAAAATAATAAACTTCACAAATTTCATAACCAAATGAAATGGCCTTTCTAGCATTAGATCATTAACCAGACTGCATGAAAATTAAAACACAAAAAGTACGGGTAAATGAGGTCCATGAATTAGAATACATTACCATTAAGCACTTCTGAGGTTCCCTGAGTGATTTTTAATCTCCTCAAATATACCACCCACAACAAAAAAACTATTTCAGTCTTTTAGTGCTATATTTCAAACCTCCCCATGACTTAGTGGCTTAAGACTATACACACACACACACACACACACACACACACACACACACATATACTAAGACTAACATATATTTTAAGAATAAAATATGTTATATAAACATTATATATATATGTATAACATTTTTTTTCCCCGCCATCTGGGCAGAGATTGGCCAGTATAAACTCATTTCTCCTCTGCCCAGTATCAGCTGGGCAGCTCAAACACTGGGAGCTGGAATCGGCTGAAAGTTTTCTCACCTCACTCCTGTCTTTAACAGTTGATGCTGGCTCTCAGCTCAGACTTCATGTGGGGGTGTCAGTTCTAACACCAAGTGCCCTCTCGTGTGTTCTCACATGCAGGATTTCCCAGAACATAATGAATGGCTATCTTCCAAGAACAAATAGTGGAAAGACAGAGAGATGGGGAGACAGAGTTAGATACTGAGAGAAAGAGAAAATGGGAGCAAGGAAAAACATGTGTTGCCTTTTATGATCTGGACTCTTGACTGGGGAGTCACACAGTATCACTTAAATCACGTATTATAAATTAAGGCTGTCACATGTTTCAGCGAAGATCAGGAGATGAAATGGAATATAATACACTCCAGCTTTTGACGGTAAATGACAAGGCTCTGTAAGTCCATATCAGATGGTAGACTGTTGTGACCATTTATGAAAAAAAAAAATAATTTCTTTGATTAAAGTTTTATAGTTCTCCGCATATAGGTCCTTTACCTCTTTGGTCAGGTGTATTCCGAGGTATTTGATTTTGTGAGGTGCAATTTTAAAAGGTATCGTATTTTTGTATTCCTTTTCTAATATTTCATTGCTGGTATAAAGAAATACAACTGACTTCTGAATGTTAATCTTATATCGTGCTACTTTGCTGAATTTATTAATCAGTTCAAGTAGTTTTTGGGTTGAGTCCTTAGGGTTTTCTATGTATAGTATCATGGAAAGTAAAGAAATGGAAAGATATTCCATGTTCCTGGATTGGGAAAATCAATATTGTAAAAATGGCCATACTACCCAAAGCAATCTACAAATTCAGTGCAATCCCTATCAAATTATCCATGACATTTTTCACAGAACTAGAACAAACAATCCAAACATTTATATGGAACCACAAAAGACCCAGAATCACCAAAGCAATCCTGAGGAACAATAACCGAGCAGGAGGCATAACTCTCCCAGACTTCAAGAAATACTACAAAGCCACAGTCATCAAAACAGTGTGGTACTGGTATCAAAACAGACAGACAGACAGACCAATGGAACAGAATAGAGAATCCAGAAATAAACCCTGATACCTATGGTCAATTAATCTTTGACAAGGGAGGCAAGAACATCAAATGGGAAAAAGAAAGTCTATTCAGCAAGCATTGCTGGGAAACCTGGACAGCTGCATGCAAAGCAATGAAACTCGAACACATCCTCACACCATGCACAAAAATAAACTCAACATGGCTGAAAGACTTCAATATACGACAGGACACCATCAAACTCCTAGAAGAGAACATAGGCAAAACACTCTCTGACATCAACATCATGAATATTTTCTCAGGTCAGTCTCCCAAAGCAATAGAAATTAGAGCAAAAATAAACCCATGGGACCTCATCAAACTGAAAAGCTTTTGCACAGCAAAGGAAACCCAAAAGAAAACAAAAAGACAACTTACAGAATGGGAGAAAACAGTTTCAAATGATGCAACCGACAAGGGCTTAATCTCTAGAATATATAAGCAACTTATACAACCCAACAGCAAAAAAGCCAACCAATCAATGGAAAAATGGGCAAAATACCTGGAGAGACTGTTCTCCAAGGAAGATATACAGATGGCCAGCAAACACATGAGAAAATGCTCAACATTGCTGATTATAAGAGAAATGCAAATCAAAACTACCATGAGATACCACCTCACACCAGTCAGAATGGCCATCATTAATAAATCCACAAACAACAAGTGCTGGAGGGGGTGTGGAGAAAAGGGAACCCTCTTGCACTGTTGGTGGGAATGTAAGCTGGCACAGCCACTATGGAGAACAGTTTGGAGATACCTTAGAAATCTATACATAGGACTTCCATATGACCCCGCAATCCCACTCTTGGGCACATATCCGGACAAAACTCTCCTTAAAAGAGACACATGCACCCACATGTTCACTACAGCCCTATTCACAATAGCCAGGACATGGAAACAACCCAAATGTCCATCAACAGATGATTGGATTCGGAAGAAGTGGTATATATACACAATGGAATACTACTCAGCCATAAAAAAGAATGACATAATGCCATTTGCAGCAACATGGATGGAACTAGAGACTCTCATACTGAGTGAAATGAGCCAGAAAGACAGGAATATAATATCCAGCACAAATGAACATCTCCTCAGAAAAGAAAATCATGGACTTGGAGAAAAGACTTGTTGCTGCCTGATGGGAGGAGGAGGGAGTGGGAGGGATCGGGAGCTTGGGTTTATCAGACACAACTTAGAATAGATTTACAAGGAGATCCTGCTGAGTAGCATTGAGAACTTTGTCTAGATACACATGTTGCAACAGAACAAATGGTGGGGAAAAAAAATGTAATTGTAATGTATACATGTAAGGATAACTTGATCCCCTTGCTGTACAGTGAGAATATTAAAAAAAAATCAATCTATCACACATAGCAAGCAGGACAGAAAAGTGAAAATGAGAAAAAAAAAAGCCAAAACAAACAAAAAAACACCTCTAAAGCAAAACTAAATGATAAACTTTCCTGACTATGAGAGGCATGTTTACTAATACTGGAAAAGTTCCCTGTAGTTTTGCCAATTGTGTGAGAGGAAGCAGAGGGTGGGCAGAGTTTGGATGATCCAGAAAGCTGGAGAACAAAAATAATTGCATTTCCAAAGGTACTAAGTCACAGATTGAATTCTCTAGTTGATTCTCCAGTTGGGCGGGGGGGGGGGGGGAGGGGGGGGGAATCCAGAAAACCTGAAAATGAGTTGCAGAGTTCTCTGGTCTGCAATTATATGGGTGCAAGAAAACCACAGAAATGGTTCTCTGAACGTTCAAAAATGAAATAACTAAGCTTTCTTTTAAGACAAAGTCCTGCTCTGAGGAAGATCTGCTGAATGGAATCTATATTTAATTACATAAGAACACTAGAGACAAAAGGAAGAGAATGTCCAGGAAAAAAAAAAAAGTGGAAGAGAGGAGTAGAAGGCATATTTTGGACACATCACATTAACACCAGCAATGGGAATCCAAGAGTCACCAACAAGGAAAGCTGGACTAGTGTACTCACGTTGCGTGAGAATATACGTTTAAAGAAAATCTTGAGGAATAGAGTTGGCTGTAAATGTGTATATTTTAGATTTTGTAAGCACAGAGCACAGGGCTGGGATTAAAAACAGTTTGAGAGTTGCAAGCATTTTAGAGTCACCTCTTTACAAAGGCAATAGTTGTAATCATCACAAATTTTCCTATGTACTGATTAAAACTTTATTATAAAAATTAATTAGAAGCTTAGATTACTAATTACACGAATGATATATTTTTACATTTCTTTAATTGACTCAAAACCAATTCAAATCACTGATTTCACCAATTAGATAAATGCTTTTTTTTTTCTATTCAGAGAACTTAATTTTAACAAGCCTTATTTTCACATGCCTTTGTATTTGTATTAAATATTGACACCTGAAATTTATCTTTAATTTATCTTTAATTCTTGATTTAGCTATGGCTATTCTATGTATGGAATAAACATTATAGAGGGCTTTAACCATTTTTGATTGTTTAGTTCATGTAGTTTAAAATCTCTGTTTTAGTTCTCCAAAAATGCTATTACTGATGATCTCTCCAACTGTTCCTTCATTAATAAAAGAAGTTGTTTATTAAAATGTTGTCATTTCCCAAATAAAACAACTGATATTGTATACAGTTATTCCACTGTTTAAGGAAATTAATTTTAACCTTTGATAGCCCCTGATTCAGCAAAAAAAATGTCAATTACGTCCTTAAAGGAGCTTAACCTTTCCTACCTTTACTGGCAACTGGAAAGTTTCATTGAGTTAGAATAATTCACAGAGATGTGTTTGTTTACTATGAATGAAAAACAAGAAACAAATGTTTTACATGCTACAAATCTGTATCTTCATTACCCATAAGTCCTATGGACAGAGGGTAGGTTGGAAGGGAGGTTGGCAATTAGAGGTCAATTAGAAGAGAAGTTAGCAATGCCAGAAGGCTGCTAGCTGGTACCCTAGTTGGGGACATTGTTTAAAAGATACAGGGGTAAATGAATAATAATCGAAATATAGTAATTGTAGATAGTGCTCTTACAATTATTTTCCTTAGGGTTTTCTTGCCATATATTCATATTTCAAGTGAAAGAAGTAGTTGCATCTATAAATATAATAAGGTGTAATATGGAAGGGAACTCTTCCATTATTTCGTGGACATCATCTTTCAAACTAGTTTTCATGACCAGATGGATTATGGGCAATGCTGAGTTAACAGACATTTGCTCTAGTTTTTATAGGCATGGATGTTAATGGACTTGAAAATCAGTTGGTTACTGTCACTCTTGCTTTAATTAAATATGGACATGAATTTCTCTTTTCTCACCTCCCTTTCCCAGTCCGTCTAAAGATAACAATGAATTTCTGCTCTTTACTTTCCAAAGAACAACACTGTGGCTCTTCTGTATCTCTCTCATCTCTGTTCAGCGAAAGGTTATGGAAGATGTGTGGTACCGTAAAGCATGAATGTAGGGACTGAAAGTCTTTTCTTTTGGAATGGGAGGATCGTCCCCACAATGAGTAAAAAAAAAAAAAAAAAAAAAAAAAAAAAACTAAGTCTTGCTACTTTCTCTATAATCCAGAAACTAGGCTATTTCTGTAAAAGATTTCTAGCATTGCATTTAGGCACAACACCTTAGGCTAAATTTCTTTCACTTTCAGGAAATTATTTTGTTCTTATACCAATATAATGTGTTCAAAATGATGCAATTCCTCTGGTAATGATTATATGATGACTTGGCTTCCACATCAATTTCTCACTTTGAGAAACAGTGAGCTCCAAAGCATTTTTATCTTAAGATAAAGGAAACAGATTGCCCCTGAAATAATCTATCATGTCATATGCTTGCATCTTCCAAGTTATTATGTCCTTAGCACATTGAGTTAGTGCAGTGAGGACATATTTTTTAAAATATAAGACTAGGTTTTTTTCCAAAGAGTTGTCTAGCTTGACAGAACAAGTCAGAACATGCAAAATGACAGGAAATCCAGTAAGATATATAGATATTGCTATTGGGCAAGAGTGAAAAAAGAAGCCTCCAAGTGCTCCAAGGATGCTGGAAATCTTCCCATTGGTTCATTCTCCTCAACACTTAGAGCCTCAGTATCATGATTTTCCTCCAAGATGTTTATGATGACATCACACCCTACATTCTTAATTCCATTAGACCCCCAAGATACTTGAACCATCTGCCTGGTCAACCCTTACCAGCTAGGCTCTCAGCTCCACCAGATTCTGATATGGCCAATCTAACCCTATTTCCCACTTGTACCTAAGTCCACAAAACCTGCTACTTAGTTTTATGGAACACATGATATGACATAAATAAAATTCCCCATATATCCAATTTCTTTCAAAATATTTCCTTCCACTTTTACTTTTTGATCTGAAATCTGCTTATCTCTTAGAGACAGTAATTGCTCTTCAATCCTTTCAAAATAGCTGCTATTTCACATCCTTCATGTCAGTGAGCCAGGTGATGATTTGACAGTCAACAATATTCATCACTGGTACTTCTAGAATGTCCATCTTTTAGCCATAAAAATTCCAGCCTTAAAGCCCAAGCCATAAGATTATATTTTCCATGATTGCTCCTTATAGCAACAATCACAAGCTCCAAAGGCACTTTGTCTTTGACTAATTCAAAATCTAGTTGACTCTCACTGTCTCCCACGCTATTCCTGTAATATTTATTAATAATTTCAATTTCCACATAGATTATAACCTTGTCATTAAAAATATTCACACTTTCTTTGTAGTCTAATTTGCAAGCATTTCATTCTCAAAACATCCCTGCTATTTACCCACCTTTTTCCTTGGATTTCAACTCCAAATTTTTTTGACTCTTACTGGGACCTTCTTTCTACTGACCTAACAACACTTTAATATCCTTCATTCCCTCATGTTCACATCCGTGTTTACATGGCTTAAATTCCATGACCCATCAGTATAACTGCTTCCTTGCAGATAATTTTATTTCTGTTTCCTCTTTCCACTCATACTTACCAGACAGATCTCAGACCGGCAAAATCATTTCAGTGGGCTTTTCTCCTGAACTCTAAAATTAAATGTGACTGGCAAAAAACTCAGAACCATGCCAAACCTTCTCACTTTAATCATAATCATTAATAAGTAGAATGTTAGTACTCTCTAACCGTTTGACTCTATCTCTTTAGTGTTAAATTTCCTTCTCTCTGCATGACTATTACACAGTTTTCTCTTATCATGCTTTCCAACACAACAGGTATCATTTACTCTCAACTAATGATGTTGTTTCTTATTTATTCCAGAAAACAGAAACCGCTTAAATTAAAAAAGTATGCATAAACTTATACTAACCTACTGCTCTATTTCTTCAAATTCATATACCTCATTTTAATTAATTTATTTATTCTATTAGAGTATGGTTGATTTACAGGGTGTCAATTTCTGCTGTACAGCATAGTGACCCATTCATTCATATATATATATATATATACACACATACACAGACACACTCTTTCTCTCATATTATCTTCCATTGTGTTCTATCCCAAGAGACTGGATATAGTTCCCTGTGCTAAAAGGTAGGACCTTATCCATTCTAAGTGTAATAGTTTGTATCTACTAACCCAAGCTCCCAGTCTATCCCACTCCTTTCCCCTTCCCCCTTGGCAACCACAAGTCTGTTCTCCATGTCTGTGAGTCTGTTTCTGTTTTGTAGATAGGTTCATTTGGTACCACCTTACACCAGTCAGAATAGCCTACCATTAACAAGTCTACAAATAACAAATGCTGGAGAGGGTGTGGAGAAAAGGGAACTCTCCTACACCGTTGGTGGGAATGTAAACTGGTGCAAACACAATGGAAAGCAGTACGGAGGTTCCTCAGAAAACCAAATATAGAACTATCCATATGACCCAGCAATCCCACTGATGGGCATATATCTAGACAAAACTTGCCTTGAAAAAGACACATGCATATATATGTTCATTGCAGCACTATTCAGAATAGCCAAGCCATGACACAATCTAAATGTCCATCGACAGATGAATGCATTAAGTTGTGGTACATATATACAGTGGAATACTACTCGGACATAAAAGAAGAAAATAATGCCATTTGCAGCAACATGGGTGCAACTAGAGATTCTCATACTAAGTGAAGTTAAGTCAGAAAGAGAAAGACAAATACCCAAATACCGTATGATACACTTATATGTGGAATCTCATATATACCCCATTTTTAATACAATAAATAGATTGTCCTTGTTCATGTATAAAATCAGTCTTTCATTCCTGCCTTCCATTCTACCTCAACATCCGGACACAAGGATACTGTACCATCAGCTGTCACTTATCTCCCTGAATTGTTATTTTTTCCCCCTTCTCTACTGGATCATTCCCCCAGGAACATGAAAATAGTCTCCAATACCTTCTGTTTTAAGAAAGAAAAGAAAAAAAATTCCCAATTCCAACTATTGCTCCATTTATCACCTTTACCTTTACAGAAAAATTCCTAAAATTGTTGTCTCTAATCATAATGCCCCAAAGGAAATGAACCAGTGATCTTGCTGGCTTCAGTTTATGAGTCAACATCATCCTGGTTCAAGAAAGTGCCATATCCCGACAGAACTGCTGCAAGAGCCTCCTGACTGGCTTCCCAGAATCTAGCCCTCTCTTCACAGGTTGCTGCACAATATCACGGAGGTGCTCCTTCTAAAGTATATGTCTAAGCACATTGCTCCTCTGCTAAAATTGACTCTACTCAGAGCAAAGTCCAAATTTTTATGTGGCCTACAATGACATAAACTCCATCACCTCTCCTACTTCTCTGTTCTTGTTTATAACATTTTTTCCTCACGTTTTTTCTTCTCTGGCTACACTGGCCTTCATCTTTACAGCTTCTTGGCCTGAAACACTTCCTCCAGATTTCCACATGATTTTTCCCATGCTTCTTTCAGGTCTCTTCTCAGCTGTCATCTTATCATCTGGGACTTCCTTATCATAGTATATAAAATAGCAGTAACTCTTCACTCCCTTCTTGCCTTATTATTCCCTGTTGGACTTCTCACTTCCTGATATAGTATATAATTGTTTGCTTATTTGATATGTTGCAGAGATATTTGACCAGGTTTACTGCTAAAACTCCTATAACAATCACCTAGCAAATGGAATATACATTTTTTGGAATGTATGTTAAAATATCTGTTGAATAAATTATTTTTGAGAAAAACTCCAAGTAAAAATTCCATTGGAATAAACTATTTAGATATTTCAGTGATTGACATGATCTTGTATGCTGATAACAATTTCTACCCCAGAGTAAGTTATTTTTTAGTGGAGGGTTCAGTTTATTACATTCTTCAATCTATAATATCTGATTGAGATGACACTTTGCACCACTGTATTTTCTGAGACTGATTATTTGCATTAATGTGTAAATGATACTATGTTGCTAATTCCCACAAAAGACAGTTGTGATTAAAATGATAGAACATGTTAATGTTTAATCAGGTGTAAAGCAAAACCAGGTATCTATATTAAAATATAAATCATTATGAGAATAGGGAACATTTTTAATGTGAAAATGTCTAAAAATCCTTTTTTTGCTTAAGAGTCGTGGAAAGATTAATCAAGAACAACAGCTATGTTGAACAGTTTCTCTATTATAGTCTATTTTATAAGGCCCTGTAGAAGGCAGTGCCCTTCACCAAACTAACCTCTCTAGTTTTATTATTCTCCTGAGGTCCTTAGCCTCAAATATTCAGGCTGGGAAGTTTACTTACCTTTAAAACTAATACCCTGGGAATAATTTCACATAACATCTACCATAACAAGAGATTCTGTAAATGAATTTATAGCTATATACCTTGCCCTTTGAGGGTTCTATTAAATGTATGAAGTCAATCTTCTTAAAATGTTTGTTGTGGTTTTTAACATGAGTTGGGATTTAATTTGGTTTATATTCTGAGAAAGGAAGCTCATAACTTTGGGGATTGATTTTAAAAATTCCCCTAAAGGTTGCCCTGCTTTTTTCCTTCTTTGAGTTGTTTTTTAAAAAAAATTATTAATTAACTCACTTTATTTAGTTAGAATAACAGTTTTTTTATGTCAGAGAATGTATCATTTCTTTCTTTATTCCCAAAGCTTTACATGTGCTGCATAGAATGTTAATTAAACCTTGAATAAACAGAAATTACTTATTTCTAAGAGAATAGATTTTCTGCATGTTTTTCAATTTTGCATTTGTTTTATTTGCTATGGGAGAAATACGTAATTTGTTTTAGTAATTTACAAATATGTGAATTTAAGTAATATCTCCATGTGCAACAATTTTATGAAATTCAAGTACAATATAATTTTATTTTATAGCTGGGAAGCTAAGTGATATCATAATTTGGAAATGCATACATATTTCAAATCCTTACTATACCTGGCCTTGATTTTCTCATTGAAAAATCAGAATGGAAAACACTTTTTAAAGTTCTTTTCCAATTCTAAAATTTCATTACATCACAGCACAGAATATCTGAAGAATTAATTGTCCAGTTAGACAGGGCTCCATTCCAGTACATCAAATAATAGTCTGTTTCTCTGTCTCTCTTAGTCTCTCTCTGTTTCTTTCTATATCCCTTTTCTTTTTTTCCCTTTTCCTTACATTAATAGAATAGCCAATTCAATCCCAGTTCTAGTATTTACTTGTACTGTGGTCTCTCTGTACCCCTCTATTTTTATCTTTAAAATGATGATGCTTATAGTATCCATTTTATGAAGTTATTATAAAAATTAAATTATACAACCCTTTAAAGCACATAGTACAGTACTTGTCACAACGTATACAACCAATAATTTTTAGCTATATTATTAAATGCATTATATTTCCTCACCTTCTAGTCTATGGCTGCTTTTCATTCATTTGCTTATTGAACAAAAATATTTTTAATTGCTCTTAATTCATTTATTCATTCAACAAAGTAATCTCTATTATGTTCTAGGAACCCAGGAGACAGTGAAAAAAGACAAAATGCCCAGCATTTTGAAGATTTCGTTGAAGAGGATAAACAATTAACATAATACTTGAATAAGTCATGTGGTATATATACATATAAATTACCGGTGAACAGGAAAAAAAAAGAAGAGCAGGATAAAAAGAATTGCATCCAAATTCAGGGAGGATGGAATACAATTTTAAAAAGGTAGCTATAGGAGTTCCCTTCGTGGCCCAGTGGTTAACAAATCCGACTAGGAACCATGAGGTTGTGGGTTCGATCCCTGGCCTTGCTCAGTGGGTTAACGGTCCGGCGTTGCCGTGAGATGTGGTGTAGGTCGCAGATGCGGCTTGGATCCCGAGTTGCTGTGACTGTGTTGTAGGCTGGCGGCTACAGCTCCGATTAGACCCCTAGACTGGGAACCTCCATATGCCGCAGGAGCAGCCCAAGAAATGGCAAAAAGACCAAAAAAAAAAAAAAAAGGTAGTTAGAATAGGACTGAGTAATGAGGTGACTTTGAGTAAAGCTTAAAGGACATAAGAAGTAGGAATTCATATAGCTCTATCATCTATTTACCCATAATCTCAGACCGGATATTTTATTTGGTAAAAATTGTTTTTGAGGTGCAATTACACTGATCATGTGGCTCATGTGAGGGTCACTCTCTCTGAGCAAACTACAACCTCTTTGAGTTTATGGGAGTTCTTCCTGTGTGCTTCCGTGTGCACAGGACAGAAGGGGTTTATTTTGATTCTCACTGTAATCATTTAATAAAAAGGACTTATGACTGATTAAAATATTATTTATTAGTAATCAATTGACTTAGTTAAACTGCTGACCCCAAACATTGATAGATAAAAATCAAATCAAAATAAATTGGTCTGTGGTTAGTGTTTGGACTCTGTATCACCTACTATGAGATACTTATATTACATTGTAGGTAAACTGTTTTAAATGAAGAAAAAATTCCATTAAACCTTATTATTCACTCAATTTTTTTTGTTAATCTGCTTATTCTTCCTTTTAAATTATTTTTCTTTAAATATTTGGGTATCCCTGTGTTCTCTAAAGACTGAGAATACAATGGTGAACTGGTTTCAGAGCAAATCCTACATTCTTCACTTTTTCAAAGAGGAAGGCTTTTATCTACTTTCCAAGGGCCAATCCTGCAAATCTTTTCAAAATTAATTGTTGAAAGAACATAATTATCAATATAGGAGTTCAGGGTAATATATGTGATACCTATACCCGTGTTATCTATAGAACGTAATGTGAGGTGGATGAAAGAAATCAACTTGACTAGTAATGTTAATAATATGAAATAAGGAGAAAGGCCTTATTGATTTGTTTACATTTCTATGGAGATCAGAACTTGTTTTTCCTTGGTTGCCCAAAGTGAAGTTCTTTTTTTATGGACATAATCAATTATAACTGTCTTAAAGGAACATAAAACACCACAGCTCTAGAGGTAGAAATATAAATGTAAAAAGCTTCATGATAATTTTCCCAGACATCTAAATACCATGAAAACGTCTTTGTAAATTCACTCCACATGACAAAGTGTTAAAGACTGAAACCTTAACAAATTAAAACAGCTTTAATTAAAGAGACTATGTGCCTCTTTTTGTCTTATTTTGATATTTATAATGTATAGTTACATATTCTTCTCTAGTTTAAAATGGCACATAAATTATTTCTTAATCTTTTTAAACCAATAAAAAGGTTAAATGTTCATTATAGATAAGTTTCCTAATTGACTTTAATTGGTAAATCAAAGTTATATTTTCCTGACTAAATGCAATAATGTCTTCCACAGTGAAAAATTAACAAATTAATAACATTTTTGAAGTTATGTATAATATTAAATATTAAATCATAAACCTATTTATAATAACTGAAAGGCACATATATTTGCCAAGTAATGAAAAATATAATGGTTATTGTACTAGTTTGGTAGTTTCTCTTTTTTCACAGTATTTTTCATAATACTGTAAAACCACTATGGAGAAAGCATAGATTTTGCACAACAGAGAAACTTGTGTTTAAAATCAACTCTGAGGGTTATTAAATGGATATTTGGCAAGTTATTAGCCTCCTAGAGACTCAATTTTCTTATCTGTAAAATGAGAGTGAAGAACACCCACCTCATAGGGTTGTTATGAAGGCAAATGGCATTGAAAACTGCCTCTAATTAATTTAGTACCTACAATAGAATGGTGACTTAGTTAACAATATGTTAAGAATATATAAATAAAATTTAAATCACTTTTAATTCAAACTTACTTTAAAGAACATGTCTAAGGCTAATAGTCAAGTACCATAGTCATCCTGAAAAATTTTCTTGTTTACAGTAACTCCATGAGCTATGTATTATTATTTAACCTCATTTTACAGATGAGCAAAGTGAGTCTTTAAGGGGTCAAGCAACTTGCCAGTAATAATCAACTAATAAATGTCCAGCACTGACCTTTGAATCCCAGTCTCTCAGAAATATCTATTCATATTCTTTCAACATTTTACTAATCTACACAGTAACTACATTATTAGAAAAAAATTTTGCTAGTAGCAGAAGAGGTCCTCAAATCTTTCCTTTGTCTCCATGATAATATTTCTTATCTCTGATTGCTACTTGTTGCACTGGTATCCAGACATAAATTTTGCAGCGTGTATATTTCTAGCTTCGTGTCAACATGTTCAGTGGTCCCTAAGACCCTGGTTGACTCACCACATGTCCATAGTTCCAGTCAGGAAAGAAATAGGGAACTTAAATGCATTTAGACAGCTGATTACTCAAAGTACAGAAAGCGGCATAAGCTTCATGTTTGCATCTGTTTCTCTCCTCCCCCAAGTTTCATGGGGGAAATTCAGAGTGGTCCCAATTGTGTCTGTACATATGGTTTATTTCATAACTGAAGATCTTTAAGATTAGAAAATCCCCAATCTTATAAAAGGACTGCCAGCAAACCTGCCCCTCTCTGCTCCAAGGAGAGATACCTTTTTGTGTTTTTGTTTGTTTGTTTGTTTTTTGGTTTTGGTTTTTAGAGCCTCGCCACAGCATGTGGAAGTTCCCAGGAGAGGGGTCGAATCAAAGCTACAGCAACACAGGATCCAAGCTGAGTCTGTGAGCTACACCACAGCTCACAGCAATGCTGGATCCTTGACCCACTAAGGGAGACCAGGGATCAAACTGTGTCCTCATGAATATTAGTTGGGTTCGTTTTCGCTGCACCACAATGGGAACGCCTAAAGACAGACACTTTCATAACCCTGGAAAATAAGTAAGGAAGGCAGGGAGAATTTCCTAATCTTTATTATACTAGTTAGAAAACATATCTACCCTCTACCTTAACCTCCAAGGCTCTCTGCTGCGCAAACATCCTTCAAAAAAAGAGTCCAGGACAAAAGCCATCACAAGACATGTAAAAATGCCATGCCATGGAGGATTTCCTCCAGAAGAGTTTCATAGTATGTATTCCTGTCCAACTCTCCTCAGCTTGGTTCTTGACAGTAATTTAAGCCATTTAAGAATTTGCTATACTCTGTATCAAACCCCTGCTATAGCTAATTTTCAAAGATTCCACTGAAGATTTATTTCCTTCCTTGCCATATAAAGCCTATGGCAAGCCCATTAACTCAAAAACCCTTCTTAGGTCTGGGGAAAGTGAAATTCTAGCTCTCTCCCTGCCCAACCATGCGATGTTTCTTTATTGAGTTTGGCATAACCACTGCCCCAGGTTCAGGTATGAGCAGCCTGTGAGGAAATCTTATAGAATCTATATGGATACATAAGCAAGAATATCTTATTTCCAGGTTACTCTTAACCTACCCAACATATCTTCCTCTCTTAAAGCTGAAGGTCAGAAACTAAGTGTCCCCATGCTTCTGTTCCCAGTTCTTTTCTCTGAAATGTACTAGGAGCAGAAGGGTCAAGCTCCATGCTTCAACTTCCAATCACCTTCATGAGCTGAACACATAGGAGGTGTCATCTATCTATTTAGCTAGCTAGCTAACGTATGTCTCTCTGTCCATCATTTGTCTGCCATGCACTCATCCATCTACTTATTCATCTATGTATATATTCCAAATGCTATGATTTGAATTATCCTTCCCTGTCTCTTGCTGCATAAAGAAACTCAGAAAATCCCTTCTTTCTCTTGTTCTCTACAAAGCCTCTTTCAACTGTGTTGCTTTATAGTAAAGTCCTACATAGGATGTCAGAACATGAATATTAGTGTTTTTTCACTTTTATACTTCTTTGGTGATGATCCAAATCCCCCATCACCTCCATCCCAGTCTCAAATTTTGCGTTGACTAGGAAAAACAACATATTCAGAAAAATGCAAATTAGAAATTATGTCAATGTGTCTTTAAATATTAGCCTACTCACAAATAATTATTTATTACACCTTAGTTTTCTAGGATTAAATTAAGAACCAACAGGGTTGATTAATAGCTCTATCTAACAATGATTTAGTTTTCCCTGTTTTTAGTAATAGGTTTGTTTCTGTCTCATTTTTTTCCAGAGAATAATTTTAGTTTTCCTCAGCACAAAGGGTGGGGCTCTATTTGGCACTACTGTTTTGTCAGGGAAAAATTAGATGCAGTTCTAGGAGTTACTTCTAGATAGAAGGCTATCAGGAAGATGACCCTTCTGAGGACATTATAGACCTCTTCTATGGCTTCTTATTCCCAGTTCCTAGAGCTATGAACATGAAAAACAATGATAAAATTCTAAAAGCTACATTGTACATTCTAAATGCTTCCCACATTTAAACATTTAACTCTTTTGTTACATATTGGTTATGGCCATGCTCTTCAGTTGTTAACAATATATTTTTAGCACACACTATTAAAATGAATCAGTTTGGCCACTGAGTCACTTAATTTATTTTCAGCTGCCTAACATTCATTACTCTCCTCCCAGATGCTCAATTTATATCGTTTTATCTTCTACATTCATTTTCAATGTAATGAATACAGGCAATAATAATTTCAGACAATTAGCATCTCTTAGCAGCTTCAAAAAAATCACCCCACTGCAGTTTACATGTTACCATTGATTTTTTTTTTTCCTTCTTAGGGCCGCAAGTGCAGCATATGGAAGTTGCCAGGCCAGGGGTTGAATAGGAGCTGCAGCTACTGGACTACACCACAGCCATAGAAATATAGGATCCAAGCCACATCTGTGACCTACACCACAGCTCACGGCAATGCCAGGTCCTTTAACCCACTGAGTGAGCCCAGGGATCGAACCCACATCCTCATGGAAACTAGTCAGGTATTACCACTCCCCACTGATTTTTATTTTCAAATATTCACAAGAGATTCTTGAAAATTCATACATCTTTGCTTAAGTTTGGCCGGAAAAAAAAATGACAGAGTATTTGCAAGAACTCTTGTCTAGAAATTAGGAGGTCTGATTTTTATTCCAGTCTGATAATGACTAAATATGAAGCCTCGGGAAAGAAATGAGTTCCAGGAAACTCTGTTTTCTCATCCCTAAAATGAAGAGGTTGGAATATACAGTTCTAAGATCACTTTCTATCCTGTAATTCCATGAATCTTTCTAGTTATTATATTACTTCTCCAAATAAAAGTATAATTTAAAAAGTATAATAGTAAACAAAGGCTTAAATAAACCCAAGTGTAATTCATTAGCACATTGCTTTATCCAATAAACATTGACCATGTCCTATGTTAAATGCAAAGATTCTTTCATGAGTAGAGAATAAGTGAGTGAGTGACTAATAGTTCCTGCTGTGAGGAAGCCTGAGTATATTTATATGTGCAACTAGAGAGCACTTGTTTGATATTAAACCAGAGCTAAACTAATAACCAAGATTTAAACGTTTTTAATTTTGTGTTTAGCCAACAAAACCAAAGAAAATAATCTCCAAAGGATTAGTTTTGAATGGGCTAAGAAATAGCTTGACATTTTGCTTAATCAATTGACTAATACCCTATTTCCAGAATTGTTTACTATGCTGTGTGATAAACTGACTTGCTTCCTCACTTTATTCATCACTGGAGGATAAGCTCCCTGAAGACAGGAGGAAAGAGGTGAGGGAGAGAGTAAAGGATGACTCCTAAAATTGTTTGCTTGATTAAACTGGTCATGGTAATGCCAATTTCTGAAACGCTGAGGACTGAAGGATGCTCAGAGTTTCAGGGAGAAAACCAAGACTTATCTTTTATGTTTGAGAAGCTAGTTATGTATGAAAGTGAACATGTAGAATTAGCGATTGGATTTATGAGTCTGAAGGTCTGGGAATCCATCGGGACTGGCGGTATAAATTTGGGATTATTCAGCATACTGATGACATATAAAATCATAAGATTTTAATTAAATCACCTGGAGAGTAAAATTGACAGAGCAAGAAGAATTTTTTGTTATCCTGTGAGGTGAGACAGCACTGTATGTGTTATAACATTATAAAGATAATGTAGGGGAAAATGATTTCTTTATACACTAGAGTCTGAATTAAAAGCCATCATCAAAAACTCAACAAACAATAAATGTTGTAGAGGGTGTGAAGAAGAAGGAACCCTCTCACCCTATTGGTGGGAATGTAAATTGGTGCATTTACTTGGAAAACAGTATGGAGGGTCCTCAAAAAAACTAAAAATGGAATCACCATATGATTCAGCAATCCCACCCCTGGGCATCTATCTGGAGAAACCATAATTTGAAAAGATACATGTACCCCAATGTTCACTGCAGCACTACTGTAGTCAAGACATGGAAGCAAACTAAATGTTCATCAACAGAGGAATAGATAAAGAAGGTGTGATATATATACAATGGAATATTACTTAGCCATAAAAAGAATGAAATAATGCCATTTTCAGCAGCATGGATGGACCTAGAGATTATCATACTAAGTGAAATTAGACAGTGAAAGACAAACATCATATAATATCACTCGTATGTGGAATCTAAAAAAAAGAATATAAGTGAACTTATTTGCAGAATAGAAATAGATCCACAAACTTTGAAAACAAACTAATGGTTGTCAAAGGGGACAGGTGGGGTGGGAGAAGGATGGAATGGGGGGTTGGGACTGGCATATGCATACTGTGGTATATGGAATGATTGGCCAATGGGGACCTGCTTTATAGCTCAGGGAACTCTGTGCAATGTTCTGTGATAAGCTACATGGGGAAAGAATCTAAAAGATGATGGATGTGTATACATGTATAACAATCACTGTAGGATAGCAGAAATTATCCAAATATTGTAAATCAACTATACTTCAATAAAACAAAACATAAAAAATACACTATTTAATTTTACCTTCAACAAGACACAGAATCATGTGTAGAGTCTTAAAATCTTTAACAACCAGAAAATGCAAATTAAGACTAAAAATCACTTTACAACTATGAGACTCGTAAAAGTTGCAAAGTTGGATACTGTCATATACTGCCTGCAATGTGCACTTGGTCTTGGGAATGTAAATGATAGAGTCATTTTTGAGGAGAGTAATGCCTCAGCAATTATCCTCCTAAATATTTCAAATAAATAATTTCAGAGATTCACACAGAAACAAGCATTCGTGTTCCCTGCAGCTTTACTGAGGGGATCAGTGAGTTGACTGTAATGTGTGTGTTCATCACTAAGAGAGGAAACAGATAAATGCGGTGACTGCACGTGAGAGATCCAACTATTAGAAGTGACAGACTGATGTACACGAAACAATAAGCATAGCTCTTAAAGTTTAATATTTAGGAGAAAAAAGGAAAAAAGAAACAATAAGTAAATCAGAAATAATTTGCTTAGAAATACATTCACATAAACATTGTGTAAAACACAAAAAATGCACTTTAAATGTGACTGCTCATTGTTTTGGAGGGGGATAGAAGGAGAAGGAAGAGGATCCTTGAGCAGAGAAAAGATAATAATTTTGGGTAAACTGTGGTACAAGGGATTAAAAATACGTTTTGTCATAATGATATTCTATTTAAACCAATGGGACTTAATGAAGTTCTCAAGGGCAGAGTGTATAGATAAAATGGAGGAAGGGTCCACCCTATAACTCCATAATGCTACACATATTTAGATGTAGAACAGAGAATATGCAGCAAAGGAGACTGAGGGATGGATATGAAACTGTTAGGAATACCTAATACTTATATAGTCTTTACTGATTAGAAGAGTTGGGGTTCTTAGCAGACTAAACCACAATGCTGAGCAGTAGCAGAAAAGCCAAGATATCTCAAGGAATCCTAAGGAGAAAATACTTTTAAAGGAGCTCAAATGCCCTGAGGCTCTGAATGAAATGAAAAGCTGAGCCCAGAGTCACTCAGCATCCTGTGAACACTGACACAGCCCAGCAAAGCCTTATGGATATTACCAGATACTATTATTGTTGATTCCTTGTTATCACAGAAAGATAGAATTATGTTCAGTAAACTTTGTAATGTATGTTTTAAAGTGTTTTATCAAAAGCAAAGGAGGCTGACCTTCAGGGGACTTCAAGTGTCCAGAGCACAACACTCTACTGAAATCATATTGGATAATGAAGGTGTCATAATGAGTAATTACAGATTGCATTGATATGCTATGGCAGGGACATGACTTCTATATGCACGGTGTAGATTTCTTCAATGTTCATAAATCATCATTCAAGGTAATCTTGATAGAAGCCAGAAAAAATGAAAAGATGTTAGAAAAGTGTTTCAATGCATAATAGGATAGAATGAACCCATACATTTGTAAAACAATGAAGAACAATACAGGGGAAACAGTTATAATTCACACTTAAACTTGAATGAGGATGCGTGCAGAGATTAGTTTCTAATTTGTTTAGCAAGTGGTTTTGTTATGTTTGCTGCAAACTTAGCAGTATTAAAAAAAGGTCTACCTAATTAATTGCACGTTTCAGTGAAGAAAGATACGAATTACAAAATGAATGAATGAAAGAATAATTTTCTGACTGAGGAGAAGGAAGGGTGGCTTCTAGAAATAAGTGTGGACACAATCAGACCCCATGGCAATGAGTACTAATTTTTTTTTGGTCTTTTATCTTTTTAGGGCTGCACCCGTGGCATATGGAGGTTCCCAGGCTGGGGTCGAATCAGAGCTGTAGCCACCGGCCTACACCGCAGCCATGGGAACCTGAGATCTGAGCCACATCTGCAATTTACAACACAGCTCACGGCAATGCCGGATCCTTAACCCACTCAGCAAAGCAAGGGATTGAAGCTGTGTCCTCATGGATGCTTGCTAATCAGATTTGTTTCCACTGAGTCATGATAGGAACTCCTAATTTTGATGCTTATTGATAGAAAACATATTACAAATAAGAGAAGTCACAGCTGTTTTCAGGTTAGACTTTATATAAAATAAGAATTAAAAGATGCATCGAATCTAGGGTCAAAATTCCTTCTCTTTAAATCACAGCTCTGCAACTCATCAGAAATGTAACTTTGCTGATATACTTAACTTTTCATGCTTCCGTTTTCTTTTTCTGTGAACTCAAAATATTAGCACTTATTTTGTCAAGTGCTAATACCAAAATATCTATTCTGTGTGAAGCATTTAGAACAGTACCTGACATGTAATTGTTATTATAAAAGCAAAGACTTAAAAGTAAGTAAGATGATGAACAATTTCTGCTGCTCTCATCACAGAAATGTAGACTAATGGCATCATCTTCATCTTCTAGATGTTTTAATATTACGTTATCAGCAAAAAATCAGGTTTACACACACACACACACACACACACACACACACATACACAGACATACAAATTTAATTATAGTCCTCTGGTAAGATGACTTGAAAATCAAGAGGTTTCTGAAAAATTAGACACACTATGAGGAGAAAAATCAACAACAAAACAACGACTAGCTCCAGAAAAGGCAAATGAAGTGAAAACCACATAATCAGAAGTAAATCATTCTATTTAAGGCAAACTATAAACAGGAATATTTGATGCCAGGGAAAAAATATTTTAAAATCAAGTCCCAGACGTTGGGCATTGCCAAATCTCTTCTGCATATGATCAAATTTTTCCCAGAGACCATGGCTAGGCTGACCCTGCGGGTATAGCTAAGTTTTCTCTAAAGATGGAAAGAGAAGAAGTAAAGGACAGAACCTTCTCAAACAATGGTTGGTCTTGGTAACAATGGCTGTGCCATTCATTAATTTATTTCTACACAGACGGTAATGTCATCAAGTAAATTATAAATGTCAAACTTGAAAATACTTTTTTTTTTATGTTGAGCCCAACAACATTGATTTCTCAAGAGATTCCACTGTTTTGTTTCAAGTAGTTGTAAGTATACTGATAACAGGAGACACCTAGGGATAGCTCTCAAGAGACCAGAAAAAGAATCTTAATTGCGGTTTGTACCCATCCGTGTTTTAATAGGAAATCATTGAGGTATGATGAAACCATCAATCTTAAGTTCAGAAACGGTAACTTAGGTGTTAGAAATTTTGAAAACTTCTTTTTAACTATTAGGGAACATTGGGAAATCACATACTGTAAAGACATAACTAATGAGCTCAAAGAAAGACCTAAGCTCAAATCCAGCTCAAAACTAATCCTGACAAGTCATTTAAACTCATCTCAATTTTTGTTTTTATAAATGAAGATGAATCAAACATGTTCTGCCTTCTACAGAGTTGTGAGGGTCAAATCAAGGAGTGCAAAGATAAAATGTGTAAAGTGCAGAATGCCCTATAGATGCAAGTTATTATCATAAAACCAGAGGATCTGATCTCAATCTTGTTCTAGGGTAATCCATTACAATTTATATGCTATTAAACTAATTAATGTTGCCTACTGACCTGTGGACTTTTATTTCTCTCCTAGGATAGGGTGTCTCTGAAAGAATAAAATATTTAAAAATTGTGGTATCCGATAACTAGATTACATATGAACATGTTAGTAAAAGAACCATCACGGTTATTTTTACAATTTTTACAAGACTTCATTGTGTATTCCCCATGCCACATTGCATACATCAACCCTTCAGTCTAATTCATCCCGGAGTGCCAGGAATAGCTAAATATTATTGAATGAAATGATATATTGGAAAATTAATCACCCAATCCAGGATATTTCTGATAATGAAAGATAGTATTATAAGTAATTAAAATAATATGTTTAAAATACTTGAGTTATCAATGATTATTTTATTATTTTGGTGTACTTACATAAAAGTTCTATCCATATTATTTTCAAAAATTTCTTAAAAATTCTAATATCATACATGTTAAGAAATTAAAATTTATAATAGTTTGAATCATTTATACCTGGCACAAAGTAATATATCTTACTCACTTTATTGGCTATAGATGTTTACAACACTGTCACAGTTATTTTTCTGACAAAAGATTTTTTCAAATATAGTCTATTATTATTGGTGTCTATATTTTAGTAGTCTATTACACAGTCTGCTTGTTTCTTCATGAAATTAGCAGGCATATTTCTCAAACTTTCACCTTATGGATGATTCTTCTCTGTAGGTCATAATATTTTAATCAATAAAATATTTTCTCTACAGATACCGACATACTTGGTAAACTCTGGTAATATTCTACTAGATGGAGGATATCTCAATTCTCCTGTTTTCCATGTTAAAAATATCTAAATAGGAGTTCCGGTCGTGGCTCAATGGCTAACAAATCCAACTTGCAAACCATGAGGTTACGGGTTTGATCCCTGGCCTCACTCAGTGGGTTAAGGATCCGGCATTGCAGTGAGCTGTGGTATAGGTCATAGACGCAGCTCGGATCTGATGTTGCTATGGCTCTGGCATAGGCCAGTGGCGATAGCTCCGATTAGACCCCTAGCCTGGGAACCTCCATATGCTGTGGGAGCGGCCCTAGAAAAGGCAAAAAGGCAAAAAGACAAAAAAAACAAAAACAAAAACAAAAACAAACAAACAAAAAAACTAAATATATCAGCTTTAACCTTTTTATGGATAACATATTTTTCCCTCCAAACACAGTCCCTTGTTTTGACAATTATTTTATGAACATTATATGTACACTCTCTGCCATATTTTACTACTTACTCAAACTGGACTCCAGAAAGTTTCTATATTTCCAGAAACAATGAATATTAAGGGATTTTGTTCTCATAGTGAAATTTACCTCTAAATGAGGTTTTGTTATTTTTGTGTTTTGTCAATTGAATATATATAAAAAATAGGGCCCTATTTTAAGATATTTGTGCTTTTTAAAATTTCCTATTTGTTTGGAGGTTCCAGCAGGGGAGCACAGCTACTCATATACCCTTGTCTGAAGAATGGTCCTCCTCTATCTGGGATGGTCGTCCTCTTCAACCAAGCATACAGCTTCAGGAAGGACACACATTGAGCACTGAGGGAGAAAGGGGACACCTGCCTAGACAGCCAGATCAGCCGAATCAACCCTGGCAATCAATGGGGTGACAGACGTTGCATAGTTTCAAATGATGCAACTGACAAGGGCTTCATCTCTAAAACATTGAAACAACTTATACAACTCAACAGCAAAAAAGCCAACAATCCAATGGAAAAATGGGGAAAAGACCTGAACAGACATTTCTCCAAGGAAGATATACAGATGGCCAACAAGCACATGAAACAATGCTCAACATAACTGATTATTAGAGAAATGCAAATCAAAACTACCACGAGATACCACCTCACACCAGTCAGAATGGCCATCATTAATAAGTCCACAAATAACAAATGCTAGAGCAGGTGTGGAGAAAAGGGAACCCTCCTGCACTGTTGGTGGGAATTTAAGCTGATACAACCACTATGGAAAACAGTATGGAGGTACCTTAGAAAACTATACATAGAACTACTGTATGACCCAGCAATTCCACTCTCAGGCATCTATCCAGACACAACTTTCCTTGAAAAAGACATGTGTACCAGCATGTTCATTTGCAGCTCTGTTCACAGTAGCCAAGAGCTGGAGACAACCCAAATGTCCATTGGCAGATGATTGGATTAGGAAGAAGTGGTATATATACGCAATGGAATACTTACTCTGCCATAAAAAAAGAATGAAATAATGCCATTTGCAGCAACATGGATGGAACTAGAGACTCTCATCCTGAGTGAAGTAAGTCAGAAAGAGAAAGACAAATACCATGTGATATCACTTATATCTGGAATATAATACAAAGTACAAATGAACCTTTCCACCAAAAAGAAAATCATGGACTTGGAGAACAGACTTGTGGTTGGCAAGGGGGAGGGGGATGGAGTGGGATGGATTGAGAGCTTGGGGTTAATAGATGCAGACCATTGTCTTTGGAATGAATTAGCAATGAGATCCTGCTTTGTAGTATTGGGAAATTTGTCTAATCACTGATGATGGAGCATGATAATGTGAGAAAAAATAATGTATACATGTATGTGTAACTGGGTCACCATGCTGTACAGTGGGAAAAAAATATATTGGGGAAATAAAAACTTAAGAAGTAAAATAAATAAATAAATAAAATAAATAAATTCAAAGACTTTTACCTGAAAATAAATAAATAAATAAAAACAGCAGATGGGTCCAGGTACAGCGGGGGCCTTACACTAGTGTAATTTTTTATCTGCATTTTAATAAAAACAATACAAAATTATAAATACAATAAAATGAAATAACCTATTTGTATTTTTATAAATTATACTTTATAATACCAATAATGATGTATCACATATTGTCACTATTACTAGTAGTAGTAATAGATTATTTGAGAATTATATGAGACAACTCAGGTAAAGTTATTTGCATAGGTCTTATCTCACAATAAGAGACTGATATTTAAGCTGAAATTTTTATGTCTCTAGTAAGTTTTTTATTTGGTTTCTTTTTCCAGTTTCACTCCGTACATTTATTCTTTTTTATTAACTAATGAATTCTGTATATATGTTAAAGTCACCAATCTTTGTTACATATTTGGCATTTTTTCCTCTTTATCACTTCCTTTCAACTTGATACATTGTGTTAGAGGGTATTTAGGAGCTGGTGTGACCTAATACACACTTTATTGAGCTACTAGGTGAATTTGCAGTTTTTTCAAGCATAATCCTGAATGGAGAGTTTAAACATTGGAGGTTAAAAACAAGAAAAGATGAAATAAATCCAATCTTTGCATAGGTAATTTCATAGCTATTTCTTTGTTGCAGTGAGGTAATACACAAGGAAACAAATCTAAAAACAAAACCTCCTTTTCAACTGTGATTCAAGTAAAACCTTAAAAATTAAAAACTAATTGCTCTACGATTTGGCATGGTTTTAATAAGAGACGACGTGCTTTGAACACAGGGTGACACGTGGAAAAGCAGGATTATTCACTGAAACTAATCTCATGTTTCTTTTATATAAAGGCAAATCCAAAATCAATTCTGCTTTAGAAAAATTGATTTGGGATCAGAACTACATATAAGTGCTGAATCAACACTGAAGATAACAAACTATATTGAAGACATTCTTAATGCATATTGACAGTCACTAGATGAAGGTAACATGACTGATCCTAATTCTTGTTCTAATAATTATTCATCTATTAATGCACAAATGATTTCCACTTCCCTTCCTTCTTATTTTTAAATTATCTCCACTATCCTAAAATACAAATTTTCTAAAATTTCCAGTTTTAATATATTAAGCATGACTCCTAGAAAGCTAAGGGTACTGAGAAATTTGGTAATTTAATTATCTGAATAACTTCCTGGGAAATAAACAAATTAAACATTATTAATATTAGGAAATGTTATTTTGAAGATATTCTCTGAATGATTTTATAGGTGAATGTAAAATTTGTTTCAACTTTGAAAGATTCATAAAACTGTTTTATGTTTGTTTTAAAATTTTTCTTTCTCTTAAAGCTACCCTTTCATTTCTGGTTTCACTGTTACACAGTTTCATAACTTCCAACATTTATTAGTCACCTTGCAAAAAAGTTCTTGATTTCATCATATCATTCATAGTGCTATAGAAACTTTATTTCAATGGGACAGTGGGCTTTCCCAGCAAGAGCTAAATATGTGCGGAACAGCTTTATTGGTATCCTATGAGTTTACAAAGAAAACTGTCCTCCCTTCACCAACACTATTTTAGCGGAACAGTCACTTTCTGCATAACTTTTCTCTTATCAAATTTATTTCTTTAGTGTAAAAGAAACTTTTTTTTTTCCTGTAAAGTTAGTCTAGTCTGGGACAACATTTGTATTGGAAAGACTACACCCCAAGATAGGCTGACTTATTCCACTCCAAAGAATGAGTTATCTGATTAAGCTTCAGAAAAACCTTCCCTCGCCTGCTTTTTCTCTGTCTTGTTCTTTTTGTATCTTTTCCCTATGAAAAACTGGTGATTCTGCTACACTATTTCTTCTATAAGATATTGTCCCCACATCCTGGTCCCTTCTAGAGCTAAGTATGAAAGACAGTTTTTCTCTCTGTTTCAAGTAAGAGATTCTAAAGATGGAAGATAATGACTCAAGTTATATGAGTCACCTCTATAGATGCAAAATCTCCTTTGGTTGGAGTGTCCTAGGTTCAATAATGTAATCATCTAGGGAGATTATAAGAATACTCTACAGTAGTTTATATCTAATCCACAATTTCCAATCTAGTCTTTGCTGGTATTAATTTATTAGCATTAATACCTAAACTTGGATATCCTTCTATTTGACTCCAACACTTGATTTCTCAATTGATTCTGAACTTAGATGAGACATTAGAGGTGTGGGAAATTATTACTTGTAAACCCAAACAAAGGAAAGTAACCTCCAATCCTATAAGTTTGTATCCCTGAGAGCCATGTTAGCATATTTTTTCACCCTAGCCACAGCTGAGCGACCAGTTAAATATTTTGACTTGTAAGTGGATTTATCTGACTGTTTCTTCAGTATTAAATTTAATACTGAAATAGTCACTCTCTTCATGTATCCTAGAAACTATAAAATGACCAATATTTGACCTGTCCCATAAGAAGACTATAAAATATGTGAAGTTAATAAAAATAAATCAAATCAGAGCAGAGATAATATATTGACAGAATTTCAATGGGTTGGTTTTAAGATTTAGTCTGAGCTGAATTTATAACTTTAGAGTCCTTATATCTATGTGCTACTTAAGTTAGGTTTAGGTATCTTAATACAAATAACTCATTATAGAAATAAATCTGCCTGTAGCCAACACTAATAGCTAGTTAACACAAATTGTCAAGTTACTTCTTCCTTGTCTGGCTCCACTGTGGGAAAAGTTACATATTCACCTCCCCAGTGTTCTTAGAAGTTAAGCATTATAGCAAACTAAATCTACTACTTCTATGAAAATTGTTTTCTTCATAATAATGAGTGAGTAAATTGGTACCAAACATTTCCTACAACTTTGTAGAATATTTCCTAGAAGTTAGCTTCCCAAGGGAAATTACTCATTAATAACTAGCTTAGCCAGGACAAAGAGAAGTGTTGGGTTAGATAATATGGATCCTTATATGATATGCTATATTTATTAACTTTGATTTCAAGGTCACTTTTATAAGGGAGAGTTTGTCTCATAGTGCTCAATTATACTGATTCGAAAGATGGAATTGTAATTTGACACTATCATTATGAAAACAGTGGTTCTAGGGAGTATAGAGGTTTCAGGATAGAGCTTAAATTACTGTCACTGGGAACAGTGTTTAATTGGTTTTAGATATCTTCTCTACTTAAGACTGATATATTAACTTGCTGGAGCTTTATTTTTCATTACCAAAACCCCAGACTGATTAACTTGTTCTGTGATCTGTGTAATCAATTGTTTATCATGAATTGAACCAACAGCCACAGAACACAGTTGGAAATAACCCAAGAGCAAAGGAAGACATGACTTCAAGAATAGAAAAACAAAAAGTAAGGAATAAAGCCACCTAAATTTAACTTATGAAAAGATGAGTTTAAAGGTGTCTCTTATTTACTTATGTATTAACAGGAATTAGTCACTGTGCTTAGGTCTTAAAGTAAAAAAACTAACACAATGTAGAATGTAAATTATCTGTGAGCTTAACTGAAAAGTTTGAGCTCTTGCTTTTATACTAAAACGTTTAACTATGTTGCCAGAAAAAAACTTAGAGTATTCTTCAGAGGCTTCTTATTGATGTTTTAGTTATAGACAGTCAACTGGACTTTTGTATATAAAACACTTTATACTTTTTTATACATATATTAAGAAAAGCCTATTTAAAAAGATTTATAATTTATTAATCCTCTCAATTATGTATTTATTATAAATAAAATTATGTTAGTAAATGGCTAGCATGAGCTAGAAACAGTGCATTCTATAGTAATGGATATTTATTTATTTTAATCAGCTAATATTTAATAATAAGATAAATTGGATTTTCACAAAAATATTTTAGTATTTAATTTCAAAACTATATACTTTCCAAAAGAAAACAGTATGCACTGAATGAAACAGATTAAATTTATTTGTATAATCATAATTCAAATTTTAAATTACTATCTTAATTTTGCTTTGGAGTGATATTATTATTATTTGTTTATTTTTTCAATAACTTGCCTTGCTTCTTTTCACAGGTTTATATTCTAAGAAAAGTTTTTGCACATCACACTTGCCTCAGCATCTGCTTCTGAAGGACCCAATTTGTGACAATATCCTATATGTAAATCAGATAAAATTCATTTTATAGCATTTTCATCTAAACAGCATTTGTTCTATTAATTTAGGAGATTTCATTTTTCTTTCTTGATACAATTTTAATGACTGAGAGAAAATATAGTTTTTTTTTTATATAAAATGATTGATCTTATTAACTTTAGCAGCTTCATTTAAGAAAATTAATAACATGTCTTCCTGAACAGTTCATTGCCTGTCTTCATTACATCAATTCATTTTCTTAGGAGAACTTAAGGAAAGAGATCAGAATGTGGCTATGTTGCAATAGGTGGAGCTATGCAACCAAATTGTAAGACAATGTGCTTTCAAATTTCTCCGAATTTGCTTTACTCTTATTTTTTTATCTATCTATCTATGTATCTATCATCTATCTAATCTTTCTATTGTTGAAGAAATAAGGAAGGTAATATTAGAATTTTTTTAAATATTAGAGAAACATTTGTATTTTCATGTTATAATTTCAGGGTAAGTTTTGATCAAGATTTTTTAGTTGTCCAAATTATTGTTACTTTTAAGCATGTACAAATTCTCTACACTATTCAGAAGTGGATAATAATTACATATCTTTCCTTTTTTTTTTTTTTGCTTTTTAGGGCTGCACTTGGGTTATCACATGTCTTGAAGGAACATTTAAGGAATCTTGATTAAGAAGACATTTCATTTATTTTCTTGACTGGGTGATTTAAATTTTTATTTTGGGGAAAAAATCTCTTGTGTTACTTATTTCATTATAACCTTAGATATTTTTCCTATGTTCTTTTTTGGAAAGTTTTTTTTTTTATTAATGATTCTTATTTTTTCCATTATAGTTGGTTTACAGTGTTCTGTCAGTTTTCTACTGTACAGCAAGGTGACCCAGTCATATATATATATATATATATATATATATATATATACACACATATACACATATATATATATATATATATATACACACATACATATATATATATACACATATATACACACACTTCTTCTCACTTTCCTATGTTCTTAATTTCTGAGTATCTTATTGAACTGGATCGGTCAACTTTATGTGATATTTTCCAATATTTTTCCTTTTTTCTCTGCCTTTTGAACAATTTTGTAAACTTACCTTGTGATTCTTCTACTGATTTTCTTAATTATAGAATGTTTTTTTTATTTTTGAAGACATTTCTTACTTTCTGTTTCTTTTATTATTGCATCCCAGTATTATTTTTTAGCTGAAATATCTCCATTTATCTCTGAGTATTTTTCTAAGCCTTTTTTCCCTGACCTTCTTGATTTCCTCTATCTACATTTAGTTCAGTTTTTCTTTTTGATTGTTTTGGTTTTGGTGTCTTGTGTTAGACTTTTCCCTAATGTCTGATGATCTGGAAACCTCCATTCAGATTTAAGATAAACATCATTGAAAATAATCATAAGATCATGGGAACAGCTTGGGCTTAAGACCTTGTGGCTCCCCTCTGGAGAATGTGACTTGTTAAGTCATTGAGAAAACCCTGTCTATCGATTTTCTTTACTAAAGGGGTGTCCCTGGAGGAAAGAAAAGAAGGCAAGTGACCTTGTCTACCCTCTTTTAATCTGAGCTCTGAGTATACAGACTAATGTTACATGTTAGGAGCAAGAGAAGTTCACTATGAAATGTCCTTAGCAAGATGTCCCTAGCTAGAGATTGTGTAGAATAAATAATATCAGAGTCTATGAATCATTAGTCTCAGGAGAATGCTGTCTAGATTACATATTTGGGGCTAAATAAAGTGATTTGTGGTCATTTAAATATCCCTCTCTGTGGGTGAACCTGTGAATTTCACACAGCAGTCTCATCTATTCTGGACCTGAGTGTTATGGACTAAATGGGAACTTGGGAGATACTTTGAAACCCTAGACATCTCCCTGCCTTGCCTGAGCTTTTTCATTGGTTGTATCATTCAAATTATTTAATGAATCCTGATATTAGGTAAGACTTTTGATTTGTATAAGTCTGATCTGACAATCTGATCTTGTATGTTATTTCCACCTGACTTTAAGAATTCTGAGAGCTAAGCATGGTTAAGAAAGCTGGAATTCTTTGTCTGTAGTCTTCTGTTTAATCCAACTTCTTTTTTCATTATGACATTTGTCCCCTATTCTTTTTTTTAGGGCCACACCACAGCATTCGGAGGTTCCCAGGTTAGGGGTACAATTAGAGCTGCAGCTTCTGGCCTATGCTACATCCAGAGCAATGCGTGATCTGAGCTGTATCTGTGACCTACACCACAGCTCACAGCAATGCTGGATCCTTAACCCACTAAGCGAGGCCAGGAATCGAACCTGCATCCTCATGGATCCTAGTCGGGTTTGTTAACCAATGAGCCACAAAGGGAACTCCTGTTCTTCTGTTCTTTATGTATAACATGTCTATATTCCATTTGTAGATTCTTTGGTTCAATTTTCCCCCCAGAAATTAAGCTTTGTTCTCTTTCTTGAAGAGAAGAACTACTCTGTCACTAAGTCAGTAGGGAGAGGAGAGAGAATTGTCACACCTAACTTTATGAGTAGTTTTAGTAATCTCTGCATTTCAGCTCCCCCATTGTATCTCTTACAGGTTACTTGGGGTCTACAATATTTGAAAGCTTTTAGTTACTGCAGTTAATTTGGGGGGTTAACATCCCAAGATGTAGGCATCTTTTTCTTTTTTAAGTTACCTTTAAACCATCAGCTTTCTATTTTTCAAAATTATATTGCAAATTCTTCTCTGCTCTTTCCCTTTCTCTTTGTATTTGTACATGATGATGCAATTTAATCACGTGCTCTCATTTTAGTAGGGTTTTGAGTGAGATTGGGCATCAAAAGCATGTAAAAACTATTAAGCTATTTTTTTAAGTTAAAGATTTATTGCAATATATTTTAAACCTTAGAAATACAGATTATAAAATGTCACTTCCAAGACCATATCTGCAGATATTTTTGATAAAAAAGCAAGACATCTAAACAGATTATTCACCTTTTATGATCCTAAATTCCAAAGGAAGGTCTATTTCTGGTAATGGATAAATTAGCTCCTATCTGAACGATTATCTGTAGAAAATAAATATAAATTATGCACAAAATGCAAAAAAGGAAAACTACCCAAAATCATTGGAAATGACCCCAAATGAGCAGATCCTGAGGGCAGTCTACACTGGAAAGAATGTAATGACACAGTCATTTACTTTGGCTATTAGATTGAAGGCACTTCAAGACTGTGCCAAGCATAGTGGCCAGAACTTCAAAAGGAAATTTTTATTGGAAAGACAGACGAGAGAGGAGTCTGAGACAGTAACAGCTGCTAGTAAGTAAGGGCACATACCACAGAAGACAAAGCAAGAAATGGAGAAGACCCCAAAATTGAGGCTAGAAACTATATCAAAATTTCTAGCCCAATGACTTTGTGTGCTAGACTCCAAGGATTTCATCTAAGGGTAAAATAACTCAACCAAGACTTGAGCTACCGTTCAAATACAGATTTTGCAGTGTTTCAACCAAGTAAATTGCAAAATAATTGGGAAAATAAACTTCAGAAGAACGCTACAAAATCCATAATCTCTAAAATATAACATTCACAGTCTCCAATGCATATCTTAAGTTACTTCAAATTTTGAAAAAAAAATATGTTTTATATTTTTAGGACAAAAGATAATAAACTGAGACTGACACCAAGATAAACCAGATGTTGGAATTAACATACAAATTTTAAAAGAAGTATGCTGAATGATATAATAGAAAATACATTTGGAATGAATGAAAAGTTAGGAAATCGAAAGAAAGATATAAACCATAAAAATGACTATGTGGAGAAATTTACAAAGTGATTTTTAAATGTATATGGAAACACAAAATTCTACTATATTCAAAGAAATCTTAAAAAAGAACAGCATAGTAGAATGACTTAGAAGAACTGGTAAGCCTTACTATAAAGCTACAGGAATTAAAGTAGTGTCATACTGGAGTTCCCGTTGTGGCTCAGTGGCTAACGAATCTGACTAGGAACCATGAGGTTGTAGGGTCGATCCCTGCCCTTGCTCAAGTGGGTTGAGGATCTGGCATTGCAGTAAGCTGTGGTGTAGGTTGCAGATGCGGCTGGGATCCTGCATTGCTGTGGCTGTGGTGTAGGCTGGCAGCTATAGCTCCAATTGGACCCCTAGCCTGGGAACCCCCACATGCCATGGGGTGTGCTCTAGAAAAGATGAAAAAATAATAATAAAATAACAATAAAAAAATAAAAAATAAAATACTGTCATACTAACAAACGGAGCAATAGAAAAGAACACAACATCAAAAACAGAAATATTGTCATACTGACATAAAGACTAACAAATGGAGCAATAGAAAAGTATATGACATTCAAAAACAGACTCATACTTTTATGAGTTATTTCACTTTTGACAAAGCCACCAAAGAAATCCAATGGGAAAATGTGTGGGAAGAAAATTAATTTCCGGATTAGGTTGCTCAAACCCTGCACATTCACCATCAATGCCTGTCTTCAGGAATGGCCTCAGACTGGCTCCTGGGAAATGAGCTCTGATCCACTAGAATATTCTGAGAAGAATGTTTCTGTATGTTTGACATTCTGAGCTTAGTGGTATCAACCTGATTAAATAGTTTATACTTAAAACGTGATATAGGATAAATGCTGTCTTTGCTTATGGGGTCTGGAATCTAAATAGCTGAAACTGTTATGCAGGTGCTTCATGCCTTCATGACAGATCCCCAATAAAATTCCTGGACACCAAAGCTCAGGTGGGCTAATCTGACTGTTGAGATTTCACATGTGTTGTCACACATCACTGCTGGGACAGTTAACCATATCCATGTAACTCTGCTGGGAGAGGACACCTGGAAGTGTATGCCCTGTTTCTACTGGACTTTGTGCCATATATGCCAAGTACCTTCAGGCTTTGCTAATTTTTTTTTCTTTTTCTTTCTTTCTTTTTTTTTTTTTTGCTTTTAGGGCCACACCTGCGACATTCAGAGGCTTTGTTAATTTTAACGAAGGAGGATGAGAGGATATTCTGGGCTAGGTAATATTCTATACTTGATAGGGGTGGTTTGCATAGACATAATTATTTGTCAAACATAAAAATGGTACACTTAATTTTTATGCATTTCACTGTATGTAAGTTTTACTGAGAAATAATTTTAAACAAATAGTAAAACCTAGTTAATGCTATGGATACTGAAAATTTCAAGGGAGTCTGTGTGGATGTATGCACATTTTGAAATGTCTCAAGAAGAAACACAGAATAACAGATGAAAATTAGGATGGATAATTGGCTAGATAAATATATAAAGCAAGTCTAGTAAAATGTTAACACTTGACTCTAGGTGATGAGTATATGAGTGTTCAGTGTAAAATCTTTTCAACTTTGATGTCTAAACCTTTTTCCTAATGAAATATTCAAAAAAATCAAAACTGGAACAACAAGCACTCTATTTTTACTATGATTGTTGAAACTGAAGTATTGATCTCAATAAAGTTTCCTTAAGAATCTTTTTTTGAAAATTTTGTGTTTTCCCTATTGGTTTCATAGTTACTTTAAAAATGTCCAAGAAAAGTCATCTTCTATTGTTCCTATCATTTTGGTTTTTAGAACTGCCACTACAAATGGCTAAATAGTTAAAATTTGCTTTTTTTTTTGTCTTTTTCCATTTCTTGGGCTGCTCCTGCGGCATATGGAAGTTCCCAGGCTAGGGATCCAATCGAAGCTGTAGCCACTGGCCTACACCAGAGCCACAGCAATGCAGGATCCCATCCGCATCTGCAACCTACACCATAGCTTACTGCAATGCCGGATCCTTAACCCACTGAGCAAGGCCAGAGATGGAACCCACAACCTCGTTGTTCCTAGTCGGATTCGTTAACCACTGAGCCACAACGGGAACTCCAAAATTTGCTAGTCTTAAAGCAACAGTCTATTTTAGAATCTTGGGGTATAGTAGTATAAAATGTCAAGTGGGTCCATTAGTTAATAATAAAAAGAACTAGTTGCCTGTATGAGAACTCGGTAAAGAAAATGAACTAGAAAGACTGAAATAAAAAGTTCTCTTAGGCTTATTATACTCTATAATGTTCTCACTGTTCAGAAATAGTCTACTGGAATCTGGTTATATTTCATGATTATGCCATTATATTGTCCCTATTCTTTCTGTTTAAATTTTTACAACAACTCCTTTAAATATATTAGTTTTTATCACATTTTAATCTATCTCTATTTCATCTAAGCAACAAGATGAATGGCTAAATGAGCTAGATTTGACAACATTTTAGGCATATTCTCATACCCTCTCTTATAGATCATCCTAACATACACATTGGATTTCAATGAAATACAGTGCATGGTTCTCATGCACTGAAATTTGAACTTAATAAGAAAAAATCAAAGCCAGAGTAGACCAAGATAGTTAATGTGAAAATTTTAAATCTCATCAATGTTTTTGCTACCTTTATGGATAGCTGCTTGGATAATATGTGGTGGTTTCTGTTATTTTACTTGATGCAATATTATAACACATCAAGTTTGACACTGAGTATCACCAAGTTTCTTCCCAAATGCACTTTCTTTTTTCCATTTGATAGGATTAATGCTATAGATGACACCCTTACTATCCCCTCAGAATTTTTATATGAAAAATGAAAGTTTGTGAAGCACAATTATATATACACCTTGGTTCTTCCCAATTATTAGACCCATTTCTGTAATGCAGCACTAGTATGCACCTGGTGATTGCACTTTGCATGACCCATTCTCATACAATATGTTTTCTATTGTTTTGGGTATGATTATCCCAGCCTCATATTCTGAGATGAGTTCTAATTTGCATAAGTCACTGGGCACAGTTTTAATACTCTGGTCATAGTAATTGCTGTGAGGGAGTCCCAGATTGCAGCTCAAGTTACAGTTCTAAGGACGAGGAAAGAAAACTCTCTTATTCTTGCTCTGAATAGTTTGGTGTACAGCCGTGAGACTTAATTTGTCCTAGAAACTTTCCTACCAAAAAGAAAACTATCCTGAGGATTGAGCCAAAACACAACATAAGGTAGAAGTAATCAAATAACAAGAAATGGATGCAGACATATGATCAAGCTACGATTTAAAATTAAGCTTTCTCAGGATATTTTCAGTGATGTGCAACAATAAATTCCTCATTCTTCAAACACACTTGTGTTGGGTTTTCAGTTTGGGTTTTTTTTTTAAATAAAATCATTAAAATTTTAGCATATACTCATTGCATTGTGTGGTTACTCTTTATATTCATTTTTGCTATATTAAATTATGAGCTGCCAGAGACAAGAACCCATAACTTCTTCATCTCTATATCTCTAAAACCCAGCAAAGAGCCTGATTCAGATAAGGCGTCAGTAAATGCTTGTTTAAAAAAATAAGTGTATCACTGTGATGGTAATGGCCAAATAGATTTTTTAAAATCAAACACCCATTTTTTCCCATACCTGTGCATATATTGTTAAGCCTCATTATTCAGATTTATTTGTAACTTCAAACTTAATGCTCACGGTACTTTTGTAATACTTCTCAGAAGCTTGGAAAATTTTTAGTCACCAGATGTGCATGTGCCCAGCATAGGTCAAACAAGGCCACTTTTTATGTTCTTCTTTCAGCTGTCATGCAGGAATGACCAGAGGATAGAGATGGAAGGGACAGTGCAGAATAGTGCAAGTTGCTCCATTTCAGGGCAAGTTGGAACTCTTGACACCTGTTGGTGGGTGACCATAGGCAAGTCACTGAACATTTCTTACACTCATGTTCTCTTTTGTAAAATAAATTAAAAAAAAGAAATTGTGCATCCAGATTGGAAAGTAAAGAGTAAAACTGTATCTATTCACAGATGATAGGATGTTATACATAAAAAACACTGAAAATTGCACTGTGAGAACTAATAGACACATTCAGCAATGTTGCAGAAAACAAATTCAAAATTCAAAAATCAGTTACATTCCTCTACACTAACAATAAATATCCTGAAAAGAAATTAAAAAAAATAAGTCCAATTTACAAGCATCAGAAGAATAAAACACTGAGGAATAAACAACCAAGGAGGCAAAAGACTTGAATATGGAAAATTACATATTATTGCTGAAAGAAATTAAAGAAAACTCTAATAAATGGAGAGATTTGGTAAATCTTAATATCATTAACAAGATGTCAATACTACCCAAAGAGATCTGCAGATTCAATGCAATCCTTATCAAAATATTAACATTTTTGCAAAAATAGAAAGTAACAAAGTTGGACCTCTCACACATCCTGATTTCAATTTTACTGCAAAGCTATAGTAATCAAAATACAACAAAAAGATAAACTGACTTCACCAAAATTAAAAAAAATGTGCACCAAAGGACAATAACAAAAAACTGAAATGGTAACCCACGAAATGGAAGAAAATATTTTCAAATCATATATATGACAAGGAATTCATATCCAGCATATATTAAGAACTACAACATAATAAAAATAACAGAAAAACAAACCACCTGATTTAAATGTGAGCAAAAGACTTAAAGAGACATTTCTCCAAAGACATATAGCAGGCCAATAAGAACATGAATAATCACCAGAGAAATGAGGAAAATGCCAATCAAAACCATAAGGGGATACCAATTCACACCCATTATGATACCTATTGTTAAAGAAAATCAGTGTTGGTAAGACTGTGGAGAAACTGGAACCTCTGCATATTGCTTGCGGGGACATAAAAAGTGCAGCCATTATGGAAAATGGCATGGTAGTTTCTCAAAAAAATTAATGTGCAATTACCAGCTATTTCACTTTGGGGTATACACCCAAAGGAATAAAAAGTAGTGGCTCAGAGATATATTTGTGCACCCATGGTCATAGAAGCATTATTCACAATAGCCAAAAGGTGGAAGAGACTTAACTCTTCACTAACAGAGGAAGGGAAAAGCAACATGTGGTATATACACACAATGAAATATTACTCAGCCTTAAAAAGGAAAAAATATCTAACACATGCTGGTATACTGATGAAGTTTGAAAATATTTTACTGAGTAAAATAAGCTAGTTACAAAAGGACAAACATTATATGATTCCATTTATATATGAGATGCCTAGACTATTCAAATTCATAAAGGAGGAGGAATGGTGGTTGTCGTGGACTAGGGCAAGATAACTAAGAGTTGGTGGAGTTAGTGTTTAATAGTATGGAGGTTCAGGTTAGGGGAAGAAAATTTTGGAGATGAATGTGGTAATGATTCCAGGACAATGTGAAATTAGTTGAAGTCACTAAACTGTATGCTTAAAATGGTAAAATTTATGCTATGTATATTTTACCACAATAAAAAATTAATAAATGGGAAGAACAGAGGCAAATCCCCAGTGGAGAAAAATTCTAATTTATTTAGAAATCTGCCATCATTAGTGTCTACTCGGTAAGTGTGAACTGCACATACTGACGTTCTTCCAAAGGGTACAGTAGGTAAGAGAGGGACAATGAATAACTTTACAATGGAGAAACCTGACCAATACCACCTCAGCCAGGTGATCAAGTTCAGTATCAACAGTGATATCATATTGATAGCATGTAGGCTACTCATTTTATCTGGATAGGATGTAGTAAGAATGGCAAATTTCCTTTGTGGTCTTCCTGTCAAAAATCCATAACAAGGCAATCCATGAGATAATCATCAGATGCATCCCAGCAGAGGTATGTTTTACAAAATCCTTGATCAGTACTCCTCAAAACTGTGAATGTCATCAAAAACAGAGCAGGTCTGTGGCAACTGCCACAGTCAAGAGAAGGGAGAGCTTTTGACATGGGAACTGAATGTACAGTGATAATCTTGATGGAACCCTTAAATGGAAAAAAAAGATAGTAAAAATTAAACAAATAAAATAAATATGAATAAAGTATGGGCTTTAATAAATAATAATGTATTAGTGTTGGTTCATTAATTGTGACAAATATTTGTACTAATATAAAGTGTTAAAAGGGGAAAGTGGATATAAGGTACATTTGAACTCTTTATTCCATCTTTGCAATTTTTCTATGAATCTAAAACCCTTTTAAGATAAAAACTAATTTTAAAAAAGACGTGATAAAGACATCATAAAATGTTTAATAGAAATTTAACATATAAAATTCTTACATTTCAACAATAAAATGAAAAAAAATTAAAACTGGGGAAAGGTTATTTTCAGGGGAACTGTTTCAATTGATTTTTATTTTTTTCTGCATGAGTATTTTGGTGGGAGTTCACTCTCTGTTCTCTAACGAATATGCTAACATATTAAGCAGAACTCACATTTAACCAGGGATACTGAGACTGATTTCACCTTGAAATATTCAGCTAAAACTTTTCTATGAAATGATGTTGCTTTGCTTTATAGACTGTATTTCAGTGGATGAACTAGAAAGAAAAATAAAGGGTGAAACCATGAGTCTTTTTTTTTTTTTTTTTTTTTTTTTTTTTTGCTTTTTAGGGCTGCATCTGAGGCATATGGAGGTTCCCAGCCAGGGGTATAATTGGAGCTACAGCTGCCATCCAACACAACAGCCACAGCAACGCAGGGTCTGAGCCATGTCTGCAACCTATACCACAGCTCACAGCAACACTGGATCCTTAACCCACTGAGAGAGGCCAGGGATCAAACCAGCAACCTAATGGCTCCTAGTCGGATTCTTTTCCACTGCACCATGAAGGGAACTCCAGAAACAATAACTCATGATGCTCAGCTAAGAATTTAAATTTCAAAGTCTGCCTGACTTGGGCAAGTCGACTGCATAATCTGTAAATACACCGTAATAAGGCATTTGTCGGTGTGGTTTTTTGTTTTTTTGTTTGTTTTTTTCACTCAAAATTTTTCTTAAATCAAGTTCATGGTTCTTAATTGCTCAAATTCAGAGACTATGTATTATTATTATTATTATTGCTTTTTAGGGCTGTACCTGTGGCATTTGGAGGTTCCTAGGCTAGGGGTCTAATTGGAGCTACAGCTGCCAGCCTAAACTGCAGCCACAGCAAAACAGTATCCAAGCTGAGTCTGTGACCTACACCACAGCTCACAGCAATGCCGGATCCTTAACCCACTGAGGCCAGGGATCGAACCCATGTCCTCATGGATGCTAGTTGGGTATGTTACCTGCTGAGCCACAATGGGAACACCTCAGAGACTATATTATTTACACAAATTTGTTTTATTTTCTTTCTTACTCCTCTTTGGGAAGACTTTTGTGTGTTTCACTGAGTATTCTCTTTTGCTCTATTTATGGTTTGTATGATGAGTGGGAACAGGTCATAAAGCTCTGGGTTGAGACAGGACACAAATACAGTCTAGAATTTCCCCTAAATGAACATATCAGTATAAAAAAGGATAAGATTTGATGGCTGTGGACATAATGCTTTGTTTCAGATAATAAATTGTTATATTTTAAGTTCTCAGTAGGAGCCTCTTCATTTAAAAGTTAAATTGAATGAAATAGATACTGTATTTGTTGCTTACTTAAAAATTATTCAGTTAATGAGAGATGTTGGCAAGGGTTAAAGATCAAGGACTCTGCATTATTCATTCATGTATTTATTATGTATTTCCTGCCACAGTACATTACCCTGAATCTATGTCTTATAAATAAGAATTGGGAACCTTGTAACACACTGAATACCAATGTATGTTAGCTGCATGAAATGTATTACATGCACAGGCATTAAAATCATAGCATATTAGACTTGGGACCTTATAGGTCATTTAATCCAATTTTATCATTTTTCAAATGGTTTCAGTGGGCCAGGGAGTTGTGCAGAACTGAAAGGAAGACTAGGTTAAACATCTTCTCAAAATTCACAAGCATACTTGGTTTTAGAACTAGAGCTAGCATGTAGGCATCTTTATTTTCAATACAACACACCCTCCACTTCATTAGGCTGATAATTTGAAAAATGTAACAATTAATGTTACATCAGATTTAAATGAAAATTTTATGAACTCTGGTAACAAATAAAATATAAATAATCTGCACATCTATTTTAAACAACTATTTTCAAATACTATACATTATATTAAGTATAATTTGCCATTTTATATGTTAGTGCAATTGAAAGGAAACCCTAGTCTAGCGTAATGAGGGCAAAACACTTAAGATTTATGCATTTCAGGAGATTTTGATTCTTTTTCTTTCCATTATTCTTGTATCATAAATGTTTTCTTTCTTAAAAATAATAAATTTTGATAATATGTGATTCGATTTTGTGTAATGGAAGTGTATAGTCATAGTCTTCCCAAAGGTGAAAGATACGTAATTTCTGACACTTTCTTATGTATAATTAATTTTAATGAATTATAAGTATTTGGCAAAAGAAAAAAAGGATACAGCATAGGACAATAATTTATTTGGGGCTGGCTAAAATATCATCCTTGACTGTTTGTAGCCCTCTGCTTATGAATCTTCTCTTATTAATAGGCACAAATTATCTAAAAGCTAACATCAAATCAAATAAATAAAAGCTAACTTTAAATAAAGCTGTTAGGATAAGCTTGACATGTAGAAAGAAAAATGAATGGGAAAAGGCCATATACATCCTGTAGCATTACCACTGACCTAGGTTACTGAACAATTCATAGGTTTTCATTTTCTTTAATCATGTGGAACAACAGGGACAAAAAACCTATCTTTGTAATTATTGTATTTGCTTCATAAATTCCATGTTTTTGATTATTTTTTACTATGAAAAATGTCAGGTCTTGTAGTTTACTTCACTAATCTTAGATCATATAAACTGATATTTTAAAATAATAGTGATTATCATTAAAATAAGACATGGAACTTATTGAAAAGAAAAAACTGGCCTAAAATAGAGAACTAGCTATTACTGAAATGAATGTAGACTACAAATCAACTATTTAGGACACTACAATTTAATTAAAACCTATTGAAAGAAACAGTTACTAATTGTTCTTCAACTCTTCAATGTAAGTAATAGTCCTTCTTTATTTTTAGAACCAGTTCTTCAAAACTCTAGCAAAAAATGTTGTTTAAGGGTTTTTACAACTAGTAGACATATAAGTCCTAGAGATTTAATTTACAGTATAATGAATATCAACAACTATATTGCATTATAGTTATCAAACTCATTAAGAGACTATATCCCACTATCATAAAGAAATGAAAATTATGTGAATAGAGGTAGTAATTATCCCTACAGTGGCAATTGTATTAAAATACATAATGTATCAAATCAATGTGTTGTATGCCTTGAATTTACACAAATTTATATTTCAAAAAAAATAATATATACATATATAGTAGAAAAACCTATGACAGAGGTTCTGAAATAAAATTTGACTTTTGGAAGCAAATGAGAAATAAATTGTACCAGATGCCCTATATTAAGGTAAAATAATGAATATCCGAGCGAAGTTTTAAAATAACCTGGTTGATGAGTGATTACTGATCAGGGAACCAGTTAGGTAAGAGGACTTTTTGTTTAAACCATAACTCCTGCACTTGTTTTTGTACACTATTTGAATGTAAAGGGTCGATACCCAGGCTTCTATTCCCAGCAATGTGGCTGATTCAATGACTTGGAACACCTCTGAAATATACAGCTGAGCTCATAGAGGAATAAGTAAAATTCCTATTGGCCAAAGGAGAGAGGGTTAAGAATCAGAGCAATGAGAAAATGAGCTGACATTATGGTAGTGCCCGTGGCTTTGAGTCTCAGTAATCACAATCCTCAAGTTTTATTGCCCAGACATGGAAATGAAGAATGAGACATAGGGCCACACGTGTCCCCCTCATAAGGCCAGGGACTGTGATAGACTGTGACCTCAGTGAAAAGGTAGTGCACACACAGAAATAAATCTTATAAACAAAAAGCTTGGCTCTACCTATCCCCCCCCAAAGCTTTATTTCATTTTATAGTATTGCTATTTCTATTGAAAGTACTTACTGAAAATATATTTATTTATTTGTAGATTTCTGCCAAAATATACTGGATCACTTGGTTCCAACTAACTTTTGATAAAATAGAATTGTAAGAGGGCACACAAAGCAGAGTCTGAGAAAGGTAAGACTAAGTATAACATTGCAAGCCATTTTTGTACATTTATGCCATTTTTCATATAATAATTACACATGGAGAAAAGCAATTCAGAATGTTTTTGTAGTCAATGGTGGGAGGGAATCTCTTTTTATATGTGATGAGAATAAACCATACTTTTGATTGAAAGAATGGCTATTGTACATAATGCATCTGGAGCTTTTCACTTAGAAGTCAGATGTTTCATTCATGAATATTGCAGTCAGTGAATGTTAAAAGAAGGCAATGATTCTAGATTGGTAAGGCTGTACTAGCATCCTATTTTGTAGGGCATCTGTAATAGCTCTATAATTACCAGGGAATTACATGTTCCTACAAATTACTTGATAATTATACTTGATATTACCAAGTAATTCAAAGATTAGTTACTATGTAACTTACAATTTTGAGATCTCATTGCAACATATTTCTTTCCTTCTCTATTTTAAGGGTTTGTTGATACCCTAAATAGTGAACATTCAGAGTACATTTCTAATTATTTTTAGGTTACTTCACTATATAAACTTGTACAAAAAGCTAATATTTCTCAGAAATAACAAATAAATTTGAAGGGATATGCAGTCATTTATCTTCATACTTAATTTGTATTCATAATATATTTCAGCATTACAATTCCTTTCATCTAGCTGGTTTGGTGGGACGAGCCAGAAATTTCTTGTTTAAAAGAAATTTCTGTTTCTTTTAAACCAAAATGATTAATTAGGTAAATAAATATATAGCAGATCAATGCTGGTCACTCTGACTAGTGTGAGGTGATATCTCATTGAAGTTTTGATTTGCATTTCTCTAATAATTAGAGATGTTGAGCATCTTTTCATATGCTTTTTGACCATCTGTCTTCTTTGGAGAAATGTCTGTCAGGTCTTCTGACCTTTTTTTTTTAATTGAGTTGCTTGCTTTTTTGATATAAAGCTGTATAAAATGTTTGCATATTTTGAAGACTAATCCCTTGTCAGTTGCTTCATTTGCAATTTTTTTTCCCAGAGAGAGACAAATATCATATGAGATCTATGATATGTGGGGTAGACCCTCTAAAAGAAAGTATACAATAGAACTTACAAAACAGAAGCAGACTTAAAAATCCCAAAACCAAACTTATCCTTACCAAAAGGGAGATGTGGCAGGGGGAGGGATAAATTACAGGGGTGGGATTGATATATACACACTGCTATGTATTAAATAGACAGGTAATAGGGACCCACTGTATAGTATAGGGACATTCACTCAATAATGTGTAATAGCCTATATGGGAAAAGAATCTGAAAATGAATAGATATATGCATAACTGATTTACTTTGTACATTTGAAATCAACACAAATTTGTAGGTCAACTACACTCCAATAAAAATTTTAAAAGTATTCAGTAAATTGATATAATTAAATATTACCTTGTGTCTAAGAACTTATAGTTACATGTAGATAGATAGCAAATCTTAAGGATCAAACCGTAGGTCAATGAGGTTACAAAAATTCAATAACATTTATTGTCATAGAACAATCATAAGATTTTAGAAAAAATGCAGCTAATATAAGTGTAACTACAGAGCACTAAAATGTGTTTGAATATTTGTGGGTTTGTGTGTGTGTGTATGTGTGTGTGTGTTTTGCCTTTTCTAGGCTGTTCCTGAGGCATATGGAGATTCCCAGGCTAGGGGTCTAATCAGAGCTGTAGCCGCCAAAACCACAGCAATGCAGGATCCGATCCACATCTGCAACCTACACCACAGCTCACGGCAACGCCAGATCCTTAACCCACTGAGCAAGGTCAGGGATTGAACCCGCAACCTCATGGTTCCTAGTTAGATTCGTTAACCACTGAGCCACAATAGGGACTCCATTTTTTTTTTTTTTTTGTCTTTTTAGGGCCACACCCATGGCATGTGGAGGTTCCCAGGCTAGGGGTCTAATTGGAGCTGTAGCTGCCAGCCTTTGCCAGAGCCACAGCAACGCGGGATCTGAGTCGAATCTGCAACCTACACCACAGCTCACGGCAACCCTGGATCCTTAACCTACTGAGCAAGGCCAGGGATCGAACCCACAACCTGATGATTCCTAGTCGGATTCGTTAACCACTGAGCCACGACGGGAACTCCTGTTTGAATATTTGTGAGTTTTAACAACCAAGGAAGAAAAAAGAATTACAGAATGTTTGATATCTTATCCCAGTTAAGTGTCAATTAATATTTTATACTGGGATTATGAGATACATAGATAGTTGCTTGCAAGGAGGCAATACACTGAGAAAGAGTGGGCTACTAGCACTTCACCTTTTTTCATAAATGGAATAAGAATCACTTAGTTCAGAAAATAACTGGAGGAATACAATAAACCACATATTGTTCACTTCAGGCCTTATATTAAAATTTATTTAGATCCAATCAAGATTTAAACATTAAAAATAATAATAGCTCCAAGCAAAAGACAAAGAAAGTAATAAATGGACTTTATAATTATCATGGAATGGAGAGGTTATGGAGGAAAAAATAAATAAAAGACCATAAAAAAGTTAAAGTAATACAGTACTCTCATTACCCATGAGAAATTGCTCTTCTAATTAGGGCTAATTTCCTAAATATAAAATGAACTTTATAAATCAATAAGAAGTAACCTAAAATGTAACTGAAAAAACTGAACTGAGGACATGAACACATGGTTCATAGCAAAAGAAATGTTCATGGATAATAACCCTAAAGAAAGATTCCCAATTTTCTCCATAAAGAAATGAAAATTAAAGCTCCATTGTCCTGGCCCTATTAAATTATCAAGAGGTAAAGATTTTGATGACAGCAGGGTTGGGAGGTTGTGAATGTCACAGCCAGGGTCATGACAATGCAAAGTGACTCTACTTGTTCAGAAGACAATTTGTTGCTACCCATTCACTTTTAAATGTATATACTAGCAGTTTTTCCTTCTAGGATTTTAATACAGGGAATTACATATGTTCATAAAAATGTCTCTACAAAAATCTTGGCTTATCATAGTTTATAATAAACCCTAGCAATTTTGAGATGTTTATCAATTAGGCACTAAATTATGTCATACCAATTTTTGGAAATATATCAAAAATAAATTATAAAAAACACATGCTAAGTGAAAATATCAAATTGCAAAATTTTATTATAGTACTTTCTACTTTTATAAATATATGTGTATATATGCATATAATATAAACATGAATATATATTCCTGTATATATAGAAATATTATGAAATGACATACCAGCAAGTCATCAATGATTATTACTGTATGGTAGACCTGAAGGAGTTGAAATTTACAACTTTATGTATGTTATGTTTTTCTATGCTCCATATGCTTTTTATCATGAGCCTATATTGATTTAATAATAATAGCAAGGGTAATTGTTTGTAATAACTATCTATTATTGAATGAAAACCAATGAATGCTGTTTGAAGGATCTGGCAAGACAAATTGTTGTGGAGTTAATACTAGAAGGAGTTAGACTTTGAATTCAAAGAGGATTCCAAGAGTTTGAACCTGAGCGTGTTTAACCTTGAATGGCTGTAATAATAGAGCCACTTTGAAGACACTGTAAAATTAAGGCTATCACTTCATGAGAAAATTTTTCATTCTCCTTTTTGCATATGGGATTTGACACAGCATTAAAAATACAGGTCTGTAGCTAGCACCTGGAAATAGTACTATGGGTCTTGAGTTTGGATTAAAATCTCTTCAGTTTGAAATTAAAATTGTGGAAAAACTAGAAGACTGTAAGGGAATAAAAAACATTGACATGTCATTTACTGTACTGTATTGAATATTTCAAAAGCCTTAAAAACAAATAAATTATCATAATTTTGGATTTCTTCAAATTCCATTACAAATTTGAAAAGAGAAGATCAGAGCATTGGAGTAAAAGTTTAAAACAATCACTTGTGATATCTAATCTCAGTAAAGAAGACATTAAGGCATGACTGTGTTGTTTGAGCTGTTATAAACCGTTCCATGGATTAATGGGGTCACAGAATAATTTCAGGAACCAAGGAAAGGGTGGCATCTATAGTTAGACATGGATCCTTAGGGTGACTGCATTAAGGGGGAACTCAAGGGATGGTCAGGTCAATCTTATGCCTCATTGAGGGCTTTGACACAGAACCGATTCCACATATAAAAAAGAATCCTGATTTGAATAAGCAATAAAACATGACATTTCCAAGTAACAATAATCTAAGCTATAATCAAATAGAATGGGAATATCTATATGGAAATTGATAGTTTTTAAATGTTCATAGTCTAAAAATTTTCCTCTTGTGTTTACGCTTATCTTCTTTTATGCTCACCTGTCACCCATGTTTTGGGAAATGTTTTGAAGAAGAAAATTAAGATTGCTCCTGAAGGTAATAGAAAGCATTCACAAGTCAGTAGTAGCCAGAGGCTGGAGAGTCTCAAGCTAAAACAAAATTACTGGTTAGAGAATGTAAGGTAAAAGGCAATCTTTCAACAAAAATGTATACTTACTTTTTGCTACAGGCTGTGTGCACATGAAGTCAGTCGCATGTGAATGAAAGCTACAGGAGGAAGTGGTGTTTCTATTGCTACATTAAAAAAAAATTGTACCAAACCTAAAATATTTGGTCGTTGTTTTAGACTTGAAGGTGGAAAAGGCCTGAGAGCAGCAAAGAGAGTGTTACTGGAAGTTTAAAAGGCAGTGAGGAAATTATTGACAACTGGAAAAAAGTGACACATAAAGCGGCAGGATTTTGGCAACAATGTGGTCTTTGGTAATGTGAACAATTAAAAAATATACCTAAGGAACATGTGGATGTGGCTTATAAAGATTTCCAGGCAGAAAGTAAAAAGTGCCAAATACCTCTTTTAACTGTGCATGGTAAAATTTGGGTGGAGAGAAAGGGGTTGAAGAGGAAACTGTCCAGTTTCAAGGAAAATTTAAGATACATTGAAGAGAAAAAAATCACAGGAAGTATCTCTAAGGACTTGCTTGATTGCAAATGAAAACTATTTCCGATTTCAACTTCTCTAGCTGGCAAATCCTTCTCAAAGTTAGAAATTGCTTTGGGGCAACAATGACACAGAGGGTGGGTCTAAGAGCTCAGAAAGTAGAGAAGTAAGTGAACTACAACCAACTTTTGGGGGCAGAACTGGGCCTTTTCTACACCCAATTCAGCTCTTTAAGCAGAGAGATTTGGTAACAGATGTCTGCCTCTCTGGTACTTCGCATCAGTAACTGTTGCATGTTTTTCATGTTCCTCCTTTTGAACAGCTACTATTACCGCAATGTAACCACCTTAACTACTATTTCTATTATTATATAACAATTCCCTTCCTTATAAATCTTTGTCTTTTTAGATTCAGCATCCTAATTCTCTTAAATTAGATACAGATATAAACAAGTCCATTGCCCAGGTATGGCTTATGGGCATGCTGATCATTACAATTTTGTTGAAAATGTGCTTCACTTGGGAGGTCTTTGTGACTTCGGAGATACCATTCAGTTATTAAGAAAAATGATTAGTGAATTGACTTTGAACAAATGCAGTTATATTGTTTTGATAAAATGGGTTTAATGTGTGGCCTAAATACAATCCTCAAAATATCTGAATGTTGTCTTTTGAATGGTTATTACCCTCTTCTTCATATTCATTTACGACAAAATTAAACTGACATCATGAGAATTTCAGAGTGACCATAAGATCTCTGATCAAGGGCTTAAAAGGTAAAATTTTCTTTCCTTGGCACTTTTAGATGGTTGAATTTTTCCTAGAAGCAACATGTTGGCATACCATTCATACTTAAGGAAAATTCTGACATAGTTACAAAGCTATAAATTAAGTGGGCAAGCCACAGTTTAAAAGGAAGACAGTGAACAAAATAAGGACCCCGAGAAAACACTAATTATATGATAAATTCTTAGTGTTGGGGCATGTGATAATGGAAATAAAAGTTCTAAATGCTTGGAAGAGAGACTTCAATAACTGATAATTTTATTGCAGTGATATTGTCATTTAAAACTACATAAATCAGTGAGCTATATTTTAAGCTTAATCTGTTCTGTTTGATTTCCAGTCTACATACATTGTACAACTTCTTGCATAAATATAGCATGCCAAATAAAAATCATTGCCAAATCCAAAAACATTGTTCAGATACAACAGGCTAGCCACCATTATACTGCAGCAGTTCCCTTAAAGAACAATACATCAAATTTAATTTTTGCTATTCTGAAAACAATACAGCTTTATAATTATATGTGCTGTTCAATCATTTTCATCTATATTTTTGCCATAGAAATTTCAGAGGATTTTCAAGGATTTGTGTTCATTTCTGAAACTAGATTTTCTTAATGGCAAATTTTAGTGTAACTTTACAGGTAGAATAAAGTTATCAACATAAATTTTTCCGCATTTTTAAGTAAATCAGAGATAACTATTTCAAAACAGCAAATTGCTATACATTCAATAATAACACATGATGATTTGCAAAGACTTCTAGCTTTATGTTAAACACCTTTACTGTGAAACTTTAGTCTTTGAATACTTTCACCTGTTTCTCCTCTATGCTTATGTAGAAATTACTGAAATACTTTCTAAAACATTAGAAAATGCTTCAAAGACATTCAGCTACTGTCAAGGGGAGGGATATATATAGCCAGGAACCATCACCCAACATCCTTCTAAAGACTTGTCAAATCTGTACATAACGAAGAGATCATTTCTGCATTATAGGCATGAAAATGGTTGTAATTAACTTCTCAAGCCCAACCGCATGGTGAGAGGGATAATTATGAAAGAATTCAAACCAATCTCAGCTTAATTATTCTGCACACGGATGGGGTGGGGGCATTTCCAATAGCCTCCTGATGTGCTATTGGAACCAAAGCAAGCTTGATTAGTACAGATTATGTCAGGTTCTTCCTCCTCCAAACAGTTATATTTACTCTCAAAGTAAAATTGAAGCGGTAACCTTTGTGAACTTACAGAGCTACATCAGAGCATTTAGTTTAAAGGTATTTGACAGAGAAGAGTGGGTTACAGATTAGGTTGAGGTTATACACCTTGGAGAAGATATTCTTAGACAAGGATTCAAATCTGATTTGACAACAATGGCAACAAATTAAAACGTGTCACTGTTTTTGACAAGTTTGATACTAAAAGGCCTCTTTTACTTGATTTGTGGCATTGTAGTCTTTAGTGTGATGAGGAGAGAAGCACAGCAATTTCTATTAAGAGAGAACTATACATGTGCCATTATTGTTATTGTTATTAACCTGAATATCAGTGTATTTCTGATCTTTATGATTTTAACTTATATATTTTTAAAAATTAGTAAAACCTGTTTTATTCCTTCTTTTACATCAAAAGAAGATTATTTTGTACACCACTGTTATTGTACTGTGGTGCACAAATACGTACAATGGATGGAGCACACAGAATGAAGTGATAGGCACTGAAGAAAAGGTATTAAAGGGTAGTTAGTTTTAAATGAGTGCTCTTGTGAAATGCCTGGTACTGACCTTGCTTATATGACTTTTGCTTATATTGGTTATAGGTCTTTTATAATATATTTTTTCTTTCTGTTTTTTATCTAAAAAGGATTTAAATACTTATCAGAAAATACACCCAAACATATAAAAACAAGGATCCAAAAAATACATCATGTAGAGAGGAGACTACTGGGATTATATCTACAGATAAGCTAAACCTGTTTACCACAAAAAAAAAAAAAAAAAATCTCAAATATAGCTTCCTGTAAGTCTGAGAAAATACAAAATAAGTAACATAACCCTCATCTGATTAATAGATATGAGATGCAAAATATTTGTGATATGTAATTCTGCAAGGAAACTTATATGTGGAATATTAAGTAACCTACCTTATGCCAACTTTTATTTAAAGAATAACAGCATGGAAATAAATCGTCATTTTATTTAACAATTATTCTATATGTAATGGGATATCTATGAGAATGTTATATAGACCAACACATGGTTTTGAGACATTTTATTTTTTAATATTCTGTACCTCAATTCAGTTTTGTTTTAATTTCTAATTCTATTTATATCAATATCAATAGACAGTTCAGCTACTGTTTTTTCTGTTAGTACTGATGAAATAGTTACATTGAAAGTAAACTATGTGATAGTCTGAAATTATTTTGAAGGAAATGAGAGGATTTATTATCTTATGATTGTATTGATGTATGAATTATATGATGTTTAAATGATAATGTTTAACTGATTTAAGCCATTGTTACTTATTTTTCAAGTCTACACTTAAGAAAGGTTAGTTTATATAACTAGTAGGTGCACAGGGCAAAAGCTATGGGATTAGCTGTTTAATAACGGCTGCTGCATAAATGGTTATTCTTAGTTATATTTTTTCCTCCTTCTTAAATGTTTTGCCTCTCACTTCAAAGGGTACTCCAAAATTATTTGGCCCTAAAATGTCTAAATAAATGGTTCTAGAAAAATAAACCCTAGAAGCAGAATTTCTAGTGTTAGTTTTGAAAAGACTGGTGACAGCAGTGATCATTTCTTCATAACAAACATTTCTTGGTGGCTTATTAAGGACAATGATAAATATTTTGACCAAAGAACAAAACAAAACAGGATCTCCAAATTGAGCAGAAGATGAAGGAAAGAAGAAAATGTACTTTTCAAATACCACTTCAGTAGCAAAAGGAAAATCTAATACTTCAGTTTTAGCTCAAAATCCCCACAAAGTATCAACTAGTGATACTTCCTAAATTCAAACACTACTAATCACATCACAGGCACTTCTTGGGAATCTCTAAATAACTTTGATGTTGAGAAACAGAACTATTATAAATATGGGGTATACTCTCACTTAAGGAATCCTGGAGTTATAAATCTGTTTGTAAATATTTACTCCAAACTACTTATTATTAGATTCCTCTGCCAACCCTGCCAAACTGTGTGCTTCCACAAAAGCAGTGTCTGTACTTTTTAGGGAAGTGCAAAATGTCTTCAGTGTAGCAAATCCAAATGATAGTTTATAAATATAATTGTTGTTCTTAAAAATCTTAACAAAGCAGCAGCAAACTGACAAAATTGGAAGAGTGCCTATGGGTGTGTGCATGTTTGTATCTTAGTGTACATGTGTGCACATTATGTGTGTTTTCTTAATAATGATCAAGTTGATGACAAGGACCATTTTAAGTCTCTCTTCTGACAGAATCGCTCATTTTTTAAAAAAACTGTAGTAGGATATTTTTGCTTTATAATCAGAATTCAGTTGAATGGTATACTTATTTCCTGATTTGGTTTTGATAATTTTCTGGAAATGTAAATTCTTCTTGCTGGTTGTTAAATTAATCTGCCACTAGGAACAACAAGGATGTATTGTATATAGCACAGAGAATTAATGATAACTTGTAATAACTTTTAATGGACTATAATCTGTAAAAATATTGAATCACTATGCTGTACACTTGAAAGTTACACAATATTGTAAATCAACTATACTTCAATAAAAAGAAACCCTGTCATGTAGTTAATAAAGGGTCCCAGAGTTTGTTATTGTGCTAGGCATTTTTCTGTTTGCTCTCAGATCTACTTTTCTTCCTAATTGCCTCAATGGGGGCTGATTCATGCAAACTAGGTTTTCCCATCCTCTTTGTCTGCCATTGAGATGCACTGGCAAGAGATTGGAATGGGCAGGGGTTGGGGAGAAGGCAGATCACTTCTGCCCATTTCTCTCTCTGCATTAGTGACATCCTGAGCAGTGGCTCTTTCTGTAGTCCCTACTCCCTCCAGCTGACTCCCTGTGCTTTTGCTGAGGGGCCACAGATCCTGCGCTCAGGTCACCTTGTCTCCCCACTTTGTCCTTCCATCCCTCAGAGTGTTTGCTGCTCTGTGTTTGCTTATCTCTGGATTGACTCACTGTCCACTGTTTGTCCTTCTAGCATTTCTGAGGCATATTAGTACTTAAATTCCTATCTTACATGTCTTTCACTAAATTATTTAGTATTCTTTTTTTGGTTGCCTTTTTGGACAGTGATTTAAACTACTACTATTTTTTGATGGTGGACAAAGGTAATAACAATTTAGGGGAAAACGCATGCATTAATATTATGTTTTCCAATGATTTATGCAAAACAAAGACAAAAGAATTAGTGAGAATAACAAAATCTGGTGATAATACCTCTAGACATAAATTTATGATCACTGTTCTGAAATAGAAAGACCTAGCCAATAAAGTCAGCTTCCCTCAATCACAGCTAGAAAACAGAATGAAAAGATCTACAACAAAAATTTAGTAACTACTTTTTAAAATGTAAACATATTTTATATATTACACATTAGTAAAATGCAATCCAAAATAGCTTATTCAGTACTGCTAGGATATCCTAGAATTTGTCCAAAAAAATGCCCAATATCTGTTCATTTGCAAATATTCATAAACTTCCTTGAGTCATACAGGTAATATTGCATTGAAAAAGATTTAAATGTGACATTCCTTCAGTTTTTTTCTACAATTGACACAATTTATAAATCTCTAGAATGTTTTTCTTTATTATTAAGCACAACTTCCTGCAAATAGCAGATTTTGGCATTTTGATTTTATGGGATATCTCCATTAAACTGTAATTTTTAAAAAAGATGAAACAAGTAATATTTCTTTTTAAGGGATTTTATCATTTACTTCACTTTCTCCTGGAGTATTTTCTTCTTAGTTTTATGGCAAGAGAAATTAAGACAAAATATTTTCTTTTCCTGTAGTCGTGTTGCCTAGAAGTGGCTCATATTTAACGTTTATTCTTTCACCTTGGACAATCTGACAAGGACAAATGGTTCATATATCAGGCAGTACTCTGAACTGCGAGGTAAGGCTCTCACACTTTGTGTACACAGTGTCCTACAAAGGTGACTATAATGACTGTAATACATCATCAGAAAATGGGGCTGCAGAACAGGGTGAATCCACATCCCAGGAAGAAAGTTTATTTATTTCTGCTGTTTTGATAGGAGCTGTTGGAAGCATTTTTCTAATGGTCCTAATGAGTCTCTGAAGACCTTGCCTCTTGTCTTATTTCTTACAGTACCTAAAAATAGAAGTCAGTGTTTGTGTAGCAACAGAGCTAGATAAATAGCTTCAGGAGCATTCAACCAACCATGTTAATATTTTTTTTTCCCCCTGAATGGACTGTGGGAAAGTTTAAGCTTACATTTTACTGTAATCCCTAATATACTCAGGAAACACCAACGGTTGATATAAAATATATGTAATATATGCTAAAACTGTGATTCCTATCCTTTGGATCTTAGAAGTACAGAGCTTCCTAGCCGTGACCAGAGCCATTCAGCTATATTTTAATCCTATCCTCTGCTTATTTAGTATACTCACTACAATGATCTCTGAGCTAAGAATGAAAACAACAACAACAACAACAACAACAACAACAACAAAAAACCTGATCCTGGAGAGAAAAGTTTTGTTTATTACAAGAGTATTAACCATATTCCTGGCAATTTTATAATTTTGGAATGTGCAAAGTATTTTATCTGTATAGATATTTTCATAATTCTATCTTTAGCTGGAAATTATATTTTATAATTTCTTAAAATTAGGAATAGAAGCACCTTGAATTCAAATGAGATTGGGACAATGCAAGCAATGATTCCAGGGAACCCTGTTAACACGGCAACAGGATGGGTGACCAGAAATCAAAGCCAGTCATTTGTCACCAAGTGTCTGAGACCAGAACACTCCATCCCAGGAAGGACTGGGTCCTCAGAAAAATATGCTTCAATCTTAAAATTTGCATAAATTTAATTTGGAACAGAGAGGACAACTTACTGAAGTATTCTGAGAGAATAAACAGCTAAAATGGTTATGTATTTATATGAATAACTAGTCTATTTCTTTGAGTAGAGTAAAAGTACACCTATATATTTATATAGACCTAGTGGCTCAGGGACTTGATCAAATCACTCAGCATTTCATATTCCATCCTTTTTCTACTTCTAGAGGGTATATCACGAGTCACATTTTCTCCTTCTTCTATTTCTTTGCTCATCCACTTGCTAATATTTCCCCATCTTTTTCTTGTCTTTCTCTTCTGAACATTCATCTATATGATTCATTTTCTGTTAAAGGGAGCATGAAAATTACTTACAAACTTATTAGTGATATTATAAAAACAACATTTTCAATGTCCACTGAGCCCCTGAATACATCAAATAAAGCACTTGCATCCCTACACCACGAAAAAAGAAACTGCATACAAGAGGGAGTGCTTTTACTCCTCCCTCTTATCAGCATGAGTGGACATACATTTACCCTTTTAACTATGTGACATAAATTCATTCATTTCTAAATATACACTGAAGGTTTCAGTTTATATCTCAACATCATATTTTAAGTGAGGTAAATAGACCTATTTTCAAAGTAACAAAAGCAAAACTGAAATTCCGCTAAAACCATGATGAAATATACAGGCTTTCCCCTACCAAAATTTGAAACTAGGAGACTGTGGGAATTCTTAACTCCATAAGTAATACCCTATTTTAAAATTTATTTTAGCAAGTCAGTAAAGATGTCTAATTTGACCCCCACTTAAAATTTTTATAGAGTTACATATAAAGTGAAAGATTTTGTGTTGAACAAGAAAACACAATATGGATAGACATTAAAAAGAGACAAACATTGTCTTATCTCTGAGTTAATTACATGACTGAATCTAGTCCTAAAGAATCCAAATGACATCTCATTGAATTTGAAAATAAAAAGATACAAGAAAAGCATTTATCTGCAGAAGACTTAGAAACTTAAGTTAATTACCCTTGAATTTTTCCCTTGCATACATAATTTGAGAATGGAAATTACATATGAATCTTTTAAAATTTCTTTAAAATGTTATCTATCATTGAAATATATTGAAACTTTCTAAGCTGAATTTCCATGAGCTGCCTGATTATAATAAATCGCTTCTACTACCTCATTTTAGTGAGCAGGACCATTTATTTTACTTAACATGGGTGAGTAATTTACTCTCATGCTCTATATTATTTTAAATAAATTCATGTTGCAAAAATAATGATGATGATTATTCTTATTACATATTACAATGTGAGTAGAGTATAACCAGCTCATAACTCTTTCATTTAGAATCAGTGCCATATAAAATATATGCAAGGATAACTCATTACAAGATTTTAAAATACGCTAGTCTCCAAACCCCAGAAATCTATCAACTCTGCTAATAAATCTGCAATAAGAGGAACAATATTTTCCTTTGTTGTATATCATTTACAGTAATAATGTTTTCTTTTTATTATCCATCATTTATAATAGAGACCACGTATTTTCCCTTCAATCACAAATCTAAATAATGTGGTACATTAATGACTACTTTATCACTTTATAATACAAAATCAGGTGTACCCCATTTAAATAACACAATGAGAAATCAAATATTTATTAAAAACCATGTTCTAATATATTTTAAATGAATAAACTAAAATAGCAAGTTCACACTTAAGAGAACAAAGGATCATTACAAAGGAGGAGAAAAACTGAGTCCAAAAAAAAAAAGATTTTGCTATCAAGTTTTTGAGAAGTGAATAATCTGAGTAGAAGTCATATATTTAAAGGTCATGGAAAATATTTTGATATGCTATTTAGATGCTATTTAGCATATGCCACAGCCACAGCAACAGTGGATACTTAACCCACTGAATGAGGCCAGGGATCAAACTCACATCCTCATGGACTCTATGTTGGGCTCTTAACCCACTGAGCCACAACAGGAATTCCCTCTTGAAAGTTTTTTTAAAAAGTCTTTGCTTGCCTCCTTTAGGACAAGAACGGTTCATGAAAAAAAATGAATAGCTGCATTTTACTTCACCATTAGCCAAGACCAATATCCTTTTCCATAAATGAGAATAAAACCATCCACGGAATTCTTTGTAGGATGATAGCCAGGAAATTTGTTGTATTGAATAGGAAAGGGAAAGGAATTGTTTAGGGTGACCGAAGAGTGGATAACTAGGAGTAATGGCATGAAATGAAGTGAAAGAAAAACTAGGCTGATTTTCAGATCAATGTTCTAAAGTTTATTAGGCTATGCAACACTCTCCCAAGGGAAGTGGTGAAAGCCCCATTATTTCAGTCTCTTAAAATTAACCAGGCAGAATACTCCAGGACATAATGTAAAAAATAATCCTGTATTGTCAGAATCAGATGGAAGAGATGATCTAACAGGTCTTTTCCATCATTAATTTCCATGGTCATGAACTAGTGATTGTGGATGCAATTAGCACTGTTTAAAGGAAAGTGCAATTTCAATACTACAACTAGCTTCCCTGGAGCTAAAAAGCCTGGCCCTAATTCAAAGTAAAAACAAGGAGAGGAGGACTGGAGCCAAACCAAAATATACTTAGAAGTGACAAAAGAAGGAAATTCTCATGTTGTCAGTGCTACTACACATGACTGTTTAGTTTTTTTTCTTTCCTTTTTTCTTTTACAAAGAAAACTTTGGTGTCAGTCCCAATATTATTCTTTTTCATTCATGCATAATCTCAATTCACCGATTTATTTTCAAGTTCAGGGATAATGAGTGTTTGGAGAGTATAAGACTTGACTGGTTAGCCACTTGAAATTTGTTCAGGTCTTCATTCTTTCCATTTGTATGTTATTTTATCAAGCAATTTCCAAAAGACTCAAGATGCACAACTGAACTCTCAGTGATATATGTAAAACTAAACTGACTGGAGCAATAGTGTACAGAATTTCTAACTCAACCAGCACCCATACTATCTGTACATGTGATAATTCAAGTATTTAATTTTTTTCAAGTATCTGTGAATTATTTTTATTTTCTTTTTTACCATGCAAAAATGAGAGAAATGAAAAGCAGCAGCTCCATATTATTGACTCTAATTCTGAAAATAATTTTCAAAATAAGAATCACGTTTGACTATCATACTTTCTAGAAGCGTTTCAGAAAAGCAAAATGAGCACTGAATTGCAAAGAAATTTCCCAAGGAAAAGAGAACCATTTTCGTATCAGTAAGTTTACCGAATGCTTATGAAAAGCCAGAAAAAAATCCTTAATTTATTATATACCTTTAGTAAAAAAGAAAAGACTGGCCAATTTTTCCCCTAATTCTCAAAGCAGAATGATTCTTATGTTTTTGAACTCCCCTGCTATTACTAAACAACAGTCTCTGCCTTCAAAAAATACACATTTTAATGAGGAGGATGAGGTAAAAACATGCAATTGTAATCAATAGCTTAATAAATAAAACTATATGTGACAAAGATTAATTTGCCTGACTGGTTCAAGGACAGAGCCACAGTTTGCTAATCTGTGACTCTGTGTGTGTGTGTTATGAAGATGTGAAAAGGCATTTCAGCAAAGTTGGGCAGATGAACAATTACATGGAAAAAATGACGTATACAATATGTTTGGGAAATAACAGCTGTATGTTGTAAGAGAGGCGTTTAGGAACCAGTGGTAAGAAAAAAGGTGGAAACAATAGAACAAGGATCCTGAATATTATGGATACCATTCATTGGCAATAGAGAACCATTAAAGTACTGGCATTATTCATTTGCCTGCTTACCTGGGCATGACCATAGTCAAATATACTTACTGCAAAGATTACTCTGATGGGCAGAATGGAAAGAAGAGGTTGCTAAAACCATGGCCATCAGTTGAAAGGCTAATGCAAAAATGTATACAGGAGGATGAGTATTTTTATTTTCCCCAAGTTCCTCAGAATTGAATTTGGCCCCCAAAAATGCCCTCTTCCCCAACAAAACTAGAGAATACTACCAGATCTTAAATACATATATGAGTTTTCCTTTTATGATTCAGAGGAGACAAAATGTAATTAAGTTGAAATAGAGAAAAGCTTGTCCATGTCACTTATGGGAAAACCAACTGTGGCAGAATTCCACACACAATGGCAAGCTGAGTTTTGAGAGGCTCTCACATGGAAGCAGAGACCACCCTGTAATCTGAGGTACTAAGTACAAAAATGGTCTAAGGAATTTCAGCTGCCATGTGAATTTAACAGGACAAGAATGGGATCCAGTGCATTTGCTCCACTAATATGAGCCTAGAAAACTGAGAGGCAAAGCTTGGGAGACCACAGGGGGGCACTTTTAGTGAAAGTAGCATCATTCATTATCAAAAAGAAGCACCTCAAAAAAAAAAATACTTCTGAAAGAGGAAAAATGTATTTTTATATGATCACTTTTAGAAACTTCCTTTTTCAGTCCCATTTTCTCTGATGGCAGGAACATGAACTTAGCTACATGAACACTACCCTCAGAGAGCCTGTATACCTATGGGCACCTTTAAAGGAACACTTTTTTAATCATTTTTGAAACCACCTCTATCATTGAGTAGTACCTAGGCAAGATTTTTTTTTTTTTTTTTTTTTAGCAGCGGCTTTACACATTGATGATTTATTTTAAACTTTCCAACTCACCTTTATTACAAACACTGGAACTTTCCCAAAGCCTTTTACTACAGAGTAAACTTTACTACAGGGGATGCTTAAACAAACATTATCAGTGCAGGTATTTATACACATCAGGTGTTTCTACAGCAAGTGTCTCTGAAACTATTATCAAGCAAGTTCCAGTATGTCTAATACCACAGATCATTTATGTAGCCTCTCTATGTCCAAAATAGAATATACATTTTCCTAAAAGTTTTCTAGAATCTACTGGCACCTCATTCACCTCAAGATGACCTTGAATCCCAAGGTTATCAGAGAACACAGAAGAGAAAAAAAATAAAAACCCTTTTACAAATTTCTCAACACCCACGTATAAACTTCCCTTCGCTTACATTCATCTTCCTCTCCTTTGTTCCACTTGCATTGAAAGAAATATTCTACGTGCATGCGGAAGATGTTGCATTTCACAAGATACTCAGAGCTAAATATGAAGAGAGAAGGGCGTCTTCAAGGACAAATACTTCCACAGTACAGGCAAAACTGGGGCACTCTTTGTGCCTCAACTGATAATGTTCCCCAACTAACTCTCTTGACATGTGAAACTTTACTATATGAGATACAAGTGAATTTAGGACAAGATTATGAGCTATTACACTGGAGAAAGAGATTTCTTTCAAAATTATATGCATAATGTTTCCATTTGAAATGGACTTGTTACACTTGAAAAAAGCATTATGATGTGTCTTTTTTCTTATAATCCTGGGATTTTAAAGAACAATAAGATCTCTCAAGAGATGAGAGTCATAATCATCTTTGTTTTTACCAATTTACAGTCACACATCTGAGGAACCCGATTACTACAGGATAGTGCTAATCAGCCTCACTCTGCAAAGCAGGACTTGTTCTTCTAACCATTTCACAGGACAAGGAAAATGATCACTAGGGATTAAGTAATTTTACAAAGGACTTGCCTGTCTGAATCCATGAAAACTTGAAGTAAACATTTTTAAAAACTATCTTTTTTAGCAAGCATTTTGTGTGTTTGCTTTATGTTCTGTGCTTTCTATGTGTTTTCTTTACTTCTCCTGGGAAGTAGGTATGATTTTTCTGTCTTTCCAGATAAGAAAACTAAGGTTGAGTCTGAGTAATCCTGGTAATAAAGAGTCCAAGAAAGCCCTTAGCAGATCACCATCACTGACCTGGTCAAAATCACCATAAAGAAGAGCTGCAGGCTTGGCCGCAGCTTAGACATCATCTCAGTGACTGAGCAGGGAGGAGAGGGACCCAGCTGTCACTCACCACCGAGTCTTCCTCAACTTTGGAAAACCAAGCCTGGCACCAGAGGCAGAGGTAAAGTGCAGAGGAAGCAGTAGATTAGTGACCTCAAATTCATGACATTTTCCAGTAGTATCTACTACAAAAATATTTAATTTATAATCAAATTAATGATGGCTCTGGGAAAGCTATTTTTTGTGCTTAAGACTGCCATAAGCAAAGTAAGTCAGGAAGCAACTTTGGGGTACAGGTAGTGGAGAAACTATGTAGTTTGATGTGACTGAAGGGAACTATTTACAAAAGCAGCTATTAACAGATTGCGTTCCAGTTCAAGGCAGTGAATAGGCAGTGGATCACAACCATCATAGGTGTTAACCACACCAAATCACCAACCCCACGATGACAATGAGAATGGGAGAAAGGTGAATTCAAAGACTGGCCCCTGGAAAGCAACCCAATGATGGCACCCTTACGGCAGAGTGGTGATTGTCACCTTGCTGGGGGTGGAGTCACCAAGAGCCTGAATCATGATATACCAAGCTTCCCCAGGCAGTGATGGAGCGTGCTGACAACTATGGTTAAGGTAAAGGAAGTAGATCAGTTAGACACTAGGGTTGCAGCCTCTTTACCAATGACAAACTGAAGAGGGCATCAATAAAGAGAAGGAGTAAAATGGAGAAAATGAAACCCAGGAAATGGCCACTTCAATTTTGGTACTGCTACATCTTCAATTATCTACACAGACATCCAGAAAACTATAAATTACAAGATGACAGAGGGAAGAAAGGTAGCACATTAATCATCTGAAAGAATTTTTAGCCCAGAAAACCCTAAGCTCTGCTACTCAAACTCTCATCCAGGTAGGAACAGCATCATCTCCTAGGACCTTGTTAGTAATGCAAAAAACTCAGGCCCCACCTCTCAGCTACTAAATCGGAATCTGCATTTTGACAGCATTCCTAGGTGATATGAATACATGTCAGGCTTAAGAAGCATTGCCTTAATTCACAACAGGGCAAAGTGTTATTAGCATCAGATCCACCAGATGAGCAAAATACATCTGCTCTGAGCCTGTGCAAGGGATTACTGATTAAATGCTGCCTTAGCAAATTTAACCTCATCTAGTTTATTATTCAACTAGAAGTAATTGACATAAAATTACTGCAATAAGATTTGAGCTAAAGGAGATAGAAAGAGCTCAACTCAGATGTTAGAAAAATGTTTAAAAGTATAAATTTGTAAAGGTTACTATTGTTGAAAGTCTTCAGTTGATTTGATAAATCTTAAAAATGAAAAGCAAAATAATGATAATAAATATGGCAAAAATAAGAAAATTATCACTTGCCAACTAAAGAAAAAATACATGCAAAGCAGTAACACTTTTGTCATACTTGGGGACCAAATTTTCCCTTAGGAGACAGACTCCACAGATGTAAGACTTATGATATTAGGTTAAATAAACAAACAAACCAAAAAACCATGAAATCTTAATTTGAATTGGAAATATTGTTTTGAACTCATGATACATATCTTTCAAATGTAATATATTCCTTAGATATAAAAACTAAATGAAATGTTTGATTCTGACTGGATCCTAGATTTGAAAATAATTGCTATGCAGGACAAATTAGAATAATTGAACTGGCAAATGTTGAATATGGGATCTATTTTAGAGAATACTATTTTATCACTATATTAAATTTGATATTTCTAGTATAACTATCTATGATAATATTCTTACTTATAAAAGATGTACGGTGAATCTAGGAAACGTACAGAATATGTTGTCATATGTAAAAGCAAAGATGTCATCAAAGACAGCTGGAGTTGCATCATAAACTCCCTTGACAAGGTCACACAAGATCAAAGGTAGAAAACTTTGAATATTGACAAGAATAGCCACTGTAGTATACTGAAACATAACATATATAACTCCATGAGTTTAAGATATAAAAATACATTTGTTTTAATTCCCATTTATCACTCTTAGAAAATATCTAGAACTAACTTACTGTTTAAAAACTGGTAAGTGAAAGAAAATGATCAGACATTTATCTTGACAACTATATCACAGATAACCAGAAAAATTATTGGGGATGTTTCTCTCTATGGAAAGACTGTAGCTAATTAACAAAGAAAAAAACCATGGAAAAATACCTTTTTTTTTTTTCAAGCTTCAATGAAATCCTGAATTTAGGCAATGATTATCAAATGCCACTGGCATCAAAAAACCAAAGACAACTAGTTAATTTGTATCATTCTAGCCAAAATTATCTAACCTGAATCTGGTTCCAGTTCCAAGAATGAAAGAAAGGAGGGGAAGAAAGGAGAGAGGGAGGGAGGGAGGGAAGGGGAGAAGAGAGGAAGAAAGAAAGGAAAGAGAGAGAAGAAGGAAGGAGGAAGAAGAAAAGAAAGGAAATGATAACTTCCTGAGTACTTGCTATGTACTTATTGACTAGATAACTAGAAATGCCTGTATTATCTATGAAGCAGTTTTGATGTTGACAAAGCAGTTTTGATGTTGACAATATTTGGTAATATTATCAAATATTATCTAAAATGTGATAATATTATGTCTGGATTTTTTTAAGGCACCTTTAGATTTTCACCCATTCTCATATACAGTCAAGGTGAACAAGCTACAATTTTTTGAGAACTTTGTTTAAAATTTGCACTATAACTTTAAAAATGATCTCCAAGTGTTAAAACAGTAAGCACCTATAAATAAAGGACTTAAATAACAATAACAGTAATACCAACAACAAAATCAATAGTGGGAGTATACTAAGGATAACTTTTGAGAATTTAGTCATTGGAGAAATGAGCTAGGCCTTTAGAAAAAACAGTTATAATGAAGTAGTGTTTTAGGAAATGTTATAAAGAAGTGGTGAGGGAATTTTAGAATTAATATCAAAAATAGGTCAAGTTTGGATGTTCGATAGAGATAAAATACAGCCCATTTAAAATGTTTGATTGGAATTTTACACAGAGAAAAGTTACAAATGATAATTCTCTACTTTTCATGAATTTTCACAAATGTAACCAGCACCCAGTTTAAGAAACAGAAAATAAGTACTACCCTTGAAGCTATTTTCCTGAAATGGATGAAAGGAAGAACCAAAAATGGAAAAGCAGTATGATATTACCTTTAGTAGAGGAGAAAAAGAAGAGAGAAGGAAAGGAGGAAAAAAATGGATGGAAGGATGGGTAGAGGGAGGAAGAGAGGAAGGGAGGGTGGAAAGAAGGCGCTGAGGCACAGAAACCCTAAAACATCACCCTATCCCTGGGGGACCTCTGAAAAACTACATTTCTCAGAGAACGGAGGGAGGATCTGAACTGGATGTTCCCACCCCTGCTCAAGCTTCTCTGCAGATGCAGCACCAGCAGAGCACGGAGTCAGAGTGACAAACAGAGAAGATCCCTGTTGGTTCGGACTTGCCTCATCCAAATGCAGTGGGGAAAGATGCAGCGCAGCTGAGTCGCAAGAGGCCTTGAGTGGAGCTGGAGGGAGTGGTCAGCCCTTAGTGCCGAGGCCAGCTTCTCAAGGTTGACCGCAACAAGGAGCTCCTGAAACACATCAGCAGCTTCAGGAGCACGAGGCCAAGACGGAGGAGAAGATGAAAGAGCAGCTGGAGCGCATCCTGGGGTACAAGCAGAGCCAGGACGCAGCCAAAAAGAAGCTGCAGGAGAAGGAGGTTATCTTGGTGGAAGCCATTGAGACCATCAGTGCTTTAAAGGAGAAGATCTCGAATTGCCGTGGCGCGTGATGAATCACGAGGTTCAGCTGAAGTAGGTGGAAGCAGAAGCTGGAGGAGCAGCTGGACTTGCAGCACACGCACACAAAATAAAATAAGTAAAATGCAGGAAGCTAATCAGAAATGTTAGGAATTCGAGGCTGGCCAAGGAGCGAGGGCAGACCGGCAACAGAGGATTGAGGACTTGGAGCAGAAGTGGTCCCTACAGAAGCAGGATGCTGCGGCAAGTCTGAGCCAGCGTGGCTGTTCAAAATGGCGGGGAGCTGAGGGAACTGAGGTCAGAGAAGACTTCCCGCGGGAGAAGCCGTAAACCAACCAACAGGCTGCCCAGCCAACAACCGGAGGGGCTGCAGCGACGGCTGGGGCGTCCGGAGAAGATGCATGGATACCTGGTGAACCTGGAGCTAGAGAGGGAGAGGCTGCTGGTGAAGCTGCACCACTGGCAAGAATGCACCAGACCATAGACTTGAACATTGGGACCTGGAAAAGACCTTTCCATGTTCATTGTAGAGCTGCCGCAGAGGAAAGGAACAGCGCCATCACCGCAACGTCAGCCAGCTGCTGGAGGAGAGGAAGACGCCAGAGAGCCCGGAGGCGTGGCCTGGGGTCCTGCTGCGGAGGAAGGTGAGGAAGCCCAGGCGAAAAGAGGGTGATTTGGCGGGAAACCGAGGCGGAGGGCAAGCAGCACCCCGCCTCCGCTCCTTTCTCCTTACCCCAGCTCTGTGCTGCTTGGTCCTAGATGCACTTCTGCCCCTCAGGCTCATCTTGCCTTGGAGAGCCTTTCTTCCACCTTCCTGCCAGTATTTGAGAGGAATATTTTTGATGCTATGACTTAAAATTAGGAACCTGAGAAATGGTGTTAATTGCTTTCTTTAGCCCTCCAACAATGAATAGAATTGCAGTTCTTGGTGGCTGAGGGCAGGACTGGATTGAACCTAGGATTGGCATAGAGAGACCCCTTCTTCCTTCTTCAGGCCTGTACTTGCAGCAGGGGTGGGTAATAGGTGGTGCAGGCAACTCCTGATTTTCTTTGCCAGTCAAATAACTTCTACGCTTGTTTCCTACTCCTCTACCCATTCCGAAGGCCCGCATACCCTGTCTTCCAGAGCATCCCTGTCCTGTTACCTTCCTGCAGCATAGGCGCTGCACTGGGGCTGCAAGGTACACACTGGGCAAGTAGCCTCCTTCCAGCTGTTTTCTCCAGACTCGCTTGATAGTGACCCCTTTTGTTACAGAAATTTGCAGTAAACATGCCAATAGGTGCATACTCATTTTGAAAGCATATGTGTGACCCACAGTCACACGATTAAATGTTAAATAACTAAATATTGAATACTTTTATTTTGAACTTTTTAAAAATAAAATTATGCGATTTTTAATGTTTTTTATTTTTAATTGAAATATAATCAACATATAGCATTATGTTGGCTTCAGCTGTATGTGTAATGATTCTGTTTGTATCTATTTTGAAATGATCACCACAGTAAGTCTAGTTAACATCAGTCACCATACATAGTTACAACTTTTTTTGTGTGAGAATGTTTAAGATTTCTTCTCTTAGCCACTTCCAAATAGAAAATACAGTAGTATTAACTCTAGTCATTATGCTGTACATTACAATCCCGATGGCTTATTTGTCACTGGAAACTCATACCTTTTAATTGCCTTTACTCCTTTGCCCAGCCCCAACCCCTTGCCCTGAGGCAACCACCAGGCTGTTCTCTGTATCTGTGAGTTTGGTTTTTTTGTTTGTTTGTTCTTTAGATTCTAAATATAATAGCGATTATACAGCATTTGTCTTTCTCCCTCTGACTTATGCATAATGCGATCAAGGCCCATCCATGTTGTCACAGATAGCAAGATTTCCTTTTTTTAAAATTGCTGAATAATATAATTTCTATAATTGTATATTATATATATGTTATACATACATCACATTTTCTTTATCCACTCATTTATTGCTGGATACAGGTTGTTTCCATGTCTTTATGATTGTAAATTATGCTGCAGTAAACATGTGGGTGTACATAGCTTTGAGTTAGTGTTTTTGTTTTCTTCAGATAAATACCCAGAAGTGGAATTGCTGGGTCATATGATAATTTTATTTTTAATTTTTTGAGGAACCTCCACGCTTTTCCATAGTGGTTGCACCAATTTACATTCCCATCAACAGTTTACATGAGTCCCTTTTTCTTCATATCCTTGCCAAAAGTTTTTTCCTCTTGTTTTTTAATAATAGCCATTCTGACAGGTGTAAGATTATATCGCATTGCAATTTTGATTGACATATCAATGATTAGTGATATTAAGCATCCTTTAATGTACCTGTTGGCTATCTGTGTGTCTTCTTTGGGAGAATGTCTATTGAGAGTCTCTGGCCATTTTAAAATCCGATTTGTGTGTGTGTGTGTGTGTGTGTGTGTGTTGCTACTGAGCTGTGATGCCTTCTTTGTATATTTTGGACATTGATACCTTATCACATATATGATTTGCAAATACTTTTGCCCATTCTGTAGGTTGCCTTTTTATTTCGTTGATGATTCATTTGCTGTGCAACAGCTTTTTAATTTGATGTAGTCCCTCTTTTTTACTTTTACTTTTGTTGCCTTTGCTTGTGATCAAATCCAAAAACTATTTTCAGTGCTATTGGAAAAGAGCTTACTGTCTATCAGCTATATGTTCATCTAGGAGTTTTATAGTTTTGGGTCTTACATTCAAGCCTTTAATCCATTTTGCATTAATTTTTGTGTGTGGTGAACGATAGTGGTCAAATTTCACTGTCATCTGTCAACCTTGACAGTTTCAATTATTTCTTTCCAATTTGTATCCCTTTCTTTTTCTTGTTTAATTGCTCTAGCTAGGACTCCTGATACTATATTGGATAGAATGATGAGCATGAGCGTCCTTGTCTTGTTCCTGATCTCAGAGAGAAAACTTTCAGCTTTGCACCACTTATATAAGACATAGTAGGAGACTAAAATTTAAAGTGCAATGGCATATCCCTAGTCATTCTTAAGTAGGGTCATGCTTCCACAGGGGTCTCCATGAACAAATAATGCTATCATTTACCTGATACTTCTTTTGAATCACCTTCCACCAGAAACTGCTAAAAATCCAAAATGTTCCCAATGTATCAAAATGTTTCAGATTCAGCCATCCATACAACTTTGATGTTTCTACAGTTTATCCTATATGCTTAGTGAATACATCAGTGTACTCATGAGTTCTAAATCCTGGTAATTAGCATCTATTGTTACCTGATAGCCATTCATGTTTCTAAACTTTTCCCTAGTTTTTCTAAACTTGCACTGATCTAAACACCCAAGCACTTTCCTCAATAACAGCAGACAGCTGTTAATTTAAATATACTTCACAAATCCTGAGTGGTTACAAATTCTTACAATCCAGGAAGGTGATTCTGATTTAATAAGTAATAAACCACACAGATTTCCACCACCCCCCCTCCCCCGGAAAGCCCTTTAAGTAGGAAGATGAACAAACTGGCAAGATGTTTTCTTTTACTCAAGTGATAACCTTGAAATAAACTAAAAAGTTACCCTGCAAAATTGATCTAAACTGAGGACATGTCATTTTATCACTGAGGTTATGAATCACCTTCCCAGGATTTGATATAACAAAGATTGCGTGTACCTGAAAAATCTGCTTGATACAATGAGAAGGGACACTAAGCTTCTCTATCTGTTTGAAAGCTATTTGCGTGGAAGTCTATACATTGGAAATTTTTTCATTTCTAAAATGCATTTATAATTTTCAATAAGAATAAACTGTTAAAAACTCCTATTACAATGGGATTTTAATGCCATAATTTCATGCCACTTTTTATGAGGTTAAAAATTAACTATATATCTTTCAACTAGCCCTTTTAAATTTGAAAATGTTTTTCAAAAATCTATACATCCTAAGCCTGTATAACAATCTGCTATGCCCATAAATTATATAATAAAGTTCCTTGGTAATAAATTACATCATAATTAATGGTACCAGAGTGCTCTCAAGAAAATAAAACTGGATTTCACCAATTTGATTTTTCATTGTTAAAAAGTGATAAAAATTATATTATTTGCTTAGATAAATACATGGTGATTTTCTTTTTAATATATACATGTATTTAAAATGATGCTCTAGGAACAATATGCATCTTATTGTTCCTTTAAAACCTGCAATAATTGGTCCTTCATTATAGATCATTTGAGTCCAGATCTGTATTCTATTGGAGTCCAGATTAGAAGCAAATTCAAGTGGATTCTTCCCTATTCCCTTTGGGGGCTAAGCTTCCACTTTGCGTACTGTTATAAAAAAGGATGCCCAAGTTTTTCAGAATTCATTAAATTATTAATGCACTAAAACAAATTTTCCAGGCACAAAAAGGCATTCATCACATCAGGCTGAACAATTGGTGGGCAGTTGGCTGGATGCTGGCCAGAGGAGAGTGAAAAGAAAAAAAAGTGCATATTGGCCTTGAGTTTGTTTCCACACAGATTCATGGTACTCTGACCTGTCTGACCTGTCCTATCACATCCATCTTGTTTACCAGTGTTCAAGGCCTCAGCTTTCTCTCTCAAGTTCCCTAGAACTTGAATTTCCAAGGCACTGGTGTCCCTGCTCCTTCTTTTCTGTTACTTCCTCAAACATTCATCAATTTCTGCTTCTGAAAAACTCTTCTTAATAACATGCATTTGAATCCTTTTGACTAATGCAATATACACAGCTCCCCATCTACCTCTGTAATAGGTCACTCAAATCTAACTACACAGGGTAAAAAAGAAGAGGTATATGAAGTACAGTTTAAAAAGAAGAATGGCTTGGGTAGGTGTTGTGGGCCAGGTTCACCCTCTGGCTTGGGAACAATCCCTGGTCCAGGAACTTCCATGTGCCCTGGGCACGGGCCAAATAACTAAATAAATAAAAATAAAAAGAAGTGAGAATAAGAACAAGGGAAAAGTACACAGATTAATATTCTGGATATATCCCAACCAAGTTGTTAAATATTTTAAAACTTATTTTACAAAAGCTATCTACTTAATAAATCTATTTTAAATATATATAAAAAAGCTATCTTATTTTATATATTTTTAACTGAAGTTAAGAGGAAAGTCAAGGACAGAACACAGGCAGTAGTAGAGCCAGCAATCAAACTCAATTCTGTCCAATTTTAAACTTCTTTACACTAGACTCAATGTTTTTTGTCAGTCCAATTCATTTCACTCATACCACAATAATAGAATATAAGAGTAATTAATATTTTCATACCTTTCATTTATTTTTTCTCTCCGACAGCTCACCAGGATGACTGGAATTTTAGATGACATGTTCAGAAAAATTTTACTCTATAGAAAGCAATCTACATTAGTTTTAAGACTGAGATTGAAACAAATACCCTCAATAAATGAAATATATAAATAAATACAAATAATACTTATCCTACTCAGACAAAAAAGCATGTAGGACTTCCAAGTTTAAAAATAAAATCAATCTGCAAATGATTCCCTTAAATATGGAAGGAATTTGCAAAATAAGATAGGGGTTAGTATATGAGATGACGGTACAAACATTTGTTTTTCTAGTATATTAAAATAAAATGAATATTAAAACAATATAAATCAAATTAGCATCTTCAGATGTCTATTTTTTCCTATTTTACACATTTTACACTTGTTTTCTCTTTGCATTGAGAACCGTATTGAAAGGAGAGAATAAAATTTCATTACACGTATTTTACCTTTGCCAATGCAAATGACTTAGTGTGGTATTTATCTTATTAATCTAAATAGCATTAGGGAAGGAAGAGAAATGAACAGAAGAGATGCACAATTCTGATTTCTGAGTCTGCAGATGGAAATACTTATCAAAGAGTATAGTCTAACTGTGTGATGCTCTGAATAGAAATAAGGGAACAATGCATGATTTATTAACTAGGTTTATTCTATGAAATGAAATAATGTAATTGCTATGTCAAACAAATAGAAATATGGTGATTTATTCATTTAGTTGCATCTTAGAAATATCCTAATTCTTTTTTTTATATTTTATTTTATTTTGATGACAATAGTTCATATTCTGAGGGGGGAAAAAGAAAAAGAATCATAAGCTATTTTCTACAAATGACTTTAAAATTCTCTTTTGGACTTTATAGATTTATTTATAATAAAGCTAATTCCAAAAAGGATCTATTAAAGTGTTTCTAAGTTTATGTTCATTCTCAACCACAGAACAAATAAACACTTTTTAATGCAACATATTTTAGGGTCCAGTATTCACTAAAGTTAAGCAACGTGATTTACTCTCTTTTATGCTTCCAAATTGCTATTTATCTGAGGCAAGATGTTGTAATGAGTCTTCTGTAGTTCTTGACGACAATAAGCTCTGTGCAGGAGAAGGCCCCCTTATCTGGTTCACTGTTCTATCAAGGAAATAGCTTCATCATTAAATTTCCATGTCTCTGTATAAAGAAATTAATCTACTAGTTAAATAGATGATTCTAAAAAACAACAAACAAAATGCTAACCTACAAAAAAGTAAAACAAGCTCTGAGCTAAAATCAGGTTATTTGACCTCTTATTGTTGCCTCCCAACTTTCGTTTATCTACATATTTGCTGAGATAGGCTTTTTTACTTTTGTTTCTTCTCCAAGTGCTAAATAAGACCTTTATTTTACAAGTCTCCATCCACTGGTCATCACTTTGCAAAACTATGCTGTGTCATAGTTAAGAGTTAATTGGTTTGTAAACTCTGTTTTATTTAATCATTTACTTTTTGCTCTCCTTCTGTCTTCACTGTCAATCAGGGATCAATCTTAATTTTTCCCAGGTTATAGTTAAAGTTGTCTTGTTTGATGTCAAGTCAACCACATATCAGATCTCAAAACTAACACTGTACATTCTGTCATCTGATTCTATGCCTTTTTTGCTGTCTGAAATGCATTCACTTTTTCCATTTATTACATGGCATCTTATTTCTTAAAAGTGCCAAATAACATTTTACTCAATGCATTAAAGTCATTTATTTAAAAAGACAATTGTAAACAGAGCAGTTATTATCAAATATTCCTATAGGTGTTTCTTTAAGTGACCATTGTACCTAGAAGAGTCAGAGAAAGAGATGGGAATAGGGGTGGGGGCATCAGAGGAGGGGCAATGACATCTCAACAAGGGAAGCAGATTTGAACCAATCTGACAAAGTTCAGTTACTTCACAGCTGGGCTATGACTAGATATGGCTATGCCATCATGGTGTCCTCTGGATGTGTGTGTGTGTGTGTGTATGCATGTTTGCAGGGAACAATGAAGCCATAAATCAATCTTTCTTTTCAGCTATACAAAAAAACCTTAACAATTAGCCAAAAAGGAAGAAAATGATAGGTATGTTTCATGTTAGTCTTATGTCTCTTGTAAGTAAAATTGGCAAACAAAAATATATACCTTTTCTTACCTATGGTTTAGGATTTAATTCTCTGAGGCCAGGAATAGCAGAGATAAACACTTACACTTATGTGTAGCTTGTAAGACTTCTAAGTGGACTAAAACTAAAAATATAAACGACATTTAAAAAGGAATTTCTATAGAAAAATATGTGACTACAAGAATTCCAAATAATTTACATAGGTATCCTACTCTGAAGGAAGTAGAGCATAACTCCCCACTCCAAATGTGTGTGCTGTGCAGTGTGACTTCCTTCCAAAGACTACAGTATGGAAAGAGGTGGGGGAATTAACATGACAGTAGATTAATCCTACAAATACACACTAACTACCTCAGCCATGCAATAAGGTTAAATCCAATGCTGATAAATCATATTGATAGCATGTATTTTTTTTCTTTTTGGCAACACCACAGCATATGGAAGTTTCTGGGCCAGAAATTAAACCCACATCACAGTTGTGACTTGCACCAGAACTGCAGCAAAGCTGGATCCTTAACTGCTGTGCCACAAGGGAACTTCCTGTAGAATGTATTCTTGATATAATGTAATAAGAATGGAGGTTTTCCTAATGGTCTTCCCCATCAAAACCCATAACTAGTTTAATTATGAAAAACCACCAGACAAGTCCCAATAATGGGATATTGTGCAAAATACTTGACCAGTACTCTTCAAAACTGTCATGGTCATCAAAAACAGGAAACATTTGGGAAACTGTCACAGTCAAATGAGTCTTACCTTTGAGAAATGATGACAATGCAGTGTGGTATTTTGGATGGGATCTTGCTTCAGAAAAATGATATTATGTAATGCTAAGAAAATCTGAAAAAATTAGAATTAATAATAATGTATCAATATTGGTCCTTTAATTATAAGAAATGTACCATCATACCATAGGTGTTAATAGGGAAAATAGATGTATTTCTATAAATATAAAGCTATTCTGAATTAGTTTGATTTTAAAAAGCAATATTATAGTCAAATGACAAATTACATATTTATTAATTTCATTCACTAAAACCAATAGATATCACTTTGAATTTCATTCATGAAAATATTTTTTAGTGATTATCCTTTTTTTTTTCTTTTTTTTGCTTTTTAGGGCCACACCTCACACCTGTGGCATATGGAAGTTCCTAGGCTGGGGGTTGAATCGAAACTGCAGCTGCCAACCTATGCTACAGTCACAGCCATGCCAGAGCCAAGCTGCATCTGTGACCTGTACCACAGATCACAGCAACACTGGGTCCTTAACCCACTAAGCAAGGCCAGGGATCTAACCTGCATCCTCATGACTACTAGTCAGGTTCATTACTTCTGTGCCATAGTGGGAACTCCCTCAGTGATTACCCTTTTTGAGATTGTTCAAATGTTGACCAGATTAGAAATTTATATACATACGTATATTTATATCATATATTCTCAAATATTCCACCTAAGTTTGATGTCAATGTATACAAACCAAAAAAAGGTTCAGGTGAGATTGTGTGTAGGAGTTTACAAAAATATAATCTTGTTCCCACCCTGCTTGCTTCCATTTTCTTATTTTTAGGAGAAAGACACAGAGATATCAAATCAGTTGAGTGTGATAACAGTGAATATTAATTGATGTCTACTATATACCAAGCACTTATCAATACCCCAATAAAAATAATACACTTTACACAAAGTCTTTCCTCTGTTTTGTTTTTTTGTTGTTGTTGTTTTGTTTTGCTTTTTAGGGCTGCACCCATGGCATATGGAGGTTCCCAGGCTAGGGATCGAATGAGAGCTGTAGCTGCTAGCCTACACCACAGCCACAGCAATGCAGGAGCTAAGCCACCTCTATGACCTACACCACAGCTCATAAGGCAACGAGGGATCCTTAACCCACTGAGCAAGGCCAGGGATTGAACCTGCGTCCTCATGGATACTGGTCAGGTTCATTGCCACTGAGCCACAATGGGAATTCCTCTTTCCTCAGTTTAAAAATGACAAAAAAACATTTATACTCTACAGTGTGATTCTACTATGATAGTAATAAAGGGTCATGATGGGAGGACACATCAAGCCAATTAAGCCAGTTCTGGGGTGAGATGGGGGAAGGGGTCAGGTGGTCCAGAATAAATAAAGTAAAATATACGAAATTCAAAAATTATATTGGTGTTAGCCAGATGAACTGGTTGAAAATTATTTAGGCAAAGAAGAGAACAGGTAAAATTCCAGGAATAGAAGCAGAGCTTATTTAGGGGCTATACGTAGTTCACTAAGTCTAGAATATAAAGGATGCATAAGAGAGATTGTGAGGTCGAGGAAAGAGATGATACAGAAAAGGTTTTTCAATAGTTATTGAAGAACCCAGGTTTTACTTTCATGGCAATGAAGAACAGCTGAAGAATTGTACCTTCATTTTGCCTTTCTTCCTACCTTTGTTCTTTTATTCAATCATCAAAGAGTAAGATGAAAGAGAGTAACATGAAAGAATTTCCTTAAAAATGAATAAACCACATACCTAATAGAGTGGCCAAAATCCGAAATGCTGACAACACCAGATGATGATAAGTACGTGGAGTAACAGGTACCCACATCAATTGATGGTAGGAATGCAAATGGTAGAGCCACTTTGGAAGACAGTTCGATGGCTTCTTATAAAACTAAAGACACTATTGCTATATTATCTAGAAACCGTGTTCCTTGCTATTTACCCAAAGAAGCTGAAAACTTAAACCCACACAAAAACGTATACGTGAATGTTTATAGAGGCTTTATTCACTTGGAAACAACAGAGATGTTCTTCAGTAGGTGAATGCATAAAGAGACCATTGCACATTAGTGCAGTGGAATATTATTCAGAGCTAAAAAGAAATGAACTATTAAGTCATGAAAAGACATGGAGGGAACAAATGCATAGTCCTAAGTAAAAGAAGCCAATATGAAAAGACCCTGTACTCTGTGATTCCAACTAGGGGACCTCCTGGAAGAGGCCAAACTATGGAGACAGTAAGATGATGGCAAGGGTGTTGGAAGGTAGAGACGGTTGAATAGGAGGCATATGGAGCATTTTTAGGGCAGTGAAAATAATTTATATGATACCGTATTGGTGGATCGTTGTCATTTGACGTGTGTCCAAATCCGTGGACTCTACAATTTCAAGAGTGAACTGTAACATTAATAGGGACTCTGGGTGATAACTAGGTGTCAATACAGATTCACTGACTATAAGAAATATACCTCTGTGATGGGGAATGTCAGTTGTGAAGGAAACCGTGCCAGCATGGGGATGGGCAGTATGGAAAATAAAGTCTACTAAAACAAAACAAAACAAATAAAAAAGAGTACCAAGGTATTTATCTCCCAGGATATATAAGAAATCTCTGGAGTTCCTGGCATGGCACAGCAGAAATGAATCTGACTAGGAACCATGAGGTTGCGGGTTGGATACCTGGCCTTGCTCAGTGGGTTAAGGATCCTGCATTGCTGTGGCTGTGGTGTAGGCCAGCGGCTGCAGCTCTGATTAGACCCCTACCCGGGGAACCTCCATATGCTGCAGGTGTGACCCTAAAAAGGAAAAAAGACCAAAAAAAAAAAAAAAGAAAGAAATCTCTATACTTTTTTCTCAAATTTTCTGTGAATCTAAAACTGCTTTGAAAATAAAGCCTTAAATGAATAAATCTGGCTTTATTGTGGAGAGTAGATTTAGGGGGTAGAAAGACTGGAGGAAGTATGGCTAAAGAACAGTTCAAGATTTAATTCAATTAATGACTGAATCAGTCATGGTCTGAATTGAAGGAGCTGCTAGCCATGAAGTGAGAGGAAAATAGGGTCAAGAGATCTGAAGAGATTTGCAAAGATTTAGTAAGTCACTGGTTCCCCTCAATGTTTTATCCTCATATAGGGAATAAAAGTCAAAGTCTTGACATAATTTACAAAATCTTTAGTGTACCTTTTCCTTGCTAATATATCAGGCTCATCTAATATATTCTGTATAACTGTGATATCCATGAATGCTAATTTTCTTTCTGTCTGTGAATATGCCCAGAAGTGTATATATGTACACGAGTTCCATCTTCCTCCTGGAATAGACTCTGTTCCTTCATCTGTGCATGGGTGACCTCACCTGGCAATGATCATTCATCTTAGCTATCATCTCCTCAGAGAGACTGTGTTCAGTAATTCCTCACCCACTTTCCTTTCACACACTCTCTCAGCACTCTTATTTTCTTCTTTGAAATCGTCACTGTCTGAAATTATTTTGCTTGTTGATTGATATACATCTATGAGTTCTTTACTTCACTAGCATGTAAGTTTCATGAAGGCAGAAATATTTCATGTATCACAGAGTCCCGGAGATGATCAGTAAGTATTTGTTAGTGAGTGTATGAATCATAGGAGATGTAGCCAGAGAAAGGGGAGGCAAGAATGACTCAGACTTTTGGCTTTAACAACTGTTTGAATAGCAAAGCAATTAGCTTAAATGGCCAAGGGGGATGAGTAGGTTTGTGGAAGAGTAAGATGAATTCAATTTGAAATGTTTTCAGCTTGAGGTGTTGATAGGACCACAGAAAAGAGATGTTCACTTGACATTGTAGATTTGCCTGGTTTACAACAAAATTTTAGACTTGGGATACATTTGAATAAGATCAGAAAAATCATAATTGCTCATCAAAGTTAAAGTTTGATTGCACTGATGAGGGAAATGAAATATCCTTATATTAAATAAAGTTACTGTCTGATAAGAGTAAATTTGAGTTTTCATTCCAGAAACTAATAGTCAAAACAGAGAAAACATTAGTGAGCTAAGAGTCTCATTAAATTTTTATTTGGGGAGTTCCTGTCATGGCTCAGTGGTAACAAACCCAACTAGTATCCAGGGGATGCAGTTTCAATCCCTGGCCTCTCTCAGCAGGTTAAGGATCCGGCATTGCCGTGAACTATGGTGTAGGTCACAGACTCTGCTCAGATCTGGCATTGCTGTGGCTGTGGTGTAGGCCGGCACCTACAACTCTGATTTGACCCCTAGCCTGGGAACATCCATATGCTGCAGGTACAGCTCTAAAGAGAAAAAAAAAACATTTGGTATTATCAAAACAAGTTATTTTTTATTTTAAAAAATTTTCACCTAATCCCTGTATTTTCCCTCTTATTTTCATAAAACCTGAGTGAATTAGTAAGTCCATAGTCCCTCAAGGTCTTTCTTATGCTAGACCATATTTAGAAGACGTTCTATCCACTTTGGGGGGTAAATGCAATCCATGTGCTTTGGGATTAGTTTTCCTTTGGCAGTGGAGCTCATGTGATGGTTTCCCCTGACGTGCCCACAGTGTGAAGAGAAGAGTGAACACCAGTAGGGTGAGGAAAGGAAGAGTGCTATAAGCATTTTTAGTGATCCTGCTTGTATTTTAATCATATGACTCAACTCTTTAGATTAAATATAATATATAATACCACTAAATAAAGTGTAGCAGAAGAGTTACATTTACTGATAATGAACGTCAAGCATCCTGGGATTTCACAACAACTCTGCAGGTTACTGTTGGCCTATATTAGAGACAAGGAGATTAAATTTCATCAGCATTAATGTCAGTTCACAGAACTAGCAAAGGGCTGAGCTGTGATTTGAAAGAAGATATATCTGATTTCAAAGACTGTTCTTAGCCCTCTACCACACTGCCTCCTTTGTCAGATTTACTGCCACTGCATTAACTTTTAAATCTATCTGACAAATATTTGTTGATTGCTTAGTAGGTGCCAGGCACTCTGTTAGAGCTTAAGGTAGGGGATAAATTAACTAAATAGATGAATATCCTTCCTCTCGTGGTTCTTATATATTAATGATGAGCAAAGCCAATAAGACTAATTAATACATAAACTATGCAGATTATCATAAGGTGAGGATTGCTATAAAGGTTTAGGCAAAGGGTAGGTGTTGAGAGAGGGGTAGGGGCTGGAATTTTAAATAAAAATGTCAGGATATACCTCCTTGAGAGAGTGACATTTGAACAACAACTTGATGGGAATGAATGAATAGCAGCGAGGATATCTGGGAGAAAGATGCTCCTTGGGAAAGGAATCCTCAGTGCCTATGCCGTGTATCAAAGTCCCAGCGGAGAATGCATACTTGAAAATGGGTAACTGGAGAAGAGTTTAATAAAGGGACTATTTACAAGTGTGTGGACAGGGGATAGGGAAGCCGAAAGGGAAGTGTAGGATGACAAGGCTAGTGCCTGAATAAGGTGATGTGAGAGCAGTTAAGGAAAGACAGAAAACAGCATGGAAAGATCACCATCACAGGCTCACAGGAGTTCCAGGAGCCTTTCCTTGAGGAGCTCAGCCCACTTGCAGTGACCCCTCGACCCCCACGGGGGGAAGGAGGTAGGGTAAAAATATGTGGACCTCTGCCCTCTCTCCTCCCAACCCCCACTGGCTGAGCAGAGAAATTTGGAGAGACATGCAGAGGGAATCTAGATAGATAAACCACATCCTCCAGGCCAGATCTTAAGGCCAAAAATACACCTGGTCTTTTCCAGCAAGCATAAGCAGATTGAGCAAACTGAGTGAGAGAGACAGTGGTAGGAAAAGAGAGTGAAATTCAGTAGTTTGGAGGCACAACACAGAAAAGAAAGAGTGAGTTTTAATTTCAATTGTAATTTCAGTTTGAAATTATATTGGTACATGTAACCATTGATTTCTAGAAGTTCCAAACATCCTTACTAATTTTATACTTTACATAAAAAAGCCTATTCCATATTTGAAGACTTTCCAGAATTTGGTAGTTCTTTGAATGGAAAGAAAGCCAGAAATTCTTTAAAAAATAGGTACCTAATTTAACATTAAAAATAAATATTGTGGAGTTCCTGCTGTGGCTCAGCATGTTAAGAACCAGACTAATATCCATGAGGATGTGGGTTCCATCCTTGGCCTCGCTCAGTGGGTTAAGGATCTGGTGTTGCCATGAGCTGTAGCATAAGTCACAGATGTGGCTTGGATCCTGTGTTGCTGTGGCTGTGCCCAGCAGCTGTAGCTCCAATTTGACCCTAGCCTGGGAACTTCCATATGTGGCAGGTGTGGCCCTAAAAAGAAAAAAAAAAATTCAGTGTCGTACTATAAGACTCTGGGGCCCTGCCACAAGCCAAGTTATATTGAAATTTGTTGTTTCTACTTTCATACTGTGTGATTTACAGTGTTGACCTCCAACAATAGACTGCCAGTTTTTTCTCCAAAAAAATAGGTTTATTTGGGATCAGCCGATGATTGCAATTTGGGGTCTATAACCATGGCGAGCCACATTCAAGTCCTCAGCAAAAATGGTGAGAACTCTTTTATAGATGGGACAAGGAAGTTGGGGGGGGGGGGCTCTGTTAAACAGAGTCCACGGCTTTTCATTGGCTGAGTCATTGCTGGGAAAGAGGAGAAGTCTTTCTTCTTCCTGTTGGCTCTGCTGTAGTTACAGGGTTTGGGGACTCCCCATTCTTGTCTCCTGACCGTATTTCATTGAGGTTCCTGTGTATTATTTTTTTTACATTATTTAATATAACATCTCTGAGCATCAAATTTATCATTTAAAAATTTGGAATAATAATAGAACATTCTCTACAATGTTGCTGTGAAGATTGAGTTAATATAAATATAAAATAGTTATTATAATTCCTAGCACGTTCTTAGATGCCTAAAGACATTATTAGTTTGTAGACTAAAATATATTTCTTAATCTTCCTCCAGAGCTCTACCTAGTACCTTTCAGCAATCTAAGAATAACTCAAGAAAGGAGATCTCTACCATGCTGCACCTAGTAGTGTATGATGAGATTCACAATAGAGTAGATAGCCACTTTTATCTAACAGACATTTTTCTAAATATTTTACAACACAGTTGCCATGCAAGAATAGCTAGAATGAAAGAAAAAACATTGTGAGTAAACTATAGTTTCATCCAAACTACATGGCAATTAAAACAATTCAAATGTAAGCAAGTTCACATTAGCACATGCCCTTAGAAACTTCTGGGTTTTGTCCCAAATCCTGGCCTCTAATTTAGGATTTCCTCTATTCAAGTATAAAGTTACAAAGTGTCTAAAATGATGTGTTGGAAACTCCATATACATAGAGCTATTCTTTTAACTGGGAATTGTCTCTCTGTTTTATTGTTTTGTCCATTGAAAACGCAAGAGCCTTTGAAATATTCCCTCTGACAACTCCTTTTGACATAGAGGTGCCAGGCATCACCTGCCAATAAGAAGTGACAATCTAAGATTCAACTATCATTTCCTTATGAAGATGGCAAGGTGCATTTACTTATAATCAGTATGCTTTGACAGACCAGACATTTGCAGCACTCTCTCAAATAAAAAGACTAATTAACAATAAATTAATATTTACGTGGTAATCTAGTGCTTAAATTTGACTGTACATATAGAAAGGTGATTCCAAAAATAAAAATGATAAACTAGAGTTATCTATCTTTCTGGGGTAAAAAAAAATTAATAATATCTGATCTGCTATTTCTTTCCAGGTTTGAAGTATTTTGTTATAAGCTTTTAAATCTTTATTTAGGGAATCCTCTTTTGACCAACATAAATTTTTCCATGTAGACTGATGGTTGCACTGGTTGACTATTTATGTCTTAATTGAAAAGTATTGTCCTGAGTGGAGTGCCAAACATCTTCCATTTGTAAAGGGAAGCTGTTTTTGAATTTCAACCAGCCCTAAAATAAATAGATGATAGATAGAGATATGGATAAATAGATAAAAATAAAAATCATTTAGAAGGTGCCTGCAAAACCAGGTGGAACCTTACACATAGTATAGCAGAATCTAAGGAAATGCGTAACAGCTCCATTAATGTTGGATTAGAGAATACATTTACTTACTCTACCTTTTTTGTTATTTTATACAGATATACAGCATATTACAATCTCTATTAACATCTTTTCGGTCTCAGTATGTCCTACCACAATCACTCTATTTACTGCAGCAATTGGCTCCCTACTGCAAGCCCCTTGGAACCTTCTTGCTCCATATACTACTTATTTTTCCCAAACACTGTTGATAGGTCTAATATTATATATAATTTATCATATATATTAATATATAATATTTAATATGCCATATATATGTATATATACACACACACCATACAAGTCAACATAGGTAAGCTAACTTGGACATTGGGTAAAAATCCATCATAGAAATTTGCACACCCTCTGGACTTCTTCTGGTCTATGAATTATTTTTAGTATTTTCTCAACCTTTTGCACCCTCCATCCTCAAACCATTAACCTCTTCCCTTGAGCCCACCCCCTGGACTTTGTAAAACAGTATTTATTAACCACCCCAATAAATTGATAGTTTAGTTGATAATTTATATAACAATAGTAGTATAGCACAGCACTAATAGATACTAAGAATACATTCCAAAACCTTCAAATATGTCATCTTTTCCTTGGAACTCTCCGCCAACAAGAAGCTTTTTTTTTTTTTTTTTTTTTTTAGTGTGGCTCAAACCTCTCATTTTATTTTTTTTAAGATTTTTATTTTTCAATTATACTTGATTTACAATGCTCTGTCAATTTCTGCTGTACATCAAAATGACCCAGTCATATATATGCACATACATGTATATTCTTTTTCTCATATTATCCTCCATCATGTTCCATCACAAGTGACTAGGTATAGTTCACTTTGCTATACAGCAGGACCTCATTGCTTATCTACTTCAAATGCAATAGTTTGTATCTACTAACCTCAAACTCTCTGTCCATCCCACTCCCTTCCCCTCCCCTTTGGCAAGCACAAGTCTGTTCTCCAAGTCTGTGAGTCTGTTTCTTTTCTGTAGATAGGTTCATTTATGCTTTATGTTAGATTCCACATGTGATATCATATGGTATTTGTCTTTCGCTTTCTAACTTACTTCATTTAGTATGAGAGTCTCTTGTTCCATCCACACTGCTGCAAATGGCATTATTTTGTTCTTTTTTTTGGCTGAGTTGTATTCCATTGTATGTATATACCACATCTTCTTAATCCATTCATTTGTTGATGGACATTGAAGTTGTCTCCATGCTATTGTGAATAGTGCTACAATCAACATAGGGGTGCATGTATCTTTTTGAATGAGAGTTTGATCTGGATATATGCCCAGGAGTGGGATTGCTGGATCATATGGTAGTTCTATATTTAGTTTTCTGAGGTACCTCCACACTGTTTTCCATAGTGATTGTACCAATTTACATTTCCACCAGCAGTGCAGGATGGTTCCCTTTTCTCCACACCCTCTCCAGCATTTGTTATTTGTTAACTTGTTAATGATGGCCATTATGACCAGTGAGAGGTGGTACCTCACTGTAGTTTTGATTTACATTTCTCTAATAATCAGCAATGTTGAGCATTTTCTCATGTGCCTATTGGCTATCTGTTTATCTTCTTTGGTGAAATGTCTATTCAGATCTTCTGCCCATTTTTCAGTTGGGTTGTTGGGTTTTTTTTTGCCATTGAGTTGTATGAGTTGTTCATATATTTTAGTGATTAAGCCCTTGTCAGTAGGTTAAAAATATTTTTTTCCCATTCTGTAATTGTCTTTTTGTTTTTTTAATGGTTTCTTTTGCTGTGCAAAAACTCATAAGTTTGATTAGGTCCCATTGGTTTATTTTTGTTTTTATTTCTGTTGCTTCGGGAGACTGACCAAAGAAAACATTTGTATTGTTGATGTCAGAGAATATTTTGCCTATGTTCTCTTCCAGGAGTTTGATGGTATCTTGTCTTATATTTAAACCTTGAAGCCATTTTGAGTTTCTTTTTGTGCATGGCATGAAGGTGTGTTCTAGTTTCATTGATTTAGACTTGTCTTTTTTCCAATTTATATTCTTTCCTCCTTCAGATTTCTTTTTAAAGTTGTTTTCCATAATAGTAATGCATGCAATATGAAGGCAGAGATACAATGAGGATAGTTTCCTCTAGGCATTGAAGTTTTGAAAGCAGAGGATACCAATTTTTGCTCACCATTTTACTTCTTTCATATCACGTGCTGCTTGCATATGGCATATAGGGTAAATGCATCCTGGGAAATTTATTTGGCTCTGATATTAGCTAGGTGACTAGTTCAAGAGGTCACCTCTCCAGTATTACCAATGTAAAATCACTCCATGGCCTTTCGGGACAGCAATGAATAGTCCAGTTCACAGGTATCAAATCTGCAATACCCAGAGACCTAATTCAGTTGACATATACAACATATTTGCATACATTAATGTGTAAATTTTAATCATCAGCTTTATATAGAGACATGTCCTCATCTTGGACTGAAATACGCTGTCAAGAAAAAATAAAAAGGAAAAGAAACAAACAGCAATAAACACTCCCCTATTTGTTTTCTTTCCAAAGCCCACTGTTGAAAACAGGTATTTAATGCCACTAAACATGGACATGATGTGTTCAAATAACTGCCTCCTACAGCATATTCAATCCTTTTACAGACACACCTTGGGGGGAAATCCAACCCATCTTTAATTAATTTAATTAGAGACAATTTTGTCAATTAACCTGATAAAATGGAGCTACCTGTGGGCTGTCTGCTTATGTGCTCAAGAGCCCTGCTGCCTGGCTTCTGCTCTTTGAAAAACCAGCTGCTAATTATTTGCAAAATTTGCAGGCAGTGCTTTTGTTAAGGGTAGTATATTTGTTGAAGCTTTAACATATTTTCAGCTGACCTTCAGCAATCTAGCATTTCCTGTCAGGCTGTATCTGTTGTATGCTTTAACCTCTGCATGCCTTCATTTTCACCTGCTCATGAAAAGTGCTAGACTTGGTATATCGTGTTGATAATATTTTCTACAGGTAATTAGAACAACTAATAAATATCAGTCCTACCATGTTAGAAATTGTTTTCCTGCCAGCATGAATACAGCTGCTGTACCAGCCACAACGTTTGATATCACTGTGAGTAAAAACTGCTGTATAGTCACTATTCTGTTTCATATAGCTGATGAATTATTTGAAACTCAAATATTTAACCCATGACAAAAGCAACAAGACCTAGTTTTTTTGTATAAATTACTCACTTGGCAGGATGAAGAGGAGCAAAAGGAAAGAATCAGATATTTTTGGTAATAAAGGCATAGATTTACACATCATATTTTTGCCTTTAGGAACTACCTAATTTTCCATTTAATAGCTTTAGGCAGGAGATGACAAAGGTCAATAAGAATAAGTTGTTAAACAAAGCATTTTTTTCTCTAAAAGACACTATATTTATTAGTTGAATTTCTATGAATGCTAGAAACACTATGATATGAGAAAATTAATACCAAGGCTATATGTGTAGAGAATCAAGGTACAATGATATCTAAACACAGATATGTATTTAATTTTAATATTTCTAATATATGTATATATTTATAATTATCCTCAGTACTTATAGTCCTTGGAGTAGAAGGAGTACATATTATATACAATTCACAATAACCCTCATAATACATTTAATGTTTACTAGCAAAATGGGGAGTTGAGGATGATAAAGAATATGATATTTCAAAATTCCTAGAAATATTCAATGACACATTTCTAAAATATTATGTGATTTATAAACTAATTAACCTGCCCTTGACTTTACATTTTATTAGCTCTATTTATATGAAGTATATATTATTTATAGTTATATAAATATATATAATTACATATGCACATGGACATGTAATCCTTTCAAGTGATAGAACAAAACTCTTTTTAACACTGATGATTGAATCACAATACTTTCTTGAAGAAGAAAACACCAATATGATTCAAGCAGGAATAACACTTGAGAGTGACTTAGAAGAGTCATTTTAGGATAAAGGAGAAAGATGTTGAGACATGATGAACAGGGGATATGGTGGAAACAGAGGGAATGAGGAGGAAAAGGAAGGAGGCAAGCAAAAGACTGACTTTGACAGCTGTTACACCAGATGCTCTAAACAAACATGATTGAAATTGGCAGAACTGGAGAACAGCTTTTCAATAAAATTATGCAAAACGAATAAATTGGACCAAAAGCTTTTAAGTTGGCAAGAAATAAATTCCTTCAATTACTTTCCAGACTACAAGCCTAACATAAAGGAGATCCCAAAGCTAGATACACATGAAAACTAACAAAAAGAATGTGAAAAACATGACTCCAGAATGAGATTATATGAAAAAGAACTATGAATTTATCACTTTTATCAATTATTTTTGATTCTTAAACATGAATTATAAATGTATAAGTGTATAACAAAATCACAGAGAATCATTTAGGGAAATAAAAGAAACGATAAATGATGAAAATTCTTGAGCCTAATGTAAAAGATCATCTAAATACCTATGTAATGATCTTGCCAACCAACAATGATGGAATCATGGCATCTGCACTAACTATGCTTCTACATTCTGCTTTCTATCATTAAATCAAAGAATTCTATGACTATAAACAAAAATCCAAAACTTCAATTATGCAACAACCAAGAAAATTATAGTGAACCCTTCAAGAAATCCCACTAAAGTTAGCATACTTCACAAAGACTACTGCTGCCTATTTTTATTGTAATTGTTTCATCTGAAATAAAAGTGTTAAAATCAAGTCATTGTTTTTAACCAAAAGAAGCCACTAACTTTATTTCTTAATTACCAATATTTAGTCAGTAAAGAAACAGTATTTCTATTTTTCCCAGTTATTTTTAGAACTGTCAAATATCAAGACCTATGCGAACTTCTTCCCCACCTTAGTCCTCAGATCTACAAAGTTAGAACACAAGTTGCCAAACTTTATTCTATACTGTGGACCCATCAAACATATAATTTCTTAATCCCATATATTAATTCAACAGGTCTAGGGTAAGTCCCAAGTCCCAGGAACCTGAATTTTTAAGTATCTCTCAGGAAATTGCATGTATGTTTTCAGCAAAGTTTTTTTTTGTTTTTTTTTTGTTTTGTTTTTTTTTTGTTAAACAGGAATTTGGATCTTATTGCATCTGTCTGAAGGCTCGGTTTTCTTTAGGATGTAGGCCTTTGAAGAAGGCACCCATTCTTCCATGCTCTTACTTAAAAATAAAAGACTATGACTTCAGTATCAAGATGATTTCTATGTTATATTGCCAAGCATACATTTCTAAGATATGACACCTACTTGAGTGCCTTGATCTAGGAGGAGGCTATTCATCTAGATGTTGCTTTCAGATTTATGGAAGATTAAATGAGAACCTTAATATTATCCTCATCAACACTAATGGAATCATTACTTCACAGAATTTTATTATGATACAAGTAATGAATGTTACAGTAACTATTTAAACAATAAATAAAACTGTGTATTGAAAAAAGACTCCAAGCCATATTCCCTGGACTAGGTATTTTGTCTTAATCACTATATCACTGTGATCAGGAAGTCTGTACTGAAAATTATTTTTTCACCTAAAAACATATTTTGGATATGGAGCTATACCATTAGAGCTATACCATTTCTAATTACTTATACCTCATTTTCTTTAATACTTTATATCACTCAAGTTTATGGTTAAAATAGTAATCCTTTCATCTTCCCTTTTGAGGTTATTTATGTTATTCTCCCTCTTACTTTTTGCTCTAAATACACAGTGTTGCCAACCACATCGCCCTCATATATTTTGTTCATAAATATATTTCTAGGATATATTATAAAAATTAAAATTGCATCAAACATATGCTTGTGACAGAAATGACCAAATTGTTTTATCAAAAAAGAATCTTATAATGTATGAGCATTTTTTCCATCCATATGTTCTGGGCTGAGCATTATGGCCATTTGAATCTTTGCTTTTGCCAACTTCATAGATGAAAAATTGTGACTTTTTATTATTTACATTTTTCTTTCTCCAATTATGAAACTTGTATGCCATAGGATATGGCTGTGGTTATTTTAATGGTTTAAATTATGATTTAGTTATTTTGGGTTTTTTTCTATCTGTTCAAATATGTCTTTCACATTTTTGAGATTTTTTTTTGTGAATTTTGTGTCTTTACATTAGGACATTCAGTTTTTAGTATATTTTGTGATGTAAAGAGTTATCCAAATATTAAGTACTAAGGTTCTTTGAGTATGGAATTCTTAGTTTCTGAAAACATGGAGGATAAAGGCAAAATCTGGGGAGAGAGGTTTATAGAAAGGAAAGTGAATCCAAATGATGATGTCACAGATTTGCCTTTAACTAATGTCATAAGCAGAAGGGAAGAATTTATCCAAATTCTCCTTTAACTAGATGTGTGAGCAGCACTCTGTTTCAGTGTTCTTTCCAACGAAAGACAAGTGAACACCTTCAATGCCTATGGGAATCGTGGCTGGCTCTGTGCGCCCCTCCATATCCAGTTGGAATTGTGTGGGAAATGTCAATCCTAGGTGAATAAGACTGTTACCTGGGGGGAAGGGGGAACTATTTCCTTTTTTCCTGCTTTTTTGCTACTTATTTTTGATTTTTTTTAAATCATGCCACTATTATATTGTTATTCTCTGCTAGTCTTATTAGTTGACATTTAATATCATTTCACTTGAAATCTGTTACTTTATTGCTAATTGGAACCTATAGTAGTAGTAACTCTTACAAGTATGTGTTAGGTGTTCTAGGTACTTTATGTTTCATTTTCTTTAAGGTTCACAGTAAAACTTTATGTGATTTCTGCACAGTTCCTTGTTACACACCTGTGATGAAGCAGTCTGATCCATTCCTGGGCCAAGAATTTAGAATTATTCTCAGACCTCCATAGTTAAATACCAGCTTTAGTTAACTTGCAACTAGTGTTTAAATATTATAGATCTAACTGTAAAATACTTAGCCTGAAGATACTTGATGTATATTAACTCAATGAGATATCCATTTAGCCAAATCTGATTTAAGGCATATTTACATCAGAAAGGTAGCCTACTATAAGGAATTCATACCTTAGCAGAACTAACATACATAATAGTGGAAGAGGGTTGTACTGTTTTATCTGGCTATATTCACTCTAGTCAGTCTTAATCATCTGAAAGAGCTTTTCCAAGACACCGGAACCTCTCTATGTTTGTAGACCCCAACCTTTAATTCTCAGATGATTTTGAATGTCTTCAGTTGTCTACTCAAAATTTGACACCTACAAAGCAAATGACTGGACAACAAGCTAGATGGCGTCTGTTGAATACTGATACTTTTTTAATTATTCAAATTTATCACATCTGTAGTTGTATAATGATCATAACAATCTGATTTCACAGGATTTCCATCCCACAACACAAGCACATCCCCCCAGCCCCAAAACTGTCTCCTACAGAGACCATAGGTTTTTCAATGTCTGTGAGTCAGCATCTGTTCTGTAAAGAAGTTCAGTCTGTCCTTTTTTCAGGTTCCACATGTCAGTGAAAGCAGTTGATGTTGGTGTCTCATTGTATGGCTGACTTCACTTAGCATGATAATTTCTAGGTCTACCCATGTTGCTAAAAATGCCAGTATTTCGTTCCTTTTGATGGCTGAGTAATATTCCATTGTGTATATGTACCACCTCTTCTGGATCCACTCCTCTGTCGATGGACATTTAGGTTGTTTCCATGTCTTGGCTATTGCAAATAGTGCTGCAATGAACATTGGAGTACATATGTCTTTGCGAGTCATGGTTTTCACTGGATAGATGCCCAGGAGTGGGATTGCTGGATCAAAGGGTAGTTCTATTTTTACTTTTCTGAGGAATCTCCATACTGCTTTCCACAGTGGTTGTACCAATTTACAATCCCACCAGCAGTGTACTAGGGTTCCTTTTTCTGCACACCCTCTCCAGCACTTCTCGTTTGTAGACTTTTGGATGATGGCCATTCTGGCTGGTGTAAGGTGGTACCTCAGAGTGGTTTTGATTTGCATTTCTCTAATCCTGAGTGATGTTGAACATCTTTTCATGTGTTTTTTGGCCACCTGTATGTCTTCTTTGGAGAACTGTCTGTTTAGATCTTCTGCCCGTTTTTGGATGTGGTTGTTTGTTCTTCTGGTATGGAGCTGCAGAAGGGGTTTATAAACTTTGGAGATTAATCCCTTGTCAGTTGATTCACTTGCAAAGATCTTCTCCCATTCTGTGGGTTGTCTTTTCATTTTGTTCAGGGCTTCCCTTGCTGTGCAGAAACTTTTCAGTTTGATTAGGTCCCATTTGTTTATTTTTTATTTTTTTATTTTTTTGTCTTTTTGCTATTTCTTGGGCCGCTCCCGCAGCATATGGAGGTTCCCAGGCTAGGGGTCTAATCGGAGCTGTAGCCACCGGCCTACGCCAGAGCCACAGAAATGCCAGATCCGAGCTGCGTCTGCAAACTACACCACAGCTCACGGCAACGCCGGATCGTTAAACCACTGAGCAAGGGCAGGGACCGAACCCACAACCTCATGGTTCCTAGTCGGATTCGTTAACCACTGCGCCACCACGGGAACTCCTATTTTTGTTTTTATTGTCAGTACTCTGATAGGTGGATCTGAGAAGATGTAGCTGCCATTTATGTAAGAGAGTGTTTGGCCTATGTTTTCCTCTAAGAGTTTTAGAGTGTCTGGTCTTGTATCTAGGTCTTGAATCCATTTGGAGTTTATTTTTGTGTATGGTGTGAGGGAGTGTTCTAATTTCATTCTTTTCCATTTGGCTGTCCAGTTCTCCCAGCACCACTTATGGAACAAGCTTTCCTTTCTCCATTGTATATTCTTGCCTGCTTTGCATAGATGAGTTGGCTGTAGGTGTGTGGGTTTAATTCTGGGCTTTCTATCCTGTTCCACGGATCTATAATTCTGTCTTTGTGCCAGTACCACAAGGTTTTTATGATTGTTGCTTGGTAGTATAGTCTGAAGTGTGGGAACCTGATTCCTCCAGCTCCATTTTTCTTTCTCAGGATGTCTGTGGCTATTCTGGGTCTTTTGCCAAATTCGTGGATGAGTTCTAACAGTTTTCTGGTAGAATCTTTAGGATTCTCTAGGTATAGTATCATGTCATCTGCAAACAGTGATAGTTTTACTTCTTCCTTTCCAATTTGGATTCCTTTTACTTCTTTTACGTCTCTGATTGCTATGACTAGGACTTCCAAAACTGTTGAAGAGTAGTGAGAGTGGACATCCTTGTCTTGTTCCTGATCTCAGTGGGAATTCTTTCAGCTTTTCACCATTGAGAATGATGTTCGCTGTGGGTTTGTCGTATATGGCTTTTATCATGTTGAGGTAGGTTCTCACTATGCCCTCTTTCTGAAGCGTTTTTATCAGAAATGGGTGTTGGATTTTGTCAAAGGCTTTTTCTGTGTCTATGGAGAGGATAATATAGTTTTTATTCTTCAGTTTGTTAATGTGGTGTATCACTGATGGATTTGTGGATATTGAAGAACCCTGCATCCCTGGGGTAAATCCCACTTGATCATGATGTATAATCCTTTTAATGTATTGTTGGATGTGGTTTCCTAGTATTTTGTTGAGGATGTTTGCATCGATGTTCATCACTGAAATTGGCCTGTAGTTTTCTTTTTTGTTTGTGGTATCTTTGTCTGGTTTTGGTATCAGGGTGATGGTGGCCTCATAGAATGAGTTTGGGAGTATCCCTTCCTCTGCAATTTTTTGAAATAGTTTCAAAAGGATAGATATTAGCTCTTCTCTAAATGTTTGATAGAATTTGCCTGTGAAGCCATCTGGTCCTGGACTTTTGCTTGTTGGAAGTTTTTTGTTTGTTTGTTTGTTTTGTTTTTTTGTTTTGTTTTCTTTTGTTTTCTGCTATTTCTTGGGCCACTCCCACAGCATATGGAGGTTCCCAGGCTAGGGGTCCAATTGGAGCTGTAGCCACTGGCCCAGGCCAGAGCCACAGCAACGCAGGATCCGAGCCACGTCTGCAACCTACACCACAGCTCACGGCAACGCTGGATCGTTAACCCACCAAGCAAGGGCAGGGACCGAACCCGCAACCTCATGGTTCCTAGTCGGATTCGTTAACCCCTGCGCCACGACGGGAACTCCTGTTTGTTGGAAGTTTTTAAGTCACAGTTTCAATTTCAGTTCTTGTGATTGGTCCATTCATCTTTTCTATTTCACCTTGGTTTAGTCTTGGAAGATTGTACTTTTCTAAGAATTTGTCCATTTCTTCTAGGTGTTCCGTTTTATTGGCGTATATTTGCATATAGTAGTCTCTTATGATCCTTTGTATTTGTGTGATGTCCGTTGTTACTTCTCCTTTTTCATTTCTAATTTTACTGATTTGAGTCCTCTCTCTTTTTTGCTTGATAAGTCTGGCTAGGGGTTTATCAATTTTGTTGATCTTTTCAAAGAACTAGCTTTTTGTTTCCTTGATCTTTTCTGTGGTTTCCTTTGTTTCTATTTCATTGATTTCTGCTTTATGATTTCTTTCCTTCTACTAACTTTAGGTCTTGTCTGTTCTTCTCTCTCAAGCTGCTTTAAATGTAAAGTGAGCTTGTTTATTTGAGCTTTTTCTTGTTTCCTGAGGTGGGCTTGTATTGCTATAAACTTTCCTCTTAGAATAGCTTTTGCTGCATTCCATAGGTTTTGGAGTATCATATCTTTGTTGTCATTTGCTTCGAGGTATTTTTTAATTTCCTCATTGATTTCTTCAGTGATCCATTGGTTGATTAGCAGCATGTTGTTGAGTCTCCACGTGTTTGTGTTTTTTGCAGTTTTTTCCTGTTGTTGATTTCCAGTTGTATAGCGTTGTGGTTAAAAAAGATGCTTGATATCATTTCAATTTTCTTAAAGTTACCGAGGTTGGATTGTCACCCAGGATGTGATCAATCTTAGAGAATGTTCCATGTGCACTTGAGAAGAATGTGTATTCTGTTGCTTTTGGATGGAATGTCCTATAAATATCTATTAAGTCCATCTGGTTTAATGCTTCATTCAGGGCCTGTGTTTCCTTATTGATTTTCTGTCTGGATGATCTGTCCATTGCTATAAGTGGAGTGTTAAACTCCCCCACTATGATTGTGTTATTGTCGATTTCTCCTTTTAAGGTTGTTAGCAGCTACCTTATATATTGTGATGAACCTATGTTGGGTGCATAGATATTTAAAATTGTTATATCTTCTTCTTGGATTGATCCTTTGATCACTATGTAATGTCCTTCTTTGTCCCTGAAAATATTCTTCATTTTAAAGTCTATTTTGTCTGATACGAGTATTGCTACTCCAGCTTTCTTTTGATCCCCGTTTGCATGAAATATTTTCTTCTACCCTCTCACTTTCAATTTGTATGTGTCCCTAGAAGTGAAGTGGGTCTCTTGAAGACAGCATATATATGGGTCTTGTTTTTGTATCCATTCAGCCAGTCTATGTCTTTTGGCTGGGGCGTTTAGTCCATACACATTTAAGGTAATTATTGATATGTATGTTCTTATTGCCATTTTATTAATTACTTTGGATTTGCTTTTGCTGCTCTTTTTTTTTCCCTTCTTCTCTTGTTCTTTTCTGCCTATAGAAGTTCCTTTAGTATTTGTTGTAAGGCTGGTTTAGTGTTGCTGAATTCTCTCTGCTTTTGCTTATCTGTGAAGGTTTTGACTTCTCCTTCAAATATGAATGAGAGCCTTCCTGGGTAGAGTAATCTTGGTTGGAGGTTTTTTCCTTTCATCATGTTGAGTATATCATGCCACTCCCTTCTTGCCTGCAGAGTTTCTGTTGAAAAATCTGCCGATAACCTTATTGGGGTTCCCTTGTATGTTATTTGTTTCTTTTCCCTAGCTGCTTTCAAGATTTTCTCTTTGTCTTTAATTTTGGTTAGTTTGATTAGTATATGTCTCGGGGTGTTCCTCCTTGGGTTTATTTTGTATGGTACTCATTGTGCTTCCTGGATTTGAGTAGTGGTTCCTTTCCCATGTTAGGGAAGTTTTCAGCTATTATCTCTTGGAATAATTTTTCTGTCCCCTTCTCTCTCTCTTCTCCTTCTGGCACCCCTATAATACAGATGTTGGTGCGTTTCACTTTGTCCCGGAGTTCCCTGAGACTCTCTTCATTTGTTTTCAATCTTTTTTCTCTTTTCTGTTCTGCATCCATAATTTCCACTAATCTGTCCTCCACCTCGCTTATTCGTTATTCTGCCTCCTGTATTCTGCTGTTAGCTGCTGCTAGTGAATTTTTTTTTCAGTTATTTTATTATGCATCTCTTCTTATTTAAGTTTGATATCTTGTTTGTATTTTCTCAGTGTTTCCTGTAAGTTATCCATCTTTGCCTCCAGTTTATTTCCAGTGTCTTGCATCATCTTCAGCATCAACTATCTAAAATCTTTTTCAGGGGGCTAAGAATCTCCTCATTGCTTAGCCAATTTTCTGGGGTTTTTCCTTTCTCCCTCATCTGAGTTATAGTTCTCTGTCTTTTCATTTTTATAGGTTTTTGGTGTGGTGACCTTCTTACAGATAATAGAGTTGTAGCCTCTCTTACCTCTGGTGTCTGTCCCCCATGTGGCTGAAGTTTGGTATGGGGGGCTTGCTGTAGGCTTCTTGATGGGAGGGGTTGATGTCTGCCCACTGGTAGGTGGATCTGATTCTAATCCCTCTGGTGGGTGGGGCTTAGTCTCTGGATGGGATTAGAGGCAGCTGTGTGCCTGAGGGGTCTTTAGGTAGCCTGTTTACTGAGGGGTGGGGCTGTGATCCCACCTGTATTGTTTGCCCTGGGGCTTCTCAGTGCTGACTGATGTGTGGGGGCCATATTTTCCCAAAATGGCAACCTCCAGAGAAAGGCAGCTGCTGAATATTCCCGAGAGCTTTTCTTTCAATGTCCTTCCCTCACAAAAAGCCACATTCACCCCTGTTTTCCCAGGATGTCCTCCAAGAACTGCAGTCAGTTTTGACCCAGGTTCCTATGGAGACTTTGCTTTGCCCTGGGACCCAGTTCACATGAAAGTGTGTGTGCACCTTTTAAGAATGGGGTCTCCATTTCCCCCAGTCCTGTGGAACTCCTGCACAGAAGCCCCACTGGGCTTCAATGCCAGATGCTTAAGGGGCTCTTTCTCCCAGTGCCAAATCTCCACATGTGAGAATCTGATGTGGGGCTCAGAACTCTCACCCTGTAGGTGAGACTCCGTGAACCAGTTAGTTTCCAGTCTGTGGGGCTTCCCACCCAGGAGGTATGGCATTGTTTATATGGTGAAATCACCCCTCCTACCTCTTGATGTGTCCTCCTCTTTTTCTTCTGGAGTAGGATATCTTCTTTAAGGTTTCCAGTCCATTTGGATGGGGATTGCCAAGCTTTTAGTTGTGAATTTTTTTTGTTTTTAGGAGGGAAGTTGAACTCCAGTCCTATTCCTCATCTTAGTCCTGTCTCCAGTTGTTCAGTTTTTAGACCAATACTCTTTCTGGTCCTTTTTTTTTTTTTTTTTTTGATGGACATTTGGGTTGTTTCCAGTTTGGGATGATGATGAAAAAGTGCTATGAACATTTTTGTACAATCTTAGTAGACACACATGCTTCCATTTCTCTTGGGTAAGCACCCTGTGTTTGGATTCACTGAGCCTCAGGTTCTTTATGCCTCTGTGCAGAAGGAATTCAGTGAGAGGCAAGGAACAGATTTGTTAGGATAGGATACTTGTGAAAGATGCAAGCAATCAGGCAAGGAAGCTCTGCCCTGAGGATCTGGTGGGCCACAGTTGTATCTGCTCTGAATATTGATCCTTAATGGAGACAGTGAGTGAGGACTCTAATTTTATGGAATTCTAGGGTGCTGGCAAAAGACTGTGTTTGCTCATGAAGAGTCATGTCCTTTCGAAGATACCAGTGTTATTTTGTGGTCATTTCTTTTTTTTTTTTCTGTCTTTTGTCTTTTTGTTGTTGTTGTTGTTGTTGTTGCTATTTCTTGGGCCGCTCCTGTGGCATATGGAGGTTCCCAGGCTAGGGGTTGAATCGGAGCTGTAGCCACCGGCCTACGCCAGAGCCACAGCAACACGGGATCCGAGCCTTGTCTGCAACCTACACCACAGCTCACGGCAACGCCGGATCGTTAACCCACTGAGCAAGGGCAGGGACCGAACCCGCAACCTCATGGTTCCTAGTCGGATTTGTTAACCACTGCGCCACAACGGGAACTCCTGTGGTCATTTCTTTATCTCACTCCTGTAGTCAGTGGGATATGAACAGAGTGGGAAAATGCTGATCAAATATGCACACATTTCTTTAGTCCAGTTCTTAGGTGTGTATATTTTATTTGTAATTTTTAAGATCTTCTTTCCCTTTTTTTCCTGATTCTAGATTGTCTTTTACCATAGAGTGCTGAATAATTAATGTCTGGTTATTTAGACTGAGAAATCAAGCTGAGAAATCTTTAGTACTCAAGTGAAGGCATCTGATGAATACAAGGACTGAGGATATTATTGTGGTTAGTATTTTGAAATATGTTGCCATCACAGATAGAATGTGAAAGATAAAAGTTTTTAGTGAAATAACAACCAAATACACATAGGGTGACAGCTGAACATAAAGGATACAGGGCAAGAGTGTACATCTCAAAAATTATAGTAGAAGTGAAAATTAGTCCAGCATTTTTGGCATGATACTTAACATGATCAGAGGTGAAATGCTTTTATTTCAGGTCTATTTATATTGTACTAAGCTGAGAGTCTTCTCAGAATTGTAATTTTTTTTTTGGCTTATTGTCCTCAGAGCTATTGCAAAATTATGCAAAATTATTTATGTTTCACTCCTAACTCTTCATGAGACTGATACTATGCTAAATAGGAGGGGTTTTGTAAGTTTTTTAAAAGCTCTTCAGTAATGAGTTTCTAAATCTATTAAACTGTGAGCAGAGACTGTCTTGTAATATTTTAATCTATTATAGGATAACTTTATAATATTTTATAGGCATTAAAAAGATGAATAAATTTTAGGATATAAGTTTACCTAACTTTTAGGTATCTTTGACTAAATCTTGATTTATACAAACATAATTCACCATATTTATTTACAGTTTCTGAATATTCTGTACCTGATGAATTTTCATCTACTTATCTGTCCTTGACTTCTAATGATATGACAATGGCTAACAATAAAATTGTTTTCATGTTTTACATTGATTGACTTGAATATATTGATAAGTGATTTTTCATACAAGGAATTATATAATTTCTAACTTGAACATATATGTTTATATTACTTTAATATGCAATTGACTAATTTGCTTTGAAATCTATAATACTTAAGATTAGTAGTGAATTCTCCATTTTTATTTGTAATTATATAATATATCTGCTCATCCTCTATGAAATATAGATAAAACTATGTCATTGTGAGCCTCATATCATTATTTTTTTTACAAAAAATTAATTTTTTTTTTATTACGAGAAAGCCATGTCACCTACTTTTGTCAGAAAAGGTGGTTTTTATGTTTCAATTTACTTATTTTTTTAATGTTTTAATTTCTTGATGTTACATTGTGTTTTTGTTCTTTTTTTTTTTTTGCCTAAATTCACAAACATATAAAATTCTCAAAAGACTGAAGCTAATTTTTGTTTCAGGGCCAATCTTTTAAGGAAATTTTGCTGTGACATTTTTAGCCTATGTCTTAGCAAGTGTATTTTCTGGAACAAAATGTGGAAATTCTCAGTCTCATACTCATGATTCTGATCTTAAAGGTAGAAAATACAAAATATGATAAATCAATATATTTTTAGAAACTATAGAAGCAGATGCTAAAGTTTCATGTCTTTATTCCTTTGTAATAACTTAAATGTCAGTGTAAAAAATGACTTTTCCCCTGCTTAGAATTTCTTTCTTAACCCAGTAATTCTCAAATGAAGAAGACTTTTTACTTCTCTGAGAATGTCTGTCAATATCTGTAGATATTTTTGCTTGGCAGGACTGGTGAGAGTGTACTCCTGGCATTTAGTGGGTAGAGGTCAGAGATGCTGGTACCTATTCTTCCTAGCACAGGACAACAGAAATAATTTGGTCAAAATATGTCACACTGAGATTGAGGCCTATTCCTAACATTTAATGTCTAATAGTGGAAATACTCTGTTATTAAACTTAAGATCCTCACAAGAGGTTTCCTGTTACATACATACTTGCCACAGTTGTTTCCTTCTGTTTTAAGTCAAATTGATACCCCCAAAATTCATATGTTCAAGTCCTAACTCTCAGTACCTCAGGATGTGATTGTCTTTAGAGAAAAGGCTTAAATAGGTAATTAAGTTTGTCAGATGAGGTCATTTGGGCAGGTGCTAATCTGATATGATGAGTGTCCTTAGAAGAGGAGACTAGGACCTAGACAACATAGAGGTAAAACCATGTGAAGACACTGGAAGATGGCCATCTATTAGCCTGGGAGAGAAGGCTTTAGAAAAAACTGACCCTGCTGACACCTTGATTTTAGATTTCTAGACTCCAGAAGTGTGAGGGAGAAAATTTCTATTGTTTCAGCCCTCTAGTCTGGTGTACTTTGTTATGATAGCCCTGCCAAATTCATACACCCTCCCTGTAAGCAGATCCCCTTGCCACGTGACTTTGAGTGCCCTCCCATGCCTTGCTTTGCTAATGCCATATTAATAAGCATGATATAAGCAGAGACTTGAAAACATCTGGTGCATGAGGCTTGTGCCTGCTTGCTGCTCTTGGAGAGCCTTTGATCCTCTTCACATGAAGGACCCTGGGCTAGCTAGACATGGGGTTCAGTAATGCTCCCCCACCTCTGCCAGCCCATCCCCCAGTCAACCATCATCTACATCCAGAAATGGAGTCACTGTGATGGGCAGAGCATTGCTCAACTGAGCAGAGGTCAAATTACTAACCCTGGAATCTTGGGTTAAATCTTGATTTGGGTGTTTTGTTATGGCAGCCAAAGCTAACTGTCAGGTAATCAATAAAAAAGGTATCAGTTATGGTTCAGTTTTCTTAGATACAAGGTTTTTTTATTTTTCCTGCAACAAAAGTTAGATCCTTTTTTAGTACTCTCAGAAAAGTTTACCAGTTACTAGTGCCATTAGTTGGACTGGACATTTTTCTTAGTCTTTTGTTGTAAATCAGATAATTTTCTTGAGACTATAGGATTCAGCAATTGCAGGCTGGTAGCCAAAAGCCATTAGACTGTGGATATTATCAAGGGAAAAATAGGATGCCTTCAGTACTTGGATAAGTGCTAAGTTAAACTCAAAAGACTGATTATAACAAAAGTTTGGGGAGTGTATTTTTTATATCATCTGTTATATTGCACTGTTTGACACAGGGTAGTATATTGCACCTATAAATCAGTTGCAGCAAATTATGTAATGATGCATTAACTGTAGAATTTCACATATATTACTGTTCTTTAGCCGATGTTGAGTGCTATTTCAATAGCTTAATCCATCCCTAAAGTACTGGAGCACACATAGCCATCCATCATTGCAGGATACCTAGTTTGAACTGCAGTTTTCTTATATTCTCTTATTTTATATAAAAGTAGCACTGTCAGTAGTAGGTCATATACTAAATGAGAACAGCTACTAAATATATGCTTATATATGTATGCTAACAGTATATTCTTAATCCTTTTTAAAACTCTATCCCAGAGTTCCCATCATGGCTCAGTGGTTAACGAATCCAACTTGGAACCATGAGGTTGCATGTTTGATCCCTGGCCTTGCTCAGTGGGTTAAGGATCTGGCGTTGCCGTGAGCTGTGGCGTAGGTCGCAGACATGGCTCGGATCCCGTGTTGCTGTGGCTCTGGAGTAGGCCGGCAGCTATGGCTCCGATTGACCCCTAGCCTGGGAACCTCCATATGCCACGAGAGCGGCCCAAGAAATGGCAAAAAAAAAAAAAAAAAAAAAAAGACCAAAAAAAGAAAACAACTCTATCTTATTTATTTTTTATTGACTTGTTCTTTCTTCTTCCTTTGCTCTCTCTCCAGTGTAACTTGCTGGTAAAAAACTAAGCAAAATAAAAGTGGGAGCTAAGTTTTAAAAAGATGACCTGAAAAAAAATGACTTTAAACATTATCATAAGACATTTAATAGGGATAATTAAAATAACTTAAAATATTAATTTGTTTCTTGGAAAATGTCTCATCATTAATTACATGTGTGCATTAATTTAGTAAAACAAATAAATTCTACAGACATCCCAGGTAGAGAGTAAGTATAAAATGAATTATTGGATCTTTCATTAAATAGGGAGGACTGAGCAAGCCTATTTATCCCTGCTCTCTCCTGAAATTCAACTAAAATAATGGTAATTAAGTATGAAAGTTACTAATCCACAAGAACCTTTAAAATTAAATCTGGGATTAGAGTTTTAATTTTGAAAGACTCAGCGAATGGATGCCATTCCTTCAATGTTCACCCCAAAACCTTGGAGTATCTTTACTCTTTCCTTTGCAGCCCACATAAAAGCCATCAGCAAATCTTTTGGCTCAAGTTTAAATTATATCTGCCTTCTCACCATACCCATCTTGATCCAAAGCACTATTATCTTTCACCTAGATTATTACAATAGCTTTTTAACTGGTTTACAGTCTCATACCCTTATTTCTTCCCATAAATGAACTGTGAATCATTGAAAGTGAAAGTCAAATTACTAAACCCATCTTCTTAAAAGTCTCCAATGTGAAGAAATTCTGCTGGGTGAAAAAGTGCTAGTGTTGAGAAGTTGGCAAGGTCCTTATGATCTAGCCCCATGCTCTCTGAATGCCTACCTCTCTTCCTCTAGGTTATTCTACTTCAGTTCCTAGAACACATCAAGTGCGGTCCTACCATAGGTCTTTGAACATACTCCTACCTCTCTCCCAAACATTCCTCTCTCAGAACAGTTCACTCTTCATTTTTTTTTTCAAGTTTCTCCTAATTATCCTCATATCAGGAATACCTTCTCTATTCACCCAACATGAAATAGCAACCCCTTACCCGTTCTGATTCTTTAACTTTTAGTAGGCTGTAGTTTTCTCCATAGCACTTAAAAACGTCTGATATCTATGCCTAATGGTTTATTTATTTATTTATTTATTTGTCTTTTTGTGTGTGTGTGTGTGTGTGTGTGTGTCTTTTTGCCATTTCTTGGGCCGCTCCCATGGCATATGGGAGGTTCCCAGGCTAGGGGTCTAATCAGAGCTGTAGCTGCCAGCCTACTCCAGAGCCACAGCAACTCGGGATCCGAGCCGCATCTGCAACCTACACCACAGCTCATGGCAATGCACGATCGTTGAACCAATAAGCAAGGGCAGGGATCAAACCCGCAGCCTCACGGTTCCTAGTCGGATTCGTTAACCACTGTGCCAGGATTGGAACTCCCTAATGGTTTATTTTTGTTTGTCTTTCCACATCAGAATTTAACCTCCATGAGTACAGAGACTTTTTCTGTTTTATACATTGCTCTGTGCCCAGCATACAGAAGAATGCCTGGCATTTAAAAGTCGGGGTAACAATAAGTTTGTTGAATGATAAAATATTATATAATGATTACCCTGAAATCTATCATATCTGAGAGGTTCTCCCATCAAGATCTTTCATTCTGGAAATCTTTAATTTGACCTATTTCCTATTTCTGTCTTTTCTATTTTCTGAATTCTTCCCCTCAAGCTTAAAACTTCTGCCTACTCTTTAATCTCAACATCCATGGTACATCAGTTGATGAACTCTATTATTCTACCATTTATTTTTTCTCATCTCTTTGATACCAAGAAAAGACCCCATTGTTAGCCTTCTTAGTACTACATGTCCATGTTAACTTCTGTCAGGTTCCTTTAGTAATGATCAGACATGAGAAATCACTACTATTTTCTCCGCTTTTATTGTAAAACTGCTAGTTATTGTTACAAAATTTCACAAAACTATACTCTTTGGATGTCCTATGCATTTTTTTTACTATATGTACATATTCAAAATAGTAGCTCTTTCAAGCCACTTGAGTAATAATGTTTGGCAAAGAAAGAATATATTAGTTTTTAAAACACTGAAGAATTCACTACAAAAATAATAATAACCTATGTTTCCTTTGACGTGCTTATTTTAAAAATAGGTTCTTTTTAACAGATCTTGCTGTCTACTTATTGCCCAGTAATGGATAAAAGTCCTTTTTTAAGACAATGGCAATTTTGTATAGTGTGCTTCAATTAATATATGAATTCCCAAAGACATTACTATTTTACTAAAGACATTAGTTTATGGAGAAGTACTTGATATTGGGACCCAAGTATCACCTACATAAATAATGAACCTAAGTTTCATGATCTTGAGACAAGAAGGCTAACAAAACAAATAAGATAGATAATAGAGATTACTGAAAGTAAATCAATAGGTATTTTCAAACACTTCAGTGAAGAACTTGAGAGAGGAAATAATGCATCACAAAAGGTAACTTGTATCATCCCATTCCATATTTCAACAATTGCTTATCTTGGAGTTTCCTTGTGGTGTAGAGGGTTAAGGATCTGGTGTTGTTAACTGCAACATCACATGTCACTGCTGTGGTGCAGGTTCAGTCCTTGCCCTGGGAATTTCCACATGCCATGCCATGGGTGTGTTCAAAAACAAACAAAACAAAAACAAAACAATTGCTTCTCCCAAAGCAATAAATATTCTTATTCTTTCTAGATGATTAATAATCATTCTTTAGTTCTCATCTTTTCCTGTAGTGTTTAATTTATCTCTTATTTTTAACATTATTTCATTCTTTGGCTTTAATAGCCTACATAGTCCCAATTTTCTTATTTCTTGGACCACTTTTTCTTATTTACCCCTTTCACAGCTATTCCTCCTTGTTACAGCATTCTTTTTCTAATCTAGCATGTGTTTTGAGAATTTTGTTGTAAATCTTTATTCTTCTCTTTACATTTTCTCTTTAATATATTTCATCAGTTCCTCAGTTGAACAGAGGTAATAGTTGAAGGTAATGAACCAATGTATATATTACAATCCTTTTCTCAGATTCTATGAGTAGATTCTATAGGGTGCTGAAAATAATGACCTAAACATACAACAACATGTCATATGTATAATAATCATATCCAAATTCATTATTTTCCCATAGATGAACTCTTTTTCCCAACTCTGCTTTTGGTAACTGGCAGATCCCTATTACAAGTACTCTGAATCAACATTTTGAAGTAATACTCCACTTTTTAAAATATGTCACATTGTATGTCCTAAAAGTTGCCAAAAAACTGCATATTCTGATTTCTGTTAAGTTATTCTGATGTAAATTATTATTACCATTTTTTCTGTTTTTTTTAAAATAGTTTCTTAAATAGCATTAGGGCCTCCAATATTTACAAACCCACCATAAAAATAAACACTCCCAAAGAATTACCTAATCATTTCTCACAGCTTAAAGTGTTAAACTTTGCCTTTTTATAACCTCTAGTCTCTCAAAAATAAAATATTAATGGGCCTTTTCAACAAGTATTATGAGCACTTTCCTGCACTCATAATAAAACCAGTCAAATTTACCAGTCCTCAAGTATCTCTGTACTTTCTTACATTTGCTTGTTCCATTTATTTTTACTGAAGAGTTTTCCAAATAGTTCTTTAATCTCAGTCTCTCAAATCTATACATTTTTCAAAACTTAGCTTTTATATCATTTCCTCTATTCCTAGTTTATTCCTTATTATATATTCATTTTTCCAAATATTCTCATCACATATGGTACATCTTTTGGGACATTTATTAAACTGTCTTTTCCTAAGGTTTCATGCAATCTTGTGGAAAACAATTGTTTTCCTTCTTAATGAGGCCTATCCTACCCACCCATTTAGGATTGCAACTTCTCTTATACTGACAATCCTCATTATTTTCTATTTTCATAGCACTTATAACTTCTAACATACCATGAATTTATATATTTATTATGTTTATTTTATACTATCTTTCTGTTGTGTGCTATGATGAATGCTTTATGAATATAGGCATTTTGTCTATTTTATTCACTAATATAGTCCCAGTACCTAAAATTATGTCTAGTCATTTCCCTAAGGAAGATATACAGATGGCCAGCAAACACATGAGAAAATGCTCAACATCGCTGACTATAAGAGAAATGCAAATCAAAACTACCATGAGATACCACCTCACACCAGTCAGAATGGCCATCATTCATAAATCCACAAATAACAAGTGCTGGAGGGGGTGTGGAGAAAAGGGAACACTCCTGCACTGTTGGTGGGAATGTAAGCTGGCACAGCCACTATGGAGAACAGTTTGGAGATACCTTAGAAATCTATACATACAACTTCCATATGACCCCGCAATCCCACTCTTGGGCACATATCCGGACAAAACTCTCCTTAAAAGAGACACATGCACCCACATGTTCACTACAGCCCTATTCACAATAGCCAGGACATGGAAACAACCCAAATGTCCATCAACAGATGATTGGATTCGGAAGAAGTGGTATATATACACAATGGAATACTACTCAGCCATAAAAAAGAATGACATAATGCCATTTGCAGCAACATGGGTGGAACTAGAGACTCTCATACTGAGTGAAATGAGACAGAAAGACAAAGACAAATACCATATGAGATCACTTATAACTGGAATCTAATATCCAGCACAAATGAACATCTCCTCAGAAAAGAAAATCATGGACTTGGAGAAAAGACTTGTTGCTGCCTGATGGGAGGGGGAGGGGGAGGGAGTGGGAGGGATCGGGAGCTTGGGCTTATCAGACACAACTTAGAATAGATTTACAAGGAGATCCTGCTGAGTAGCATTGGGAACTTTGTCTAGATACACATGTTGCAACAGAACAAAGGGTGGGGAAAAAATGTAATTGTAATGTATACATGTAAGAATAACTTGATCCCCTTGCTGTACAGTAGGAAAATAAAATAAAATAAAATAAAATAAAATAAAATAAATAAATAAAATAAAATTATGTCTAGTACCAAATAGACATTCAACAAGTTTTTGCTGAATGAATGAACACCAACTCTATTCTAAGTACAGTGGGTACTGCAATAAACACTAAAGACACAACTCATAGGATTACTATTTAGGGAGGGAAATAGATATTAAACAAAAAATTAACCTAGAATTATAAGTATTGAAAAGGAAAATAATAACGTAGTCTGCACAAGTGACATTTAACATGAGACCTAGAAGATATGTAAATGTTAATCTTCAATGAGCTGTCCAGGTGAAAAAATAATATGTCTAAAAGCTTTAAGTTCTAGACTTCCCATTGTGCCTCAGTGGTAACAAACCCAACTGGTGTCCATGAGGACATGGGTTTGATCCTTGGCCTCCCTCATTGGGATAAGGATCCAGCGTTGCCGTGAGCTGTGCTGTAGGTCTCAGACGTGGCTCAGATCTGGCATTGCTTTTGCTGTGGTGTAGGCTGGCAGTTGCAGCTGCAGCTCTGATTTGACCCCTAGTCTGGGAACTTCCATATGCTGCAGGTGTGGCCCTGAAAAGACCAAAAAAAAAAAAAAAAAAAGCTTTAAACTCTAAAAAAGTTCACGCAGCTTGATTGGCTATATTATGTAGTATTTCAACCTAAGAACATTGAGCAGTCATTAAAGGATATATCTATGTATAGTTAATTTACAGTGTCATTTCAATTTCTGCTGTACAGCAAAGTGACCCAATCATATGTATGTGTGTGTGTGTGTGTGTGTGTGTGTATATACACATGCACATATATATATACATACACATATTCTCTTCATATTATCTTCCATCATGCTCTATCCCATGAGACTGGATATACTGTATAGTTCCCTGTGCTATAGAGCAGGACCTCATTGCTCATTCATTCTAAATGTGATAATTTGCCTCTACTAACCCCAAACTCCCAGTCCATCCCACTCCCTCCTCCTCCCCCTTGGCAACCATATGTCTGTTCTCTATGTTATGAGTCTGTTTCTGTTTTGTAGATAGGTTTATTTGTGCCATATTTTAGATTCCACATATAAGTGATATTCTATGGTATTTGTCTTTCTCTTTCTGACATAATTCACTTAGTATGAGAATCTCTAGTTGCATCTATGTTTCTATGAATGGCATTATTTCATTCTTTTTTACAGTTGAGTAGTATTCCATTGCATATATATTATATATATATATATATATATATATAACATCTTCTTAATCCATTCTTCTGTCAATGGATGTTTAGGTTGTTCCTATGTCTTGGCTATTGTGAATAGTGCTGCTAATACATATGGGTGCATGTATCTTTTTGAATGAAAGTTTTGTCTAGATATATGTGGCATTGCTGGATCATATGGTAGTTCTATATTGTTTTATATTTAGTTTTGTGATGAACCTCCATACTGTTTTCCTCAGTGGTTTCACCAGTTTACATTCCCATCTACAGTGAAGGAAGTTTCCCTTTTTCACATCTTCTCCAGCATTTGTTATTTGTAGGCTTATTAATGATGGCCATTCTGCCTGGTGTGAGTTACCTCATTGTAGTTTTGATTTACATTTCTCTAATTATTAGTGATGCTGAGCATTTTTTCATGTACCTACTGGCCATCTGTATGTCTTCTTTAGATAAATGTCTATTTAGGTCTTCTGCCCATTTGTTTGACTGGGTTATTGTTTTTTTTGTTGTTGTTGAGTTGTATGAGTTGTTTTGGGCCAAAACAGAACAGATAATCACTTAAAGATGTACATGTAAAATTTATTAAATGGGATTCATAACATGGCTTTACTAGCAATTTACTAGCAATTTAAAAATAAATATTTTTCTGCTGGCATCTCTTTCATATATCTTCTAGAAGTATACATGCTTTATATATTTGGTACCTGAATAATCCTTTCTAAATTTTGAAAATAGAAAACTGTGTCCCAAGGCAATAAATTGGTATGCTCAATGTTACATAGTTACTTAATGTCAAAATTTATTTAGTCTTTTAGTTCCAAGTTAGCACATCTTTTAGCTATACCAACAACTTCTCATCAGTTACTTCTTTACTCACATGTAGCCTCTCCTGCCAGTATTACACTGCTGATAACCCGGGAAGATTCATTGTAAACATAAAGTGAAAGAAAGAGCAAGAAAGGGAGGGAGATGGGGAGAGAGAGCAGGGGAGGGGTCAGGGGAAATTCTTTCTTAGGAAAGAGCATGGCCCTGCAGACACTTTAATTTTGAATTTCTAGCTTCTAGAATAAGGAGACAGTACATTTCTGTTGTTTTGAGATACCTAGTTTGTGGTTCTCTATTACAGCAGCCCTACGAAACTAATATAGTCATTATCATCATCATCATCTTTTAAACAGTGTTGCTATTGAGGAGGACTGCTAGAGGCCCCTCTTGTAGACTGAGGTGTTTTCAACTTCTTGCAAAAGCTCCCCCAGAGGAAGACTCTTAGCATGTAAGATTTGAGGAATCTCAATTGTTCCAGAACTAGCTCAATCTTTTTCACCAGAATATAAAGAAAAGATAATTCATTCAAGGGCATGTAGATGAGGAGTTTCAAAACTATCACATCAGAGGTGAGCTGTGGATCTTTGCTGGGTCTGTAGATTTACAGTGAAACATCTGGCTTTGGAAAAGAGGAAAGAAATGCCTCAACTAATTACCTGGATCAAGAAATACTGTCTCAATGAACAAGTAGACCATATTAAGATGAAAAAAATACACTTCTTAAAATATTATTATGTTGTTTTTTAATATGGGCACAATCATGAATCATTATAGTGATTATCTTTATTGCAAGCTTTGGACTCACATATTCTGAGAATTCACAGAAACTTTAAGCAGCACATGTGAATGAGTCACATGAAACCAAAGTACTGAAAAATATCTTCTTGGGTTATCCACATGGAAACATTCAAGTTTTGATTTAACCTCATTTGATTGTAGTATGGCCCATAAAAATATGGGGCAAGCTTTTAAATGGCACCTATTTAAAATGACATACCAATGAAACACGGCAAAATGAATCTCAGGGGAAGACAACTTAATAAGACTATAAATTTCTCAATATAAATTTAAATGAAATGCCTTACGAGATTGTGAAGGATTGCTGGTTAGCCCCTGGCTATCAGAGAAATAGTGGAAAGGTCCCAGGAGAACAAGAGCTTCTGAGAAAGAAAGCTTTTCTGTAGAAGGGGGGTGTTATGTTGGGAAATTAATCTCAGCTGGAAAACCTAAAAGGGTCGAATTTAATGGGTTTTTGATAACCCTTATGTAGATATGTGGTATTACCTAGCTTTGAGGAACATTCTCTTTGTGTAATGGGCTTTGATATAATTTACAACCACCACTCACTTTTTGAGTTATAAGTGGTATATTTTCCTAACCACCTCAGAATTGACATGCTGTGTGTCAAATCAGAAAATGTTTCATTTCGTATAAAAAGAAAATGCTTTCATCAAAAACTGTTTCTTTCCAGAGAAATACTTGCAACACATATTTCTGACATACATTTGGGGAAAAATTTCTTTTTTATTATCACAAAAAGTCACTTCAGGCTGTGCAGAGGTACTGATTAATGCTTGTCTGGGTGATACTGAAGGTACTCAGGTTTCACTGTGCTCTATAGACAGGCATTAATCGCTTCCAACACACCAGTTGTCATTTCTACTCCCAGGTTGGAAGCACTTTAAAAAAAAAAATGCTTCAAACATAGGCGGAAAACATGGTAAGGAAAAAAGAAAGAGCGAGTGGGAAATTGAAAAGACTATCATCCTTATTGCCCAGTTTCTATTACCTAATTATTTAAATTACTGCTGAATTAGGAGAGTGTGTTAAGCCAACATAGGAGGAAGAAAACCTTGTGCAATCTTTTCTCTTCAAGTCTTAATAGAGGTAAAAATAAAATTGAAGTCAAGATTAATATAACTTTGCCATAAGGCTTATTGTTACAGACATTCTTGATTATAATCTGTAGGGAGGGTTTTATGTCTTTGGTCTCCATTTGTTTGATATGAATAAATTGCATGATGATGGACTTAGACATTGAATAGAGTTGTAGCAGCCTTTGGCTGTACCACCTATTTTGTGTTGGCTGAAAAACCAGAGGCACTCAAGCATAATTTTCAGGCATTTCTCCTTCATATACCCTTGAATCAGCTGCTAAACTTCCTTCTTTGCAAAATGGCTAATTATAATATCAGTAAAAAGCACATGGCAAATAATAACGAAGATTAATGAAATGATTTCTATGTTTCAGACATTATAAGCATCTTACAAATATCAGCTTATTCAGTTTCTAAAAATAATCCTGAAATGTATTCTAATATTATCTAATTTAAAAAATTATAGAATTTTTATAATTTAAGGCATACAGAAATTAGACAAATTTTGCAAAACACTAAGTAACAGGTGAAAGAGTCAGCATTTAAATCCACTTATATCTGATTATTTCAGTACACTCTTAGCCACCACTCTAAGCTACTTTACCAAAAGTATCTTGAACATTTTAGATTCTTGGTAGAAAGAACAAAGAACCATAGCTATGACTCTATAAATCTATAGATAAAATTTAATGATTGATTAAAGGTGTTGGAATGACAATAAAAAATTTATTATGTATACTATTTCAGCCATTAGGGCCATAAATTCTTTTTAAAAGAAAAATCATTCTTAATTTCAAAACAAGAAGCATTGTCATATGAAAGGTGATTTCAACTAGAATGCCTACAAATCTGTTGATTAATCAAATCTGGGCTTCAAATAGTATTCCTTAAATATCCTACAATAAAATGTAGCATGTTATTACGAAATACATACATAAGCAAACAAAAGATTGATCATAGAATGTAATAGGATGAACTTGTTGATAACAGTTATCATTGGTCTTTATTGCTTTCATAACTCAATATTTTAAAAGGTCGTTTTTCTTAAATGGGGGAACATCATATGTTTTGATCATGTCCAGATTTATATTAAAGAGCATTTGTAAACTATAATGAGAGAAAAAGAGAAGAAAACAGAGAGCAAGAGAGATGAATTCTTACCTTTATCCAAAAAACTAACCAAAATACTGTAATAACACAATCACTACTCATATCTTATTCTAATCTTTCTGTATGTTAACTATATTTCAGTTGTTCCCAGTTTACCTTGAGATTGATTTGTAGTGAAGAAAGCTTTAGTTTATAGTGATTATATTGCAACAAATACATACTATATGCAATGATAATATATTATACCTGTAGTAATGTATATGAATTACTACAGGTATAATATATTATGTATATATATGATGGTAGGTACTTTTCAGTGGAATGAAGCAAATATGTTATGGGCAGTGGATATGCTTCTTCCCTCTTACAGGGAATAAGACCTGCATGTAGATAAATTAAATGCAATAATAACAGCAAATAAAGAATACTCTGTTTTTCATTATTACCAGATGGCAAGTCTAAATGATGCCAATGACAAAATATTTCTTGATATGATATTTTTTCCGTGATATTCCACTGATACTGCACTATGAAGATTTATGAACAACAAAGTAACTTATTTAGGACATTGTCTAATTGAGAAAAGGTTGTCATGGTTATTTTGTTTGTTCATTCTTACATTTTCAATAATTGTTTACTATATACCAGTAAATACAAGCTCTAGGAAATCACAGATGAATGTGATATAATTTCTTTCCCAAAGAAGCCCAGCAGCAGGTAGGATGGGAAGAGACCCCTAAATATATGAATGAAATAAACTATTATTGTTCATTCTGTATCTTAAACTTTCATGTATTCATATAAAAATTTATCAAGGTATACATTATAGTGTGTACCTTTTAGATGTATTATAAAATTCAATGAAGAGTGTATTGAAAAGCTAAGAAGTTTTACTGAATATGTTTGGAAACAATGGGTTAACTTCATTAACTGAAAAATTGTGTATTCATGAGATTTGCTTAGATATTTTTAATTAAAACTTTATTTTAGAGCAGTTTTAGGTCCACAGCCAAACTGAGCAGCAAGTACAGAGTTCCCATATGCTCCCTGTTCCCATGCACGAAACACCTCCTCTGCTAAGGGCATCCTGCGGTAGAGTGGTATATGTGTTACAAATGAGGAACCTATTCTGATACATCATTATAATGCAACATTCATCATTTACATCAGGGGTCACTTTGGTGTAGTATATTCTATGAGTTTGGACAAAGTTACCACATGTGTTCATCATTTAATATTAAACAGATACTTCACTGCTCTAAAAGTCCTATGTGCTCTGCCCGTTTATCCCTGGCTCCCATTTAACCTTTACAACTGCTGACCTATTTACTGTCTCCATAGTTTTGCCTTTTCCATATGTCATCTAGTTGGATCACATAGCATGTGTCTTTTCAGCCTGGCTTCTTCCACAGAGTAATATAAATTTACATTTCTGCCATGTCTTTTCATGGCTTGATACTATTATTCCAGCACTGAATAATATTCCATTATCTAGATGTACTGCCATTTAATTATGCATTCACCTACCAAAGGATATCTTTGTTGCTTCCAAGGTTTAGCAATTGTGAATTAAGCTGCTGTAAACATCCATGTGTAATTTTTGTGTGGATGTAAGTTTTTGACTCCTTTGCATAAATACCAAGGAGTACAATTGCTAATATGATATGTGTGTTTTGTTTTATAAGAAAGATTATATATAATTTTTGCTTTTCTTTTATTTTTCTATTTTTGTCTTTTTAGGGCTGCACTTGCACTTATGGATGTTTCAAGGCTAGGGGTCAAATGGAACCTGTAGCCACTGGCCTACACCACGGCTCACAGCATCACCAGATCCTTAACCCACTGAGTGAGGCCAGAGATTGAACCCGCCTTCTTACGGTTACTAGTCAGATTCTTTTTTGCTGAGCTGCAATGGGAACTCCAGTATATGTAATTTTTAAATTTGAAAGTTAGTTTTCTTGATTCACAAGAACTCCTAAAATATAAGATAGTTGTCATTACAAAAGCAATGACATTAAATTAATTACTTTGGGATAAATTCAAAATCCAAAATAAGAAACATTATTTCATAATATTATAAGAGAAAAATTACAAGGTAAAATTTGGATACTTTTTGGATATAGTTGAAGTCAAATAGATAGAAGCCTTCAAAATAATGGTACCCATTTCAGTTTTTTCTTCTCCTCTAGGTATTAGAAAATAATTTGCAGAAAATTATACCCTGGTTAATTATATAATGCTTAATATCTAACATAATGTAACATCATACACACACACATCAGAAATGTTGTTTTGATCATAATTTGTGTGTGAAGTTTCAGTAAGCCACTTTAGAAATTAACCACTTCTTAAATAAAGCTTTGACTCAATTTCATAGAAAAACATTACCTACTCTAAAGTAATATATATTAAAAGAAAGGAAATACTGAATTTGGTAGAATTTTATAGAAACTCAGAAGTTTATCAAGCTATAATTAAATATCTAATAAATTATAATATTTGTGTACAGTAGAATTTATACAGCTGATACACTTGTTCTTTAAAAGGGGGATTTATACTGGAAAAAGAGGAAAGCAGAATCTATTTTTTAAAATTTTATTGAAGTATAGTTGACTTACAATACTGTATTACTTTCAGGTGCAGAGTCTATTTTAAACTACATGTTTATCAATTTCTTACTCTGTTTTCCTGTTTTTGAATTTAATTTTAAATTGAGTCCATACCTGCTGGTTAAAAAGAGAAAAACTGTGACTATCCTAAAACTTCTCAAGAGTTTTAAGCAAAGTACCAATTATATGGTAGGCGTATATCTCTATACATGTATACATATACATATATACATAGAGGTATATCATACCAACATATGCATATATATAAAAATACACTTCTTGTTTAAGGCCAATTTGCATTCAAAATATAAAGAAAAAAGGAAAAAAATTTTGGGAAGAATGGGTAGCATTTGACAGAGTTTCCTTGGGGCTCCTGGCCCCACCCCAGAGGTCAATATACAGAAAATGTTGGCATGGTCCAGGAATTTCTTTCTAACAAACTTTCAGGTGCTGCTGGTTTTGCTGGTCTGGAAATCCTTCCCTTGCTTTCTACTCACTCAACCTGTAGTCTGTACAGTAGCAATTCCCTGGAGAGACTATTAGAAATGCAGAAGCCCAGACCTACTGACTCTGAATTTAACAAGATTACCAGGTGATATATATGTACATTGTAGTTTGAGAAGCAATATCCCAGAGTGTGGGAGATGGACATTTTCCATAGGAATATGGACATTTGTTTTCAGGAATGTGGCAAATATGTAATGTAACAAAATTAACTCTGGAGACCTACCATCTTTTTATAAACTCTATAATTTTGTGAAACAAGAGGTAAAAGAAAGGTGGAATCATTCACTTTATATGACATTTCATAAAATACAAACATGTATATCAAACGATCATAGGAATTGTTAAAAGCACAAATAGAGATATTTATTATACAACAGCTGAGTAGTATTGATTATTGGATTATATGAACTATTGAGATTATGATTTAGTCATATGCTGTCTTCATTTCTAATTTCAAAAATTCTAATCTTAGTTTGAGTGCTACTAAGAATCAATATTAAGTACACTTAGCAATAAAAAAAAAATAGTTTCTTAGAGAAGTAACCCTGCGGGGCCCAAATTCTGCTAAAGGATGAGCCCTGTATTTACTAAATCTGTCAAGAAAATCCAGGATAACCTCTCACAGTGTCATTCAGTGGAAAGCTTGTGTTTTTCTATTTCTTTCTTTTCCCATGATTCTTACTCTTCTAATGGGGTCATTTCTAACTTGACAATGCAGGTGCCTCATCTCTGCTGAGCATATTTTCTAATATGTCACCAAAGTGGTAATTTATCTCTCCTTGTCCCTTATCACTGGGTATGAAACATTTAATAATTGACACTTTACACAGTCTGTATTAAATCATTTTGTCAGCACTCTTTCAATTATTGGGCTCCATACAATCAAAGCTCTCGGTCCCTATGGTTGGAAAAGAAGCAAATCTATATTGTCATGAGAAACATCACCTTCTTCAATAGTGGAATTGCCATATAGTCGTCATGTTTTTTCTCTAGTGAGTTTCAAATAACTTGAGAAAAGGACAGCAGCTGTAAAAGTTCAGGTCCTGCATTTCTGGAAATTACAATCAGTATGGAAAAGGCAAGGACTGTGATTGGAGTGAAAACAGCTCTTAAGGAAGAGTTAAAGGCAGGACTGTGATTGGAGTGAAAACAGCTCTTAAGGAAGAGTTAAAGGCATCAAACCACTCTCTCTTTTTTGTTATGGTCTTGAGCAAGGCTTTGTCTCTGAACTTATTTCTCACCTATAAAAAGGAACCAATTTTACCAGCTGAGCACTAACTCACATTCTAGCTTTAACATTACCTAATTCTATGTGAATGACTCATGTTACCTCTTGGAGAATAAAAACGTTGTGAAAACTGTTTTATAAATTATGTATAAGCATTTAAAACTAAATGTGAATATTGAACACCTTTTACTTTATTTACCCTGAAGGAATGAGTACAATGATGAGATTTGAAACATATGTGCTGTAATGGCATAGGAATATCTGAGCAAGTGGAATTTTCAATGTCCTTTTAATCCCACCATAGCAGTAAACACACCCTTCCCCCACCCACACAGACTTTCTGTCATAACTTCTGAAGAACAGTTGGCTAAAATCTGGAAACGTGACCAATTAGTCATATGGAGAAAAGAAAAAAAAAAGAGAGATGAAGGATACTTCAGCATTCAAAAAGGAAATTGGGTGGAGGTTCAATTGTGTTCACATGCTGAAAGGGAGAGAGAAAACCTGTCATTATAAATAAAGCTTTTTTTAAAAAAAATCCCAAAGCTTGTCTGTTAAATTAAACTTGTTTTATTTCACAGTGTTTCTGTTACATTGAACATGCCATAGACCATGGACCCTGAAACATGATTACTCATTAAAAACTGATATATCCCGGTTGCTGCATAACACAAACACCATTAAATAATTTACCTGAGTAAAATTGGAGATAGAAAGTAAAAGCTGCTAGAAACTTAGCATACTTCTAAGTATACTTGTAATAAATCATTTGTTGTGTCTATATTTGTTTTGTCCAAACTATGTTTTTTCTTATAAGGACAGCAATATAGTTAGATGTTAAACACAAAAAAACAAAAACTTAATTTCCTCTCAGTACATACTATATTCTGGCACAATTGCCACTGAATAAACTTAGAAACAGTGTCATGTGAGTTTGCATCTGATATTTCCCTAAGGGGCAAACATTTACTTTTTCTCTTCTGACAAATTTGCCTTTTAAGAAGCAAAGTAAAACTGTATTTGCGACCTTAAATTATTGTGAAAAATGTCATCTGGAATAGACCTAAGATGTGCTTATCTCATTTAACCTAATATGAGTCTACCAGCTCGATACACTCATGGCATGAAGCAGAGAAACTAAGAAATTTTACTCAAAGCAATAAGTTATTCTTACTATTAATATAAAAATAAATTTATATAGTTATCATGCTGGGAAATTTTCTCTTCAACTTTACAATACTCCTATTGTAGTGGAAATTGATTTCCAATATGGTAAATATTTCCTAAAGTCTTATTTGTGATGGTATAGAATTTGTGATTCATTGGCAGAAAGCAATATAAAATTAGGTGCTGCTCTTGCTAAACACTATCATGTTATGTTCTTCATAATCTGCCCCCAGAAAAAAATTTAAAAGATACATGAATCATATTATTTTTTTTGTTCTAGTAATACATAAGGTTTAGTTGATATTTTACAGTGGATTAGAGATCATTTTCAACTGGTCAGCCATGATTCAACAGGGAACTGTGTTAATTTCTAGAACTACAAAAACTCTTTTCATATTTATGTTCTAATAAGATAAATGAAACAACAAATAAAAAAATGGCATTTTTTTCTACTGAAATTAAAATGTTTATTTTTCATTACATCATAACAAATATGCAGTGTGAAAATGTAAAAAATAAGAAAAGTGTGAGATAGCCCATGACTCTGAGACTCACAAATAATGAATAAGTCTTTACGTTTTTTTTTTGGTAATTGTTCTTGTTTTTAATCAAGTAATATATAAGTAAATGTTCCATAAAAGAAATTCAAATATTGTTGCAAAAGCATTTGAATCCCTACACAATAAAATAAAAAACACATTCTGAAGATCAGTTCCATTAAAAGTTTATTTTTCTTTCAAATATATTCCCATATTTTAATACATGTAGTATATAAATAAATGTATGACTCATTACAGATATACCTTTGATTGTGGTATAAGCAAATTCATCAAATTTCCCTTTGTGATTTTGTTCCTTGTGCCTACTTTAGGAAACTCTTTCCTATTCCAACATGAAAAGTTATTCTTCTTTATTTCTTTCCCAGTTCAAACTGCTTCATGATTAGGTCTTTAATACATCTAAAGTTTATAATTTAGCATGAAGGAAGTTAGGGTTTCGATTATATTTTTAACCATACACTGTGCCAGTTTTACAAAACTATTTAAAAATGCATAATTTCTAACTGCTCTGTTAACATTTCTTTCAAGTAATAATTATTGCATATGTATAAATCCCTTCTGTCCCATTGATATAGCTTATTCCACTTTCACTAGAATACCATTTTAATTGTCATGAATTTTCAATGTTATCTTAATATCTATACTGGAGCATTCCTTGGCATGTGAATATCATTTCATAAATTTTCCTAGATATTTGTGAATCTTTATCCTTCTATACACATTTTAGAATCAGTTTGCACAATTTCAAAAATAACACCTAGCTTGGGTCTTGATTTAAATTGTAGAAGTGATATAGATTAACTTGAGGAAAATTGATATCTTTAAAATATGTAATTGTTTGTTCCACAAACACAGCATCCCTATTTTTTGCAGGGGGGCCTTCTCACATGTATATAAACATATTTAAAATCGATCGGTACTGGGCTAAAAAATAACCTCCAAGACATTTACAGTCTCACTTCTGGAATCTGTGCATGTTATGTGATAGGGAAGGGGAAATTATCTTGATTATCTGGGTGGGCCCTAAAAATAATCGCAAATGTTCTTAAGAGAGAAAAGCAGAGGGATATTTCATGCAGAAAAGTCAGTAGGACCCTGGAGACAGAAATTTGGACCAATGCTGCGCAAGTCAAGGAATGCCATTCACCACCAGAAGCTGGAAGAGTCAGGAAATAGGTTCTTCCCTGAAACCACTCCTCCTGGGAGGGAGTGCAGTCTGGCTGATCCCTTGATTCCCACTCAGTGAAACGGATTTTGGACTTCTGACTTCTCCAAATGTCCGAGAATAACTGTGTGTTCTGTCAAGTCACCAAATTTTTAGTCATTTTTTACAATAGCTAGTGTTATATGGATTTTGGTTTAGGTTCATCCCTAGGTTCTTTATAGGATGTTTTTTGGTTTTTGGTTTTTGTTTTTTGTTTTTTTTTTTGCAGGGGCAGATGATAAAGATTTTCTATTATACTTTTAATTGGCTTTTTTATACTGATAAAAATTCTTGATTTAAACTGTAGAAGTGCTATAGATTAATTTGAGGAAAATTGACATCTGGTCTCCATCAAAAATATTAATGATTTTATTGATCTCTGAGGCTTTCTATGTAAATGATCATTTTACACAGTTTTCTTATCCATTTCTTACATATCTCTTTTCTTTCTCATTTGTTTGCACTGATCAGGATTTTTTGTTTGTTTAATATCAGTAGTGATTCTGATCTTCCTTGTCTTCTCAACATCAAGGGAACACTTGTAATGTATCTCTATTAAATATGTCATTTGGCCTGGATTAATTTTATATTGGTTTTTTGAGGTTAAGGAACTTGATTTTTGTGGTGGTTTATATGTTAACTTCATTAGAGTGGAACTCTGTTCCTCAGAATGAATTTTTTTTTTTTTCTGTGTAGCTCCAAGTTAAAGTTCACTGAAGGAGGATTTGCTCAGAAATTGGAAGTCATAAGTGCAGCAGTAGCTATTACTTTGTGAAGGTCATTGTGGTTAGATGTGGAGGCAAAGAAATGCAGATGTGCTGGTAAATTTCCAGGCTGTCCTCACTTTGTCTGCTTCACATTCACCTCTCCTTCCTGATGGCTGACCATGTAAACCACTAACTGTTGGAAGCTCACTACCTGATTCTCAGTGGTGAATCCGCATGTCAGCTTTCCATAGACCAAGCTCTGAATCTCCTATTACCTTACATGTGTGTAGGTGGCAGAGATTCTGGATCACTGTGTTAGCTTAGTTGGTTGATTGTGGTCTGAAGTCAGGAAGTGAGGATAACCCACATTACGTTTTACTGACATGACAAAGAATCTTGGTATCCTGTAGAGGAAGATATGCAAAGGCAAAGACAGGTCGAAAGCTGGAGTGCATTTATTATGGAAGATTTGCTTGTCCTCTTATTAATTATATTCTGTAGGAAGTTTCATAGGACAATTCCTCATCAAAGGCTTTGAGAAATGTTTTGGGAATGAAAGGATGGCATCCCTAAACAGCCCTATAATAACTGTTCCCTGCAGAGAACAGATGGTCAGATGCGCCAGATTTTAAAAACTCGCTGGTTGGTGACTCCTCCTATCATTCAGCTTCCTTTCTGGAAACTCAATCTCTCTAGGTTCTCTGGCAATTGTGTAAGGTCCAGTTTCTATAGTAAGCCTTAATCCTATAATTCTTTATGGTTTTCTTCTCTCATTAAACAGTGGTTCATACTATTTCTTTGCTATGACACAACACCCCAAAACTGAACGGCTCTGAACAATAATCTTTCATTGCCTATTGCTGAAAGAGGTCCCCTGAGCAGTTCTCCTGATCTGGGTTTTGATCAATGCACCTGTGTTAACTGAAAATTGTGGGGCTAGGGGCTGCCTGGTCTAAAATAAAAGGGCAGTTCTCCTGATCTGGGTTTTGATCAATGCACCTGTGTTAACTGAAAACTGTGGGGCTAGGGGCTGCCTGGTCTAAAATAAAAGGGCACAACCAGGGCAATTCAGTTTTGCTCACACGTTCTTTCAACCTAGAGAATGCTAGACTGAGCTTTTTCTTATGGTAATGGTAGGGTCTCAAAAGAAAACTAGTCCAGAGGTGTTCTTGTATTCAATGCAAATGATCAAGAGAGGAAGGAAATAGGAAAGCTCAAGCACTTTTCCAAGCTTTTATGTGCATCAAATCTGCTAACATTATACTCACTGAAGGAAGATAGTTACAGTAGCCATTACCAAAGTCAGAGGGGTAGAGGACCACATGATTTCAGAGACAGAAAGCACAGATAAAGGGATTTCATTAATTGAAGCCATTAATGGTATCCATTTATCACATATTCCTAGTTTTGTGCCACATGTTCTTATTGACAAAGAGGTGATTAAATGTATCAAATGCATTCAGGGTCAAAGTTAAAAGGTTATATGATGACACCAATATTTGACACATAAAAAATCAACAAAGGATTGCTATTGAGAATGTATAATAAGCATTTAATAAATGTAAAGAATACCCAATAGAAAAATGAGCCAGTAAAAAATTAATAAATTAATATATCATAAACCAAAATATCAGATAAGCATAAGAAGAGATATTGATAAATACGCAAAAATTAAATAATGAGATACTATTCTACACATATGATTAGCAAAAGCAAAATGTGTTAAGTCTGGGGATAATTACCGGGAAGGATGTAGGGCAGCAGAAAGCTTCAAGTACTATTGGTGGAAGTATGTGTTAGTACAGACATTGAACAAGAATGTAAAAGATATGTAGATAAATGCTTTTGTACATACATGGCTGGAACTCAGAAATTCCACAGTTCTACTCTTATGTACATGCACCAGGGAAGACCTCACAGAGGTACATGAGGATTTGTATAGAGATGTTTATCACTGCGTTTTTTATTGTGGCAAATTATTTGTACACAAAACAAATGCCCATAAATGTAGGATAACAAATAAGTGGCATATTTAGAATTTAGGAGGAATTATATATTCATATATAAAACAAAGATATATATTATATAAAGCAAACATAAACACATCTTAAATCCATATATTTCACCATTTTCATGAAGAAAATGGGTAAACAGTATCGTGTGTATGCATGTGTATAAATAACTGACATAAAAGTGGATTCTTTTGGGAGGGAAAATGAATGAGATATAGACTTAACACAGATTTTAAGATGTAATTGAGTTAGACAAATATGCATGGGCACATGCACGCATGCGCGCGCGCGCGCGCACACACACACACACACACACACACACACACACACACAATCACACACACACTGACATCACAAGAGTGGCCAAGAATGGTTGAAGAGTGGGGTTGCTGGGTCATATGGTAGTTGATTAGTAGAGAAATGCAAATCAAAATTATTATGAGGTACCACCTCACACCAGTCAGAATGGCCATCATTAATAAGTCCACAAATAACAAATGCTAGAGAGGGTATGGAGAAAAGGGAACCCTCCTGCACTGTTGGTGGGACTGAAAGCTGGTACAGCCACTAGGGAGAACAGTATGGAGGTACCTTAGAAAACTATACATAGAACTACCATATGACTCAGCAATCCCATTCTTGGGCATCTATCCAGACACAACTTTCCTTGAAAAAGATACATGCACCTCTATGTTCATTGCAGCTCTATTCACAATAGCCAAGACATGGAAACAACCTAAATGTCCAATGACAGATGAATGGATTAGAAAGATGTGGTATATATACACAATGGAATATTGTGTATTCAGCCATAAAAAAACAACAAAATAATGCCATTTGTAGCAATATGGATGGAACTAGAGACTCTCATACTAAGTGAAGTAAGTCAGAAAGAGAAAGACAAATATCATATGATATCACTTATATTTGGAATCTAATATACAGTACAAATGAACCTTCCCACAGAAAAGAAAATCATGGATTTGGAGAACAGACTTGTGGTTGCCAAGGAAGTGGGATGGATTGGGAATTTGGGGTTAATGATGCAAAGTATTGCTTTTGGAATGGATATGCAAGAGATCCTGGTGTGTAGCACTGGGAATTATATGTAGTCACTATGATGGAGCATGATAATGTGAGAAAAAATAATGTATACTTGTATGTGTGACTGGGTCACCTTGCTATACAGTAGAAAATTGACAGAATACTGTAAACCAGCTATAATGGAAATAATAAAAATCATTATAAAATAAAAAAATTAAAAATAAAATAAATAAATTCCACCAAAAAAAGAAAATAAACGTCTTTCCAATATTGAACCTTCCTGTCCGTGAACATGCATGTGTCTTTTATTTCAGTCCTTTCTCATTTTCTCTTTATTTATTGATATATTAACATTAGGTTAGCTTCAGATGAACAAAATATTGATTCTAAATATGATAAATTACAAAAAGATCACAAGAAATCTAATTATCCATCAGCACAAATAGTTATGATTTTTTCTTGTTATGAGAACTTTTAGGATTCACTTTTCTAGCAGTTTTCAAACATGCAATACAGTATTATCAACCATAATCATCATGCTCTACATCATACCTTCAGGACTTATTTTTTAACTGGAACTTATTTCAATTATTTTAATATTTTTGACTAAAGTTGATTTTTTTTTCTTATCATAATCACATATATTTCTTGTAATGGTTAGTTTTGTGTACCTTGCCAGTTTGTTGCAATTGTGACTAGGACAATGTTATGAATATTTTGATAAATTTTTATTGCAAAAGAAAACATTTTTTTCAGTCTTCTATCTTATATACGTCCATATTTTGGAACTCTCTCATTATTTCTAATAGTAAATTAATGCCATTTTGCTTATTTCTTTTTTATCCATATGTCTAAAAAGGCCAATTTCCTATCTTTGGTGTGCATTCATAAAGACTTCTGAATTTAGTCATAGTATGCAAGTGACCTGTGGAGACAGAACTAGAAAAGTCTATGTGAATTGTAAAATATAAGATGTGATAGAGAGACTAGTTTACAATCGAGAAACTGCACATTTTATATAAACAGCCTCCCTAGGGAACTGTGCATTAAGAACTGATATTTGTCTGTATCCAAACTTTTGGATGTTGTATTACACTGACATAAGATCATGACAAATTAATTCTTTGATCCCAGTCAATGTTGGTCCAGCTTCTTGAATAGATTTTTTTTCATTCACACCAGATTATTTTTACTGGTTAAGAAAACTTTTTTCGGAGTTCCCGTCGTGGCGCAGTGGTTAACGAATCCGACTAGGAACCATGCGGTTGCGGGTTCGGTCCCTGCCCTTGCTCAGTGGGTTAACGATCTGGCGTTGCCGTGAGCTGTGGTGTAGGTTGCAGACGCGGCTCGGATCCCGCGTTGCTGTGGCTCTGGCGTAGGCTGGTGGCTACAGCTCCGGTTCGATCTCTAGCCTGGGAACCTCCATATGCCGTGGGAGCGGCCCAAGAAATAGCAAAAAAAAAAAAAAAAAAAAAAAAAGAAGAAGAAGAAAAGAAAACTTTTTTCATTGTGTTATCCAGATTTTGCCTCCCTTTTTCTCCCATGACATACAAAATACGTTGGCATATTTTGATAGCCAAATGGTACACAGCTGCACAGCTCCCTTTCAGAAGCTGGCATACCTCTTCTTTTTCTTTCCTTTGACTCACTCCTAGAACTCTTAAAATGAATGCTTACTTTCTTCCTTAAAAATGATGAAAGGAGAAAAGATGTTTTCTCATAAATAAATATACAATAAATTTTCCCCAAAAGTTTTCAGATCAGAAATATTGACTTTTCTCAATCCGAGGAGACTTGAGAAATTTTTTGGACATGAGAATGAAAACTAAATCTTGGATAGTCAAGGAGGTTTGGAAACAAAACAATAAATGTAGCTGAGAGACGCAGCATTCCAAGTTGGGGATGAAGGAATAGCTTGAGAAACCAATGAAATTCTTCCTGATGCCAGCCTGGCCTGTTTCCACACTGTTAATGTTTGTGAAACATGAAGTCATTTCACTTAGCAGCTTTCTCTAGGGCAGCATTAGTTCTATCTTGCCAGTTGGAGAAGGCTAGAGATCTGAGATTTGAAATGTTTCAGAATAAAATAAATTATTCTGGAAAAAATTAATTTAGATTTGTATACTGTAGGAAAAAATGTATATTTTCAGAGTTCTGTTGCTCAAAGGATCTGTAAATCTTCTTTTAATAACTTTTATTAAAAGAGTAATAATTTGTTTGCATTAGGAGGGTCTTATTGGGTAACTTGAAGAATTTGAGAGAGAAAGAAAGAAATTTCTTAGAGTTCCCATTGCGGCTCAGCAGGTTAAGAATCTGACAAGTATCCATAAGGATGCAGGTTCAATCCCTTGCTCAGTGGCTTAAAAGATCCAGCATTGCCATGAGCTGTGGTGTAGATCCCAGACGCAGCTCAGATCTGGTGTTTCTGTGCTGTGGTGTAGACTGCTGCAGCTCTGATTTGACCCCTAACCTGGAAATTTCCATATGCCATGGGTGTGGAACTAAAAAAAAAAGAAAAGAAAAGAAATTTCTTAGTATTGATTTGCTTTCTTGGGTAATTAAACGTTGAATTTTCATCCTCTGTGTAGGGATGCTTCAGAATAAATGCAGAAATGAAAAATAGAGCTAAATACTGACCTTTGTATTTCAAATTCTTGAAGCTCAAAGCTGAAAACGCACATTAAATGTTTTGGCTATCTATAATTTCCACATTTGAGGCTTTTAAAATATTTCCTCAGAGGATATAGAGACTATGCCGTCAGTGACTAAATGGTGCTCCATTCAAAAACTAGAAAGATCCCCTGGACTTGTTAAAGGAAGGAGCAGAGGGAAAGCAGTAATTGATTCAACTGTGTTTTCTTCAGTAAACCATCAGAAAGATTTCAGGATTTGAGAACAGGGAAAAATTGGTAGAAATCTAGTAGATTTCTATGGTTCTACAAATAGTAGGAAGGGAGAGTAGAAGAAATATCTACAGGTCACATTTACCATCTTGAGTCATGTGTAGCATAACAACTGGGGAACCACATTAGACATATCCACTAAGCAGACCAAAGGGGACTGGTTAGTGTTTATCTTTGCGTCAAAGCGAGGCTCAATAATAATTGAGTAGAGCCAAACTTGGTAAAGAAGAGAAAGAGAAATGGAGCTTGGATCACATACATTGACAGCTAAAAATACAGCAGGACCATAGAATGTTCAGAGGATACCAGCATAGACAGATGACCAAATAGCTCCCAAACACGAGAGCACTGCATGAACATCTTGTCATTCACTTTTAATTTTAAAGAAAAGAAGGAGAAAACTTAATTTATTGAGATTTTCACAGGGGAGAATTGGGTTTCAAAGTTAAGTCTATGTTCCATTGCAGAGAAGATAAAGTCACAATTCTTACACAGCTACTTTGTGGGTGAAATATATGCCTTTTCCAGTATGGTTTTGGTGTTTGGTTGAGTGTTTTCTTTGCTGTGCATGTGAATTTGTTCACATGCTACTTAAGATAATATTTAGATCACTGGGTTAAATGCTAGGCAACCATGTTTTTAGAATATTGATTGATATGGTTATCAAAATTTGGGTGAATGTGTTCTTTACTTGCTTTATCTACAGGTGATCAAAAATCTTTTCAAATGCTGCTAACTAATTTTTTAAAGGTACTTATTTTATTTCTTACCTCTGTAAAGAAGGATGAGAAGGTGAGGATCCTTTGTTAAAAATAAAAGTCTTACATATAAAATTCTACATATGTTTATTTATCTTGTCATTCATTAATTCATTTAGCAAAATTTACAGAGTAATGTATTTTGGACAATGGTTTAAGAATAATGGGTAAGGCAGATGTTGTCTTTGCCATCTAAGAACTTGTAATTTAAGGAACAAAACCAGAAATCATAAATGTTAATTACATCAAAAAATTATAGACTATATTTAGTTATATGAAGATGTAGGAGAAAGGGATATGAGAATAAAATATGAAAAGGAGTGTTACCTCTTCCCCAAAAGATAAACATTGAGCTGAGACTACAGGATGAGAAGAAGGCTGACTGGAGAAAATCTGGTGGGGCTCAAAGCTTGTACAAGTCTGGGAATCCTATTTTAAAAAGAGGATACTAAAATTTAATAAAATTAGGTTCATGTGGCTAGTGCAATTGCAAGGTCTTGAAACATATGTTTCATTAATATCAAGCAATTTGAAACATAGCAGGCAGGGGTCATGTATCATGCAGAGTCTTTGATGCACAAACGTAGATTTTTTTTCTCCCCCTCTCCTCTTTTTTCTTTCTTTCTTTTAAAGTCCCTGGAGATCCCTCAAAGGCCAGGTAAGACGTGAAAGCCCTAGAATGAAGTTCAGAAAAACTGTTAGTTTTTGCTCTGATCCTGCCTCTAGTTGCATAACCTTAGGCAAATTGTTTCATCTTTTTGTTGTTGTTGTTTTAAATGCTGAAAAGTTAAAACCAATTATTTCAACCTTAAACATATGATAACTCTAGTTTTTTTCCAAGGTAGAAATCAGGGGGAAAAAAGCCCTGACATTTACTGCTTAGAAAGAAAACTTACTATCACAAAGAACAGTAAACATCAAAAATATGGGAGAGGAACTTGTCACATTCCATGATCTCCACCTACATGTTTGTTGCCTTTGATATGTTTAAATCTTTGTTCTTCTCTGCATTTATTTTTAAATTAGTGATAAAAATAAATCCATGTCAATTTTTACAATAGTATAGGAAAAGAGATTCATAATTAGCTCTCTCAGTTTTATCTCTCAGAAAAGTCATTATCATTCAATCTTTCATTGAAAGGATAGTTTCTGAGTTCTATACAAGTTTCTAAGACACTAGGAGTCTGGTGACAAGAAGGTGCACAAATGTTATCACAACACTGACCCTATATGGTGTTCATTCCTGACATTCTGAATCACTTGTTTTTATTTTAATTTTTTTCTTATTAAAAAGGAATGACTGCACCTGGTTTTAAAATTTAAATACAGGGACATACATGTAGCTTAGAAGTAAACATTACCCTAATCTCTCCACAGAGATAATCACAATTGAGTTTGCTATACTTGCTTTCATATATATATATATATATATATATATATATATATATATATATATACTGTGTGTGTGTGTCCAAAAAAATGGATTATACTCCTCTAGATTTTTCCACTTAAAATTATATCTGGGTAACTTACACAATGAAGTATGTCAATTATAGCTCAATAAAGCTGGGACAGTTATATCTGGGAGAATGTTAAAACACATATGGTAAAGTGGTAACATTTGGAGAAGCTAGTGAAAAGTATACAGGAATTCCTTGTACTAATGCGCTTTTTATTTTTATTTATTTATTTATTTTTGTCTTTTCCAGGCATATGGAGGTTCCCAGGCTAGGGGTCTAATCAGAGCCATAGCCGCAGGCCTACACCAGAGCCACAGAAGTGGGAGATCTAAGTCTGTAACCTACACCACAGCTCACGGCAATGCTGAATCCTTAACCCACTGAGCAAGGCCAGGAATTGAACCTACTACCTCATGGTTCCTAGTCGGATTCGTTAACCACTGAGCCACCACGGAACTCCTCCTTATACTAATGTTTACACTTATCTGTTGAGTTTAAAACTAGTTCAAATTAAAGGAAAAATATTCATGGGATACAAAATCTCAAATGTAGATTTCATCTCTAAAACTCAATGTGAAATCACCAAAGAGATCAATTGCATTGCATTACAAAATAGGATAAAAAGTATATAAGAATTTAAGCTTAGTCTGAAGTCATGGGTGTTACATGTGAGGGATGATAGTGGTTTGGTCTGCGATGGCAGTGGCAAAAAGCAAAAGAGGATGGACCCATGACATGTGGAGACAGTGGTGACTGCAGTGGCTAGCAGATCAAATGCAAGAAATAGAAGCGAGTGAGGAATCAAGAAAGGCATCTGGGAGTGGTGGCTTTCACTAAAATGGAAAGACCAAGGGAGGAATAGTTCTGAGAGTTTATTTTGGAATCTACTGAACATCCAAGTTGGCAGCTACATCAAAAAGTCAGGAATACGATGCTTGGGGAGAAAAAGGCTTGTGTTGTTATCCATGGGAGTAGGCTAGTATTATCCAGACAGGTTAGCATATTTCAAAAGGCTGTTCACAAAGGGAACAGACATTTGAAAGGAGTTAGTATTTACCCAGTACATTTTAAAGATGAATCACTTTGTTAAGATGGTAGCGATTGTTTCCGTGGAGAAGATAATATTCTTTTATTATGTGAGGCAATCTCTTCATCAGTGTCATTAGTAAGAGATGGTACCAGGGACACTCACCTGGCAAGATCAACACATGTGATTTTAACACTGATCAACATGTACTTAATGAACTCCCAAAGAGAAGGGCAGAAGCTGTTTCCTGCTGACACATCACTGAATCATTTTAGGGCCTCAACAATTATTTGATGTGCTCTTAGAGATCACAAGGTATGAATCCTTTCAAATGAATATTTCTTCATATTTACAACTATGGCAGATACTGTATTGAAGAACCATAGCCTAGAGGGGGAGCATATAATTAGTAAACAGGCAACATAATAAATGTAATAAAGAACATAACATATTATGATGATAAACACTTAGGAGAGGAGCCAAAAAGAGTGGGAGATCAGGCAAGACTGATCTGGAGAAGAAAATGCTTATGTTGAGTCTAGAGAACAGGAACAGGTGGTCCTAGGGAAGCAGAAGAAAAAGATTCATCATTAGCTCTGCTTGGCTGCTTACACTGACGGCACTCACCTACTCTCTCTCTGGAAATTTCAAATTGAGGCTAGAACTTCCATTATGCTGAAGCTAAAAAATTACACAATTTTTATCCATAATTGCATTTCTGCTTTGTGCAGTTGTACTGTGCCTACTTCCTCTCACAAGACAAGACTCCAAGTTTTCTCTTTCAAAGGCTTATTGCCCCAGTTTCTTTAACTATTTTTCAATAATGCAGTTTCAGAACATTCACTGTCTTAATCACCATCATCTGGGAACACTAACTTTCTACAGTGTTCTTAAATATTATGTATGGAATTGAACACACCCCACTCGAGCTGTATTTAAAACACCAAGGAGAATTAAGGCAGAACTATTTTGCTTTTAGAGTATTGATAACAACGATTTTAAAGTGGTAGTTTTAAAGTAGCTTTATAGTGGTAGTTTTCACAGAATCCATAATTTGGGCAATCAAACCCATTTGTGTTTTATCAAAGGCTTTGATAGTTAAGCAGTATGTGAAACACATTTAGAAGGTAGATTTATTACTCAATAGATTTTATGGTTCCTTTGCAACCGTTAGTGTATATTGTGTGAATGTGTGTTTTAGCAAACTGCATGACTACGGTGAAAAGGATGTAGACGTTATCAAGGTCTTCATGAAATTTCTCAAAATGTAACTGTTAAGTACCTAACAACTAGAGACTGCAACACAGCAAAAGAAGATCTGGACACACATATGTCCTTTAAATAACTTAATAGTAAGACCACAGTGTCTTCATCTAACTGGCCTAAAATCAATTTTATATTTAAAACGATGATTCTTAGAAGAAGGCAGAGAGAAGAGGTGGAAGTCAACTTTGAGCAAAGAAGAAGGATCAATAAAATAATTTCTGAGACGTTGCCAAGCACCTTGCTTATCTAAAGTCTAAGATTTTGATAAGATTGGGTGCCTTCAGGGTGGTATGGCTATAGAGTGCAAGGCCTCTTGATGGATGTGTAGTATGTAGAGTTGAATCACTCTGTTATACAGCAAAAATTATCACAACATTGTAAATCAAATATACTTAAATTAAAAAAAAATACTTCTAAAAATGGAAAGAAAAAAATCCAGAGATTTTGGGCATGGTTGAAACTTGATTTTTTTTTTTGTCTTTTGTCTTTTTAGAGCCTCACCTGTGGCATATGGAGGTTCCCAGGCTAGGGGTCTAATCAGAGCTGTAGCTGCTGGCCTACACCACAGGCACAGCAATGCCAGATCCGAGCAGTGTCTGCAACCTACACCATAGCTCATGGCAATGCTGGATCCTCGACCCACTGAGCAAGGACAGGGATTGAACCCACAACCTCATGGTTCCTAGTTGGATTCATTTCTGCTGTGCCACAACGGGAACTCCAAAACTTGAAAATTTGATGAGGAATAGATTATGTGATATTTAAAAGGTCTTTTTTCTGGCAAGTTGCTGATTATTTTTTAATGAAAAGATTGAGAAAGAGACGAACTTCAATTAACCACATCCATTTTGTGCCTCTCCCACCAAATTATTTGGTAAAGGAGTTTCTGTTCTTTTACTGGGTTTTCTTTTGTTTCAGTTTATGTGTGTACTGTGCTGGAAATCATGAAATACTGGGGGAATTTGGAAGCTTCCTGGATGTGTATCAAATTAGAACTCTTTCACATCTGTCAAGAACGGCTGCCCAGTAGTTTTCATGTATAGAGAGTTTTGGGTCTGCTGAAGAGCCTGAAGGAGTATCCGTGGAAAATGCATGTTTGAAGGGTGATGGGAAGAAACCTGGAGCGATGTAAAGTAGAACTTACTTTAGGAACAACTCAGACAGCTTCAGGTAGAGACGGGGTCGGTTAGAAGGGCTTTGTAGGTGAAGGAAGTGCATATGCATAACCTTGTAGCAGGCTCCTGCCTCAGAGGAGCAAAGGCAAGGAATGGTACTTGTTTCCACCTCACACCACCAACATACACACAGGTCAAATAAAATGACAACAAAAATTGAGGACTTGAGCTGTTAACTAATATAAGTGGCCGGTTTTGTATTTGATGATATATATTACTATTTCTGTTTTGTTCAGATGAATGGGAAATGGCTCTAATTACTTATAAGAAGCCATATTTGAAACCTCATAAAATAAATGATGAATATGAGCATATTTTGTCTTTTGCAAATGGATACTTATAAAAGAATTTTTCTCAAAAATTTTTACAATGCTCACAGACAAATCACAACTAGACAAATTCCTATTAAATTGTTCTAAAAACCCCTCAGATATACACATTAGCCTTAATTACAGGATAGAAAGAGAAAGTATATACTCTCCACAGAGGAACACTCACTTTGGATAAGCAAGTTCTCTAGGAATGAAGCACATTAAGATACTAAAGTCTATTCTTGTAATAGCAAGTCCCTTCTAAACTTTTACATTTTAAAAGATCTTTTTTTATTTCCCCTTTCCTTGAGCCTGCTCCATATAACTCTGGGAGGAAAAGAAAATCTAATTTTTTGTTAGAAAAATAATGAATACTTTTTCTTAGTATTTCTTAAAAAATATTCAGCATTTTTAGGAAACATTGTAAAAGACTTTGAAAGGGACAAATGCAATTTATGGGTACTATCTAGCAAACTCTATAGGATTATCTTATTCTATAAGTGTGTTTGATTGTATTCTGCTGGGATATTTTATAGCTCTGTAAGCTGGTAAGAGTAATGCAAAAGATTTTTGTCTATAAAATATAAAAGGACTTTGGCAGATATTTAATTTTAGCACAGTGAAGGGATTATTTCAAATATTATATTTTATTGCCCTTTAGGATATGAATTAATTTTTCATATATTAGTAAATTCCTATCAGAATTATTAATTGCCTCTATACATACATGTTTTACAGATTCTCCTTTAAACTTATTTTAAGGGGGTTCCAAAGGTGGCTGAAGAGTAGGGGGATGTACTTGCTCTCTGCCACAAACACAACAAAAAGCACATCTACATGTAAAAGGACTAGCACAGAACAACTGAATGCTGAGAGAAGAACTTAAACCTCCCCAAATGGCAAGAATCTCTTGACATAACTGGGTAAAATAAGAAAAAAGAGGAGAGAGAGAGAAGGGGAATCAGGACCAGACTGGCACTCCCCAGAGGGAACTGTGAAGGAAAAAGGGAACCCACACCCTGGAAAGTCACCTAACGGATGGAAAGGTCAACTGAGTGGGAGGGATCTCCAGACTCTGAGAAAAGTGGAGCAGCAGGTCTGACATCTAAAAGGCAGAGTGAGAGCCACATGGATAATCTGAACCACAGGCACAGACACCAAAAACTGAGATGCTTGGATGGGGGCTGGGCACGGAGACCTAGACTCTGGAGGTTAGTCCCTGGGAGCAGGCTGGGGTTGATGGTGTGGAGACAGCCTGAGGGATTAGGAAGTGGTGCCTCACAGGTGGAGGGAGCAATACACTAAGGGCTGGGGAGTGGAAAGCCACAACAGAGGGAACCCAGGAGAAGGTCTGGACAGGCAGGAGAGACAAGGCGGCAGTGTTGAGGAGGGGAGGGCCACCTTTGAATACTCTTTGTCCCCCAGCGTGTGCACTTGCCTGCCAGCTAACAGACAGCAGAGCTTCCCAGAGCATCCCCCCTCCACCACCCCGCCTCGCCTGGCTTGGCCAGAAGCTGCTTGCCATACCGGGGGACTGGCCTCACCACCCTCGGGAAGCGATCCACCACCGTGGCTTTCCCTGGTCAGCCTGCCCACACACAGGAAGTGCCCCACTCCTGTGAAGGCAAGCTGTGTAGCACCGCTCACCCTCAGGAAGAGCTCTGTGGCCCAGGAGCACCAGGGAAAGCCCTGCTGGACGATGGGAAGTGTACCTACACCACAGGGTGCACCTGCCAGTCTGGCCCGCCCTTGGGAAGTACTCTTTTGCCTAAGTGCATCTACACCTCCGTGCTTAACCACCAGTCCTGCCAGTCCAGCCAGCCCTTGGGAAGTGCTCCTTTGCCTTGGAGCCAGCCAGTTAGCCCCGGCTGCCTTTGGGAAGTGCTGCACTCTGGTGAAGCAAGCCGCCCAACACCATCAGCCCTCAGGAAGAGCTCCGCAGCCCAGCAGCACCAGGGCAAGCCCTGCCCGGCCACAGGGAGTGCACCTCCACCACGAAAAAGAAAAACATAAGCAAGATGAAGCTCAGAAACCATTCCCAGTTAAAGCAACAGGAGAACTCACCTAAAGCAGTCAACAATAAAGCAGACCTTTGCAGTCTGACAGACTTGGAGTTCAAAAGGGACATAGTGAAAATACTGAAGGAATTAAGAGAAGATATGAACAGTAATGCAAACTCCCTCAGAAAGGAACTAGAAAATATTAGAAGCCAAGAAAAACTAGAAAATTCATTTGCAGAGATACAAACAAAGCTAAAGGCAGTAAAAACCAGAATGAATAATGCAGAGGAACGAAATAGTGACATGGTTTCATGAAATGATTTCATTTCATCAAATGAAAAAACATGAAAGCAATATAAGAGACCTATGGGATGATATAAAGCAGGCCAATCTACACATAATAGAAGGAGAAGAAAAAGAAAAGGGGATTGAAAATATATTTGAAAAAATTATCACCGCAAACTTTCCAAATTTAAAGGATACTGATTTCAAGATACAAGAAGCATAGAGGGCCCCAAACAAGTTGAACCCAAATAGACCCACACCAAGACATATTATAATAAAAATGGCAAAAGTTAATGATAAAGTGAAGAACCTAATAGCAGCAAGAGAAAAGCAAAGTGTCACTTATAAGGGCACCCCCCCATAAAGCTATCAGCTGATTTCTCTACAGAAACTCTACCGGCCAGGAGGCAATGGCAAGAGATATTTAAAGCACTGAAAGGAAAAAATATGCAACCTAGAATACTCTATCCAGCAAGAATATCATTTAAAATAGAAGGGGAAATAAAAAATTTCTCCAACAAAAAAAAGCTAAAATAATACAGCAATACAAAACCCATTCTAAAAGAAATACTGAAAGGCCTTCTCTAAATTAAAAAAAAAAAGAGAGGAATAACTAGGATGGATAAAACCACAATAAGAGAGCAGTCACTTAAATAAGCCAGCATACAGATCTAATCATGAAGATGTTTAAAATAAAATAAAATTTTAAAAAGACATCAAAATCATAAAACATGGGCAAAGGAAGTAAGGAAATGAATAGATTCTCTTTTTTAAAATTTTATTATGGTAATGAAGCATTTGAACCTATAGGACTATCAGGCTAAAAGACACAATAATAGGAAGGAGTTAACATACTTAAAAGACAGGGCAACCACAAATCAAAACCGAACATTACATTCACAAAAAATGAAAAGAAAAGTACTCAAGCAGAAAATAATTGGAGACCATCCAACCAAAAACAGAAGGGAAGAATGGAGAATCAGAGAATCAACTGGAAAACGAGATTTAAAATGACAATAAATAAACATCTATCAATTACCACCTTAAATGTCAATGGACTGAATGCTCCAATCAAAAGACACAGAGTGGCTGCTTGTATAAAAAAGCAAAAACCTTCAATCTGCTGCCTACAGGAAACTCACCTTAGGACAAAAGATACATATAGATTGAAAGTGAGAGGGTGGGAAAAGATATTTCATGCCAATGGACAAGACAGGAAAGCAGGATTGCAATACTTATATCAGATGTAATAAACTTTAAAACAAAGGCCATAAAGAAAAACAAAGAAGGACACTATTTAATGGTTAAAGGATCCATTCAAGAAGAGGATATTACAATTGTCAACATATATGCCCCAAATATAGGAGCACCCAGATACATACAACAAATATTAACAGACATAAAGGGAGAAATTGATGGGAATACAATCATAGTAGGAGACGTTAATACCCCACTCACATCAATGGACAGATCCTCTAGACAGAAAACTAATAAAGCAACAGAGATCCTAAAGGACACAATAGAAAAGTTAGACGTAATTGACATTTTCAGGACATTACATCCAAAAAAAGCAGAATACACATGCTTCTCAAGTGCGCATGGAATATTCTCAAGAATTGACCACATATTGGGGCCCAAAGCTAACCTCAACAAATTTAAGAGTATAGAAGCTATTTCAAGTATGTTCTCCGACCACAATGGCATGAAACTAGAAATCAACCACAGGAAAAGAAATGAGAAAAAACCTATTACATGGAGACTAAACATGCTACTAAAAAGCCAATGGGCCAATGAGGAAATCAAGAAGGAAATTAAAAAATACCTCAAGACAAATGATAATGAAGGCACAACCTCTCAAAATCTATGGGATGCCGCAAAAGCAAGTGCTCAGAGGGAAATTCATAGCAATACAGGCCTTCCTCAAAAAAGAAGAAAGGCCTCAAATTGACAACTTAACCCACCACCTAAATGAATTAGAAAAAGAAGAACAAAAAAGACCTAAATTCAGCAGAAGGAAGGAAATCATAAAGATCAAAGAGGAAATCAATAAAATAGAGATTCAAAAAACAATAGAAAAAAATCAATAAAACCAAGAGCTGGTTCTTTGAAAAGGTAAACAAAACTGACAAACCTCTAGCTAGACTCACTATGAAGAGGAGAGAAAGAACCCAAATAACCAAAATTATAAATGAAAAAGGAGAAATCACAACATATACTACAGAAATACAAAAAAAATGCAAGAATACTATGAACAATTATATGCCAACAAATTTGACAATCTGGAATAAATGGACAACTTTCTAGAGTCTTACAACCTGCCAAAACTGAATCAAGAAGAAATAGAGGAAATGAACAGACTGATCACTAGAGATGGAATTGAATATTTCATAAAAACACTCCCTACAAATAAAAGTCCAGGACCAGATAGCTTCACAGGTGAATTCTTCCAAACATACATAGAGGAACTGGTGCCCATCCTCCTTAACGTAAACTTTTTCAAAAGGTTGAAGAAGAAGGAGCACTCCCAAAGACATTCTATGATGCCTCCATCACCCTAATTCCAAAGCCAGACAAAGACACCACCAAAAAAGTAAATTATCAGCCAATATCTTTGATGACTATAGATGAAAAAATTCTCAACAAAATTTTAGCTAACCAAATCCAACAACATGTCAAAAAGATCGTACACCATGACCAGGTGGGATTCATCCCAGGTTCACAAGGATGGTTCAACATATGCAAATCAATCAACATCATACACCACATTAACAAAAGAAGAGTCAAAAACCATATGGTCGTTTTAATAGATGCAGAAAAAGCATTTGACAAAGTCCAACATCCATTTATGATAAAAACTCTCACCAAAGTGGGTATAGAGGGAACATTCCTTAACATAATTGAAGCCATTTATGACAAACCCACAGCAGATGTAATACTCAATGGATAAAAATTAAAACCTTCCCTCTAAAATCTGGAACAAGACAAGGATGCCCACTCTCACCACAGCTGTTCAGCATACTATTGGAAGTCCTAGCCAGAGCAAGAAGACAAACAAAAGAAATAAAAAGGCATCCAAATAGAAAGAGAAGATATAAAACTGTCACTGGATGCAGACAACATGGTACTATACATAGAAAACCTTAAGGACTCAACCCAAAAACTACTTGAACTAATCAACAACTTCAGCAAAGTAGCAGGATATAAGATTAACATTCAGAAATCAGTCTCATTTCTGTATACTAACAATGAACTATTAGAAAAGGATGGTTCAACAAACGCAAATCAATCAGCATCATACACCACATTAACAGTAAATGCAGAAAAAGCATTTGACAAAGTCCAACATCCATTCATGATCAAGACCCTCGCCAAAGTGGGTATAGAGGGAACATTCCTGAATATAATCAAAGCCATTTATGAGAAACCCACAGCAAATATAATCCTCAATGGGGAAAAACTGAAAGCCTTCTCACGCAAATCTGGAACAAGACAGGGATGCCCACTCTCACCACTGCTCTTCAACATAGTTTTGGAAGTCCTAGCCACAGCAATTAGACAAACAAAAGAAAGAAAAGGCATCCATATAGGAAGAGAAGAGATAAAACTGTCACTGTATGCAGATGACATGACACTATACATAGAAAACCCTAAGGACTCAACACCAAAACTCCTTGAACTGACTAATAAATTCAGCAAAGTAGCAGGATATAAGATTAACATTCAGAAGTCAGTCGCATTTCTGAATACTAACAATGAAATATTAGAAAAGGAATACAAAAATACGATACCTTTTAAAATTGCCTCGGAATACACCTGACCAAGGAGGTAAAGGACCTATATGCCGAGAACTATAAAACTTTAATCAAAGAAATCAAAGAAGATGTAAAGAAATGGAAAGATAGTCCATGTTCCTGGATTGGGAAAATCAATATTGTAAAAATGGCCATACTACCCAAAGCAATCTATAGATTCAATGCAATCCCTATCAAATTACCCAGGACATTTTTCACAGAACTAGAACAAACAATCCAAACATTTATATGGAACCACAAAAGACCCAGAATCGCCAAAGCAATCCTGAGAAACAATAACCAAGCAGGAGGCATAACTCTCCCAGACTTCAAGAAATACTACAAAGCCACAGTCATCAAAAAGTGTGGTACTGGTATCAAAACAGACAGACAGACCAATGGAACAGAATAGAGAACCCAGAAATAAACCCTGACACCTAGGGTCAATTAATCTTTGACAAGGGAGGCAAAAACAAAAAATGGGAAAAAGAAAGTCTATTCAGCAAGCATTGCTGGGAAACCTGGACAGCTGCATGCAAAGCAATGAAACTAGAACACACCCTCACACCATGCACAAAAATACACTCCAAATGGCTGAAAGACTTAAATATACGACAGGACACCATCAAACTCCTAGAAGAAAACACAGGCAAAACACTCTCTGACATCAACATCATGACTATTTTCTCAGGTCAGTCTCCCAAAGCAATAGAAATTAGAGCAAAAATAAACCCATGGGACCTCATCAAACTGAAAAGCTTTTGCACAGCAAAGGAAACCCAAAAGAACACAAAAAGATAACTTACAGAATGGGAGAAAACAGCTTCAAATGATGCAACAGACAAGGGCTTAATCTCTAGAATATATAAGCAACTTATACAACCCAACAGCAAAAAAGCCAATCAATCAATGGAAAAATGGGCAAAAGACCTGAATAGACATTTCTCCAAAGAAGATATACAGATGGCCAGCAAACACATGAGAAAATGCTCAACATCGCTGACTATAAGAGAAATGCAAATCAAAACTACCATGAGATACCACCTCACACCAGTCAGAATGGCCATCATTAATAAGTCCACAAATAACAACTGCTGGAGGGGGTGTGGAGAAAAGGGAACCCTCCTGCACTGTTGGTGGGAATGTAAGCTGGCACAGCCACTATGGAGAACAGTTTGGAGATACCTTAGAAATCTACACATAGAACTTCCATATGACCCTGCAATCCCACTCTTGGGCACATATCCGGACAAAACTCTCCTTAAAAGAGACACATGCACCCACATGTTCTTTGCAGCCCTATTCACAATAGCCAGTACATGGAAACAACCCAAATGTCCATCGACAGATGATTGGATTCGGAAGAAGTGGTATATATACACAATGGAATACTACTCAGCCATAAAAAAAGAATGACATAATGCCATTTGCAGCAACATGGGTGGAACTAGAGACTCTCATACTGAGTGAAATGAGACAGAAAGACAAAGACAAATACCATATGAGATCACTTATAACTGGAATCTAATATCCAGCACAAATGAACATCTCCTCAGAAAAGAAAATCATGGACTTGGAGAAAAGACTTGTGGCTGCCTGATGGGAGGGGGAGGGGGAGGGAGTGGGAGGGATCGGGAGCTTGGGCTTATCAGACACAACTTAGAATAGATTTACAAGGAGATCCTGCTGAGTAGCATTGGGAACTTTGTCTAGATACACATGTTGCAACAGAACAAAGGGTGGGGAAAAAATGTAATTGTAATGTATACATGTAAGGATAACTTGATCCCCTTGCTGTACAGTGGGAAAATAAAAATAAATAAATAAATAAAAAGAAAAGGAATACAGAAATACAATACTCTTTAAAATTGCGCCACAAAAACTCAAATACCTGTGAATATACCTGACAAAGGAGGTAAAGGACTTATATGCCGAGAACTATAAAACTTTAATCAAAGAAATCAAAGAAGATGTAAAGAAATGGAAAGATATTCCATGTTCCTGGATTGGGAAAATCAATATTGTAAAAATGGCCATGCTACCCAAAGCAATCTATAGATTCAATCCGATCCCTATTAAATTACCTATGACATTTTTCACAGCACTAGAACAAACAATCCAAAAATTTATATGGAATAAAAAAACCCCAGAATCGCCAAAGCAATCCTGAGAAACAAAAACCAAGCAGGAGGCATAACTCTTCGAGACTTCAAGCAACATTACAAAGCTGCAGTCATCAAGACAGTGTGGTACTAGTACTGAAACAGACAGACAGAACAATGGAACAGAGCAGAGAACCCAGAAATAATCCCTGACACCTATGGTCAATTAAACTTTGACAAAGGAGGCAAGAGCATAAAATGGGAAAGAGACAGTTTATTCAGCAAGAATTTCTGGGAAACCTGGACAGATGCATGCAAAGCAATGAAACTAGAACACACCCTCACACCATGCACCAAAACAAACTCAAAATGGCTTAAAGACTTAAATATAAGACAAGATACCATCAAACTCCTGGAAGAGAACATAGGCAAAATATTCTCTGACATCAAACTTACGAATATTTTCTCAGGTGGGTCTCCCAAAGCAATAGAAATATGAGCAAAAATAAACCAATGGGACCTAAACAAACTGACAAGCTTTTGCACAGCAAAGGAATCCAAAAAGAAAACAAAAGGCAACTTTCAGAATGGGAGGAAATAGTTTCAAATGATGCAGTTTACAAGGGCTTAATCTCCAGAATGTACAAGCAACTTATACAACTCAACAGCAAAAAAGCCAACAACCCAATTTGAAAATGGGAAAAAGAGCTGAACAGATATTTCTCCAAGGAAGATGTACAGATGGCCAATAAGCACATGAAAAAATGCTCAACATCCCTGATTATTAGAGAAATGAAAATCAAAACTATGATAAGATACCACTTCACACCAGTAAGACTGACCATCATTAATAAATACACAAATAACAAGTGCTGGAGAGGTTGTGGAGAAAAGGGAACACTCCTGCACTGTTGGTGGGACTGTAAGCTGGTACAGCCACTATGGAGAACAGTATGGAGGTACCTTAAAAAACCATACATAGAACTACCATATGACCCAGCATTCCCACTCTTGGGCATATATCTGGACAAAACATTCCTTAAAAATAAATCAAAGATGACACAAATAGATGGAAAGACATACCATGCTCATGGATTGGAAGAGTTAATATTATCAAAATGACTATACTATCCAAGGCAATCTACAGATTCAATGCAATCCCTATCAAATTACCAAGGACATTTTTCACAGAACTCAAACAAAATATTTTAAAGTTTGGAAGCACAAAAGACCCAGAATAGCCAAAGACATCCTGCAAAAGAAAAACAGAGCTGGAGGAATCAGGTTCCTGGTCTTCAGACTATACTACAAAGCAACAATCATCAAAACCATATGGTACTGGCACAAAGACAGAAATATAGTCCGTGGAACAGGATAGAAAGCCCAGAATTAAACCCACACACCTACAGCCAACTCATCTATGCAAAGCAGGCAAGAATATACAATGGAGAAAGGAAAGCTTGTTCCATAAGTGGTGCTGGGAGAACTGGACAGCCACATGGAAAAGAATGAAATTAGAACACTCCCTCACACCATACACAAAAATAAACTCCAAATGGATTCAAGACCTAGACACAAGACCAGACACTCTAAAACTCTTAGAGGAAAACATAGGCCAAACACTCTCTTACATAAATGGCAGCAATGTCTTCTCAGATCCACCTCTTAGAGTATTGACAATAAAAGCAAAAATAAACAAATGGGACCTAATCAAACTGAAAAGTTTCTGCACAGCAAGGGAAGCCCTGAACAAAATGAAAAGACAACCCACAGAATGGGAGAAAATCTTTGCAAGTGAATCAACTGACAAGGGATTAATCTCCAAAATTTATAAACCCCTTCTGCAGCTCCATACCAGAAGAACAAACAACCACATCCAAAAACGGGCAGAAGATCTAAACAGACAGTTCTCCAAAGAAGACATACAGGTGGCCAAAAAAACACATGAAAAGATGTTCAACATCACTCAGGATTAGAGAAATGCAAATCAAAACCACTCTGAGGTACCACGTTACACCAGCCAGAATGGCCATCATCCAAAAGTCTACAAACGAGAAGTGCTGAAGAGGGTGTGCAGAAAAAGGAACCCTAGTACACTGCTGGTGGGATTGTAAATTGGTACAACCACTGTGGAAAGCAGTATGGAGATTCCTCAGAAAAGTAAAAATAGAACTACCCTTTGATCCAGCAATCCCACTCCTGGGCATCTATCCAGTGAAAACCATGACTCGCAAAGACATATGTACTCCAATGTTCATTGCAGCACTATTTGCAATAGCCAAGACATGGAAACAACCTAAATGTCCATCGACAGAGGAGTGGATCCAGAAGAGGTGGTACATATACACAATGGAATATTACTCAGCCATCAAAAGGAACGAAATACTGGCATTTTTAGCAACGTGGATGGACCTAGAAATTATCATGCTAAGTGAAGTCAGCCATACAATGAGACACCAACATCAACTGCTTTCACTGACATGTGGAACCTGAAAAAAGGACAGACTGAACTTCTTTACAGAACAGATGCTGACTCACAGACATTGAAAAACTTATGGTCTCTGGAGGAGACAGTTTTGGGGGTGGAGGGATGTGCTTGTGTTGTGGGATGGAAATCCTGTGAAATCAGATTGTTATGATCATTATACACCTATAGATGTGATAAATTCATTGAGTAATAAAAAAAATAAAATAAAATAAAAAATTAAATTAAAAAAAAATATTCACATGCATCCGCAGGTTCATTGCAGCTCTATTCACAATAGCCAAGAGCTGGAAACAACCTAAATGTCCATCGACAGATGATTGGATTAGGAAGAGGTGGTATATATACACAATGGAATACTACTCAGCCATAAAAAAGAACAAAATAATGCCATTTGCAGCAACATGGATGGAACTAGAGACTCTCATACTGAGTGGAATAATCAGAAAGAGAAGGACAAGTACCATATGATATCACTCATATTTGGTATCTAATATATAGCACAAAAGAAACTTTCTGCAGAAAAGAAAATCATGGACTTGGAGAACAGACTTGTGGTTGCCTGGGCAGAGGGGAGGGGATGGGAGGGATTGGGTGCTTGCGGTCAATGGATGCAAACTATTGCTCATGTAATGGATTTGCAATGAGATCCTGCTGAAAACTAGGTCTAGATACTTATGATGCAGCATGACAATGGGAGAAAAAAATATGTATACATGTATGTGTAACTGGGTCCCCATGCTGTACCATGGGGGAAAAAAATGTGTGTTGAGAGAAATAACAATAAAAAAATAAATTAAAAAAATAAAAACAAACAAAAACGTATTTTAACCTCTTATTGTTTTTCTAATTAATGAGTTGAAGAAACTCCTTATGATTTTATGTTTTGTGAAAGTTTTACTTTATCATCATGCAAATTAAAATGTTCAAGAATGTAAAATCTGTATAGTACCCTGATAGGGATATATATTTCTTCTACTGAAATTATTGATAATTAGCATGTGAGTAAATTTCAGCTTTCTGGATATGAAGGTAAACGTGTATTTTCCATAACACGATGAATATATTACCATTCATTCCTGTAAATAGTGTAAGGATAACTGGAGTCATTGTAAAATCGCTATCAATCATACTGCAAAAATAAAGTAATAAAGGTGACTGTATAAATAGAATATCTTTCACGATTTGTGTATGCTAGGGTGACAATTCTTTTTACATGATAAATTATTTACTTAATAACTGGAATTAGTTTTGGCATAAAATTGATGAATAAAGAGCCAAAAAAGACTTGAAAGAAAGTATGGAAAAGAAGGAAAGTGTCATGGGGAATCAAAGTGAATTTATGTATTGAGTATTGTAAATGTTCCTTTTCTGAGTAATGATTTTTTTTTGTCTTTTGTCTTTTGTCTTTTTAGACCCGCACTGCAGCATATGGAGGTTCCCAGGCTAGGGGTCTAATCAGAGCTGTGTTCCCAGCCTACGCCAGAGCCACAGCAACGCAGGATCCAAGCCACGTCTGTGACCCACACCACAGCTCATGGCAACGCCAGGTCCCTAACCCACTGAGCGAGGCCAGGGATCCAACCCATATCCTCATGGATATGAGTTGGGTTCATTAACTGCTGAGCCACAACAGGAATCTCAATGTAGCTCTTTAGGTCAATCTTTTGCATCAAATTTTCTTACCTCAAAACTGAAATCTTCTTCCATCAAAGTTAAGGTCTTTCTTTTTATAGAACTATATCTCATCCTCCCACTAGCTTTTCCTTGAAGAAACTTTCAGGGCAACGGGTGGCTCCCTTTCACTGAGATTTCCTCCTTTTGTCCCATGACGTCCAAGCAGTACAAGACATAGAGAAATTTTCCTCCTCTTAGCATGAAGGCCTAGAACTGTTTCTGTATAATTTAAAGTTTTCTCATCTTTTTAACATTAGGTAATAGCCACTGAAACCCTAAAGATTACTGACTAGGGTAAATAATTCTCTATTTTATTATGATGATACTTTTTTACCAACAAAATGTCATTCCTGAGACATACTTTGAACAATGAATGAAAATAACCAATGTGAGTCCTTCATTCATAACTTTTTTTAAGGAATGGCCACTCACATTGTGTTCCACAGACTTAGCATATCAGCATCACCTTGGAACACATTGGATGCGCAAATTCTTGTGCCAACCACTGATTCAGAATGTCTGGAGTTGAGCCCAGGAACCTAGGTCTTAGCAAGCCCTCCAGTTAGGCATTGTCACATTAAACTTTGAGAAGCAGTGCTTTAAAGCATCTGAGGATCTTGTTAAAATGCAAATTGCAATTTAGTAAATCTGAGGCTGAGCCAGAGATTCTGCATATCTAAGCAGTTCTTGGGTGATGCAGACCACACTTTGAATAGCAAGGTCCTATAAAGCCCTAGTGAACATCTGAAATTAATCTGATCTTGGACACTGCCTTGAATTTGTTTATTTGTTTGCTGTGGGTTTTTCTTGATGTTAAAGCCAAGAAAATCCAGAAAACATAATGTTTTATTTTGATTTGAAGATCTATAAAAATATAAGAAACTTGTTAGGAAATTATTATTTAGGAGTTTCCATTGTGGGGCAGGGGAAACAAATCCAACTAGGAACCATGAGGTTGCAGGTTCAATCCCTGGCCTCGTTCAGTGGTTTAAGGATCCGGCATTGCTGTGAGCTGTCGTGTAGGTCAAGACACAGCTCAGATCTGGCATTGCTGTGGCTCTGGCATAGGCTGGAGCAGCAGCTCTTATTAGACCCCTAGCCTGGGAACCTCCATATGCCCTAAAAGGACAAAAGACCAAAAAAGTATTATTATTTAAAGTTATTAAAAAATCTGAGGGTATAAAAATTTACTTAAAATATAAAGCATACATTGATTGAGGAGGGATTTGATGTATAACTTTAACAATAAGAACATGAAGAATATTGTCGAAAAATAACTAAAATGTGTAATTTACAAAGTATGGTAAATTACAATACCATGTGAAAAGCAAAAGCTCCATTTTGATGTATATACATTGGGTTACAGTTGCCACTGCCACATCAAATTGCCTACAATGATGCTAGCACGCAATTGTTGATTTATCACCACTGTCAGCAGCACATAACACTCAGTCTCCAATGAGGTGGCACTACTCTCACCTTTTCTGTTGGTAATTTAGACTTTCTCCTTTCCTTTCTATTTTGTTAATTCAAACCATGCCTAGATGGGTTGTCATAGCATGTATTTGCCCTCCACTGTCACATAATAGTTCTAGCTCATCCAAACAGCTTACATCTCTTTCAGGATCCTCAGCTCCCACTTGTATGATGTACTGATGACCTTAGTTTCATTGGTATTCTGTAAATGTCAGAGATATGCTTGCCTCAGCTGCCTGGGCCCTGGTGAGCAGGTGGAAAAATGACCAGTTGAAAATGAGTTGTTAAGACCACTACAGTGAAAAGATTGATGCAATTAATTTTTCATTATGCACAGTGTCTGCAGATTCTAATCAGTGTGGATTGTTCCTCCTTTGAGGCACAAATAAAATGCAAATGGCTTTGGAATGAAAGGGAGCATTCTTTATGGTATAGACTTTCCAAAGCTGTAAAATGGCTCAGAACTAATCTGTGGTGTTAGAAATATTTTATGAATTAGGCCCTGGCAGGCTAATGTAAGTTCTGACTGGAAAATCTAAGCTGTAGCAACTGCAGGAAGCAGCTTGAGAGGTAGATTTCAAGGGCACAGATAAGAAATGGGAATAAGCCTTGAGGTAAAACTTACTGGACTGAAAAGGGAGAAAGGAGGGGCAGGGGATTTTTATCTGTTGAACTAATTAGTTATGGTATAACTAATCTAAAATCAATCCTTATAGGTTTAGACTTATTTTAATAACCTATATAAATAACTTGCAAAAAGAGGAATATAGATTTAGAGTTTCTTTTAGTCTCATAATGATTTTTTTTTCCCTTTGTTATAGCATCTACTAAAACTTACTGCAGTGGATATGGCAGTCATACATTGTGAATTATCATGGACAATCCAAATTTAAAGTTGTACATATGCTTATAATACTGTATATTCTATTTTTTCTTAAAGTCACTGTAATTATGAAACCAATGACCGATAACCTTTTATTATTATTATTATTTTTATGGCTACATCCATACAGCATATGTAAGTTCCCAGGCCAGGGACTGAATCTGAGCTACAGCTGCAACCTAGGCCCCAGCTGCACCAATGCCAGATTTTTAACCCCCTGAACCAACCGGGGAATCGAACCCATGCCTCTGTAGTGACCCGAGCTGCTGCAGTCAGATACTTAGCCCACTGCACTATAGCGGGAACTCCTAATATTTTAATTATTTGTTGTTAGTTGTTACTGGTTGGTGCTATCATTTATTGTTAGTGACTATTCTGTGTTATCACTTGTTTCAGTGAATGGCACCACCTTTAAGTTCCTTATCGATGCTATTTGCCTAGATATTTCCTCTTATTTGGTTTAAAATTGCTAAGGAAACTGTAGAGATATGTTTAAAATCAATGTGAAAAAATATTACTAGCACTGAAAAGGAGGAGAGCACTCTTTCATCTTTCTGGGGCTGTGTCACACGTGTTCTGGAATTGAAGACATGTTGCATTTTAAGGATATTGTTCAGTGCATACAACAAAACTGGACTTTTTTCTAAGATATGTAGTGAGGAATTAAAATATGCCCCTAGCGAAGCTATCTTTTGAAACGTCTAAATTGGAGATCATATTTTCATACGAGTTCTAAAAGGCTTTTTTACGACATTATTTTGTGACATAATTTAGGAAAAAAGAGTTGGAATTTCTGGTTTTCATAGCATAGTACTTCCTAACATGAGAAACTGATAAAATCTTACACATTTCTTTAACAGAAAAGATACTATTTTTAATCATGCTTCACAATGCTTTCTTACAAAATTGGCTTATCTTAGTAGATGGCAAATGTGCTGATAATTTTAAAGGTTCAGCCTTAGAAAAAATACATTAAAAAATATTACTAGATGTATACATTTTAAATCTGTCTCAGTCTTCTCTTTAACATCAGCTTAGCAAATGATACATCTTTACTGGGTACATTCAATACCCAGTGTGTAAGATACAAAGAGCAGAAATCTGTTAACTCTGTTGTGTTCACAAGAACTTTGAGGCCTTACCAGTGTTGTCTAAACACTTCCCTAAAATTCCCAAGTAGAAAATGCCTTTCTTTTCTTCTTCTTTTTATCCTTCTATTCAACTCATTCTTCCTTTATTTGCTCAAATGAGCAAAGCAAAACAAACCAAATACCAAATTACAATAATTAAAAATTTGTTGCAAACTCTCTTCCCTATTTATTCATATTAAAATATATTTGGTAATACAATTTTAAGAGACTCTCTTTGTGGACAGTATGCACAGGCAGAATTTGTGAGGCCCTCCTGTCTACTTCGCATGTTACTTTTTCTAACTACCTTTTCATCCCGCAAACACTAAAAGAACTTGGATCGGTAAAATTTCATCCAGCTTCTGTAATTATATATTGCAATTCTAAAGCCTGAAAAATTATTCACTTCATTTATTAACACTCACTATATTTTGAACACTTTGCAAGGACTCTGCAAGAAAACATAATACTCCTGTGAGTGAATTCACATTCTTTCTGGAAAGATCAATATCCATGCAAATAATTATAAAATATGATAACATTATAGTAATGTTTATAGGTAGAGAATAAAGATAAAATGGAAGAGAATGACTAAGACTAATGAAAATTAGAAGAATCAAAAAGAAAAAAATAAGCCATTGTACAAATTAACAGGAAAGAGATTCATTAAAGATGATATCAAACTTGTGAAACAAAAGTGGTTTTAAGACAGAGAACATTGAATTTGGAAATAAAAAGGGTTTTGATAACATTAGTGGATAGAGATTCAGTGAATGCATGTGGTAGGCAGGATTCCAAGATGTCTTCCAACTTAATGACCTTCATAGTTAGGTTATGTTATATGGCAGAGATAATTTTTTAAAAATAGATTATCTGGGTACTGTGAGCTTAACCATCTGAGTCCTTTAAAAAGCAGAAGTTTTTCTCCAACTGTTTATGGAAGGAAATTCAAGGAGTTTCAAAAAAAGGATTCAGATCTCTGTTAGATTGTTATTGGTTTGATGATTGAGTGTACAATGGCCACTTCTAAGAGATGAGAGTGGCCCCTGGCTTATAGCCCCAAAGAACTTATTCCTCGAACAACATATAAATAGGCTGTGTTTGGAATATTCATTAGTCAAGCCTGGAGGTGAGAACACGATAGGCCAACACCTTGATTTCAGCTGTATATGACCCTGAGCAGAGAACCCGGACATGTCATGCTAGATTTCTGACCTACAGAGATGTGAGATAATAAGTGGATGTTATTTTAAGCCATTAAATTTAAAGTAATTCATTATAAAATAATAGAAAACTAGTACAATGTAGAAAAGAGAATATATTGGAAAAGAAGTAATGCAAAACTAAATGAAATGTCATATATATATAGCCATGTTTTCATTCTCATATGTCTCATTCAAAAATATTCTAGTTTCCTGAGGTAAGGTTTTATCTACATAAACTCTCCTAGAACTATTTTTGCTGCGTTACATAGAAAAATCTCAAATGAACAACCTAACCTTATACATAAAGCAACTAGAGAAAGAAGAACAAACAAAACCCAAAATTAGTAGAAGGAAAGAAATCATGAAGATGAGAGCAGAAAAAAAGGAAGTAGAGACTAAAAACAACAAAAAAGATCAATTAAACGAAAAGTTAGTTATATGAAAAGATAAAAAAAATTGCAGAAATTTTAGCTAGACTCATCAAGAAAAAGAGGTAGAGGGGCAAAATCAATAAAATCAGAAATGAAAAAGCAGAAGTTACAACTGGCACCACAGAAATACAAAGGAGCATAAAACACTGCTATGAAAAACTGCATGCCAATAAAATGGAATACTTAGAAGAAATGGACAAAATCTTAGAAAGGAACAGTCCCCCAAGATTGAAACAGGAAGAAACAAAAACTATGAACCTACCAATTACCAGTAGCGAAATTGAATCAATAATCTACAATCTCCCAACAAAGAAAAGTCCAGGACCAGAGGACTTCACAGGTAAATCCTACCAAACATTTAGAAAAGAGTTAACACTCATATTTCTCAAACTATGCCAAAAACTTCAGAGGAAGGAACACTTCTGAACTCATTCTATGAGGCCAGCATCACTCTGGTAACAAAACAAGACGATAATCACGAAAAAAGGGAAAACAGAAGGCCAAAATCACTGATGAACACAGCTGCAAAATCCTCAGCAAGACATTAGTAAACCAAATCCAATAGCACATTAAAAGCATCATACATTATGATCGAATGGAATTTATCCCAAGGATGCAAGAATTTTTCAGTATTCAGTATCAGTGTGATATACATCAACAAATGAAAGAACAAAAACCATATGATGATCTAAATAGATATAGAAAAATCTTTTAACCAAATTCAACCTCCGTTTATGATAAAACTTCTCCAGAAAGTGGGCATAGAGGGAATATACCTCATTGGTTAGAGGCCAGGCATTCTAGACACTTAAAGACACGTGTAAAAGGATAGGTCTGAATTGAATATATTTTAAAATGTCTCTTTTATATTCAGTAGATAAATAAATATGTTTACAGTTTTATGAGCCAAGATTCTAATCATGTTTTATATTTAACTAAAATGACTACTATATTAGCTGGATTATTTGTTTATAGTTTTAGGATATACTAATTTTTTTTGGAGAAATGTAACTCCCATTTAAGTTGAGGCAAAGGTTGTGTGTTGTTTTATTTGTAAGATCAAAACTTGTACACATTTAAGAAAATCACACCACTGGTAGCAATTCTACTTGCCTATGTTGTTTGATCTGATGATACAATAAAACTTGATCAGTTTATTTGTAGATGTTCCATTATTGGTGAGGATCATTTATATAGTTATCTGCTTCATTAAGTTTTCTACTATTGACATGCTCGAGTATTTACAGTACAAAATTATACATATATAGTAACCCATTTTCATTAGGACATTAAATTAGTCATTTTAATTATGTCTGAGAGTTGACTTTATTATGTATGATTTTTAAATTTTAGAATAGTAAAGTCAACATTACAATATACTTATTACAAAAATCTTAAGTTCAAAGAGAAATTTTCTTTTTTGTCTTTTTAGGGCCACACCCATGGCACATAGAGGTTCCCAGGTTAGGGGTCCAATGGGAGCTGTGGCTGCCAGCCTACACCACAGCCACAGCAAGCGGGATCTGAGCTGTGTCTGCAACCTACACCATAGCTCACGGCAACACAGGATCCTTAACTCACTGAGTGGGGGCAGGGATTGAACCAGCATCCTCATGGATACTAGTTGGGTTTATTAACAACTGAGCCATGACTGGAACCCCACAAAGAGAAAATTAAATGCTATAAATGTAATCTCTTAATGAAGATGTTGTTTAAGTATTTTAAATGATGGTAAATAAATGATAGTATTGAATCATCATATTTAGATTCCTTTGGATACATTTCAAAGAAAGATGCTAAATTTCTACTTGAAAGTGTCAATATATACAATATGCTAAATACAATAACCTTTGCAATTAGCGGCAAAGTTTACTGTGGAGCTAAAGAAGCTTAAGTTCAGGAAAATTCATTTGTACAGGATTTTTCCAAGTCAGAGAAAGGCTCTAGCAAGGTTTTACAAGGCCACGTATTCTTATTAAATTTTCAAAAGCAAGTTACTTTAACTGCAATTGGTTAAGACCTCTGCCACATTCTAGTTTGACTTAGCCCCCGTCATATACCTTCTGTGTATGTTTTTTAAGTGGCCTTGGGAATTTTGTGATCTAAAGGAGAAATTGAGTTGCTGATATATTTAGTTTAGGTTTACTGAGAAAAATTTATACAATTCAAACTCACATTGTGTAGGGCTATTATTGCTACTTGTTCTAGTGTAAAAATGGCTTCTGTGTATATTCTTACCACTCACTGTGACAGCCTGTCATTATCAACAGAAGGCCAAAGGTCAGAGTGTGATATCAGCATGTCCAAAGCCATCCAACTCGTGAAATATGCAGTAAGGGAGGAGAAACAAGGTTTGAGAAGTGCCAGAAGCTGGTCTGAGGGCAATTCCTGCAGTAATTAGACATATACAATTGCTAGCAGAAGAGTCTCAATGATAACTGTTTCAAACAGAAATTCCCTCCTCTCAGAAGTATATACTTGATAGTGCATTTTTTGACAATTCGAGATATACCACGTCTTAATCTTTTTCGTGGGAATTGTACAAAATAGAAATTTAAGAATTATAGGGTGTGTAGGATAAAACCTGTGCATTACTATAAGTAGTAAGTATATAGCTCTGTAAAGTCACATGCATTATATATCCCATCCAAAATCATAGAAAATAGATTAAAAGAGAGACTGGCTGACTTTCTTTTTGCTGCAGAAAGTGTGACAAAATCATTGTCATATGAGGACATGATCAAAAAATATGCTACCAACAAAATTGGGATCAAAAATATTATGGAAATCTATATTTTATTTAGTTTTAGAAATTATCAAAAACTATCAGGCAATAAATTAATATAAATGTGATGTTTTTCTGGGTATTTTGGTATTTATGTTAATTGTTTAATATATATTTTGTTGTGATTTCTTTTTCATTTGATGTAAATATTTTTTTCACATCTATTTTTGCATTTATGATTTTGAGCTATTTTTCATAGAGATTTGACTATGTTCTATAAGTTCTATGTCCCCACAAAATTGAATCCACTTCCATTTGAAATTAAAGAAAAAACATAAGTATATAAATACATAAATATTTATATATCATGCACATATACACTTTGTATCTGCGTGCACAGTGGCTTGGAGAATAATCTTGAAGCATGTAGAAGTAAAACTAATTTTAGGTAATTGCTATGAGATGACCATGCACGTCTGTGAGTGGTAATGTCTTCACAATGCCTCCTTATTTCATCTGGCAAGCAAGCCTACAGTTTCGTTATTGGTGTAGCTCAGGTGGAAGGAGGTCTGTACCAGTCCAAAAAGACCCACAGCCTTAGGTAACATGTCTGGCACGGCATTGATTTGGGTGCAGTGGATCAGGACATGTTGATCTATGTCCTGCCCGTAAAGGACATAGACCTGTCCTGTCCTGTCCTTTATAAAGACCAACTATACCACCGTCACACAGCTCCTTCTCTGCTTCATCTGCAACACTGCCCCTACATCATAGCTGACACTACAGAAAATCTGAAACTGAAGACTGGCTATTTTAACTTGATTTTTCATTATTATTATTTTAAAGAGACTCAATTGCCATTACCCATGACAATTTTACTCTGCGGCCATCTATATAAGTTTATGATATGATAAACTAGACATGACCATATTTTATTCAGATACTACTCTGAAAGAACATTCGTACTAATTAAAGTATACATTAGTTAAAAATCCAGTGAATATGGAAATTGTGTGGTTTGTAAAAATCAGTAAAATTATAGTAGTTATGTTAACATGAAATAGGCACTTGAAATTAACATGAAATTATCTCATCTGAAACCACAAGTAAAATGTGACATATAGTAGAAGGGGAATTTTCAAGAGAAGTAGAGCTGAGAAGTTCACAAGTAAATCACAAGCAAATCGTAGTCAAGAGCCATGTCATACTTAATGGTGTGAAAATGGGAAAATGAGAGAGTCACACATCCTGGGGACACAGAGCACACAATGTAAGTGTTTCTTATCTGAGCCAATAAAACGTTTCTGTCCTGCATCACTGCATGACGCTCTCATTTGAGGCCAGTTCAGAAAACTTTTATTTGAAAGCATTAGGCCTTTGGTCTCTAAACCCATCCCTCCCGCCTCCTTCTTTGCTATGAACTGGTTTGGACTTTCGAGGTTGTTTGGCCCACGCATTTTCAATCCTGGATTTTTCATTTTTGTGTTTTTAAGATTGATATTGATTGTTAACGCTTTTTTCCCTGAGCTTTGGTAGAAGGAAGCCTGCAGTGTCTGAAATGTGTCTTTAGAGAAATGAATAAACACACAAAAGCTGTATTCTAACATGAGGATTTATGTATTCTAAAATTCTCCTTCAAAATGGGGAATTTTTATCCAACTAATAAATGCCTCTATAACTACTGATTTCTTTATTAGCAGTCATACAAAAACATTTCAAAATAATTTCTGACCATGATAACAATGAAAGTTCTGCTTGCAATGAATATTAATAGCATTTATTCTGAACACCAGGCATTAATAATTAGAAGAAATACTGTTCTATTTTACACACTTTGGAACTATTTTTGATAAAGAACTAGAAAGCAGATTTCAGTGACAATCTTCCACCAGACCTCAGTTTGACAAGATGACCTAATAGGTGTTATGAGACCTCTATTCCTATGATTGATTGATTAATTTTCTTCATGTAAAATGTTATCACAATCCTATTTCCTTGCTTTATTTGCTTTATCTCTTTTGAGAAATAACAGGATTATTAGAAATAAATGGAAGCAATCAGACATCAAAATTATTATCTTTGTTATTCATCATGACTAAAGGATTCAATGTTCTGAATCCACCACCAATAGTCCCACACTTGAAGAGATTTAATTATAAAGTTTTGCATATCAAATGTATGTATGTACATGAATGTATATATTGGATTTGAGTAGACAGAATACATTGTAGTATTCATGTTGGCATATGATATCTAGGCTAGCATTTAATCAGAAAAGAAAAATAGGATTGTTACAGGAAAATTGTATAGAATTTTATCAAAATCTTACCATATTTTGGTCTGTAGTATCAGTAGTGGGTTTCTGAAATTTATTCAAAAGTAAAATTTTTAAAATTATTTTTCTGTACATAAAATTTTTACAATATTTAGGCAAATTTAGGCTCTGTGGATTTTAAGATAGCTCAGCTATCATCCTTAATGAAGTCAGCCATCAAACTACCAGATCTCTACCCTACACCCTCAAGACTCACCTTGTCTGCTGGATCCCGTCACTGAGATCAATGCTAAACAGGGACTATGGGACAGTGATGAGTAAAATAGGCAACTGTGAAGCCGGAAAAGGCACCCTATGATATTTAGTTAGTCTGTGCTATATTTTGGAAGTAAATATTCTACACTTTAAATTATATATCTAACATTTTGATAATAAAATTATGGATATGAACATTATGGGTATGGTGCAATAAGTAGATTTTCATAAAGATGCCAATCATCAAGTAAAGATGATTGACTTACTTGAAGAGTCACAGAGTGTACACTTTCTGCAAGAGCATCTATTTTTAAGTAATTTAAAGCACAGATTTATACCCGTAATTTCAGTCCATTGCTATTGTGTATATTTATTTGTATTCTCCGGTTATTTGTGAAAGAATAAACAGCAATATCCAAACTATCAATATCTTGAATTTTTTCCCACTTGCATAATAATATTTCATCCAAAAATATGTTCTACTATTACTAGAAAAATTTAAATTTGAGGTAGTAACTCATCACCCTTGGCCTTCCACTATCATTTCTCTCTGCTTATTGTCAATTATTTTTATTTCATTAAGAGTAACAAATATAGCAACACAGCACTTTAGAAAATAGAAATAATCTTTTCTAGGAAGTCATTAGTTTCCATACAGTATCTGCAAATGTGAGGCACCATTAGCATAGGAGCATAAGCTTTTCTTTAGGGGGAAGAGAATCCTTGGCCCATTTAACTTTACACATTCTAGTATAATGAACAGAATTCATACGAATGCAATAGATATGCCACGTACAAAACCTTAAGAAATAGAAATAATTTTTTTTTGCTTTTGTTTTTATTTTTGAAAACATTTTATTTCTTTCTATTTTTTTATTACTCAAACGAATTTATCACATCTATAGGTGTATAATGATCATAACAGTCTGATTTCACAGGATTTCCATCCCACAACACAAGCACATCCCTCCACCCCCAAAACTGTCTCCTCCAGAGACCATAAGTTTTTCAATGTCTGTGAGTCAGCATCTGTTCTGTAAAGAAGTTCAGTCTGTCCTTTTTTCAGGTTCCACATGTCAGTGAAAGCAGTTGATGTTGGTGTCTCATTGTATGGCTGACTTCACTTAGCATGATAATTTCTAGGTCCATCCACGTTGCTAAAAATGCCAGTATTTCGTTCCTTTTGATGGCTGAGTAATATTCCATTGTGTATATGTACCACCTCTTCTGGATCCACTCCTCTGTCGATGGACATTTAGGTTGTTTCCATGTCTTGGCTATTGCAAATAGTGCTGCAATGAACATTGGAGTACATATGTCTTTGCGAGTCATGGTTTTCACTGGATAGATGCCCAGGAGTGGGATTGCTGGATCAAAGGGTAGTTCTATTTTTACTTTTCTGAGGAATCTCCATACTGCTTTCCACAGTGGTTGTACCAATTTACAATCCCACCAGCAGTGTACTAGGGTTCCTTTTTCTGCACACCCTCTTCAGCACTTCTCGTTTGTAGACTTTTGGATGATGGCCATTCTGGCTGGTGTAACGTGGTACCTCAGAGTGGTTTTGATTTGCATTTCTCTAATCCTGAGTGATGTTGAACATCTTTTCATGTGTTTTTTGGCCACCTGTATGTCTTCTTTGGAGAACTGTCTGTTTAGATCTTCTGCCCGTTTTTGGATGTGGTTGTTTGTTCTTCTGGTATGGAGCTGCAGAAGGGGTTTATAAATTTTGGAGATTAATCCCTTGTCAGTTGATTCACTTGCAAAGATTTTCTCCCATTCTGTGGGTTGTCTTTTCATTTTGTTCAGGGCTTCCCTTGCTGTGCAGAAACTTTTCAGTTTGATTAGGTCCCATTTGTTTATTTTTGCTTTTATTGTCAATACTCTAAGAGGTGGATCTGAGAAGACATTGCTGCCATTTATGTAAGAGAGTGTTTGGCCTATGTTTTCCTCTAAGAGTTTTAGAGTGTCTGGTCTTGTGTCTAGGTCTTGAATCCATTTGGAGTTTATTTTTGTGTATGGTGTGAGGGAGTGTTCTAATTTCATTCTTTTCCATGTGGCTGTCCAGTTCTCCCAGCACCACTTATGGAACAAGCTTTCCTTTCTCCATTGTATATTCTTGCCTGCTTTGCATAGATGAGTTGGCTGTAGGTGTGTGGGTTTAATTCTGGGCTTTCTATCCTGTTCCACGGACTATATTTCTATCTTTGTGCCAGTACCATATGGTTTTGATGATTGTTGCTTTGTAGTACAGTCTGAAGACCAGGAACCTGATTCCTCCAGCTCTGTTTTTCTTTTGCAGGATGTCTTTGGCTATTCTGGGTCTTTTGTGCTTCCAAACAATCTTTAAAATATTTTGTTCGAGTTCCGTGGAAAATGTCTTTGGTAATTTGATAGGGATTGCATTGAATCTGTAGATTGCCTTGGATAGTATAGTCATTTTGATAATATTAACTCTTCCAATCCATGAGCATGGTATGTCTTTCCATCTATTTGTGTCAGCTTTGATTTCTTTCATCAGTGGCTTATAGTTTTCAGAGTACAGGTTTTTTGTCTCTTTAGGTAGGTTGACTCCTAGGTATTTTATTCTTTTGGATGCAGTGGTAAATGGGATTGCTTCCCTAATTTCTCTTTCTGATCTTTCATTGTTAGTGAATAGAAATGCCATCAATTTCTGTGTATTAATTTTGTATCCTGAGACTTTGCCACATTCATGGATGAGCTCTTTTTTTTTTTGCTTTTGGATAGTCCCTTATACCAATAAGATTAATCTTTATATTATTGTGTTTGTCTGGAATTATTTCAGGGAAATTGGACTATGTTGACTATTATACAGTAAAGCTTTATATTTCTCCATTGCTGGCCAAAGAAGGATTTGACAGATTGATGATAAAATATATGTTGGGTCTGGCTTTATAAACCTTCTATTAGAAAATTATGAGAGTGTAGTTGGAGGTCTGAGGAAATACTCTAAATCATCCCCTTGTTAGAGATAATAAACATACATTAAGTAATTTTAAGTTCAGTTTCCTAATTTGTATAATATGGAAAAATATAACAAAAATTCCTGATGTATCAAGTTGATTATATTATATATGCATCCGTGTTTGTGTATATATATGCACCCACACATATATATTTATACACATACAAATACAATAATATACATAATTTTACATACACATATGTATATATTATACACTTAGAGAAAATAAAGCAAACCTACACACATATATATGCATACACTTATATATAGACACACTTTTATGACAGACCCTTATCACCTCCTGCTAAATAATATATACATTTTCTTTATAAATTATGCCCATATTTTGTGCTTTGGAATAATAAGAAAAATAGCTCTACTGTTGAAATTCTTATTCAAAATCTCAAGAAAATTATAACAACAATGGATCATAACTGTCAGAGTTTGATCCATTGGAGGGGCTTATTGAAAATCTTGAGCCTATTCTCCTCTTGCTTGGAGGAGATGTTAGAGGATTTTACTATGTTTGTGTTTGTGTGTTTTCTTTTTTGGCCTCCCCACAGCACATGATGTTCTGAGCCACAGTTGCAACCTACACCGCAGCTGTAGCAATGCAGGATTCTTTAAGCCACTGTGCCAGACCAGGGATTGAACCCCCATCTGGGTGCTACAGAGAGACGCTACCAATCCTGTTGCTTCACAGTGGGAATTCTAAGGATCCTACTGTTTGACATACACGATTGAATTTCACTAAAGCAAAAGTAATAGCCTCAACCCCCCGCTACTTAAATAGATACACTGAAAGGACTCATATTCAATCTAGAACATGATCTTCACAATCCTGTAAAGTGGGTTAGGGCCCCATCTGTAGGAGCAGGAGATTTCATCAAGGTCCACCCTAGAAACTCCTCCTTCCTGCCACCATTGCACACTCCTATTTCAAAAGTGCATGTGGGAAAGGAAGGAATTCTTTTGGGAAGGCCACCTATCTACTTCTTCTCTCTTACTTTACAACTCTTTCATATAATCTTTTTTTATTTATGCAAACAAAATATCTTCATTGGAGGCCTGTTTGTGCTTGGCAATAAGCTCAGGTAAAAGGGATTAAGAGAAAAATTCCTACTATCATGGATTGCATTGTATCATGAGAGAACAAATCAATCATGCACAGATAGATGAATAAAACTCTATGACAAATCAAAGCCTGTGTGAATCTCTGGTCATTAGCCTCCATTTCTAGTTCTGAGAAAAAAATGGAGGGAAGAGAAATGCTGAGACAAATGTGGATGGGGCAATCGGATATTTTGGACATTTTTTTCCAAAACCAAAAGCTTTCAACTCAAAGAGGCTTGGTCACTCACTCACTAGTCAGTTCAAGTGTGAGACAGAATTGTTTTACCACATGGTACTAGGTGTGGATTAGGGTGTCTCCCCAGCTACTGGCTGGACTTTAGGGAAAATTGGAGGTGGTCTCAACCTGCACCATCTTGAGTTGATGAGAACAGATGACTTAGGGGGTGGGTAACAGGGAGTCTTTGCTGTTTAAGACTATAAAGCAGAGACAGTGGTCCTCAATGTTGGATGCATATTAGAATCCCCTGAGTTAATTTTTTTAATTCCAGAATACAGTATAGGAAAAGTGGACAAGGGTCTCTTGAGGTGGGAACCTGGGATTCACTATTTTAAAAAGCTCCTCAGAGATTGAATGAAGAAAAGACAAGGCTGAGAACCATTGGATGAAATAACAATTCTCTTATTTAATTTTTTTTTTTTTTTGGCCAAGGAATCTGCCTAATGTTTCTTTTAACACAAAGATGGTGGATATCCCTTACCCATTACAAAAAGTCTCCACTTAACCAGATAGAATGTAGGTTGGATCTCAGACCTTAATAGTGTTAAATGATAAGTTCATCTGTGTGTGTGTATCCCTAAAAACCTTAGTGATACTCTGTAATTTAATTAATGTATTTGGAATAGTGAGACCAAAGCTCTTTTTTGCACAAAACTGTTTCAAGAGGTGCAGGTAGTACGGAGATAGTTATTAGTGGTAAACATAAAGGAGCTATACTACTTCCAAAACTTTTGGTTAGAATAATCTTTGGAGAAACACTAAAGATGCTTTAAGGTCTAACTCTTTCTGAACTTTCAGAATTGAACACAATATTTTCTAAGTCTATTATGTCTATAACATATTGGGTTTTTTAAAAGTACTATTTTCCAGCAAATATATTTATTGCATTTTCTTAGGATGTAAATGGCATATTTTGCATATTCCAAGCAAAAGGAGAACCGCCATCAAAGAAAAATGCCCCTCTGATGCTCTTATTGAAGACAAGGGGTCAGGCTGATTGCTATTCTTTCTTATTTCCTCTGACACATGCTTGTTTAGCCATTACATTATATCTTAGGAATGGCTTAATTTTTATTTGTCTGTTAAAGTTACCCTCTATCACTTTGGGAAGAGGGCAATGTCAAATGGATTTGGTAAATGTCAGATTTTTGCAATTAACACCAGAACTCCCTTTAAAGTTTATGCTATTAATTTTTTCAATGCTTTGATAAAGCTTATGTTCCAAATCAGAGAATTTTAATCAGTGATAATTTTAAATATGATGTTATTTATTTACAAGAATCACACTGAGGGCCTATATTCCTCCTGAATATCAGTTCAATGTATTTGGTGACTTTTGAATAGCAGTTCCACAGTTTCAGTTATTTTCAGGATACTGTAACTCCTTATTTTCATACAATATTGCCATAAAGGTGAGTGATAGTGGTATCAGAACATCTCTCTTTTCTGAATATTCATGAAGCATTTTTGACTTTCCCTGGCAAGAAAAAAAGGAAATATATTATTGAGAATGAGGCCTCATTGCAACAGAGCTGTGCTGATTCAGAAATGGTCTTCATGACAAAGAATTTGCTGTCTCTTCAGTTACAAAAAACTCCATTGAGGACTTCTAGACAAAGAAACAGGGAATTGAAAAGATGAGAATTAGTCAGTGAAGGTTGTTTGGTATTTTATTTTTGAGAGGCAACTTAGAGTTCTTTTTTATTATTATTTTTATGGCTGCACCCACAGCACATGGAAGTTCCCAGATCCAGTCCAGGGACTGAATCTGCACCTCTGCAGTGACCTGAGATGTGGCAGTTGGATTCTTTACCCACTGTGCCTGAGTGGGAACTGAGAGTTTTTGAAAAAAATATTTTAGACACTTAGTCTTTGAATAATACATGCGTGGGTTTAACTTCATGCTCTGGCACTAATGAGATGTGTAAACTTTCAGGGTTGTTTTGAGGCTCTGCAGAGACTGGCATACAGCTAAGACAAGGCAAACATTAGTTTCCCTTCCTGCATGCCTTCTTAGTCCTTTGACTGTTAGTAAAAATAATAGCTGAAAGCTATAGCAATAGTCTCCTTACCCTGTGTTACTGCTGTCAGTGAGGCAAAGCTGTATGAATCTCTGGTCATTAGCATTTATTTCTGGTTCTGTGAATCCACAGAGTATCTTGGAATTGCTTTAACCACTTGCCTGATGTACCACATCCCTATATCGCCCTGTTCATTTTCTTTTCTCTGCCTCTTTAGCCTTAAGCCATAAGAGAAATGGGGAGAACAGAAGAGTAAAATGTATGTCTTGCATACATGTCCTACCCATTTTTATGCTCAGATTCACCATCCTTTAGCCTCACAGGGACTGAGGGATTGACACACTGTTCAGTTTATCTCTGGAGGAATTTGGAGGACAGAAATTATCTAATAAATGAAGCAAAGCCATATACTAGAAATACAGCAAATTGTTCTTCTCCATAAGGTAGTTAACATTTTGAAAACAATTCATTTAGCATCACTACCATATATAATCATAAACCACATCAAACAAGATGAGCATATGCACATTGTTGAACAGAGTGGTAGAATGGCTTTTGTAGCAGCAACACACCTGTGCAACAACATAATTTCCAGGTAAATAGATCTTTTCTTGCTAATTAGAATTGAGTTAGTGATGTAGTTTTGAAGAAGCCCAGTTATTTGCACATCCCTGACTGAAGATTCATATTTCTAGCGCTGCAAAGGTCATTCTTTCATTGTTTTTTTTTTTTATTGATACCATATTTGCTGAAGAAGAAGACAGCCTTTGAAACTATTGTCTTGATCTTTGGCAAATATGGGGTGATGCATATCACAACTAGATAGAACCAGTATGTAGTCCCATTACACAACCTTTTCATAAAGAAAAATTCATTCCTTAGACTTTGAGAAAGTCTGGGGGCTGGTATTACAGATTATAACATAATTTGCTCCACTTTGCTTACTACATACAATTCTTGGGATGGATTTTTGTGCCAAGAAGAAAGCAGTTATTAAGCTCTCATTTACCTTTGATCTAAAGTCCTGATTCCTGTGTCCTTCAAAGATTTGAGTAAAGAAGTTTAAGAAGCAGTGAAAAAAAAAAAAAAGAAGATAAACCAAGGGGCTTTTAAACACTATTGGTTTGAAATCAGTTGGCATTTAAATCTGCTCCACAGAGAAACACTATCTTTATCAAAGCAGTGCTAGAATAGAGCTGAATCAGGTACAGCATGAATTAACTTTTGCTCTCTATGAGGTTCTTCATAGTGTATAAAGGACGTATCAATGTTAAAGGAAAGAATGGGGAGAAAAAAGAGTAAAGGAAACATCTGCAAATATAGATATCCAAGCTCTTCGTTTTACAGATAAAACAACAGAAGTAATCAGTGAGATTACATGGGTTTCCATAAATTATACTGCTTGGTTAATAACAGACCTGGGATGAGAACTGACATCTCCTATTTTATTTGCAATAATGTTTCATACACTGGGCTGTCTAAATTTAAAGACAACAGAGGAATACAATTTTTCTTTCAATACAGACCTTGTTATATTTTTATCCAAGCATTTGAATAGAAGAAAAAGCAAAACCAATCATGCATTAAGTTAGTGAAAAAAATCAAAGACAATTTGTAGGTTTCTTCTAAAGAGAGAAGATGATCTTTTACCCAAACTGATAGAATCCATATATGGTTTGAGATTCCCCGCTTTTTCTTCACAAATTCCACAAACATAGGATTCTTTAAAAAATAGCTGTACTTTGAAAAATATTACTTATGTAAGAGAACTTTACTACCAGGATTGTTTAATGATTATTAATGTTATCACTGGTTGAGTCCCACTTATTTCCTCTCATCTATAGTTTTCCATAGCAAAACAGCATTAAATACTTGTGCTTAAAAAAAAAAAACCTGTAGGTCATAAATTATAACTTCAATCAACATAATCTCTAAAATTTGAATTTTAATAGTGTCATGCTGATAGAACTTAAAAACATTTAAATTTCCTGTGGGAAGACTAGCATCTTGTGGCTTGAATTGGTACTACAACTGTCTAAATTTTTTTAATTTTTTAATTTTTTTATTTTTAAGGTCTGGATCCCTATAAGGGAAATTGGAATAGGTAGACTTGAGAGCTAAGAATTACCTTAACAATATTCTTATAAATTCTACTAATCTGGTACTGTAATATTATTTATTTTATTTTTGTCTTTTATCTTTTTAGGGCCACGCCCGCGGCATGTGCGGGTTCCCAGGCTAGGGGTCTAATCGCAGTTACAGATGCCAGCCTATGCCAGAGCCACAGCAGCACCAGATCTGAGCCACATCTGCGACCTACATCACAGCTCATGCAACACCAAATCCTTAACCCACTGAGCAAGGCCAGGGATCAAACCCTCAACCTCATGGTTCCTAGTCAGATTTGTTTCTGCTGCACCATGATGGGAACTCCTGTGACATTATTTTTAAGGTATTGAACCAGAGTCCTGAATATTCAGTAACATTTAATTACGAATACTTCCTTTGAGATATTTATACTTCAGAAATGAAACACTAACTAATCGTTTAATATTTAAAGTTGACCATCATGTTCAGTAACATATCATTAATTAATTCTTAATTTTAAAGCTGTAAACTTATTTTGCATAAAACTTTAAAATTCATGCCTCATACTGGCATCCTCAAAATTACCCAAAATACTCAATGTTAGCAATTACTTATTACAGCTCTTAAAGTTTTCAAAATGTCACAGATTAAGTTATAGATTTTATGTAATGTGAAAACATCACCTGGAGTTCCCGTCGTGGCGCAGTGGTTAACGAATCCGACTAGGAACCATGCGGTTGCGGGTTCGGTCCCTGCCCTTGCTCAGTGGGTTAACGATCCAGCGTTGCCGTGAGCTGTGGTGTAGGTTGCAGACAAGGCTCGGATCCCGCGTTGCTGTGGCTCTGGCGTAGGCTGGCGGCTATGGCTCCGATTCAACCCCTAGCCTGGGAATCTCCATATGCCACGGAAGCGGCCCAAGAAATAGCAAAAAAAAAAAAAAAAAAAACACATCACCTGAAGTCATTTCTCTGTTCAAGTCCATTGATACATAAGAATATTTGCCAAACACGAGTTAGTTTCTTACCACTAAATGGAGAATAAGTAGTTCTCAGTACTTACTTAAACCTTCTTATAAATTTGAAATTATGAAGTTGTTTAGAAGCACTAATTTAGCTGAAATCAACCTTCAGGTTGATAGCAAAAAATGCAGTGATCTGGCAGTCATTTTGGATCTATGAACAGGGGATAGCCCTCTGTACCCCAAAGTCTAGCCACAGTGGCGCCATGGCTTCCTGGGGTGTTCCCTGCTTCTCATGAGAACAATACCTCCAAACATTTACACCACATAGTAGAATAACAGTAAAAGAGTAAAGTCAGGATGAATGGTACATAAGAATGCCTTTGGATGCTAAAGGATCCTCTAAAATTTATCTTTATTCTTACTTATATGGTAGGTTATATTATTGCTTGGAAGTAGTCACACCATCCCCTAACTTCCATAGGAGGAGCATATTTATGTGATTATGGACATTGAGTTTAAAATTGTTGAGTGACTCTGGACAACTGTGTCTCACCACACATGATAGGGCATGAGCTTGACACGTGCTTGTGTTTGTTTATATGCTTGCCCTTCTGTTGTGATTATCATAAGAATGTGCTTAGCTGAGACTGCTGGTTCCAAGAGCATGAATGCAAGTGGAGCAGGGCCTACCTCTTCTAACTAAGCCAAAGCCTAGATCCTTTGTCACAGGTTTCTGAGTTAAGTAAAAGCTTATTACTGTATGCTGCTGAGATTTTGTGGCTTTTTGTTGCACCGTGTGCTCTGGTCAAGTTGAGTAGAGATACTTTTATTTCACCACATGGAAAATATCTGATTCACAGTGATACAGAGGCAGGGTCTACATAATTATTCAATGTAGATTCATTGTCTTCAACTTCTTTATGAAACTCACGCTTTTGATCCTTGAAATCAAATATATATCACCCTCTCAGAGAGCAGTTTCTGAATACTCGGTCTAGGGCATCTCCCACCAAAGAATTCTTTGTATAATCAACTTGTTTATTTCCTTCATAAAGCTATCATTTAAAATTTCAGTGTTCTTATTCATTGTTTTCAAGCCCGAATCAAATATAAAGTTTAGGAGGGTAAAATCCTATCTTCTTGTTCCCTGCTATGTCTCCAGTTACTAGCTCGTATAATCCACTCATTAAATACTTTTGGATAAGCAAATGAATGATTCATTCAGCCCACTAATACATCAATCAGTTTCATTACCTGATCTGGTTGACTCCCACTTCAAACATCACTTCAAAAAATGTCTCATTAGATTTAATTACCTCCATCACTCTTCTTTCAGTTCACCTGTGTGTCAACTGTCAAGGATCCAGTAGTTAGTTGATAATGAATTACTCTAAGTTGACTGGCAATCTCATGCTCAGAATCAGGCATATATATGTATATACATGTATATGCACACACACACACAAGTATATACACATATATTAATATATATGTATGTATATATTAATATATGTGTATGTATATGCATATGTATGTGTATACATACATATATATTAATATATATGTATATATGCATAATGTGAATAATATTAATATACATAATATGTATATTAATGTGTGTATATATACATATATATTAATATATATGTATGTATATATAGACATATATATCTGATTCCTTCTTATTATATTAAACAAGATGAGAACCTTCCTTAACATTTATGTCAAGAAGCCTAGATCTTTAAAGTCAGAAATCCAAAACTAACCCCTTGACATTTGCTAGGTATGTTAGGTCACATGTTAGTAATCATTGTATATTGTTCACAATCTTTTAGGCAAACAATTTTCTAATTGATAAGTAATGTTTATGAACCCAGGAACAGAAAATATTTAGTAAAGTGGAATGTGGAGGTATAAATGAAAGAGGAAGGGAGGAAGGAGTAAAGGGAAGAAATAAAAATAGAAAGAGAAAAAAAAGACACATTTACAGTTGCATCAAAAGGAATAATGTATTTGAGAATAAATGTAACCAAGGAGGCGAAACACTTCTACACTGAAAACTATAAAAAACTGATAAAAGAAATTAAACCATGACAAATAAATGGGAAGACATTCTATATGCATGGATTGAAAGAGATATCCTACAAACTAATCTCCTTTATTCTAGGGTCCATATTTTTAATCAATGCTAATAATAACTAATATTTATCTTATCCCCATATATACCTGGTAAAATTTTAACTTTTTTCTGAAGCCAGTCTTCTTCCTCCTTGCTTTTTAATCATGTGGTGATTATTTCTTATATAGTTAACTTGTCTGACTTGCTTAGAGTTAATACTGATTAGGTTTTTGTTTCCTCCCTTTAAATGAGAAAAACCTGGAGTCTGCATTAACTTGTTTTCTCTCTCTCTTTATAAAGAAATATGTGTGGTTTGTTCCCTAAAACCTTCCAGATTTTGATAGACCAATTCCCGCTTTGGAAGAAAAAGAATCTTCTTAGCAGTAATGCAATGATTATTTTTAGATAAGGGACATCAGATGGCATAACAGAGAATGCATTTAACAACTCTTTTGCCATACAATGAAATTATCCTTTAAGAGTTCCTTCTTACATTGGACTTTCATCAAAGCTGAGAGTATATCAATCTCAATTTTTAAAAAATTCTTTGAATTATCTCGGTGTTTGGTCTTTTCAGTCAATTCGTTGAGTTCTCTCTACTGCTGCCCATAAATGTACACATGTTCATGAGTGTGCAAATTAGGCCTTCTTTTGAATTCTCATTCACTTGTGAAGTAAAATACATATTAAATTAAAAAAATTAGTGAGATTATCAATGATTGGCTTTGTCTGAAATCTCATTCTTTCCTCACTTCCTTACTTAATTTTTCCCTATAAATAAATACACATGCATTCATATCCATATATATAAACATATTCATAATGTATATATACATATATGTGTAGAAAACTTTTTCTGAACTAAAAATGTCATAGTGTTATTTTCAAAGTAAATATAATCTCAGCAAAAGCAATTTGTTTCTACCTATGTCCTCCCAATGTCAATCACCATTTTTTCTTTACTGAGTAAAAGAATGACCTGCTGCAGCTTGCAATACATCAGTTTCCTGAGATGAAACTTATTAGAATAAGAATATGATGAATTTTCCCATTTCCGTATGTCCAATCAGTCTGTTCATTGTCTGGGAGCTCACCCGACGACTAAAGATGTCAGTTGTTCTCCCCAGGTTTTTCCAGTAGCCTTGTGCTTTAATCCAGCTGCTGCTTTGCATTTGAAAACTAAATCAGCCTCAATATTTCATAGTCTTTTTGATCTTGGGTTTTATGATAATGAGACTTTGGCTATAGAAACCTCCATTCAGAGAATTGAAACAGATTTTAGCACCTGTTAGCAGGTGTAAAAGAACAAGTGCATCATTTAAATTCTTCCATTCTTTTGAATTTGCTTATCTATACTTAAAACCATTTTACCCATGGAAAATGCTCTAGAAAATGAAGGCAATTCTTATGCATTTTTATTCCTATTCTTATTATATATTCCTTGAATTGTTAGATTCTTTTCTATAAATCTCAATTTTTCCATCTCTAAAATGGGGAGGGAGAATGGGAGAATTAGTGTTTTGTAGAGTCATCAAATGAACATTTTTATACCAGCAAAATGACTCACAAATATCTATAATATTAGTGTCACTGTTGCAGTTAAAATGCCAAAATTTAAAGTCCAAAGGGCAATGTACAAGCCCACTTTAGGACTGGGTTACCAGAGGGGACAAAACAGTATATTTTTGAGATTCTTGTTTTATAGCTAAGGTTCTATATGTCAATGTAAGAATTTGTTTTTAAAAGATGTTCCGCTAGAAAAATCCATGGTATGCTATTATTTACCATGAAAGAATCCCCAACTAAGTTTTTGATGAAATTATTAACCATAGAAAAATCAAGACCCTTTTTCGATTTTCCCCTTTACTATTAAGTGGATTGTTCTTCACTAGAATTGCAATTGCGGAAGTATAAACCTTTAAATAGATTCAATACATATCCCATTAGTGAAGCAATAAAGCATTTTTTTGCTCAAAACCTAATTATAGTATTCCACACTTCTTTGTTTTCTAACAAATCATTAGAATGCTTATGGTATGTGATTCATCAGAGAAATCAAACTATAGTTTTATATTTAAAAAGGAAAATATATGGGGGTGGGGGGAATGCACTGAAGGTTTGGGATGGAAATGCTATAAAATTTGGTTGTGATGATTGTTGTACACCTATAAATGTAATAAAATTCATTAATTTAAAAAATTTAAAAAAAAAGAAAATAGATCTCCATTTGTTAGAATAGTTTTAAAATATTCTAAGAGGCAAGAGCATAAGATCTGGACAGGGAGCAAAAATCTGACGGTAAAATGTAAATAGGAGTTCCCATTGTGGCTCAGTGGAAACCAATCTCACCAGCATCCTTGAGGATGCAGGTTCCATCCTTGGCCTCCCTCAGTGGGTTAAGGATCCAGCGTTGCTGTGAGCTGTGGCGTAGGTTGCAGACAGGGCTCAGATCTGATGTTGCTGTGGCTGTGGAGTAAGTTAGCGGCTACAGCTCAGACTGGACCCCTAGCTTGGGAACCTCCATATGCCGTGGGAGCAGCCATTAAAAAATAAGGACAAAAAAATGTAAATAGATATTGACTGGGGTTGGGGTCGATGAGGGAATAAGGTGGGCCAGGAATAGAAAGAAATAGATATATATTTTTTTAATTTTTTTCTTTTTTTGTTTTTTCTTGTTTAATTTATTGGTAACTTGGCAATAAATGCCCTCTTTATAAGTACCTAAAGCTGCATAGGTAATCTTCAGGTTGAAGTCTATCTGAGTCCATGGCACATCTAACTTGGCTGAACACACCCTCTTGTTTTACCCATAACATCTTACTTTGTTTACACAATATGCTCCCACTTCATGCTTGTCTTCAGAGTTCTCCTCAGGTTTCTTTACCAATTCTTTAGGGCCCATCTCAGCCTTTGTTTTCCAGTTTATTCTTCCTCTAATAGATATATTGCATTCATTCACAAATCTTTAGTTTTTATTTTTTATTTTTAATGGAACAGCCCCAATCTTACATACTACTTAGGCTTAAAATGTTTATATTTGACTAAAGTATTTGTGGCTGGTTTCAGAACAAATTTGAATAAAAACTATCACACAATAGGGAGAGAAGGCATATCTGCAAAATACATTTAAATCTTAGAACAAGAATGAAACTTAAGACATTTGAGAATGATTGAAGCAACAGTGGAGAAGAATATCCTGGAGAAGAATAGATTTCTAGAGATATGACAGCAACCTTCAAATATTTTAAGGCAATAACTCTGAGAGGAAGAAAAAGCATACATTTATCTTAATGTTTTTAAAATCTGAAAATAAAACATTTTCAAACTGATAATTTTTAAATCATATTGCTAATGCGAATTTTAAGATGTTAACACAATGACTCAGAAGATTTGTTTGTTGTTGTTTCTTGAAAGTGGGCACAGATTTAGAGTTCACAGTGATACCTGCGGTACTTGAATTTTCTCCATGTTGTAAAAGTTTCTACCTAAAACTTTTGTTTGGAAGCTACAATGAGACAAAACTTTTATATGCAAAAGGATAAATTGTCTAACAGGCTATGTTTGTAAGGAGTGAATTTTTTATTAGGTAGGTATTTATACTATTGAAGGTATTCCACCAGATCACAGACTATATACTGATGACAGATTATATACTCTTTTCTATCCAACTGGATAGGAAAGGAGAAATTAACCTACACAAATGATGTACAGGGAGAGGGAAGTCTACGGAACAGAGACTTGTGTGCTGATTTTGTCCTCACTGTTCATAATTTGATCTTTCAAGGCAACGAACAAGAAGATGTGTTGTATAAGAGATAGTAGTATTATAAATGCAAAGCCTTTCTAACATAAATAAAACATGATTACAGGCATAGGATTTGACATATCATCATTAAAAGCCCAACAGAAGACACTTATACTTTTTCCACTAAATGTTATTGAATGCCCACTTAAAGCTAGATTTTGTGTTTGGCATGTAAACAATGAAAGAATAGCGAAATATAGACTCTCTTCTCTAAGAATTTACCAAGAAATTGGGTAGGGGACCAGGTGAATAAAAAGTTACAATGCAAAGAAATGACTTTGCTTCTTTAAATATATTTAAATGTAGCATAAATAATAAAAGGTGTTTTTCATATGTACTTTCCAATGGAAACACACACACAAATTCTAACTGTTGTTATAATGTGTGTATAGGGATGTGTGTGTGTCTCTCAGTGTGTAGAGAGGATCCTAATGCATACACAGCTGGAATCTTAATATAAAGATTGTATTGGGTTAGGGTTTTGCAGCAGCTCTAGTTTTACTTCATCTGAGATTACAAAAATTCCCTGTCCCTAATGAAAATTCAGATGATAGTGAACTCTAGTAACCCAGTTTGCCCTGAGAATTCTATTTTATTTTCCTACAAACCTACAATTAGGGTTCATATTATGAACATATATAAAAGATATATATGAACATATATAAAAGATATAAAATATTTATGGCCATAAATATGAGAATATATTAACAACAGGATTAAAATAATATGCATAATGAATTATTTCTATGGCACTGAGTTTCAGAATAGGTTTAAGTCCAAGAGTAGTGATAAACTTTGTAACATATATTATTACAGTTTTTGCCTATTCTTTGATATTGAAGAATTCAAAATAAACATTGATTCATATTAAATATGTGGGATTTATATTTGAAGGCAATTTAGTTTATTTTTAACAATGTTTGTAAGTTACAAAATTGATTTTCAAAATATAATGTAATAAATGAAATTGGTACAAATAATTGCAGCTGTTTTTATATAGAAATCTTGTAAGTTGCATTATGTTCATCTGAAAGTGACCGATAACCAATATAATTGTGAAATAAAACAAATGTTTAATTTGCCTATCACATAAAGTTCAAGTGGCTTTATTAAGGATCAATTACAAAATCAAAAGGAAGGACACACTTTTACAAATTCACCTAGGCAAAAACTGGGGTAAGTCTGTAGGATAGATTCTAACAGTGCCATACCAGAGAATGATGAACATAATTCTGTAACAACCCAGGCTAAAATTATGGTCTGTGGGACTTTCTAGGTATTCTAGATGCAATGTGCTGGCTGAAGCAGTAAACTAAAACTTAAATCCTACTATGAATGACACAAAATTAAATTATGATTCCAGATAACCCTTGAGATAATGTAAAGCAAGCAATCCAAAACCATAAAAAAGAGGACACTGTTGATTGGATATATCATATCATCTTCCTAATCACCCTATAAATGTTTTCTCAGTGGTCCTTGAAGACACACCCTTCATCAAGTCATTGAGAAATACACTGATAAGAGGAGAAAAATAATTTTTTTTCAAAATAACTGTGATGGCTGTTCTCTGTAGGGCAAGGATGCAGATAGAAGATGCTAAATTAAGCGATGGTAGAGCAGATAGAGCAGCACTAACTATCCAGGGGGAAATGTTATGCTTTCCTATAACAAGCAGAAATTTGGAGAAGTAACTAATAACCTTAAATGGAGTTTATGAACTAATTGCTTATAGTGTCTCTAGGATCAATAAAGAAAGGAAGGACAATTAATTCTATTTGATCTGAAGAAACAACTACAATAAGAATTTGAAATCTAAGTCTGGGAAGAGTGACATTAACAAGGTGGCAGACTAAAAAGCTCTCAGCCCTCCTTCCTCCATGAAAGCATTAAATCAACAACTTATTAGGCTTATTAGAGTTCTAGAAAATAGTCAAAGATCTACAGCATGGTCCATGAAGAGAAAGCAATCCAAAACCATAAAATGGTCCATGAAGAGGAAGCCTCCTTCAGAATAGTAAGAACTTTTGTGGTGTTTTTACTTGCCCTTCTCCCTCCCCATCTCCAGCATGGCACTGTTTAGGGGAAGCAGCAGCCCTGTTTCCAAGACTGTTCCAGGCACCAGAGAGAGGAGTGTGGATAGAATTTGCAATGTTATAACCTGTTTTATTGCTGCCTATGTAATTCGTCTCTATGTCACCTAACTCAAAAATTCAGATGGTCCAAGTGGCACAGTTAGATCTCAGGCTAAGGGAAAGTGGGGTAAGCAGGTGGCTTTGCATGGAGAATATAGACTCACAGGTGTTTGGGGCAAGAGATTACTAACTGAAGACTACAACAGTTGGGATCCTAAGAAAACATGCCATGAAGACTCAAGTTACTGTGGTTTTCCAAGATCTGGACTACTTGCAGACTCAGTGTGCCTGCACTAAACAGTGGTCTATATAGCTTTCAAGAACCACATGATAAAATTATAAATGTGGGCCAGAAATATTCCTTCTAGCCATCTCTAAATGGTCATCTGTCAGGTAGCTCACAGGCTATTACACATGACCTCTAATGTGAAACTCATGCTGGTGCTTTGAGTCCAGACCTCTAGTGTAATCCATTTACTGGTCAAAATGGATACTCACTGCGTTTAGGTGATAAGTGGGTTTTTACCCAAGCCTGGAGTACAGTGGAACCAGTGGGTCTGCAGCCTTACCTTGATTTTATTTTCCTAGTTTCTTCATATATAGTTAGAATAATTACACTCATCAAATGGGAGAATTTCTAATTTGTGCCCTCTTTTTGGAGGGAGGGTTGTTGTAGAAGGAATAAATATTGAAATCCTTTGGAGTTCACTCTTTTATAAAAACAGTAAGCCAAATGCAAAACAACATCCTGTTTTTACATTGGTTATTGCCCTCCTCAAAAAATTGAAAATGCAGAGATGGGGATTCCCATTACACTCTCATTTAACTTACCTTTTCAGCAATACAGCTGGGTCTTGGAGTAAGATAGGGGATTAGTGTACATTATACAGGTGGTGCCTTTCACCACAGCTGTTGTTCCAGATGTTATTACTTTATTGGAGTAAATCTATTCAGAGCCTGGTGCTTGTTATTCAGCTGCTATAATTGTTGATAAATTTTCTGTGGTCATTACAGTAATGGCCCCTAATAAATTGCCCCTCTTTTATCCATTCCCTTATTTAATCCCTTCATTCATTAACTCTGGCCTTCACCATTATGACTTAGGGCAATGGAATAGTAGTAAAATTACACAAGAGTCTTAACAAATGCTTTTGCGTTAGGATTTATGCTCTTTTGATTGCTGCTTTTGGAAGTTGATCCCAATGCAGAGATGTTTTGGGTAGCTTACTGGAGACATGTATCCCAGGGACCAGCATCAAGTTCCACACATGGGTATAAAACTGAAAAGAATTAAATCAGATTATGATTTTCAGAAATTAGAAAAAATGGTAGGGCAGGGATGTGATCCCAGAAACAAATGGAATCAAACAAGGTAAGCCCTATCCTCCCACAACTTTCTGAATTCATGTATGGTGCAAGTATACCTCCCTAGACTGCGAAGCAGGGACAGGGTTTCCTAAGCAAGTTTGGCCTTATGCTTCCCTGTGGTGAGAAGATAGAGACTGAAGTTCATATAGAACAAAGCAGTTATAATGGTACGCAAAGTGACACAGAGAACAGGATTTTCAGGAAAAGAGTTCAAGACATTTTCAGAGAAGTTTCTTTGGTTTGATTTTTTTAATGAATTTTAATCCAAGCACATGTGGGGTACTATTTCATGAGGCCAGTTAGAAAATAACTTTCAAGGAAAGAAGAAGAAGCCATATGCTTAAACATTCCCAGAGCTCACTCAAGGCTCAGGAAAGCAGCAGGCAGAACAATTATTGAAGCTCACATAAGGCTGGGGAGAGTTTATATATATACAGATGAGAGTGAAAAGACCAAATAATACATGGGCAGAATCCTCTGAATTATATTAACGTGGTAGTAGGATTTTTTACCTCTTGACTAAAAACTATTCTGGTCCTGTTCTAACAAATTAGAAATATAATCTTAGAGATGATTAAACTAATTTCAGGGAGTTCCCGTCGTGGCGCAGTGGTTAACGAATCCCACTAGGAACCATGAGTTTGCGGGTTTGGTCCCTGCCCTTGCTCAGTGGGTTAAGGATCCGGCGTTGCCGTGAGCTGTGGTATAGGTTGCAGATGCGGCTTGGATCCCGCGTTGCTGTGGCTCTGGCGTAGGCTGGTGGCTACAGCTCCGATTCAACGCCTAGCCTGGGAACCTCCATATGCCGGGGGAGCAGCCCAAGAAATGGCAAAAAGACAAAAAAAAAAAAAAAAAAAAAAGAAAGAAATAGAAACTATGTAAAGTCAAATATAGTAAAGCAGAAGACTGAAAAAAAGCAAAGAACAGCTGTGAACTGTGAAATAGTATCACAGACTAGCATACCTGCAAACAAATATCCAGAAAAGGAAAAGTGAGGGGGGGAGAAAATTTATTTGAATAAATTGTAACCAAATAATTTTAAAACTTTATGAAAATTTTGAACCCATAAATACAATAGGCTCCATAAAGCCAAGTAGAATAAATATAAAGAAAACCACATTAAAGTACATAAAAATCAAATGCTAAATACAAGGTAAGGAGAAAATCTTAAAAACAAACAAACAAAAAATCACTAAGCATTAAGACAAAAGCAAAGATAAGAATGACTGCAAAATTTATATCAGAAGTTATGTATGTCAGAGCATAAAATATATATCTTCAATTTATTGAAAGAAAATGGTCTAGGATTCTTTAACCAGCAAAAAACATTTTTCAATATTTAATGCTAAATAAGGACTTTTTCAGACAAATGGTAGCTAAAAGAATTAATCATCAGTAAAATGACACAATAAAAAGTGTGAAAGGAAGCACTTTAGGTGGAAGAAAAATGACACCATATGTTAATTTAAATCCAGGTGAATGAATGAAGATTGTTGATAATGGAAAATGATGTGGATACAGTTTTCCTTTTTTTTTTTTACATTAAACAAACATAAATGACCAATTCATCATCTCTAAAAGAACAATGGTAATGCTTTTCATAATTATCTCACTATATTTTCCCTTTAAATTTAAAATTCTATATAAATAATTCATCTATACAAATCATTATAATATCCCCTATTAAACCATATGTTTCTGGTAGTTCCTGTTGTGGTGCGACAGAGATGAATCCAACTAGTCTGATGCAAGTTTGATCCTTGAGATCTCTGAGTGGGAACTTCCATATGCCATGAGTGTGGCCCTAAAAAGCAAAAACAAAACAAAACAAAGACACATATTTCTGATACCACATTGGTCTAAGCTGAGTCACTGGTACTTCTCATAAAGAAAAACATGATGCATGTGCGAGCTACTTGATCAATAAAATTTAAATTTAAGGACACCAATCATTCCTAATAATAATAATAACATAAATTTAGAGATACTCAATAAATATTAATCAGGATAAAAACAAAGAAAGCCAACCTACACTTAATAGAGAAATAGCTGGAACATGATTTTAGGAGTTATGCATATAGTATACATACGTGTGTATTCGTCTTTGCTACGCTCATAAGTTTCATTCCACATCACGATGTATTTTATTTATTTATGTTTTTTGCTTTTTAGGGCCACACCCACAACATATGGAAGTTCCCAGGCTAGAGGTCAAATCAGAGCTGTACTTGCCAGTCAAGGCCAGAGCCACAGCAACATGGGATCTGAACCGCATCTGCAACCTACACCACAGCTCACCGCAACGGCCAGTTCCCTGACCCACTGAGCAAGGCCAGGGATTGAACACACATCCTCATGGATGCTAGTCAGATTCGCTTCTGCTGTGCCACAACAGGAAGTCCCAAAATCCTCCTTTATTTTTAATTAAAAATAAAATTTTTAACAGAAGGGGAAATGTGCTCTGAGTAGGCTGAGTCTCCTGCAGAAATCAATTAAAAACTCTAGAAAATACCCAAACAAAGCAACAAACAAAAACAAAATTAAGAATTTGCTCAAATGCTCTGGAGCATAAACAAAGCCAGGTTCATTCTAAAAATCAATTGCCCCATAGAAGACTAACAACATGGGTGAATTTTCCATTATTGTGACTTTTACCCAGAAGAAAGGCCACACATAACTCTGTGTAGGACATTTAAAAGTTTGAAAGGAAGAAAACTCATCTTTATGGTGTAAAGACCTAGAGAACAGAGTATAGTACAGTTGTAGCCACAGGAAAATGCAGAGGGAATTTCTAAGGAAAGCAAGCAAGTGAAGAGATACCTACATTCTATATCCAAAATCTGGTTGAAACTTGAAGCATCGTATGCCTGGTGCAGGCTGCAAGAAACCAAACTATGGATCAAAACACTGAAATCAGATTTAAACCACTGTTCAAGACACAGAGTTTGAATTTTGAGTCTATCTACATTGAATTCTTATTAAGCATACCAATATCTTTAAAAAGAATATAACAGAATCATTAATATCCACAGTATTATTTTCACAATGTCCAAATATAAATCAAAATTACTTAACGCCTGAGGAACCAGGAAAATATGACCATTCTCAAAAATTAAAGACAATCAACAGAAATGTTCCAGATGAATAGGTATTGCTATCACCAGAGAAGGCTTTAAAGTTAATGCAATAACTATACTCATTAATATGAAGAAAAATATTTCTGTAATGAGTGAAAAGATATCAGCAAAGTGATATCAACAGAGTTAGAAACAATAATGAATGACCTAATGGAAAGTATCCAAATGAAAAAAATATATATATAATACCTGGAATAAAATTGTACTGGTTGGCCTTAACAGCAAAATGATGATTACAGAGGAAAGAATTGGTGAAATTAAATTATTCAATATAAAAAAAACAGATAAAAACTGAAGAATACCATTATTGGCCTAGGGACCTCTGAGACAATATCAAAATGAATAAACTATTTCTTCTTTCAGTCCCTGAAAGAGATGCACAGAAAATAAGTATTTGAGGAAATACTGGATAAAGTTTTTCCTAATTTGATAAAAAATATAAATGAAGAGTTCCATAATGCTCAATGAATATCATAAGACATGAGAAAACCATAACTAGGAATACTCTAGACAAATTACTGCACACAAAAAATAAGAAAAATTCTGAAAGAAACCAACATATTATACAGGGAAACATGGAACTTTTCACTGAAATCTAAGGGTGACAGAAGACAGTGGAATAAAGTCTTTAAAATGCTGATAGAGAAAAAAAATTCTGTCAATTCAGAAATATTATATCCTGCAAAAATATCCTTTAGAATAAAAGTAGAAGAACTCAATAGATATTTTTCCAGAAAGGAAATGCAGATGGACAATAGGCATATGAAAAGATGTTCAGCATCACTAATCATCAGGGAAAAGTAAGTTAAAACCATAATGAGATATCACCTCACACCTGTCAGACTGGCTATCATCAAAAGAACACAAATAAATGTTGATAAGGATATTGAGAAAAGGAAACCCTCGTACACTTTTGGTGGGAGTGTAAATTGGTACAGGCACTGTAAAAAACAGTATGAAGTTTTCTCAAAAAACTAAAATATGACCCAGGAATTCCACACCTGGGTATATACCCCCCCAAAAAAACCCATAACACTAATTCAAAAGAATCCCTGCACTCCAGTGTTCACAATAGCATTATTTATGATGGCCAAGATATGGAAACAACCTATCAACAGATAAATGGATAAAGAAAATGGAATACTATTCAGCCATAAAAAGAACAAATTTCTCCAATTTGCAGCAACAGGATGGACTTGAAGGGCATTATGCTAAGTGAAATAAGTCAGACAAAGACAAATTCTGTATGATATCACATATAAAAAAATACAACTAGAAGTGTCAAACCAGTGGGTCACAGTGTCCATGGTTGCAACTGGATCCTGGACACTAGGGAGGCAGCCCTGCCAAGAGCAGCAGCCGTGCAGACATCCATACCTCAGCTCCCACTCCAGGTCCATACTCTAGGGCCTGTGGAGAGGTAAGCAGCCCAACAGCACGAGGCTGGGGCCCTTCAGCCAGGCCATGTGCAGGGGGTAGGGGTGGTGGGAGGCTGGGGGGGGTTGGGGGTTGTCTAGGGCTGGGGGTGGCAGTAGCTCCATGACTGGCTCCAGGGCTTTGGGGACTCCAGCAGGACCCTAGTCGGGCCACGTCCACTGAGAGAATTTTAAAAATAATAATAATTAAAAATGCAAAAAACTAATGAATATAACAAAAAAGAAGCAAGACTCGCAGATATAGAGAAATGGTTACCTATGGAGAGTTGAGGAGGGGCAATGTAGGAATGGGGGAGTGGGAAGTTCAAACTGCTGGGTGTAAGATAGGCTCAAGGATGTATTTTATAACATGGAGAATATAGCAAATATTTTTAAATTATAAATGTAGTAAAAATCTTTAAAAATTGTATTTAAAAAATAAAAATGAAATAAAAATATTTTCAGACAAAATTTGTTGCCACCAGAATATAAAACAAGAACTACTAAAAAGCATTTTAGGCTGAAAGGAAATGATACAAGAGAATTTCAGGAAGGCATGAACAGGGCCAGAAATGCTAAAACTTTCATTAATGTAAAAGACTGTGTTTTCTAATTGTCTTAAATATACACATATGGTTTAAAGCAATTAAACATTATCTTGAAAAGATTATTATACGTATTGGGATTATATCATTAAGACTAGGAAATGTTCCCACATAGTCTACTGTTTCTACATTTTAAATACAGCAGTACAATATTAAATGTAACTATAACATTGTAAGAATATGTGCAAAATAATTACAGTAATAATTGCTATTTGTTTTGAGTTAGATAATCATATATAAGTAAAAAAAAAGAGAATGAGATTAGAACAAACTAAATAATGTACCTCCAAGGATTAGTGGGAGAAATGGAAAACTGAGAAAAGTTTTCAAGAGGAATAGCCACAAAGTGAAATCCCTTTATGGACAGAAGTGCCAAGATGACAGACCATGTGAAAAAAACGCAGAAAACTCTAAAGTTGCTGGACCCCAATGTACCATATAAAATTTCAAGACCTTACATCAAAGAAAACAAACACAATGAGGAAAGCCTATTTCAAGAATATTGCACAAAGTGTATAGAGACCTAGTTCATGCACATTCTTGTGTTAGCATTAAAGATCATGTAAATTGCATTGATAGGAACATTTAATGACCTGCCTACTTTATCTAGATTTGATCAGCTAGAACTGTATCAGTTATAACTTGGTGATAAATATATGGACTATTAATTATTTATAAATCTTTGTGATAAATCTATAGACAAAAAGATATAGGAATGCTTCCAATATTATAGAATAGATACATATAAATATATGAGATAAACGTGTGTGTGCATGTATAGTTGTGCATAGTTACTGTATATTATATATTACATTATGTAATATAGTTACATATAACAAGTTATATATGCTGTTACATACACTATTGTACATATAAGCTGTATGTAATATATAATATATACACTTGTACTTAGTAGCTGAGTCTGGTGTGTCAAAGAACATTACAACCACATCACATTCACATTTAAATAAGGCCGATGTTGCAGATGCTAAGGTTAGGAGGGCACACCAATCAACGCAGCTGCCATGTTTTACTCTAATTTCCATTGCTGTTGCTCTTTTATAAGGAGTCCACATGTTGTAAGAAAGAAATAGATGATTTCAAATCTACTAATTATTATCATGATGTTATTAATTTAGACCAAGATAATAATAAGATGGTGTCTGTGAAAAAAGACTTCATTATGGAATTAATTGCTTTGATTAGGGTCAACACAGGGGAAAAGATTTGCATAGCATTTAAGAAACAATTACTTTGATGGCTATTCAGGAGCCAAAGACATGCAAATTTAAAGAAAGCATTTTACAATTTCTCCTTTTACATTCAGATGCTAAGTTCTCTGATAAACCCCACTTGTTCAACAGAAAATTAAAATCACTGAATTGAAGATCTGGGTAATGATGTATTATTGATGTATTCTGTAAATGTTCGAATTATTCTTGGCTTCAATTGTGAATTTATTTCATAGAAACAAAAAAAAAATGGCATTGCAAAGTCAATTTTAATCTTAGTGTTGATGTTGTGGTTGTTTTTCCCTAATAGATATCCATAGAAGTAAATTATAGTTATCTTTATGAATTTACTGTTACTCTTTTTATTCTCATAGTTCTTGACTTGAAGACACATATGGAATGGGAAACTTCTCTGTTTAACACCTGCTTCCAATTCATTGACTAAAAATGAAACTTAATTCTTTTGTTTTGGTGTTACTCAGTATTTTTATTGCATTTTTCCCTTTGACGAGTGTTTAAACTCAATTTGAGAGAAAGCATATCTCAGATATATATATATACACCTCATATAAAATATATTCTTCATGATAAATAAAATTAACAACCAATTCAGTATGTATAAGTAATCATTTTGTTTTCTTTTTTCTTATTCTCATGTTCTCTTGGTTAGTTGTCACTGTAATGTTGCTTTCAAGTAAATGACCACAACCATACTCAGGGTAAGATTTGACCAATAAAATTTAGTGGAGTCATGAGAGGTAATAAATGTCAAGGTCCGTGACTCTTATTGAATATTAAAGAAACTATATATAGTTTTCTGATTCTAAAACATCTGCTTTATACTGGAAAATGACTCAACTAAATATCAAATGTTCCCTTAAAGGCATATATATACAAGCAAATATGTCCCTTTTGTATTATTTATTGATGAGGTTCTCTTGTAAACAAAACACTTTGAGAATAAAAGGAAAGAGTAAACACAACTACAACAGTCAGATCCATTTTTGACATTTTAATTAACAACAACAAAAGAACATCTAGAAAATATAACATTCCTGATTTTCCTTTCATATAATTTTTTCATGGCTACATGAGACAGTAATTATAATGTAATGGGTAAATTCTCATCAAAATTTCCTTATTCAGCATCCATAAAACCTTCAGTACAAGTACAATTAAACCAAAAATGTATCTATAGTGGAATTTATGTTTTATTCTAAAGATCTTTTTTGATGCAGTTTTAGGCACATAGCAAAATAGAGAAAAGGTATAGAAATATCCCACATACCTTCTTGCCCTGGCAACATGTATAGTTTCCATCAACAACATCTCCCAGCAGCATGGGATATTTGTTACAATTGATGGACATACATGGACACAAAATAATCACCCAATCTATAGTTTACATTAGGGTTTACCCTTGGTGTTATGCACTGCATGGATTTAGATACATACATAAGTGGCATGCATGTACCATGATAATATCCTATAGAGTATTTTCATTGCTCTAAAAATACTCTTTCTATTCATTACTTACCTAGCTTTGGCAACCACCATTCCACTGTCTCCAGAGTTTTACTTTTTCCTGAATGCCATAAAGTTAGAATCATACAACATGCAGGCTTTTCAGATTGGCATCTTTCTTTTAGTAATATGTATGTATGTTTCCTCCATTTATTTGCATGGCTTGATAGTTCTTTCTTTTTAGAGCTGAATGATATTCCACTGTGTAGATGTACTACATTTTATTTGTTTAGAAGAATATTTAAAATAAGATTTAAAAAGGAATATTAAATAGTAAGCTGAAATCTTAGCTGTTTATAGAAAAAGAAAGTGAAAGTTTTTCTCATGGTGAAGTCTTGGCCTATGGAGAAAGGAAGAAACAATAATGAGTAAATCATTAAAAGGACTATGAGGAGAGAGGACAAGATGGCGGAGGAGTAGGGGGACACGCTCACCCTCTTCCACAAACACAACAAAAAAAAGCACATCTACAGAATAAATGACTCGCACGGAACAGCAAACAATCGCTGGCAGAAGAACCTAAACTCCAATAATGGCAAGAAATTCATGACATTAAGGGGCAGAATGGGAGAAAAGAGGAGAGTGAGAGAAGGTGAATCCGAGCAGGACGGGAGCTCCTGAAAGGGAACTGCGGAGGAGAAAGGGATCCCGCACCCTGGAAAGTCACCTACTCGGGGGAAAGATCAAATGAACCAGAGGAATCTCCAGATGCAGAGAAGAGTGTAGCAGTAAGTTGGAGTACGGAAAAGCCGATCAAGAACCGAAAGGACCATCTGAACTACGGGCACAGTCTCCAAAAACTGAGATGCCTGGGTGGGGGCTGGACACCGAGACCTAGGCTCCAGAGGTTAGTCCCTGGGCTGGGGGGGCGGGGCGGAGCAGAAACTGCTTGGGAGGTCTAGAAACCATTTGACGGGGCAGAGACTGCCTGGGAGACTAGAAAACAAAGCTGTCGCAGAGGAAGGGAGCAACACCCTAGGGGCGGGGAAGTGGAAAGCCGCATCAGAGGGAACCTGGGGAAAGAGCCTGGTCTGTGCCCGTGCTGGGGAGGGGAGAGAAGAAGGGGTGGGTCCCCATAGAATACCCCCCACGCCATAGCAAGCTTACAGGCCCGCTAGCTAGCTGAAAGCTGTCCTTCCCAGTACATCCCCTCCCCCCACCCCCACCAACCCACCACCCCCTGCGCTCTCGCCAAATCTGGGGCTGCCTGCCATCCAGGAGGGCTGGCCTCAACAATTGCCTGAAGCCTACCACCGCTGGGGCTGTCCCTGCACAGGCCTGCTTGCCCTTTGGAGGGGTTACACTTCCACAGAGTAGCACCAAACACCACCAGCCCCTGAGAAAAGGCCTGCAGCCCAGAAAAGCTAGAACAAGCCTAGCCAGGCAGTGAATAGATCTGCCTAATTCCCGGACGGTTTTTCTGAGTCGGGCTGCCCCGGGGAGGAGCCTCTTCGGTTTCCAACGGCCCTGCTACCCGCCCAAGCCCCCAGGGGGTGCCCTAGTGGATCAGCTGTATAGGACTGCCAGCTCCAGGCAGGACCCCCTGCAGCCCAGAAAAGCTGCAACAAGCTTGGCCAGACTGTGAAAAGATCTGCCTACATTCTCAGGCCAGCCTTCTGAGTTGGGCTGCCCTAGGGAAGAGCCTCTTAGGTTCTCAGTGACCCAGATAGCTGCTCCAGCCCCCAGGGGGTGCTGCACTCCTGAGGAACAGCTGCCCAACACCGCCAACCCCCTGAAAGAACCCCACAGCCTAAAAACACCAGAGCAAGCCCTGCATGACCAAGTGAAATCTGCTACCATCGTGGTGTGGACCTCCCAGTCCTGTCTGCCCTCAGGAAGTCCTCCTTTGCTTCAAAGAAACCCTGTTAGCCCCATCAACACTCCAGAAAAGCCACACTGCCTCAAAAAAGATTGACCAACAACGCCAGCCCTCAGGAAATATTCCATGGCAGTGACAAGGCAAACACTGCCCGATAACGAAGAGTACAACTCCCTCAGGAGAAAGAAAACAACAAGCAAGATGAAGAAGCTGAGAAGCCACCCCCAGTCAAACCAACAGGAGAACTCACCTAAAACAGTCAACAATGAAACAGATCTCTGCCGTCGGACAGACCTGGAGTTCAAAAGAGAAATAGTGAAAATACTGAAGAAATTAAGAGAAGATATGAACAGCAATGCAGAGACCCTCAGAAAGGAACTAGAAAATATAAGGAGGAGCCAAGAAAAACTAGAACATTCATTTGCAGAGATGCAAATGTAACTAAGGGCAGTAAAAACGAATCAGTGATATGGAAGATAGAATAATGGAAAACACTCAATCCGGTCCACAGACAGAAAACCGAATCAAAAAACTGGAAAGCAATATAAGAGACCTATGGGATAATATAAAGCGGGCCAATCTACGCATAATAGGAATTCCAGAAGGAGTAGAAAAAGATAAGGAGATGGAAAATATATTTGAAGAAATTATCGCTGGAAACTTCCCAAATCTAAAGGATGCTGGGTTCAAGATACAAGAAGCACAGAGGGCCCCAAACAAACTGAACCCAAATAGACCCACAGCAAGACACATCATAATAAAAATGGCAAAAGTTAGCGATAAAGAGAGGATCCTAAAGGCAGCAAGAGAAAAACAGAACGTTACCTACAAGGGAACCCCCATAAGATTATCAGCTGACTTCTCTACAGAAACATTACAGGCCAGGAGGGAATGGCAAGAGATATTTAAAGTGCTAAAAGGAAAAAATATGCAACCTAGAATACTCTATCCAGCAAGAATATCATTTAAAATAGAAGGGGAAATAAATTTTTTTTTTCCAACAAACAAAAACTTAAAGACTACTGCAACACAAAACCCAGGTTAAAGGAAATATTGAAAGGGCTTCTCTAAACCAAAAAGAAAGGAAGGAAAGGGAAGAAAAAAGAAAAGAAAAAAAAAAAGAAGAAGAAGAGGAAGAACTAGGACTGAGGAAACCGCAATCAGAGAGCAGTCACTCAAATAAGCCAGCATATAGATTTAACCATGAACATGCTTCAAACAAAATAAAATTAAAAAGAAAAAAATAAAAAAGAGTCATCAAAACCATAAAATGTGGGCAAGGGATGTTAGGAAGTAAATAACCCTTTTTGTTTGTTTGTATGTTTCTCTTCTTAATTTTAATATAGTAATGAAGTGTCTGAACTTACAGGACCATCAGGCTAAAACACACAATTATGGGAAGGGGTTAGCATACTTAAAAAACAGGGCAACCACAAGCCAAAACCAAATATTGCATTTGCAAAAAATGAAAAAAAAAATACACTCAAGCAAAAAATAAAAGGAGACCATCCAACCAAAAAAAAAAAAAAAGAAAGGAAGAACCATAGAATCAACTGGAACACGAGGTTCAAATGGCCATAAATAATCATCTATCAATTATCACCTTAAATGTCAATGGACTGAACGCCCCAATCAAAAGACACAGAGTGGCTGAGTGGATAAAAAGGCAAAAACCTTCAATATGCTGCCTACAAGAAACTTACCTTAGGACAAAGGATACATATAGATTGAAAGTGAAAGGGTGGGGAAAAATATTTCATGCCAATAGACATGACAGAAAAGCAGGAGTTGCTACGCACATATCAGACAAAATAGACTTTAAAACAAAAGACAGAAAGAAAGACAAAGAAGGACACTACTTAATGATTAAGGGATCCATCCAAGGAGAGGATGTTACTATCGTCAACAAATATGCCCCAAATACAGGAGCACCCAGATACATACAACAAATATTAACAGACATAAAGGGAGATATTGATGAGAATACAATCATAGTAGGAGACCTTAATACCCCCCTCACATCAATGGACAGATCCTCTAGACAGAAAACCAATAAAGCAACAGAGATCCTAAAGGAAACAATAGAAAAGTTAGACTTCATTGATATCTTCAGGACCCTACATCCAAAAAAAGCAGAATACACATTCTTCTCAAATGCTCATGGAACATTCTCAAGAATCGACCACATCTTGGGACACAAAGCTAACCTCCATAAATGTAGGAGCATAGAAATTATCTCAAGTATCTTCTCTGACCACAATGCCATGAAATTAGAAATCAACCACGGGAAGAAGAAAGAGAAAAAACCTACTGCATGGAGACTAAACAACATGCTACTAAAAAACCAATGGGTCAATGAGGAAATCAAGAAGGAAATTAAAAACTACCTTGAAACAAATGATAATGAAGACACAACCTCTCAAAATCTATGGGAAGCTGCGAAAGCAGTGCTCAGAGGGAAATTTATAGCAATACAGGCCTTTCTCAAAAAAGAAGAAAGATCCCAAGTTGACAACTTAACCCTCCACCTAAATGAATTAGAAAAAGAAGAACAAAAAAGTCCTAAAGTCAGCAGAAGGAAGGAAATTATAAAGATCAAAGAAGAAATCAATAAAATAGAGATTCAAAAAACAATAGAGAAAATTAATAAAACTAAGAGCTGGTTTTTTGAAAAGGTAAACAAAATTGACAAACCCCTGGCCAGACTCACTAAAAAGAGGAGAGAAAGAACCCAAATAACCAAAATTATAAACGAAAAAGGAGAAATCACAACAGATACAGCAGAAATACAAAAAACCATAAGAGAATACTATGAACAACTATAGGGCAACAAGTTTGACAATCTGGAAGAAATGGACAATTTTCTAGAATCTTACAGCCTGCCAAAACTGAATCAAGTAGAAACAGACCAACTGAACAGACCCATCACTAGAAATAAAATTGAAGAGGTCCTAAAATCACTCCCTACAAATAAAAGTCCAGGACCAGATGGCTTCACAGGTGAATTCTATCAAACATATAAAGAGGAATTGGTGCACATCCTCCTTAAACTCTTTCAAAAGGTGGAAGAAGAAGGAATACTCCCAAAGACATTCTATGATGCCACCATCACCCTCATTCCTAAGCCAGGCAGAGATACCACCAAAAAAGAAAACTATCGGCCAATATCTTTGATGAATATAGATGCAAAAATTCTCAACAAAATCTTAGCCAACCGAATCCAACAACATACCAAAAAAATTATACACCATGACCAGGTTGGGTTCATCCCAGGTTCACAAGGATGGTTCAACATACGCAAAAATCAATCAGCATCATATACCACATTAACAAAAAAAAAGTCAAAAATCATATGATCATCTCAATAGACGCAGAAAAAGCATTGGACAAAGTCCAACATCCATTCATGATCAAGACCCTCGCCAAAGTGGGTATAGAGGGAACATTCCTAAATATAATCAAAGCCATTTATGAGAAACCCACAGCAAATATAATCCTCAATGGGGAAAAACTGAAAGCCTTCTCACGCAAATCTGGAACAAGACAGGGATGCCCACTCTCACCACTGCTCTTCGACATAGTTTTGGAAGTCCTAGCCACAGCAATTAGACAAACAAAAGAAAGAAAAGGCATCCATATAGGAAGAGAAGAGATAAAACTGTCACTGTATGCAGATGACATGACACTATACATAGAAAACCCTAAGGACTCAACACCAAAACTCCTTGAACTGACTAATAAATTCAGCAAAGTAGCAGGATATAAGATTAACATTCAGAAGTCAGTCGCATTTCTGAATACTAACAATGAAATATTAGAAAAGGAATACAAAAATACGATACCTTTTAAAATTGCCTCGGAATACACCTGACCAAGGAGGTAAAGGACCTATATGCCGAGAACTATAAAACTTTAATCAAAGAAATCAAAGAAGATGTAAAGAAATGGAAAGATAGTCCATGTTCCTGGATTGGAAAAATCCATATTGTAAAAATGGCCATACTACCCAAAGCAATCTATAGATTCAATGCAATCCCTATCAAATTACCCATGACATTTTTCACAGCACTAGAACAAACAATCCAAACATTTATATGGAACCACAAAAGACCCAGAATCGCCACAGCAATCCTGAGAAACAAAAACCAAGCAGGAGGCATAACTCTCCCAGACTTCAAGAAATACTACAAAGCCACAGTCATCAAAACAGTGTGGTACTGGTATCAAAACAGACAGACAGACCAATGGAACAGAATAGAGAACCCGGAAATAAACCCTGACACCTAGGGTCAATTAATCTTTGACAAAGGAGGCAAAAACAAAAAATGGGAGAAAGAAAGTCTATTCAGCAAGCATTGCTGGGAAACCTGGACAGCTGCATGCAAAGCAATGAAACTAGAACACACCCTCACACCATGCACAAAAATACACTCCAAATGGCTGAAAGACTTAACTATACGACAGGACACCATCAAACTCCTAGAAGAGAACATAGGCAAAACACTCTCTGACATCAACATCATGAATATTTTCTCAGGTCAGTCTCCCAAAGCAGTAGAAATTAGAGGAAAAATAAACCCATGGGACCTCATCAAACTGAAAAGCTTTTGCACAGCAAAGGAAACCCAAAAGAACACAAAAAGACAACTTACAGAATGGGAGAAAACAGTTTCAAATGATGCAACCGACAAGGGCTTAATCTCTAGAATATATAAACAACTTATACAACCCAACAGCAAAAAAGCCAATCAATCAATGGAAAAATGGGCAAAAGACCTGAATAGACATTTCTCCAAAGAAGATATACAGATGGCCAACAAACACATGAAAAAATGCTAAACATTGCTGGTTATAAGAGAAATGCAAATCAAAACTACCATGAGATATCACCTCACACCAGTCAGAATGGCCATCATTAATCAATCCACAAATAACAAGTGCTGGAGGGGCTGCGGAGAAAAGGGAACCCTCCTGCACTGTTGGTGGGAATGTAAGCTGGCACAGCCACTATGGAGAACAGTTTGGAGATACCTTAGAAATCTGTACATACAACTTCCATATGACCCCGCAATCCCACTCTTGGGCATCTGTCCGGACAAAACTCTACTTAAAAGAGACACGTGCACCCGCATGTTCTTTGCAGCACTATTCACAATAGCCAGTACATGGAAACAACCCAAATGTCCATCGATAGATGATTGGATTCAGAAGACATGGTATATATACACAATGGAATACTACTCAGCCATAAAAAAAGAATGGCATAATGCCATTTGCAGCAACATGGATGGAACTAGAGAATCTCATCCTGAGTGAAATGAGCCAGAAAGACAAAGACAAATACCATATGATATCACTTATAACTGGAATCTAATATCCAGCACAAATGAACATCTCCTTAGAAAAGAAAATCATGGACTAGGAGAAGAGACTTGTGGCTGCGTAATGGGAGGGGGAGGAGGAGGGAGTGGGAGGGATCGGGAGTTTAGGCTTATCAGACACAACTTAGAATAGATTTACAAGGAGATCCTGCTGAATAGCATTGAGAACTTTGTACTCATGTTGCAACAGAAGAAAGGGTGGGGGGAAAATGTAATTGTAATGTATACATGTAAGGATAACCTGACCCCCTTGCTGTACAGTGGGAAAATTAAAAGAAAAAAAAAAAAGGACTATGAGATATTCCATTTTAACATTGATTCCTTAGATTAAAGTGCCTTTGGTGAAGTACAGAGAAAGCTTTTACACCCTAGTATTATTATTGCTGGTGAGGCCTTTCTTTGTGTCTGTGGGAGGATCATCTAGCTTCTATTTGTAACATCTCAGGTGAGTGTTATTGTTGTTATTATATAATTTCTGTGAGGCTGTTTGAGTAGGTTGCCAATCTTTTTTAGTTCAAGGGATTCCACGATATAGAAAGTTTAAATCATTACTACTCTAAAACTAGCCTGACAGCCTTTGATATTAGAGATGTCCCAGTCCGTATAGAATTACAGTTGACCCTTGAATAACAAAGGTTTGAACTTGGTAATTCCACTTATACCTGGATTTTTTTCAAGAATAAATATGGTCGTACATGACCTGCACTTGATTGAAAATGCAGATGCAGAACAATAGTTATGAAGGGCCTGGTATGGGGCTTAAGTATCTATGGATTTGGGTTTATGGGGGAATTTCAGTAACTAATCCCCTGTGGAGACTGAAGGATGACTAAATTTTGCTACTTGGTCTCTGCCACTCTGGGATGAGATGTTGTGTGTCAAATGGATGCAGATTCTGGATTCAGACAAGATGGATTGAAATACTACCTCTATCCCTTAATTGTTGTGATCTTGAGCAAGTTCCTTAATCTCTCTCTGTTTTATTTTCCTTATCATTAAATGGGAAATGTTTGGAGGGAATTCTCATGTAATAATTAAACCTAAAATTTATTTCTTTATATGTGTACTATGAAACTTGAAAGGTATAGTCTCCACAAAGAAATCAATGTAACATAATGGCTGACAAAGATCTGATATGAAAATCATACAGGAATATGGAAGGGTTATAGGAAAGAAAGGTGAGATTCAAAAATAAAATATAGGCATATGAAGTACAAGTTAGAATGAGTTTTATATTTAGAGAGAAAAGATACAAAGTGTAAAAAACTGAGGAAGGAAGTTCAGCGAGGTGGTTTTTAGAATGTTGAATACTGCAGTGTGATGTTATGTACAATAATAAGTATTACGTGAAAGTTTGGGCAAACACATACTGCAATGTATAAGTAATAGCGAAGCTATTCTGAAGCTGAATGCAAAATAAGAGGCATGTGGTTCAGCAGAGAATGTTCTTGGAAGACTTAGAGAACCTGCATGTGCCAAAACACCTTAGGATTCAAGGAATTGATCTTATTCAAAGGAATGTGAGCCTTTTGGACTGGCCATATTTAGTCAGAGGTCTAAAGTCATAGGTGGGCTGGACACAGATTCATATAAACTACATGGGATTGGTTGAAAGAAGTCGATCAGGTGAAAGAAGCATGGAAAATACTTATTTGTTTCTCAGGCTGCCAAAGTAATGGTTACACTAGAAAAATTATCAGTGAGATATTAGGAATGATTACTAGCTTTACAAGTTTTCAATATGTCACTACTAATATAGTCTTAGACCTCTGCTGTATTGTCTGATTATATTTTATTGCCCTTTTTTTTTCCTCTACACCTGCAGCACATGGAAGTTCCTTGTCCAGGGATAGAACCTGTGCCATGGCAATAACAATGCTGGATCTATAACTCACTGAGCTACCAGGGAACTTGTAATTGTCTATTGTTTTGTGCTGTATTGTCTTGAGTGTACCATGTAATTGAGTTTCCCAGAGCCCCAAGCCAATCATTGTAAAGATCTTAGAAGGATGAAACGTTGAATACAAAGAGCATTTATCAATAAATTAAAAACCTGGAGTTCCCATCGTGGCGCAGTTGTTAACGAATCCGACTAGGAACCATGAGGTTGCAGGTTTGGTCCCTGCCCTTGCTCAGTGGGTTAACGATCCGGCGTTGCTGTGAGCTGTAGTGTAGGTTGCAGACGCGGCTGGGATCCTACGTTGCTGTGGCTCTGGTGTAGGCCGGTGGCTATAGCTCCGATTCGACCCCGAGCCTGGGAACCTCCATATGCTGCGGAAGCGGTCCAAGAAATAGCAAAAAAAAAAAACCTATGAAAATGAGCATTTAAACTAAAAGGACATTTATAAAAGGAATATAATGGTTAGTAAATTCATAACAGAACAATCATTCCAAATAAATAAAAATTAAATAATAACGAGATGATTGTTTTAATCTATTAAATAAGTGCCATTTTTACTACTTAGGAAGGGCAGAAAGGGTGAGATTTTTGAGGCAGAATAGCAGGCTAATCATTTTGAATTCAATTATATCCACTAGAAATGGAGTACCCATTAAACTAATTGGGAATGAAAAACCAATACTTTGTTTCCTCTTGAAACTTTAGCTTTAAATACATACCGAAAAGAGGATCAATTTCTTTAAAACACCACAAACAAAAATTACAAATTATACAAAGGGGTTTTCAAAATCCTAGGCAGCTCCATGTGAATTATATGAGATCTCAGTTGCTTTCAACTGCCCTCCCTTACCCCAGCAACATGCATACATTTTAACTGAGAACTTAACATAGTGTCTGACACATACTGGGCACCAAATAAATATTTATTGAGTAAAAAAATTAGTAATTCAAGTAAATTGTCTCTCTTTTGATTAGAATTTGAAAAAAATGCAAATTGTTTACATTAAAATGTTCCCTCAGGAATAAGATGCAAATGTTTATGTGCATTTAATATTTAAGATAAAAATTAATGTTCAATATATAAGGATAACATTAGAAATTAATATTTTATATATAGGAAGGGGATATAATATTAAAATTTTAAATTTAATATTGAAAATTATAAATAATATAAAGTACTGTAATGAGGTTAAATTAAACAAATAATGTAAAATAAAATTTTAATTATGGGAAAAATAATAATGTATCTTTTTTATTGAGGTATAGTTCATTTACAATGTTGTATTTGTTGCAGGTATAAATAGCACAGAGATTCAGATATATATATATATCTGGATATATACATATTTTCTTTTTCAGATTCTTTTTCCTTATAGGTCATTACACATATAATTTCTTGTTCCACACTTTAGGGCCTTGTTGGTTCTATTTCATTTGTTTTGTTGGGAGGGGGTATTTTTATTTTTCAATTTTTTAAAATTGAGGTATAGTTGATTTACAATGTTGAGTTAGCTTCGGGTATATATAACATGTGTGCATATCTATCATATCATCTTCTTTACCCATTTATCTGTCAATGAACATTTAGGTTGCTAGTTTGCTTCTATGTATGTCTTGGCTATTGTATATAGTGCTGCAATAAACATTGGGGTGCATGCATTTTTCTGAATTGAGGTTTTCTCTAGATATATGCCCAGGAGTGGGATTGCAGGATCATAAAGTAACTCTATTTTTTTTTTTTTTAAGGAACTTCCATACTGTATTCCATAGTGGTTCCACCAGTTTACATTCCCATCAACAGTGTAGGAGGTTTCATTTTCTCCACACCTTTTCAACATTTATTATTTGTAGACTGTTTTTTTGTAAATTTTATTTTATGGCCACATATATGGCATATGGACGTTCCCAGGCCAGGGATCGAATCTGAGCTGGAGTTGTGACCTACACAGCAGCTGCAACCATGCCAGATCCTTAACCCACTGTGCCAGGCTGGAGGTCCCACCCACATCTCTGCTATTACAGAGATACAGAGATACCATCGATCTCATTACACCGCACCTGGAACTCCAGTAGATGTTTTGATGGTGGTCATTCTGACTGGAGTGAGGTGATACCTCATTGTAGTTTTGATTTGCATTTCTAATAATTAATGATGTTGAACAGTTTTTATGTCCCTATTGGCTGTCTGTTATGTCCTCTTTGGAGAAATGTCACTTAGATTTCTGCCCATTTTTTTTATTGTGTTTTTTTTTGATATTGAGCTGTATGAGCTGTTTGTATACTTTGGAAATTAATCCCTTGTCAGTCATATCATTTGCAAATATTTTCTTCTGTTTTGTATGTTGTCTTTTTATTTTGTTTATGGTTTCCTTTGCTGTGCAAAAGCTTTTAAATTTAATTAGGTCCCATTTGTTTATTTTTGTTTTTATTTACATTACTCTAGGAGACAAATCCAAAAAAATATTGCTACAATTTATGTCAATGAGTGTTCTGCCTATGTTTTTCTCTAGGTGTTTTATAGCATCTGGTCTTACATTTAAGTCTTATAAGTCAACACCAGTGATGAACACAGACACAAAAATCCTCAGGAAAATACCAGCAAACCAAATCCAACAATACATTAAAAGATAATACACCATGATCAAGTGTGATTTATCCTAGGGATGCAAGGATTTTTCATTATTCAATTATCAATTGGTGTAACATACCACATTAACAAATTGAATAATAAAAACCATATGATTATCTCAGTAGATGCAGAAAAAGCTTTTGATAACATTCTACCTCCATTTATGATAAGCATTTTCCAGAAGGTAGACATAGAGAGAATATACCTCAACATAATAAAGGCAAGATATGACAAACCCACAGCTAACGTACTCAGTGTTGAAAAGCTAAAAACATATCCTCTAAGATCAAGAACAAGATGAGGATGTCTGCTCTCATAACTTTTATTCAATATAGTTTTGGAATTCCTAGCCACAGCAATCAGAGAAGAAAAAGAAAATATAAGGAATCCATGTTAGAAAAGAAGAAGTAACACTGTCACTGTTTGCAGATGGCATGATATTATATATAAAAATACTAAAAATGCCACCAGAAAACTCCTAAAGCTCATCAATGAATTTGGTAAAGTTGTAGGATACAAAATTAATATAAGAATTAATACTCACTATCTTCGAATTCTTATTCTTTTGCATTTCTATACACTAATAATGAAAGATCAGAAGAAAAATTAAGGAAACAATCTCATTTACCATCACATCAAAATGAATAAAATAAACGTACAAAAGTAGGCAAAAGTCCTGTACTTCCAAAATTATAATATGCTGATGAAAGAAACTGAAGATGACACAAAAAAATGGAAAGATATATTGTGTTCATGGATTGGAAGAATCACTATTTTTAAAATGACTATACTACCCAAAGCAATCTACAGATTCAATGCAATCCCTATCTAATTAACAATGGCATTTTTCACAAAACTAGAACAAAAAATGTTTAAATATGCATGGAAGTACCAAAGACCCCAAATATCCAAAGCAATCTTGAGAAAGGAAAATAGAACTGGAGGAATCAGGCTCCCTGACTTCAGACAATATTACAAACTACAGTAATCAAGACAATATGGTACTGGCACAAACACAGAAATAGAGATCAATGGAACAGAATAGAAACTCAGAAATAAACCCATGTATCTATGGTCAATTAATCTATGATGAAGGAGGCAAGAACATATAAGAGATAAAAGACAGTCTCTTCAATAAGTGCTGCTGAGAAAACTGGATAGCTATATGTAGAAGAATGAAATTATACTATTTTCTAACTCCATATACAAAAATATACTCAAAAGAATGAAATTATAGTATTCTCTAACTCCATATATAAAAATAAACTCAAAATGAAATGTATCTTATTGAAAACAACAACCAAGTACAAACCCCAAGTATAATCAAAACTATGACATACACAGTGAAAATATTTATAACTTGTATTTCTGGGATTGCAAAAGATAACATCTTCCTTCGTTGGGAAAATATCAGTGAGAATGTGCTCTGCGCCCTATACTCTTCTAGGAGTTGGGACTATATTGTGAACCTAACAAGTTTTTCCACTCACCTCCTCCCACTCAGGGGGTTAAGAGAGTACTGGCAGATAGGTGTTGATATTTCTCTGGAATTTCTACTTCTGATGGTAACTTTATTGTTGTTTGTGCAACTACTAGGCTATTGTCCAAGTGGCTGCATCATTTTACAGTCTCTTACAGCAGGGTATGAGGATTCCAATTTCTCCATATTCTCTCTAATACTTGTTATTAGACCTTTTGGTCTAGCCATGTTAAGTGGTTGTGAAGTGTTGTCACATTGTGATTTTATTTACATTTCCCTTATGGTTAATGATATGGAATATCTTTTTATGTGCCTATTGGCCATTTATATGTCAATGCTGAGTAAGAAAGAATACTCAGATGCTTTCTCATTTTAAACATTAGGCTATTTTTCCTCTGAAGATTGAGTTCTCTGGACTTTTATATATTCTATATACAATCCCTTACCAGATATATAATTTGCTAATATTTTCTCCCATTCTGAAGAAGTTGTTATGTACTTTTTTATGGTGTCTTTTGAAGCATAAGTTTGTACTTTACATGAAATTTAACTTAGCTAATTTTCTTACTTTTCCTTCTTTGTTTCCTTCCTTCCTTCCTTCCTTCCTTCCTTCCTTCCTTCCTTCCTTCCTTCCTTCCTTCCTTCCTTCCTTCCTTCCTTCCTTTCTTTCTTTCTTTCTTTCTTTCTTTCTTTCTTTCTTTCTTTCTTTCTTTCTTTCTTTCTTTTCTTTCTTTTTCCTTCCTTTCTTTCCTTCTTTCCTTCTTTCTTTTTCTTCCTTCCTTCCTTCCTTCCTTTTCTTTCATGTTTTGGTGTCATATATAAGAACCAATTGGAGTCCCTGTCATGGCTCAGTGGTTAATGAAGCCGACTAGCATCAAGGAGGATATGGGTTCAATCCCTGGCCTTACTCAGCGGGTTAAGGATCCAGTATTGCCATGAGCTGTGGTGTAGGACGCAGATGTGTTCAGATCTGGTGTTACTGTGGCTGTAGTGTAGGCTGCCAGCTACAGCTCTGATTTAACTCCTAGCCTGGGAACCTCCATACCCCATGGGTGTGGCCCTTAAAAGACAAAAAAAGACTTATTTCACTCAGTATGAGAGTCTCTAGTTCCATCCATGTTGCTGCAAAGGGCATTATGTCATTCTTTTTATGGCTGAGTAGTATTCCATTGTGTATATATACCACATCTTCCTAATCTAATTGTCTGTTTGTTGATAGACATTTGGGTTGTTTCCATGTCTTGGCTATTGTGAATAGAGCTGCAATGAACATGCAGGTGCATGTCTTTTTTAAGGAAATAAGTCAGAAAGAGAAAGACAAATACCATATGATCACTTATATCTGGAATCTAATATACAAAACAAAGGAATCTTTCCACAGAAAAGAAAATCATGGACTTGGAGAATAGACTTGTGGTTGTTTGGGTTGGGGGAGGGAGTGGGAGGGATTGGGAGCTTGGGGTTAAGGGATGCAAACTATTACTCTTGGAATGGATTTACAATGAGATCCTGCTGTGTAGCACTGAGAATTATGTCTAGATACTTACATTGCAACATGACAATGGGAGGAAAAATTACGTATACATTATGTATGTGTAACTTGGTCCCCATGCTGTACAGTGGAAAAAATAAATAAAATTTTTAAAAAAGACAAAAAAGACAAAAAAATTTAAAAAAAAGAACTATGTGCCAAATCTGAGATCATGAAGATTTACAACTATGCCTTCTTCTAAGAATTTTATATCAGTTCTTACATTTAGATCTTTGATTCATTTTGAGTTAATTTTTGTATATGATATGAAAAGTCCAGTTTCATTCTTTATTAGTTATCCTAGAACCATTTGTTGGAAAGACCATTCTTTTCCCCACTGAATGGTCTTGAAACCTTTGTAAAAAATCAGTTCACTATAGGTGTGTGGGTTTATTTTTTCATTTTCAATTTTATTCCATTGTTCTATTTGTATATCCTTATGCCAGTGCCAAAAACTCTTAATTATTGCTTTGTAGTAAGTTTTAAAATCAAGAAGTGTTTGTCCTACTGAATTGTTCTCTTTCAGGATTGTTTTGGCTGCTCAATGCCCTTTGTAATTTCATATGAACTTTTTTAGAATAAGCTTGTCAATTTCAATGGAGAAATCAGCTAGGGTTCTCATAGGTATTGCTTTGAATCTGTAGTTTAATTTGGGGATTACTGCCATCTTAACAATTGAATCCCAGGAAAATGGGGTGGTTTTCTATTCACTTATATCTTATTTAATTTTCTTCAAGAAATATAGTTTTCACATTACAAGTTTTTGCACTGCTTTTGTTAAATTTATCCTTAAGGATTTTATCATTTTTATGCTCTTGTGAATATAATTTTGTTCTTAATTTTATTTTTGAGTTATCCATTTCAAGCACATAAAATACAATTGATCTTTGTGTACAGATCTTGTGTGCTGCAATCTTGTTGAATTTATTAGTTCTTATAGTATTTTAGTTAATTCCTTAAGATTTTTTAATATATAAAATAATATCATCTGCTAATATTGCTAATTATACTTCCTTCTTCCCAATCTGGATGTTCTTTCTTTCTCCCTCCCTCCTTCCTTTCCTCCCTTCCCTCTTTCTCGCTCTTTCATTCCTCTGCTTAGAACTTCTAGTACAATGTTGATAGAACTGGTTAAGAGTCTATATCCTTGTCTGGTTCCCGATTTTAGGAGAAAGTATTTAATCTTTCATCACTGAGTGTGATGTTATCTGTGGGTTTTTCATAGATGTTCTTTATCAGGTTGAGGGAGGATGTACACTTCTATTCCTAGTTTTCTGAGTATCTTCCTGATAAAAGTATGTTCCAAGCATTTACTTTTATGCTCCTCTGAGGGATATCTTATACTCGTCTTTCCGCTGCTGGGCCCCTTATATTGACTTCTTTCTGGCCAAGTGTCAAGAGTTTAGTGAAGCTACTCCGTGGTATTGCTGTCTAGGCATTCATTTTATTTGGCCAAATGGCCTACAGAGACCTTAAACTGAACCTAGGCCCCTCATGTAAGGGCATGCCCTAGATAACCGCGTACAGAGTCACAAGCAGATGTAAGTCCCTGATATGACTTTCCCAGCAGCCGTTGTGATCAGCAGTCTTTCCTTCATCCCAGCACCTTCTCAGTGTGTGCCTCTCAGATAAGACTCCTGTGAACTTTAGCAAAACCTCACTCTTTGGTTTGAACTGACCAATCCAGCTTTAGCCCAGAAACCCCAAAGCACTCTACCTGCAGACTCTAAAAAAATATATGTTTCCCATCCTGTCTCTCTTTATCGGCACTCTGCCTTGACCTCCCATGCGGCTCCCTAGGCCTGCAGTGCGCTTCCTCCAGGACCTGTGTGTAAATAACTTGTCTATTTCAATTTCCTCCATGGTTTCTTGTTGAACATTGGCTCACTGTCTTGTGCACCGTGCTGCACTTAAAAAGTGTTAACACAGTAGTTATAACACCAAAGTCCTTATGCTTTCTTGGATATTCAGAGACACGTGGAAGCTGCTTGCTTTCCTGAGTTGAAGTTCTGGCACTGGTATGCAGATTCATGTTGTCCATTCTAATTACATAACCTTCAATCATTACGTACTAAGAGAGCTTGTATTCTGCTGTGAAAGGAGTGAAGAGGTGTCTACTCATTTGGGGGTTAAATTTTTATAGGGATCCAACAGAACTTAGACAGATCCTTTAGTTAACTCAAATCTTTTTTTTCCCCTCTAAAATATAGCCTGCTACTGTGTCAAATATCAAATATTTTGCTACCTGAAATTACTTTCCTTTGATTTTCCTATTTTTTCTTTGATTTTAAATTTTTTAGCCACCCACTTCTCACCATCACTTCATCAATCATATTTGAGATGAGTTCTCTCTAAACAAGCTGCATCCCAAACATCCTTTCATTTTTAAATTGATAATCAAATGCCACAAGCATTGCTCTCAACCTTAACGTCACTCCATATATTATTGTCTTGAGGCAAAGAATGTTTGCTGTTCTAGGGCTTTGTTTTTCTTTATTTGTGCTCCCCAATCTAAATTATTGAATATAATTAGATAACTGTGATAGTATAAATCTCTTTGCTTCTAAGAGAATCAACAGACTGTGTTAAATATGGCAATGTTTACATTATTTTGCTATTTAAAAATATTTATAAGCTCCCAATATCTACAGGCTATTGATGGAATTAAGTATGTTCACCACTAGAATTAGATAGAGTACTTCAAAACAGGGGACTGACAAAGATCTAGTGGTAGGCAAGAGCCCAGTCTCTGCTTTAGTAAACAAAGTAAGATGGGAGATTATCTCAGACAAGTGGGAAGGTCCCCAAATTTGATGAACTTTAATTAATTTCTAAGAAGGAGAGAGAGTACCTGGATATCAGGGGAAAAAGTACACAAAATGCTTTTCTCCACTCCTTCATACTTTGGCAACAAAGTTTTTGAAGATGAAGTTTTATACTATAATTTGTATTTTTGGTTAATAGATGTTATCATTTTCAATTCTCTAATAATGTACAATTATTATCTAGGAATTAGGTGTTTATTTTATTCTAGTCATATAGATAACATAATATATTTTAAAAGTATTAAATTAATGAAGAACTTAACATCTTTCAATTTTATTAGGTTATTCAAGGGATTACATGTGTAAAACTAAATTTTACTTAGGATCCTATTGAATTTCACAGTTCATAATCATTGTCCCTGATATAAATACTTTAAAATAAATTCCAACTTAACTGTCTATTTCTCTTTCCTATCTGTTAATTCTACATGCAAGAATTATTTTAAAAGACACTAAAACTCCATAAACCAGATGCATGCTACTTGTTTCATGGGGTTCTGGTTGATATAGTTCACTAATTTTCTTTTAAAATGAAAAAAAAAAAAAGGTGAACACAGCAAGACATTTCTCTGCTTAAATGCTACTATAGAGTATCAGAGATTTTTTTTTAATCGTTCAATTTAGATTTGTCTTCTGTACCTTGAAGAAGAAAAATCAGCAGCAGTTCCCATAAAAAACAACCATTCCAAGTGGTTATCAGTTATCAGGTACAATTACAGCTTCACAGTGTATGACTCAACTTGCTTAGGAATTTGAAAGTAATGCTAAGAACCTATCAGGAGATTTTATAAATAAAAGAATTTGTTGGAATAGAAAATTATTGTTATATAGAAGATTATTATTATATAGTTGTTATAGATTAAGCTTATTCATGTCCACTTAAGACACAGCAAAGGAACCATATTTTAAAGCCAACTGGATACATGAAAAAGCGTACTTGGAAAATTCCATATGGTTCTCGATTAAAATAATACACTCAAAAATAAATATTTTAGTTTAAAATAGTTATCCTCATATCCTGATAACTGGCATAGTGGGCATTGAACTAAAGAATATTAGCCACAAATTCTGAGAGGCAGATTCATACATACAAATAACTCCAGCAATCTTTCATTATAATAAAAGGATTTGATAGTGTCACTTAGCCAGGTAGGCTGAGAAAAAGAAAGTCATTTTCCCTGTCACAGGAGGTATTTTCTATGTTATAAGTTACCTCATAACTGCATTCAAATATACAAACAGGATTTTAAAAAATAAGTTTATCCTCTACTGTTAAAATAAAAATAAAATGCAGACAGAAAATATTAAAAATGAAAATAAGTGAAACAAAATTTTCTAAGAACTAAGGAAGAAACCATGTTTATCATTAATACTTCTCTTCTTACTAAATTCAATGTATTTTTTGTACTTTATGTTAATAATAGAGAAACTGGTTTTCCAGTATATTTCCTTGGACAGGAATATATACTTTTTAATACCATGTATTCAGATCACTATATAACACAAAATGCTACATGGGGCTATAAACTGGCTTTCTCTAATGATCACTAAAACTATGCTTTGGAATCATGCTTTTAAGGGAAAGATAAGCATCAGTAACTCTCCTCAATTCTTTCTGTTGTTGTTGTTGTTTTTAAGATTTTTATTTTTTCCATTATAGTTGTTTTACGATGTTCTGTCAATTTCTGCTACACAGTAAAGTTACCCAGTCATACATATATCTATATTTATATCTATATGTTCTTTTTATCACATCATCCTCCATTGGGATTGTGCCATTTCCACCATGGTATGAAGCAGTAGTTATATCTGGAAAACTGAGAGACTAATGGATACTATACTTAGGTAATTTACTTTGTGTGTCAGATGATTTAGCTGACACATAAAGGTTGAGTCAGTATGAAAGTGTAAAATCTTATTTATTTATTTATTTTTATTTTAGGACTGCACCCGTGGCATATGGAGGTTCCCAGGCTAGGGGTTGAACTGGAGCTTTAGCTATCGGCCTACACCACAGCCACAGCAATGTGGGATCTGAGATGCGTCTGTGACCGACACCATAGCTCACTGCAACACTGGATTCTTGACCCACTGAGCAAGGCCAGGAATCAAACCTGCATCCTCATGGATACTAGTTGAATTCGTTTCCACTGTGGCACAACCAGACTCCTGAAAGTGTAAAATCTCAAGAAAGTTAATTTCAGACTATAGAAGAAGGTACATAATAATGATGAAAATAGTTTTCAAATTGTATTAAATAAACGGATGGCTTCTTAATGACTAAAGAGACCTGATACTGAGAAATGGGGTAAAGTAATCATATTTATTATCAACATTGTTTTCACAATTTGTCATTTGGTAATCTATATTGGGGAAATAAGAATAAAGATAGGACTAACGTCCATGTACTTGGATGGGCTATGTAGTTTTATGCGTTGTATCAAAAATTTATAACCAAACAAAATTTCATGATAGAGAGATTGTAAACAACAAATATAAACAGACATGATATGTTATTGATCAGTGTTGTATCACTTATTTGATGAATCTTTATAGGCATGAGAAAATGGTGTCATTTATAGAGAATAAAAATCAAGATTAAACATGTATATACTATAACAAGCATTTTGCATTATATACATATATGAAAAAACTAATACCAAAAAAAGAAGATCACCACGGTAACATTGTTCTCTAAATAGTGGGATATTTTGCATCGTTTTGCACTTTCCAAATTATCTACGTTGGAATATAGTAGTTTTTTGTAATCAGACAAGAAACATGCTCAAAACTTTTCAAAAAATTTTGATACAATGATATCTATGAGAAATGGCTAATTTTGATGTGATAAAATTAGAAAGTAAAGCAAAACATATCCCATTCTACCTTTACCATAGAAACATTTTATTAGATGTGGATAAAATTAATTTGGATAGAAATGTATTTATCTTTCACTCTAAGTAAAGGCCATAAGATAATTCCTAAGTACTGTAAAATTATTAATGAAATTATTTTATTTTATAGCTATAAAACTAATCCTCATGTTCCATTTATTCTTAAGAATTTATTTGTCTTTATTCTTAAGAGTTGAGATTTCTCTAAATTCCTAAGTTCACCTTCGCCTTTTTAAATTTTGAAAATGTGGTCTCCAGGTCAAGGATAATATCCCCTGATTTCTCTATTTGTCTTTTAAGATTTTACTTGCTAAATTGTTAGGGTTTTTACTTAAATCAGGTAGAAATCAGGTTTAAAGACAGGAAGCCAATGTTATCTGAAATGAAAAGATTTAGCAAACATGAATTTATGTATTTATGGCTGCATGGGTTTGCTTTTTCTAAACTTTTTCTTAAATAAATCTACCTAGATATACATTCCAGAAGAAAGGAAACTCAGCTAGTATTTGCAGTTATTTCACTGATACATACTGCCACAGTTATTTGGTTCTAAAAATATTATTGCACAGTATTCAATAGTGGAACTAGCCAAGGCTAATCAATTACGTTGATTATAACAACACATAGAGACAGCAGTCTAATACCTAGGTAATAAAAACCAATAAGCTGATCAATAGGCAAATCTTCTATCAAGATTTTGAAGCACTTCCATCAGGATTTCTGCTATAATTGTCTCTTGATGAACTTAACATGTTTAATGACTGTGAAATTGTATTTCTACTGAGACAATGCACATCTGGAATAACAGCACGCAATTCAGCTGCCTCCTGAGTACTACGCCATTGAGCACAAGACTTCAAATAGAGTCCTCACAGTGAAAATGAAGCTTATTCTTTGACATGCTAATGCCTGTCTTGGCTGGGTCTCATTTTAGACTTGACAGTACAACAGACAACTTCAAAGTGTCAGGGGGGTACTTTAAAGTTACTGTAGCATTTGTTTATTTTGAGGAATACACACTCTTACTATTAGATGAACCATTTGGACCTTCTCTGTCTCACTTTCACCTTATCATCTTTAATTAGTGCAAAACCCATGAGTAACAGCCTGTGAGATCAAATGGATATGCCTGTTTGATGATCCAAATGCCTTACGAGGCAAACAGAGGAGCAGCTGTTTTGTTTAAAATGAAGGAAAACAGAAGGTAGCATAGAAGAAAAGTGTGTGAAAACTTAATCATCTCCAAATGCTGAACGGCCTTGTCATAGTAATAAGATATGAAGGGTAATAACTGGAAATGTTTTCTACTGAGAGTTCTTGCTCTACAAAGATCCCTCCTCTCTTAGCTCTGGCCTTGGGGGCTTAGTTGAGACAAGCAAATTATCCCTTGAGCTAGTATCTGTCACTAAGGTATATTCTGTGAGTGCAATTTCCCAGTTTGAACTTGAGTTCTCTCACCCACGGAGGGAAAAACTCTGAAGCCGGGAAGAGTGAAACTATGAGAGTTTGAAAGTTTAAAGTTCTATGCCATTGAATGAGAATTTTTTCTCATAAAATATGTCGTCTTACATTCATGCTAATTACATTAAACATATAAGGAGGTGTTGGTATTCATTAGCCTTTTTTAAAGTGCTAGAAATATATGGAAAGCAAAGTTGAATGGGGGGCTGGATTATATTCTGGATATAAGAAAAAAAATCTTAATATTTGTTCTGTCCAGTCATAAGATCTATAAAATTAGGTATTTAATTAAAACCACCATAATATCATCACAACTGTATACACTGACCAAAGTGTTACCAACTCATGGAGAGAGACAACTTTTGATTTGTATCATGCACTTTGTGTGAAGAGCCATATGAAAGAAAGATAAAATGATGGAAATGAGACACTTAAAGTTGTTCCAGTTTTTAGGGGGCTGGAGTTCTAGACTTATGACTAGTATTTATACCACATGATATTGATTTGACTAATCATACTTTTTTATACTTAGTTTATGGGATTAGATAACATAATACTTCATGCAATGATATATTAATTTGAATGGACTCAACAGCTGAGAGAAATGGTAATACAATTGAAAAATTCTTTTCTGTCAGGAGCCTTACTTCCACTATAGCACTTGATGTTGTAGCTATTTCTCCCCTCCTTAGCCCCAGATAGAAAACATTTCCAATATTACTTCATATCCTTTTAGAAACAGAATGCCAGGTAATGCACTGTTTCTGAAGAGACTCTATAGATTTTCCCATGCTTAAAGTAAGGGCTATTAGTTTTAGTGCTCTTGAGTAAAATGATTAAGCATAACTATTGGCATGCATTTTGTGAGGGAGCACATGACGAGCAGAGCAGTAATCTTGATAAGGCACCAGACACATAAGAGCGAGGGTATTTTCCTCTGAGCTCGATACAAGGGCAATGCAAGAGCTTCTGCAGAGAGTGCAGTCCATTAAGCAGTGATGACCTAGTTCACGTTCAGTTCAGTAATTGGGTCGGGAGGCAATAACTTTTTATAGAATCATACAATTTTAGACCTAAAAGAGCTAAGAAGAAGCCATTATGTGCATCCATCTTATTTCACTAAAGCTTGGGCTAAAATGAGTTAAAAACAAAAAGGAAAAGGCACATGATGTGATAATGAGAATCTTAGGAATTTAGACCTGAAGGAAACTTTATATATATATCTCTTCTCCAAGTCCCCCATTTTATAGTTGCAGCAAAACAAAGCTCAGAAGGATAAATAGAAAGCTTCTGATCACATTTTAGGTTATGGAACTGAAATTATACTTTGTGTTTTCGTACAAAAGTCTTTAAACCATTAATGTCACAGACTCTGGAATTAGATTGTCATGGCTCGATTCCTGGATATACTAATAACGATACCTGTGATTTTTTAAATGTTAATTAAGGTGTGTGTGTGTGCCTTCATTTTTTCTGATGAAATAGGAATAAAAATAAAGCACATATTTATTATCTATCTATCTATCTATCATCTATCTATCATCTATCTATCCTCACTTGTCCTGAGGATTCAATAAGCCGATACTTGCTAAGTGCCTAACTCAGTGATTAGCCAGAGCAGATGCTCATTGTCCTTTTGTGTGCATGTGAGTGTGTGTATATTTGCACATGTGGAGAAGATCATTGGGAAATATTTTATGGATGTGATACTTCTTTCCTAAATAATTCAGCTTTGGCAAACTATGGTCCACAGGCCCAACCTGGCCCGCCAGCTATATTTATAAATAGCTTTATTGGAATGAAGCCATGTCTATATATTTATATATTGTTTGTGCCTGCTTTCATGTTATAGCAGCAGACTTGAAGAGTTGTACATAAGACCTGCAAAACTACGAATATTTTCTATTTATAGAAAAGTGTGAAAACCCCTTCTCTAGAACAAGAGTATTTTCTTAAACAACAAAAAGGAAAAGGCGCATGATGTGCTAATGAGAATCTTAGGAATTTAGAACCGAAGGAAATGTTATATATCTCTTCTCCAAGTCCCCCATTTTACAGTTGCGGCAAAGCAAAGCTCAGAAGGATAAATGGTAAGCTTATAAAAACATTTTAGGTTCTAGAACACAAATTATACTTTGTGTATTCATACAAAAGTCTTATTAATTAATTAATAACTAATTAATTAATAACCTCATTAATCACTATTAAACTATTATGTTTAATATTAACTATTAACATCATCATATCAAAGGAATTTAACATTGATGTGATATTGACCAATACATAGTACATTTTCAAATTACTCATACCACCTGCAATGCATTCTTTCACCTATTCCCCAGGCTCTTTCAAAGCCCTTTCTTTCAATTGCAGGTTGTCAGTACTCTAAGTCAAAAGGTTCACCCCAGTATTTACTCACTTAGAATGGATGTTCCTTTGATGTGGAGTAATTTTTTTTCACCTCTTTTAGAGCCCTGCTATTTTATTTTCTTTCCACACAATCCCCCACCTGACATCTACTCCTGAGTGGCTGTACTTTTATGAAATTAAGTTTGTAGTTTCTTCCACTTATGTTATTAACACGAGTTTTGCTAATCTGTAATAGGAAATATGGATTTAAGTAGTTGACATTAAGTTATGGAAAATGCAAAGGTTCCTCTTTCTATTCTGTTCCTTCTCATTTTTCTTCTTCATATTATTACCATCATCACATCACCTTTCTTCTCATCTCCAACGAATGCTTTTGTATGAATTCAACAATCAAGACTACAGAGACACTTCTGGTATGGACTGGAATCTATTAGAAGGGGGTGTGTTTGCAAATAAAATAGTTCAAACAAAATTGAGATGAATTTGTTACTTACTTTGATCTTACCACTTTTTTACCTTATGTTTTTTTTCCTACCCCCTCCTGCCCCCTGTAGTGTGGTTCCCTTTTATATTCCTGGAAAGTAGCCACTTTCCTTCTTAATGTTCCTTATGTATTTTCTATGGATTCATCAATCTCTTTCTCAGTAATGATACATGTTCTTTTTTTTTTAAAGCACGTTACTAACTCGTTATAAGTAGAAGTTGCATGTATATATTATTCATACATCTATTAATATTTCCTTTTTTTAACCAGGAAGGAAAATCATTGATTGATTTAGATTTGGAAGAAACTTTAGTGGTTTAACATTAAGGTTTATATTCAATGGCTACCTAAATGATCTTGGCTCTAATAACATCTCTCCCTATTTTTTTTTTTTTTGTCTTTTTGCTATTTCTTTGGGCCACTCCCACGGCATATGGAGGTTCCCAGGCTAGGGGTCGAATCGGAGATGTAGCCACCGGCCTACGCCAGAGCCACAGCAACGCAGGATCCGAGCCGCGTCTGCAACCTACACCACAGCTCACGGCAACGCCGGATCGTTAACCCAATGAGCAAGGACAGGGACCAAACCTGCAACCTCATGGTTCCTAGTCAGATTTGTTAACCACTGAGCCACGACGGGAACTCCTCTCTCCCTATTTTGATATACAATTTAATATTAAATTCCAATGTTTTCATACAGGTTCCAGAAATGTTTAATTAAAGAAAATTACCCACAAGAGGATGGTTCCTCCATGCAGTCCCACTTTAGGTTTTCCGTCTGCTACAGACAAGCACAAAATTGAGGCTATTATTTAGGCCAGGGTATTAAAAGGAAAATATTTCAGCCCATGTACTTGGGAGAAATTAACTCCTTTCTCCAATGCTGATTTATCCCAAGCAGCCTGGAATTCTCAAGTGAATATTTCACAATTACTCTGCTAACCTGTCTTCTTGGTTGGCAACTGCCTCATACCACTTTTTAAATTTCCTCCACAGGTTACCTTGGTGATGTCTCTAGTTAAAAAATGGTGTCTACATTTCTTTGTTGTTGATGCCAGGCAAAGATATTGCTATGTGATAAAATATCAATTTTTCTATCAGTGCCTTCTAAGATCACGATTTAGAGTTCTTACTGCCTTTAAAATAAATATTATCCAGAAGGTTATGATGGTTTGACTTTTGATTTTTCAACTTTATGGTGGTGCAAAAGTGATACATGTGTAGTGGAAGCCATATTTTGAATTTTGGTCTTTCCCAGGCTAGAGAGAGATGCTGTAAGATACTTTCTCGTGATGCTGGGCAGTGGCAGTGAGTTGCAGGTCCCCATCAGCCATTAGTGTGAACAATCAATACACTTGCAGTCATTCTATACAATCATTCTGATTTTCACTTTCTGTGCAGTATTTGATAAAGTACATGAGATATTCAATATTTTATCATAAAGTAGGCTTTGTGTTAGATGATTTTGCCTAACTAAACCAATGTGAGTGTTCGAGCACATTAGAGTAGGCTAAGCTAGGCTATGGTGATTGGTAGGTCAGGAACATTAAATGAATTTTTGGTTCAATAACATTTGCCACTTAGGATGGGTTTATGGCCATAATCCTGTCAAAAGTCAAAGAAGATCTATAATCATTCTTGTCAGTTTGCTGATATCAGTGTTGTAGTCTTTTCAATAGAAATAGTTATAAAAGAGGTCTTTCAATTTTGTCTTGCTTTTCAATTACAGTCTCCATGCCCTTGGTCTTAGATACAGTTTCATCATTGTGTGCTCATTCGTTTAAGAGAATTATTTAAACATAACATTTTTTTGCTATTTTTTGAATATTGTTTAAACATAAGTTATGTTCTATAATATGGAGATATGACAGAAGGAAAAAAGAAAAATTTCTGCATTCACAAAGATTTCTGTTATCAAGGAAGTTAGACCTTAAACACCTAATTTAACCAAAATATGATTAAAGTTGTGATGGTGAAGCCACAGGATAATATCATAATATAGCCATACCTCAGAGATATTGTGTAGTTTCCTTCCTAGAACTCTGTGATAGTGAATAATGTAATAAAGTACATCACACAAAGTTTTTCATTTCTCAGTGCACATAAAAGTTAGGTTTACACTAAACTGTATTCCATTAAGTCTACAGTAGTATTATGTCTAAAAAAGCATTGTACATACATTAATTTAATATACTTTATTGCTAAAAAAGTCAAGTATTACCTGAGCCTTCAGTGACCATAATATTTTTTACAATAGTAACATCAAAGATAGCTGATCATAGATCATCATAACAAATACAATAATAATAAAAAAGCTTGAAATATTGCAAGAGTTAGCAAAACATGACACAGAGACACAAAGTGAGCAAAAGCTGTTGGAAATATGGCACCAATAGGCTTGCTTGACACAGGGCTGCTACAAACCTTCAATTTGTAAAAAGCCCAATAAAACAAGGTATGTCTATATACAGGCGAGAGGCTAAACTCTTCTAGAGGTCATCAAGGTCTTTTGGGGAAGTGATACTTAAGAACTTGAGAGGTGGAGGAAAGATGAGATTTAGGCAGGTCAAAAGAGTACAGTGAGAAAAGAGTGTTTCAGAGAGAAGAAACAGCTCTGGTGAGAGCAATTTGAGAATCCAGAAGATATACAGGATTACTCAAGGCTCTCCATTTAGAATGGTGTAGATGCAGAAATGATTGCAGGGGTCAGATTTTGAAAGATCCAGTAAGCTGTGTTAAGAACTTTATATTTCCCCCAAACGAAATAAATGACTACTGAATGGTTTGGGTTTGTCAATAACATGATCTGATTTATGATTACTAGTAAATTGCTCTGGGAGAGACAGAGAGAAGTTGTCATTTGCAACAATGTGGATGGACCCTGAATACATTACATCAAATGAGATAAGTCAGACAGAGAAAGATAAGTATTGCATGATATCACTTGTATATAGAACTATAAAAGGGAACTTGTAAAAACAGAGTAGAATAGTAATTACCGAGGGCGAGGGGCTAGGGAAATTGGAAAGACGTAAAATAGTGGAGAGGAAGACTATGACTCAGATGCCAAAGCTTTAATTGATTGAAGGGACTGATATATGGCAGTGACAAGGAGAAATGGACGCTATACATAAGGATCAGAGATCTCACAATGGAGAGGGAAATATCTGCAAACATTATTGGCCAACATTATCACCCATGAAAGTTTAAGGTCTCCCAAAAGTTGGATGGGATGGTTAAAATTAGCAAAGAGGGTGGTCTTAAGATTTTGGTGAGCAGGTTGCTACAAGTTCCTGCAGTTTTCTGTCTAGGTATACGCTACAAAGATTCAGAATTAACTCTCTCCTCTAATACTGAGTTTTCCTCATAGAAGGGACTTACATGCTGATTTATAATACATTTTAATGTTGCAGAATGGAGTCATTACTCCAAATGGAAGTGGACTTCAAATTGGAAGATCTGAATTTGAGCATGACTTCTCCATGTCATGTAATCCAAGGACTAAATGATCCCTTATTCCTTCAAGGTCTATATATTTCTTTGTGTCTTTGATTAACTTCCTCTGTAAAGTTCTTGCACTTTCTGAGAAGCTTTGACTATGGAGTTTCAAGTTAATAAGATCCCGTTATGGTTTGTTATCTACTTATGATGGATGAGTATTTTCAGTTCCATTCAACAGTCACTCTATCTTCCAAAAGTAAAAAAAAAAAAAAAAAAAAAACATTGTTTCTGCTGTTCTATATTTGCAGCACCTTAAGATTAATTTGCTATAATCTTTACACAGTTATATTCAGCCTTTAGCAATTAAACTTCATTGTTTCACCAAATGCTAGTGATAGAATTTGAATCTGAACCACATTGAATTAGAATTCATTAAAATAAAACAAATTTACTTTCAATATTAGTTTAATAACATTTAATATTGTCTAAGAGTCGTCAGCCTTTTAAGTCATGAAAACTTTATATTATAAATGTGTAGTAATAAAATCTTTGTTCTCAAGAGGTAAAACTATTGCCATATATCAGCAAAAAAAAAAGAAATACTTTTTGAGAAAAGAAGATAAAATGAAATATGAGTTAAAATCAATATACTTTAAAGAATTTTGAAAGACATTGAATTTGATTTCTCTTTTTTAACAGTACTATATAGAATAATGCAAGGGTTTGAAAAAATCTGTCAGATTCAAGCAGAATGAAATAAACTAATATAAATGTGTATATCATTTAAAATTTATCAAAGTTTACAAATATACATGTATATTATGCCATATTAATTTTAGGGAAAAAATCAAAGGAGTGTGTGTTTCTATTGCATGGTAGTGGACATTAATATCAATGGGAAAATGAGTGTACTTCCATATGGAAGGAACACAATAGAGAAATTTTTCTCTTGAGACTTTATATTTGTGTAATAATTATATGAATTTATAACCTTGAATTCACATTTGTAAATGGGGACATAGGTACAGAGTTACTTTGCAAACTATAACATTAAGCAATGTGCCAAGCCTAATGGAAACCTATTTAAGGTCAACACCAGACTTATGTGACTAAAAGGTTTTTTTCCTGATACACTGTCAATTCTCTGTTTTCATGACCCATCATAAGGCTGTATAGATTAGAGCACTAATCACAACTAAAACTGAACATACATTTTTAAGAAATCAAGGTTTCATATTCGTAGAGTTAGCTTGGTAGTCTTTCAATTCACTGCTCCTTTGAAAAATATTTTAACAGACTTTGTTTTTGATTTCCTATCATTGAAACACTAAGGCTCTCTTTATTGGCATTAAGAAGCCATTAAAATAATTTTTGAGGTGCGATCATGATCACTGTATCTTATGTAGCCCATATTAGCTGAAATAACCTCAACTCATAGATATTTTTTAAAAGGTTGAAACATGATTTTTCTGGCATTTTTTGATAGATGTTTTATACAAATCCATTTTTTTCTTTATTCTTTATTTCCAGTTGTTCAGGCTTCCTTTCACACCACTACACAATGGGAAACTGTCCCATTGATTGGCAAAGAATGCGCACTGATGAATACCACTATGCCATACATTATGCAAAAGCCAAGCTGCCTGAAATATCCCTGTAATGTGTTATTGTTCTCTTTGACAAAGAAGTAGAACTCATGGTGAATGCTGGTTGATTTTCACAATATTTAGCAAGGTCTTAGATTTCTTTTTTTTTTTTAAACTGTTTCTGATTTTGGATTTCCTTTGTCACTACATAAGTTGTATTTTAAATAGCCTCCTATTTTAGAGAATCACCAAATAAACAGTTTTAATTGTATTAAGATATATTTTACTACTGTTTGTATGGTGGCCAATAGTATGTAATCTTTTGGACTTTGTGGTCCTTTAAGATCTGTACATTTGCCCTCTGTGTCCTATGTATAGCACAATTATTTGAACTATATATGGGCTTATTTCTAAAGTTTTAGGCATGTACTTATTCGATGATTACATGATATCAAGGAAGATAATTCCCATTAATGCTAAAGAATTATTTAAATGTCTGCATTTCTTAAATACTCCATGAAAACAAATTCCTTGAAATGACCTACATCTCCCCAAAATACTTATGGAAAAACCTGGTTGAATAACATTAAATATTTTACTTGTTGAAGGACTTCACATTTATTGTTCACAGCATGCTGTTTAGAACCCTGCAAGGTTGTTTTACAAAACCCTCAGAGAGGTGTTCCTGTATTCTCCTCTTGTTAGAGTTAATTCATGTCCTTCTTGATTCCTTTTATCAATGAATATTATTACTGTAATTCAGGTTTCACTAAAGATATCTCAGAACCTAGTAATGGCAGCAGGGAAGAAATAAAATTAATACTAGTCTAAACTTTCTTCCATTTAATTTTTAACTGTGAAGTATAATATGCTGATTTGGTAATCCATTGTGTACAGAAGCCACATATGGTTGTCTGTGCTTTTTTTCTAGATAAAAAGCTGATTTTAACACTAGAGACATCAAAGAAGTCTGAAATATTGTTAACAGTATTTGAAAGTCATGATGTTTAAAGAGTGAATTCTGGAGTTCCCGTCGTGGCGCAGTGGTTAACGAATCCGACTAGGAACCATGACGTTGCGGGTTTGGTCCCTGCCCTTGCTCATTGGGTTAACGATCCGGCGTTGCCATGAGCTGTGGTGTAGGTTGCAGACGCGGCTCGGATCCCGTGTTACTGTGGCTTTGGCGTAGGCTGGTGGCTACAGCTCCGATTAGACCCCTAGCCTGGGAACCTCCGTATGCCGCCGGAGTGGCCCAAGAAATAGCAACAACAACAACAACAACAAAAAAGACAAAAGACAAAAAAAAAAGAGTGCATTCTTTAGTGGGTTTTTTTTTTTTATATATATGGAGGTTCCACAGCAATGCCAGATCTAAGCTCTGTCTATGATCTTCACCATAGCTCAGGACAACACCAGATCCTTAACCCACTGAGTGAGGCCAGGGATCGAACCCACGTCCTCAAGGATACTAGTTGGGTTCGTTACTGCTGAGCCACAACGGGAACTCCTATTTTTTAGTATTTTAAATGCCAGGACCTTATAATACAACTTAAATTTAATATATTATTTTTTGTATCATTATTATTATTATTATTTGGATGCACTTGCAGCATATGGAAGTTCCCAGGTCAGTGATCAAATCAGATCTGCAGCTGAGACCTAAACCACAGCTAGCAGCATTGATAGATCCTTAACCTCCTGACCAGGCCAGGAATCTAACCTGCTCCACAGTCAAGATAATACCACATCCTCAACCTGTTGAGCCACAATGGGAACTCCTAAATTTATAATTGTACATGAATGTCAATATTCCTGAAAATGAATGGAAGCAAAAAGTTAAAATTAAGAAAAACAAGAAAGACATCAGTTAAACAAGAAAGACGTCAGTTTCACAACCTATATCCTCATTTGTTTCAGCCTAGAAAGAATGTAGGAATAATTTGGTTGAAATAACACTAACAGATGTGTCAAGACAAATTTCCTAAATGCTTTTCAAGACTCTAAGGAAAAGACAACTATTTACATTGACTCCTGCAAAGGAAAAAAAAAAATCTATGTAAAGAGAGAGAATACTGTTATAGAATCAAAACTTTTATGAAACCAGAGACAGTTCACATATTTATTTATGCTTTGTTCTCTTGGCGGTTTGTTCTTAAGATAAGGCAATAATAAATTTTGTTTTTCTAGTAGGGTGAATTATTTTTTGTATCAGATATATAATTTGTTTATGTGATAGAGTGAGCTTATCTCAAAGTATCTGGGAACTTCCTCAACAATCTTCTTTTATATTGATATTATGAATAACTTGCAAAATGAATCTGGCTAATTGGAATTTTATACATGGCTCATCCTGGAAAATTCAGCAGCTCCCGTAATCATTTACTTTCTTTAGTTAGAGAATCAATGGACAGAGAGGCACAGCTGGATGCTTAACGTTAAATATCTCAGAAACCATGAACCAGAGAAGAGGATTCCTTAGGAAGGTCAACGTGGAGGAAATCAATGTTTCTTGAGCACTGCCAGGGCCATCATGTGAGAATGATATGCTGGATACCTTCCTATACCATGAATCATACACTTACTCATTAGGCTCAATTACTGTACCTCATTTATTGAAGGCAAAAAAGCTAAATCTCAGAGAAATCAGATACGTTTCCAAAGCTGGTTATTAATGACAAGAATTCTGGTCTAGGCCTTCCTGACTCCAATCTTTTGCTCATTCTAAAACAACCAATGTCTTCCCTTATTTCCCTGTCACTTTGAGATACTCACTGTTATTACAGAGTACTTCTGTAGTCCCCGAGGCTTGTTCTGACAGTGCCATCATTTTAAACTGCCTAGCTTGGGTGTGTTTTAAATCTCAAACTTTTTATTAGCTTCAGAAGATTTCTGGCATTTATTTATATCAAATTCTTAGCAGAAAAGGGATCCATCTCTTGCATAATGTAGAATTACAGAAATTCTCTGGCAAGACAGGCTGTACTACAGGAAGAAAGAAAAAGATTATAGATGCGTTGAAAGTAGCCATATGTTCAGAGACTCCACTCCACCTGAATTTAAGATACTAGCTGTTCTTCAGAGAACAGTAGTACTTACTTTTGAGAGGCTGTTTGCATACCAACTACATCTAGAGAAAACAGCAGATGCATTTCAAGCATCAATTTCAAATTTTGGAACTGTACAGTGTTTTCCAAGAGAAAATCAACTTCCCATAAAAACAAAAAGCTAAGCCTATGTAGAGAGGGAAAATAACGGTTTTCCTCTAACCCTCCATGGTTTTCATTCTGGGGACCTGAAAATTATACCAACAAAAGATAGATTAACAATAGAAAAATAGAGTTTATTAACACATGCAGTGCACATAAATGCAGGGAAACTCCATGAGGAGTAACTCAAAGAAGTACTTAGAATTTGTACTTATATGGCCTCTTAACAAAGAGGATAATTGAAAAGGCAAAGAAAAGGTAGCAGACTAGGGAAGTAAACACACAGGGAGAGCTAATGGAAGAAGGGAGTTGCATAGCAAAGTTTGTTATGTACATTCCTCTCAATGCCACCTCCAAGCTGATAAGCCTTCTGCTTTTAGGCAAATAAAGTGGAAAGCAGAGAAATTGTGTGTGTGTGTGTGTTTCTTCAAAGTCCTCAGTTCAAAATAATTTTTAGGCCAAAATTGCTTATTTTGAGGAGGTGTGTTCTCATCTCCTCCACGTCCATCTTTAAATAGGCCATGGGGCTTTGTTAATTGTAAGGCCCTGGAGTTCCTGTTGTGGCTCAGTAGTAATGAACCTGACTAGTATCCATGAGGATGCAGGTTAGATCCCTGGTCTTGTTCAGTGGGTTAAGGATCTGGCCTTGCCATGAGCTGTGTTGTAGGTCGCAGACATGACTTGGATCTGGCATAACTGTGCCTGTGGTATAGGCCAGCAGCTACAGCTCCAATTCCACCCCTAGCCTGGGAACTTCCATATGCCATGGGTGCAGCCTGAAAGAGCAAAAAAATTAAAAAAATAAAAATGGTTAGGCCCTAAACATAATTTTTTCACAAAACAAAACAAATTAAAAATTATTTAACTCTTTCGACTGAGTTTGCTAATTGCTTTCAGGAAGCTATCCTATGGTATTCATGATAAACATGACAAATGGATTAATATTTGAAAATATCTTTATTCTCAGTATGGGATATATACATTTTATCATTTACTTCAGTATATTCAGTCTTGGGAAGAAAATAAGTAAAATTAATATTTTAATAACAACAGCATATAATCATCACTGTATTGATGGAAACAGCATGCAAAATTAATCACTGTGGTTATTTTTATTTAACCACATACTGGCAGACTACCAGCACTAATATGGTTCAGTGATACCAGCACTAATATGGATCAGTGAATTTTGCTGTTGTTAGGAATAAATTAATTAATGCCTGTGGAGTATTAAGGGTAGCACCTGACATATAAACAGTGCTTAATAAAGATGAACTATCATTTTATTAGAAAAATTCAGAAGAATTTTATTAACATAAAACTTTGATCACATCTTCCAGTAGCAATGTATGTTTGCTCAAGCAACACACATGCCAAAGTTTAAGATTTATTAACAATGAGGCAGTGTGTGACTTATTTAGGAAATCATTGCAAGCACTAACCAACTGAAATCCATAGATCACATCCAACAAATTCCACATTTTAGTGCAAGGTTGTTCACAGATTCTATCTTTAATCAACTCTGCTCTGTTGCTCAGCATGACTTGATAACTGTACTCCTTGATGTACTTGACCTTGCTCTCCACTTTGTCCTTTATTCTAGCCATATTCTCAATGGGAACTATTTTTTCAGGCATTTATTTTGTAAAGTTCAAATGTATTGATAGTTTGCTAAAAAATGTATTGAAGCCAAATATCAAAAAAGGGGGTTACTTAACATTTACAGTCTGCATTGATGACTAGCCTCCCTTGAGAACAGAGAATTTAACAGAGTAATAACATTGTTATTTACATAAGGCTACTTAATGATACTTAATGAATCTATTGTTAGTTTTAGAACTGTTGGTTTATCCTCAGCAAATTCCTATGAGAGATATATGATATACAGTATTTGTATATTATTTTATAAAGGAAAGCATGATAAATTAAACTACTTAAAATTATGGATTTTAGAAGTGAAAGAGAAGTAATTAATCATCTAGGTTAAATTAAAAATTCTGGATACGTTTTAAAATCTAGAAGCATTTTAAAAATCACTGGGCCCTAGACAAGGAGATTTGATTTCATATGTTCATGGCTCCATTTGTTTTTAATTTTAAGAATCCTGAGAAATTCTAATTCCAAACAGGATTGAGAATTCCTGAAAATTTTAAAGCGTTCACTCTAAAGACAGGGAATCAAGGTACAAACAGTGCTTTTCTTTTTTACCTTTTTTTTTCCTTCTTTTTTTTTTTTTTTTTTTTTTCCCCTGCCTTTTCAGGGCTGCACCTGCAGCATATGGAAGTTCCCAGGCCAGGGGTTGAATCAGAGCTGCAGTTGCTAGCCTGCACCACAGCCACAGCAACATGGGATCCTAGCCATGTCAGTGACCTACACCACAGCTCGTTGCAATGCCAGATCCTTAACCGAGTGAGGCCAGGGATCAAATCCGAGTCCTCATGAACACTAGCTGGGTTCATTATCACTAAGCTAAGACGGGAACTTCTAAACAGTGCTTTTCTATGGCTTCAAAACTAGGTGGTCATTTAGACACAGAACAAAGCCTGGACACTAAGGCTCCTGATTCTTCCTCCAGGGCTGTTTCCATTAGTGGCATCATCCTCACAGCAAGCACTTAACATAGTGTTTAATCTATTTTAGGCAATCTTCTATGTGCTTTAGATATATTAACTTAATCAATCCTCACAACAACTCTATGAAGTAGGTAAATATATTTCATTATTTCTCATTTTACAGATGAGGATGATGAGGACAAGTAACTGAAGAGTAAGTACAGTAATTAAACTTCCAAAGATTATTTGGCTAGCACTTGACAGAGCTGTGATTTAAATCTAAACCATCTTGCTCCAAATTATTTTCTCTTAACCACTATTCTTCAATGCCTTCATCAATTTTTACAGCATGTTCCAATCTGATTTCTGTGCTTTTATCATACAAAAGTCCCTAATAATTCATAAAAATGCCACTAAGCCATAAATAGATGATTTAAACAGAAAATATGACCATTATATAGTATATTTCATGAAACACTAGGTACTAGATTTTTTTTTAAACAGATGGCTTACTATTAGTCAAATCCATGGCTATGATACAGGTGTTAATTTTCACAATGGTAATTTAAAATATTTTAGTATTCACAGATTTTAAATATGTTAGCATTCATTTATTCATCATTTATTTTGATTATACTCTGATTTTCTATTTATTTTATTCTATCTGATCCTATTCTATCTAGTATTTGTCTTCCCAATCTCTACACATCTTCTGATCAGGGGAATTATGACCCCAGAGAGTTGGCTACAATAAAAATTACTCTTAAGAATGTGATTTTATAAATAATCAAAAACTTTCCTATATTTACCAGATTATCAGTAAAATTGCTTAAACCAACAAAACTTTGTTTAATCTATAAGGCATAATCCATTGTCAAGCAAAAGAGCTAGGGAAGAAATGGAATGTCAAGAGAGGAAAGTAATTTGAGGATGATTTTATAAAATATCTTGAAGTACTAAATTATGAAATATTGATATTTATTAATGTTTTAGAATTTTATGTGTAACAATTGAGGAAGTGAATATTACTTGATAATTAACTTGATAAGAAATTTTACAGTACATGATTCTTCATTATGTTAGAAAGTACTGATTTCACATTATCTGTAGTAGTACATATATATGTCTTTTTTATCACCTGGTAACACAAAACTGTAGAAAGGTCAGAGTTTTGACATATAAATAGAAATTGAGAAAATTGATACTTCATAGTGGATAAATTAAATATACAGCTAATATTTTAATACATAAACTTGAGGCATCATTAATTGCTACTGATATATTTTTAATGTAAGGATATTAATGCCAATGACTATATTTTGGTAGATAGATACATTGATAGAGAAAGATAATTTCCTGGAAATAGAGCATTAAACTATTCTTGAATAAAAGCTATTTATTATATTTACAGAAAAGTTAATAACATAATTTTGCAATTTTGGCTCTATTTGTTAGTGATGTTTAATTGTAAAGTTTTTAAGATTTTAATGACTCTTTTTGGGACTTAACCCACTGTCCCCTTTTCCTGGGTCATGGCAATTATCCCCTGGGAAAACAAAGTGAAAAAAATGCTGACCAAATGCCAGTACTAATTGTTGGGGTGTGCATCTACCATGTAATTTTTCTAATTTATCATGAAGATGCAAATGGACTTAAGAATTGATTTTATTTTTGATTAAACCCTGTATGCAAATTATTATGCAAATTGATGCCCTTGAGTTCAAGGCAATTTGCCAATACAGTACTACAGAAACAGGCAAAAGAAATATAGCATATTGAAGCCAATTTATGCAGGCATTATGAATATGGTCATTTGTAGTTATTGGTAGATTTATCTTATGCATAGAGCTAATCAGAAATTTAAAGACCTAAAATAACGCTAAAATAGAGAATAAGATTATTACTCAGGTAATCTTAGTTGATTAAAAACACAATTATTTTTAGAAATGTATTTGTAGTCTTTCTTTTCTAAATTTGACTTGTTGATGAGTTGATTGATTAAGCATACCAGAGAATTTGTCCATACTCTGTGTACACGAAGAATATATATCAGAATATTTTATAGGCATCAGTTTACCATTTTTAATTTTAGCAGTTGAAAATAATTTGAAAATGTGAGTAGACAAATTCTTAGTAGTTTTTCTAAATCTTCTAATTCTTTAAGCGAGATATCTGGTCAGATAAGGGGACAATTACAGTTAAGACAAATAGAAAGAGTTGTGACGATCACCTGAAATAATTTATGCTAAATTTTTAAACATAAAGTAATAAAACTCTTAGTTTTGATAGAGATCATCTATTTTCAATCCTTACTGAGCTACCTCGTCTCCTGTACCTACAAAAATGAAGGCAACTTGGAAATCAAATTCCACTTTTTATAAATTTCTTTAAATTGTGCATTTGTTAATCTGAATTGATATTCTCTGTTATTTCTTATGAATTATTAGATCTCATATCATCAGTCATTCAATATTTTTAATAATACCCTCTGTACTAGTTATATCACAAGAGTATTCTAAAAATCCTGTACAACACAATTAATTTGAATTCACTTATATTTAATAGAAACTATGCAAGAAATGTTGTCACAAATTCAATTAAAATAGAAAGGTTTTGCAAAATTTCAAAATATTTGAGACTCAGTGGTCTTAATTGTGATCCTACATTAAAAATACTGTTTACAAAATTTTTTATGTGTATACTCCAAAATTAGGCCATGAGTAAATTCTCACAAAATTGCTGTTCTTAAAAATATATCAGTGATTAACCCATTTAAAATCATATTTCTCTTCCTCAATGTTTTTCTATTAAAAAATACTTTATCTACACATACTCTCAAAACATATATTTAGCAAAATTCAAAACATTCCATATAGACACTTAACATATCATTTTTTGTCTTTATGCTATCCAAAGCATTCCCAAACAGCTTTTACTCTTAGTGTGTATAGTATAGTCAAGTTCATATAATCAAGTCTGTTGATGTTCAATAAACTTTTTTTTTTTCTTTTTAGTGCCGTACCCATGGCATATGGAAGTTCCCCGGCAGTTGAATCAGAGCCACATCTGCGACCTACACAACCGCTTACGGCAACTCTGGATCCTTAACCCACTGAGCGAGGCCAGAGATTGAATCCACATCCTCATGGACACTAGTCGGATTTGTTTCCACTGAGCCACAATGGGAACTCCCTCAAAAAACTTTTAATGAATCTATAAATACAGTTTGTGAACAAAATCTGACATGAATTATTTTGATCTAAAATGTTGATTGGATGCCCAGGTATAAAAGGTTAAAAAACAATCTATCTAAATGTAATATGCACAAGCAAGTATAACGCTATACTTCTCTCCAACTATGCTTAAAATATAATCTTAGTGATGGAAAAGTAGGTTAAAATTTAAATTAATGTAGTTACACTATTTTCTCTATCGAATTTTTGAGATTCTCATGTTCTAACTTCTTTTTAAAAAACATGCTCTGACTGAACTTGCATAAGAACATAGACAATGATTTCCTGTCATTAGTACATAGTAATTTAAGTAAGTAAATTAAGTAAATTAAGGTGCAAATTACTTATTATGTTCCTTCTATAAATACTGTAACTTTGTCACTTTTGTCAAACTTGAAGATGCATATTTAGGTTATTTCTGAAACAATGAGCATGCTTATATCATTTTCTGGATTTGTTTTCTTCATTGCTCTGACCATTTCTGGTTTCAGTAAAATAGCTGGATTGGAAATCAGACTGTGTCTGCTAAAGAAATATGCAAATCGAAGAAGGAGAGTCAAATTTAAGGGCTATTTTCAATCCCTAGCTTGCGATTTAAGATTCTGCAAATTCACTATGTCCATCGCCAGGGGCATCATCTCTCTCCTAAAAGTCACACCTCTTCTTTTTTCTCTGTCTTTATTCACCTAACCCCCCAAATTGTATTTCATTCTACAGTATACTCCCTCCTTGTCTTCTTATATCTGGTTAATTAAACAATATTTTATTTTAACTTTTTAAAAATACCTGAACTTCAACACATGTTCTCCATTTCCACTGAAGATACCCCAGTTTTCTGAAGTGAGTCTTGGGTAGCCTATCTTCCAAGGTTACTTCGTATTCCCACACATTAATACCCAGCTTTAATCATCCTGGCTACCCCAGTGTTAGTGACCCCCTCACCCTCTTTCCAATCCACTGGTCTTACACACTAACACACACGAAACGACCCAATAACACACATGTACACAAAAGGACACACTATGTACATAGGCTGTTCAATTCCTTGAATGCTGCAGGTTCTTCCATGCCCCTGTGCCTAACTGGTCTTCCCTCATTCCTTTGGCAAGTCCTGGAAGATATGAAACTTTCATCAAGTACTGATTCTCATGGAAGATTCTATAATCACTTTAGGCTAAATTACAACCCATCTCTTCTTTGGAGGCAGCAGAGAATCATACTAATAGAGATGACACAACTAAGAGGAGAAGAGGGGGCATTTAGAGGAATCCTTCCTGATAAAATTTTTGTTTTTTATTTTTTGCTTGCTTTTAACTGTGTGACAAGATCAGCTTGGTAGTGTGAAAAGGTAAGCATGGCATAAAGGCTTTAGGTGAGAGGGGCTATGTTAGAACAGGAACTATGGAAATTGTGTAAGAGTTGAGTTGGATGGAGTTAAATTGAGTTGAATTTTGAGTAACACTGAGTGCTTAATAGTGGTTGGAAATGATAGTAGTAGTGTGTTTATTTTTAGAAGTCGGAGTTAAGCACCTTACCTGAAGCCACCTGTCAGTCTGGGAAAGGTAAAAGGGGAAACTGATTAAGGTAAGAATTAGGAAGTTCAAAGTCAGTGAAAATTTGAAGATGATGGAAATAGTATCATAAACATGAATTACAAAGAATCTAGGCTGAGTTAGATGGTTAGCAGCGGCAACATGTGAAAATAGACCCCAAAAAGCCCAAGGTTTGGCAATTTCAAGAAGTAGTACAAGCAATTCAGAATAAATTCCAATGTCAAATAACTTTTTTTTCCTATATTCCTAACAAGTGTGTTACCTGATTAACAGTATGGGCCAGAGGAGTTCCCGTCGTGGCGCAGTGGTTAACAAATCCGACTAGGAACCATGAGGTTGCGGGTTCGGTCCCTGCCCTTCCTCAGTGGGTTAACGATCCGGCGTTGCCGTGAGCTGTGGTGTAGGTTGCAGACGCGGCTCGGATCCCGCGTTGCTGTGGCTCTGGCGTAGGCCAGTGGCTACAGCTCCGATTAGACCCCTAGCCTGGGAATCTCCATATGCCGCGGGAGCGGCCCAAGAAATAACAACAACAAAAACAACAACAACAACAAGACAAAAAAAAAAAAAACCAGCATGGGCCAAACATAATAGATGGATTCATAAATATATCTATATTTTCCCCCTCTGTAACCACCAAAACACCTATCAATTTACATTATTTTTTCAAAGTTAATGAGATTAAGGTAATAAATTATTTAAAGGATTTATTAAGTTTTCATCTGGTACTATACACGCTGCCACATTCTAAGTTTCTGTCTTTTTTTTTTTTTTTTTTTGCTTTATAAGTGCTGTAGCTGCAACATATGGAGGTTCTCAAGCTAGGGGTCGAACTGGAGCTATAGCCACTGGCCTAAACCACAGCCACAACCACACCACATCCAAGCTGCATACAACCTATACCACAGCTCACTATAACACTGGAAACTTAACCCATTGAGCAAGGCCAGGGATCAAACCTGCATCCTCCTGGATACCAGTCAGGTTTGTTACTGTTGAGGCACAACAGGAACTCCCCTGAGTTTCTATTAAATAAAATATTTACTTTTAAATACAGAGTCATGCGTTTTAAAATACCAAATTCTATGCCTAAATTAGCATTACACTATGGTCCCATTGTCAAGAAGTTTAAAATGAGACTTTATATATAGTAAATTAATATTTCATTAAGAATAACAGATACTTTCAAAACAAGATAAAATTATTTAATATAGAGTAGTATAATTGATGACTTTGCTATAATTCAACAAATTAGGAGCTTGAAGTAATGCGTCATGCATTTTTAATTAATATGATATAAGGAAATTTAAAGAAAGAAATTCTAGGATCATTCCTGTAGGCAAAAAAAAAAAGTCATTTTTAAAATTTATCACATGCAAAATAAAATAATTTAAATTCAATGGATTTATATATTTTTAATCTAGCTTTTTAAAATGCAAGAGCCTAAACAAGTAAATTAACTTTCAAAAATATATTTAAAACACTGTAAATTTAAGACATATTTTTTTCTCCTCATGGTGTGTTTACCCCTTGAAACTGCATTGCCTTTGGTACTTACAAGATTTCTTTCTGTACTACATCAACAATAAAAATTCAAAGCAGCAAACATCTATACCAATCATGATGAACATATTTTACCTACATGAAAACAACTCTGATTTCATTGATAAATTTATAGTGGCAATATGAACTAAATTTCTAAAATAAAATAAAAATAAATGGATTTTTTATTTAGAAAACAGTATTCAGTTCCTTATTTCTACATGAGTGGAATAAATTATTTGAATATTAATTTATAAATAGATGCTTTGTGTTACATAAGAAGCCTCAACTCTTTTAATAGATTGTTGTCTATATAGCTCAGGAAGTAACTGAATATTTTCATTTATTTCCTGTCTTTGTTTTAGTGATTTTAGAACTTAAATCTGAGTAACTACATTTCCACATTTATTTTGTTCATGACTATATTATTTTTTCCTAATTATTCCTTAATATAGACTATAGTAAAGATCATAAATTATTTTTGTTTACCAATGTATATTTTAAGACTTTTTTTAAAGGAGCAGTTTCAGATTCTCAGAAAAATTGAGAGGTAGCTACAAATATTTCCCATTTACTCTCTGCCCTCACACATACATGGCTTCTCATTTTATCAATGTCACTTACCAGAATGGTACTTTTTTTTTTTTTAAACCAAGAATGAGCCTACATTGACATATCATAGTCATCCAAAGTCCACAGCTTGCCTTAGGGTTCACTCTTGGTGTTGTACAATTCTACGGATTTGGAAAAATGTATGATGACATATTGTAATTGTAATGTCATACAGAGTATTTTTACTGCCTTAAAATCTGTTCATCTCTCTTCACTTGTACCCTTTGCAGTAACTGATCTTTTTATTGTCTCCATAATTGTACCTTTTCCAGAATGTCATAGAGTTGTAATCATACAGTTTGTAGCCTTTTAGATTGGCTTCTTTCACTGCATTTGATTCCTCCACATCCCTTCATGGCTTTGTAGCTCATTGCTTTTTCAGTGCCGAATAATATTCCATTGTCTTGATATTATCACAATTTATCAGTTCATGTACTGAAGGACATCTTTGTTGCTTTCAAGTTTTAGCAATTATGAATAAAGCTAGTGTAAACATCCATGTTGGCGGGGGGGGGCTCTGAGTGGACTTAAGGCCTCACCTCCTTTGGGTAAATACCAATAGCACAGTTGCTGAATCAGATGGTAGAGTATGTTTAGTTCTGTAAGAAATCACCAAACTGTCTTTTGAAGTGGCTGTACCATTTTGCACCCCCACTGGCGATGAATGAGGGGTACCATTGATCCATATCCTTGCCAGCATTTTGAGTTGGTGGATTCAAATAGGCAATACCAAAGTAACATCGCATAAGAATGCATATTTAGGTGGTTGCAGGAAGCGATTACCAAAAAGGCATGCCATGATTATCTCTGTTAGAGCAATTTTGACAGGGATAGTGGGTAAAATACAGGGTTCTGATAATATTTTATATTGTAACCCAAGAGCTTGTTACATGAGTGTTTGCTTTAATATTAACCTGCATATTTAAGTTTTATGTCCTTTTTGGTATGTCTATTCATCGACACAATTAAACATGTTAAAACCATAATAAATCAAATGACTTAGAAATTGGGAATGTATAATTTCCATAAAAGTAACATAGACATGTGGCGATATCAAAATAACTTTCACGGATCATAACCAGTGTTGTAATTCTGTTAGAGTGTTAACTCTGGATATCAAATTATTAGATAAAACAATACTGCATTTAGTTCTTTTGCAACATATTTTTGTTTGATCAAAGACTTTTGAATGTCAAAGAATTTATGGCTGGTAATTTAATTTAATTTGACTTTAATCATAAAAGTAGAGTCAGCGTTTAAGTGACGTATCATATTAAAATATCAAATAAATTTCTTAAAAAGGGAAATTTAAAATATGCAAATTAAATAGTTCAAATTGCTTTAATTTTTAACCACCTGCTTTTCTGTTTGCCAAAACAAAGAAAGGAAAAAGGAAATAATAAATGGTGACAGATTACCAAGGGAAAGCAATTATATTGTAAAATATTTATTAACTTTAGTTTTCATTTGGTTAAAAAATAAATAAGCCACTAAACTTAATTTGACCTAGAAACTAAACATATAATAGTCCCAGCAGCCCTAATTAGTTGGAGAAACTGAACTTTTACCATATAACCTTCAAATCATCTCTTTGAATTTACTCTTTGCTTCTAAATCTCACTGTTTTCCCAAGTGTTTCATGTGTCTCATTTCATATTGTTAATGAAACAACTCAATCAACAAGCCAGGTTTGTACGTGAGCAGATTTAGGCTGAGGTGAAATTAAAAGCCAAGCACTGCCTTACACATTTTTATTTTCATTTAAAAAAAATAAAACGTTTTATCACCTTCTAATCATCCATTCAAAAATTTGCCTTTTAACATGATCATATTTTCTCCAGACTTACTTCTCCTCAGAAAAGACACATCTGCAAGAAAACGTTAACTGACATGTTCACCTTTTTGCTTTATAACAAGTATTATAACACTGTATAAAGCTATAATATATAGCCCTTTGTAATTATGCAATTGTCTTGATTGTCTTTTTTCTTACTATATTCCTATACATATTTCTGTTTGGATTTACTCAATGTATTAAGACACACATATACCTCTACATATAGGCATGCACACAAAGGAATTCACATTCAGTTTATTAAATTTTAAGCAGGTTTTTAAATTATTTTTACTTATTTTACTTTCTATGATCTAAAAAGGACAGACGGATAATGAAACAGACACCACTGGAATTAAATAATGTTAAGAAAACTTCTAATCTAGGATTCCTTCGTCTTTTGTATATTATCCCTGTATATAGGGCTCCCTTTGATGTAATGAAATTACTCAAATGCTTAATAGAATTAAAAACTTGGATGTTTGTTTCGGTGCCTTTTTTCCTAATTTGAATAGGAAAAAAATTGACGCTTTCCATATATATTTGAATTACACTGCATTTGCTTAAAATTGAGTGAAAACTAGGAGATTTGATGAGTCTATTTTTCTAAATACATTTCTCAAAACTGCGCCATGTCAAATGTATCCAAATTTGAGAGAGTAAATTGATGCCACAGGTATAGTGAATCTATAAGAGAGAAAGAGAACTTTGATGGCTGTGTATATGAGGTGCCCATACAGAGAAAACATTATTTCAAGTGATGAGTTACAATTGATTCTTTGTATTCCTGGGTTCTGCATTTAGGAATTCAATAAACTGCTGATCAAAAATATTTGGAATAAAAATTCAAGAATATTCCAAAAAGCAAAATCTTAATTTGCCATGCATCCAGCCACTAAGTACATAGTATTTATGTTGTGTTATGGATTATAGATAATCTAGAGAGGATTTAAAATATCTGAGGATGTGCATAGGTTACATTGCAAATACTATGCCATTATATATAAGGAACTTGAGCATCTGGGGGTTTTGCTATCTGTGGAGGAAGGGGGATTTCCTGGAAACAATCCCTCATTGGATACTGAGTAACAACTATTCCTTCCTATCTTGACTTTTCAATCTTTAAGAAGAAGCTAGATATGTGAAATTTACTTTCAATACTCATATTTAAAATAAATTGGAATTTATATGAAGTAGATTCTTAGATACCAAATTGGAAAATATTGAGATTTTTCTAAAAGCTAAAAATAATCAGGGAGTTCCCATAGTGGCTCAGCAGAAGTGAATCTGACTAGTAACCATGAGGTTGCAGGTTCAATCCCTGGCCTCACTCAGTGGGTTAAGGATCTGACATTGCCATGACCTGTGAGGTAGGTCACAGACACTGCTCAGCCTGGTGTTGCTCTGGCTGTGGTGTAGGCCAGGGGCTACAGCTCTGATTCAACCCCTGACCTGGGAACCTCCATATGCTGCAGGTACGGCCCTAAAAAGCAAAAAAAAACAAAAATTATTTTTTTTAAATCAGAATAAACGAGTCAGTAAAATGTGTAACAACCATACTATAACACAAACTTTCAAACAACTGGAGATAAGCATTTGTTGTTTGATAATGATGGAAAATCTATCTTTTATGTTCTACACATGCAAAACAGAAAGTATTAAGATTATAAAGCCAGTTTCTGTTTTCCAATTCTTTTTGATATAAATTCTTATCCTGTAAAATTACAAAACAAAACAGAATTAACCTGCTTCCTCTTATTACTACTCACAACCCAATTATGATAGCATTAGTATGAAGTTTAAATCTTTGAACGTGAATAGGTCTTTACATCTTAGAAGAAAGAGAAATACTCCTTTGTGTACTCACACACACACACAAAATTTGGAGTATATAGTAGAATTTCAGAAGACTAATATCCAAAGATGAATTATTGAAAACTGTTGAAAGCTCCATGTTCAACCCTTCTCAAGCCCAGACTATTAAAGAGGTATGATGTGTATTTATTTTTTTATCCTCCAATATTGTAGAGGTTGGCCTGTCTTCCTTGCTAGCTTTGTCAAATAGAGAGAGCACTGGACACAGAAAACTGACATTAACCTTATAATCATAGTCCAGTTCACCAATACTACCAACAATAGCGAGCTTTGCAGATTCTTAGATAGGAAGCTTGCCCATGTAAATTTCCAAAGAATCAGTACTAATGAGATAATTGGAATCTGTTGGCACTTATTTTTATATAATTATAAAAATATTTTACATCTAATTTTTTAATTTTCTTATTTCCATCTAATTTCTTTAACAGAATTTCTCTCTTGTTTATCTGTTTTCTACTTAACTACAGAGTGATGTTAAACTTCCTACTTCTGTTTTCTTTTTTTAACCATCATATTTTCTTATTATGTCTATTCATCATGATCTAGAATATAGCTAATTTTTGAGTTTTCATTGTCATTACACTTATGATTGTGATTTGGACAGAAGCTTGCTTTTCTATGCTTATGTCCGGTTATTTTTAAAATATTATTAAACTTTTTAGGGAGTTTAAATAGTGACTCAGTGATAATGAACACAACTAGTATCCATGAGGATACGGGATCAATGGATCCCTGGCCTCGCTCAGTGGGTTAAGGATCCGGTGTTGCTGTGAACTGTGATGTGGGTTGCAGACGCTGCTGGGATCTGGTGTTGCTGTGGCTGTGGTAATGGTGGGCAGCTACAGCTATAATTTGACCCCTAGCCTGGGAACTTCTATATGCTAAAAAATATTAAACTTTTTATATTTCACTATTATTTTAATGTAGTATGCTGAAGAAAAATAGCATCACTAACAGTCAACACACTATTTTTCAACAGAAGTTTTGAAACAGAGCAGTGGAAAATTTTGGGATAAATACGCTATTTTAAAATCACTGGAGTAGAGGTGGAGGTATATGGTAACTGAGATTGCGTGTGCTTAGAGTACAACCTGATATCAAGGCCCATTACCTGATGAACAAATTGAGAGGAGAGACAGAGGTACAGACATTTATATAAAAAGCAGTAATAAGCAAAAATGAGCAGCAAAACTGCCATAAACGCAGACGCAACAGGGATGAAAGTAGGGGGAGGTTGGGAAGAATGCGGACTAAGAAGAGACAAGAATGTGGTGAGAAATTGGTCAGTGAAATGCAGTATTTGTTAAGGGTATGTTTTTCAGTTTGATAAGAAAAAAATCTGATTAGGAAGTAGAAGTGGTTTAATAAACAATTATATAAAAGAGAGAAATTGCTTGTTAGAGATTATACCATTTCTCCTGATAAGATATGGATGTGAGTGTACATAAAACACGTTACACAACAATGATAGGGAAAGAATAGAGACTGAAAGAAATTCAAGAACAAATTTTTCAAGCAATGAGAGGGACAGAAGATCCAGAGCATCATTTACAAGTCAGTTTGTTAGAAACAACAAAATTAGGTTTGAGATACAGTAATACACATAAAAGTCAATGGTTTTTAACTTTAGGGGTGTTTTATTGTTAATTGCAAAAATGGTCACAAGTTGCTCCCTTTTCTTCATCCAGGACTTCTGGTGGTGCCTCCCACTCTGAGTCTGTTCAGGTCATGTGATCCTCTCTGACTTATGGGGCATTAGCAAATATGACACATGCAAAGAATTGACAAGAACTTATGCACCTGGTCTTGATGCTGTTGGAACCCTGAGAACCAGGATGTAGGTGAGATCAAGAAGCATGTGAGAGGATGGGAGGCCATGTGGAGAAGACCTGAATGTCCCAGGCTATAGCCGTCAAGCCCAGTTCTTGGCATCTGACAACACATTCGCGAGTCATTACAAACAGAGATTAGCTGAATCTAGACTAGCTAGAATACTGCATATCTGAGGCTAGCCCAAATATCCAGATTGCAAAAATCTGATTTAATTAAATGGTTTTGTTGTAAATGTTTATGTAGCCAAAGTTATATTACATGGGCATTAAAATGAATTCCTCTGATATGGCTGGGAACAATTATCTATAATTCCTCAATCATATTTTCATTTCCCCCAGACATGCTTATAACATGGGTGGAAACAAAAATTTAGAGCAAGCTTCTTGCACTTTGTTGTTAAGTGAGGCTAGATGCCCGTGACCAGTTTAACGGCATTTGGAGCTTCTCCTTGAAAGAAATATTTTGGAGGCCATGTATTCCCATTCCATTCCACTTCAGAACAGAAAGAGACAACAAATATGTCACAGTACATCTTGATGCTAACCTTTGCCAGCAGCTTCAGGTGGAAGAGTCAAGTCAGACTCTCCCTAATTGTTAAGAGCTTTATAGTCTTTGGAAGCAGAATGCTCTTTAATAAGAGTCATGCATACTTAAACCCAGGTTGCATTTTTCGCTTCGTTTTTCCAGAGGTTAAGGCTGTTAGTGATATATTTAACAGGTAATTTAATCCTTTGAGAAAAGGTTAAGGGACTGAAAAAGAAATTGAGAAAAATTATTCTTTCTGTGATACATGAGATACACTAGAGGAAACACTTGATTCCTAGAAATTGTAACTATATATAATAGTTTTGAAATTTAGTACTGCAAATAGTCGCTGTCCTATTAACATACAATACACATATGCACTCAAGGCAGAATAATTCTCTTTAGCTTTGTCTCTAAAGTTTTTGAATATATTTTATAACATGAGCCAATATAGGACTATAACTATAAATAATAATTTTAAATAAACTCTTTGAATTATTTTACTTTATTGCAATTTATAGTATTGTGACAAGGGCTGAAACTGACATATTAATTGCTATATATGCAAAAAAATTAAATATTTTTAACCTTAAATGAGAATCAAGGGGAAAGTGTGGTTTGTTTCTTGTTAAGCAATAAGAGCCAGATGGTTGGGACTAAACATTTACTCTTGGGTGTTCAATGTGATATCAAGGAATAGGAATGCAAAAGGCCGTGTCTCACAAAGAAAAAGCAAGGTTGAGTACATCCACAAAAGAGTAGAATCGGCCTACTTAAGAGACCTCTCATTACACATTTGTGCTGAGTGCTACATTAAAACATTCAGGGTTAAATTAGCTTCCTAGCTGGGGAAAAAAAAAAATACACACAACAAATCTGAGAACAGAAATGAACAGAAACAGGGCAGGTAACCAAGAGTAAATTTCTCTCAAGGAATGGTTTATCTAAGGCCTTTGAAGTGACAAATAGGACTCTTCTCTAACTCATCAATGAAGACATTCTTTAGTTAAAACGATGATATTAGTAGGATACTTTTGTATAGAGGCCACTGCCAAAATTTGTATCTTGATATTTTTGGGCCCATTTTTATCAGGTATTTTGTTCAAGGCAGTCATCCATGGTATCTTTTACTGATTTCATGTAGAACTGCTGAATATGCATGCTGTCTGAACAAGCCTGATACTGGGAGTCATTATCTAGTTCAATAGATAATTTTCCTCTACAATTTCTCTTTGTTAAAAGCTAATCTGGGATTTCTCTTCCCATATTTTCATGATATAAAAGTAAATAAATATTTAGGGATTCAGGAAAATAATTTTCACACAAATGGGCTTCTGTTATTTCATTATTTTGGGTTTGTCATTCAGAGAAAAGTCACTGACTGCTATCTTCCTGAGTCTTGTTGCCCTCCCAGACACCATCTTCAAGTACCCAGGCTTCTTTTCCACCATGAGATGACAAAAAGAGTTCAGGTTTAAGATTAATTCTTTATCTAAGTTAGTTTGAGGTGTATATTTAGAGGAATAAATTGCGCTTAAGTAGAGTTTTTATATCAATGAAATTTTAGTTAGCGAAGAATTTTCTTTATGTAGAGGAGGAAATATAACTTATTAGTTATAATCTGCACTACCCACCAAGGTTGTTATTAGAAAAATGATTGTTTATAAAGTGTCATCATCTCCATGAAGGCCATTCCCAACTCCATGAAATAAAGAGGTCTGTTTAGTGAAACACAAAGTGATTTTTTTTTTCCTCTTGTGGAATTGATGGAGAGGCAGGTAAACCCAGGTTTCAAAAATCTGAAGGAGTGAAAATTGGAGATAGGAAGTAGATTTACGTGTGTGGGAAGGAAGCCGAGTGGTAGAAGCGGTGGCATGCTACCAAACTGTTGCCTCAGAACTTAGGCACTGTTTTCCACATCTGTCAGGAGTTTTGGCTGCTGAGTCTCTCCTGGGTTACCGCTTCCAGCTGAGAAAAAAGCCCTTAACTATTAGGCTGTGCCCTTCTTCGTGATGACCTTACTACCACTGTTAAATCTCCTTCTCCTTCAATTCAGAACAACTCTACAGGGTCATCCCAATTCAAGAAGGATTCTGGATCAGCTGAGACCTTTATTGGGGCTGAATTGCAGCTCAATTTCTCCTTTTGCCAGGTTTTTTGTCTCTTTCAGAAAGCACTCCCTAATATATTTCCTGCAAGATAGTCTCTATTTTAGAGTCAGTTTCCTAGGAATCCTAACCTACGGTGGTCCAGGAGGAAGAACAAGAACAGTTCATACCAGGCTGGCCAAGAGGAAACTTTAGTTTAAAAAGACAACATTTGGGGTCTTGACCTAAATCATTTTGGCTGCAAACACATCCCCACTTACCAAACCAAACCATTAATAAAAATAACACTTTGAGGGTAAACTTCTTCATCTTCTAAAATGCTGATAATTACTGATTCCAGTATTATCTGGGAAGAGAAACTTGATTTCCAGAAGATGATATTCATATAGGGTTATACTTTTCCCAAACCAGTCTATTGCCTGATACCAGCATTCGATTTAGTCCATGGTTTGGATGCAGCATATGATTAAATTATCCCTTAAATACATTTGAAAAAGATATTAAATCATCCATTTATTAATATGATTCAATGACTATTAGGAGAAAGGAAATGAGGAAGTACTTGGTCTGTAACAATTCATAATGTAGGAAGAGACCGGAGATTTTTGCACAAATATTACAAAACAAAAGACTGGCACGTGCTACGAAACACAAATAAATGACAGTGGAGTGAGAAAAAACAACGACCACTTCTTGCTTAGAAAATCAAAGGCAATCTTAAGGTCTCATAAAAGTGGTAGTAGAGAAGGTTGGAGGTAAAGAAATTATTTTTGCTAATTAATTTTAAATTAATATGAAAACTTTTATTCCAGCAGTCAATTAGACATTAATTTAAAATTAATTAGCAAAAATATGAGAGAAGGAGGAGCTGCTAGGGAAGGAAAGATGATTGGTTATTAAGGCTGTCATGGGAACTGACATCAAAGATGATATTTAGAATTAGGATAGCAGAGAATGCACTTATTCTGCCATGCGACCCAATAAGGCAGCTGCTAGAAACCTAAACAAAATAGTATCGTCTCCTTAATTTATGAAGTTGACCCCTCCCCCCTACCTTTTTTTCTACTGTGTTTGTAGCAATCTGTGTCCCAGACACCAGCTAAATAGTGCCTAGTCATTGGTAGTAAGAGAAGCAATTGCTGCTGATGCTTCTTTCTGATACGGCTGGGAGCTTTGGAGAAGGAAGCAGAGTGTCGCTTTGCTAACAAGACTTCCAAAATTTAGGCACTCCCTGTTCCTATGTTCTTATACACTAGGTCCTACAGGGGTGGAGAAAACCATTTGTCTATATCAGCCATGAGTCAAGGGTTCTTAAGTGAAATCGTAGTACTGATTCTTTTTCATAGTTTATTTCTTCTCTTTTATACCTGACTTCCCAAATGCTTTGTTTCTATTTTTTATTTAAAAGTGAGATTATCATTTACATGAATGTGTTGTATTTATACCTAATTACTATGGCCATGTGATAAATATAAGCTGTGTCAGATTACCATTGCTATATATTTTGCTTAACTTCAATATTATAATCTATTGATGAACTTTCATTGTTATGCAATTTATTGCTTATTTATTAAAGTAATTTGCCCCCACATGAACACACCATATGACTACCTTCTAAACTAAGAGAAAATATAGATGTTTAATTTATAGTGCATTAATATAAAAAAGTAATGGTTTATAAAACATTTCAAGAATTAGTACACATCATAATTCATACATTAAATACATTAGAACTGGATTAGAACATACATATTCTTTACCCTTAAATGGCTCTGAAACACACAAAAATCCATCTGATGCAAGAATGAAAGCAACCATTATGAAACGAAGAACAGTAGTAGTTTAATAGCTCCCAATAATGCCTCTTTGGAACAAGGCAATTAACTGTTGTATCTGATGAAAGCTGCCATGGGAATTTAGGTAGGTAAAGTGTAATTAACTAAATTAGAAGTAATGAAAATGCTACACTTAAACTGTAGTAAGGTTGTATAGAGACTTGATATACTATTGTGGTTTGTGGTCCATTTGAACTCCTATGTACAATTAAAAGACATTTCCTCTGAAAAGATTAGGGATTTTTTTTTTTTTTTTTTTTAACTAGGGAAAACTGCTGCTGCTTGCCAGCTCTTTCCTAATGAACTTTAAAATGCCTATATTGTACATGTTCCAATTGGCCCCGTTTCGTCTTCAGGCAGGTGGCTGACGCCATGCTCTTGTCACTGCTATGTGAGTGATAACAGCAATGCTGTGGAAAATCTCAGTGTAATTCCAATCAAGTCTCAGATCCAAACTCTTACAGTTAGTAGATATCCAACATGTCCAAATAAAGAACATCCAAGAGCTAGTTAGAAAGTGCTAGACTTTATACTGAATTAATTCTACTCATTATAATTCTAAGATTTAGTGATTTAAACATCTATTATCTAGTTATACTTGTGGCTAACAACTGCAAAATTATTTCCTTTAAATTATATTCTTCATTTTTAAACAAAACTCAAAATAAAAATGCACCTATTTATGCAGATGCTAAATTATAAAAGTTGGACTCAAAAAGGTTACTAGTTTTGTGGGGTTTTTATCAAGAATAATTTCCCTTAAATTTTTAACCATTACTTTGTCAAAAATATAGGCCATGCAATCAATCATTATAGGCAGAGGCAGTTCAGCCATCGCAGCACCCTCCCCACTATAATGTTATTAAAAATATGTTCAAAAGACTAAATTTTCATGAATTAATGTTGCCTAAATATTGAGCTATGTTCCCAGATCTCTAATGTACATTGCAATCACACTAACACACCCAACCGGAGTAGATTCTTATGGAGGCTGCTAGTAGATAAACTGAACAAGAGGCCATAAGATCATAATTAAAGGAATTATATTAGTTCTACTACTTTCTTAACTGAAATGATTAATCAAAATTTTTTCTCAAAACACATGAACCATGAAGGGAAATACAACAAAAATTTAATATATTATTGTTTCACCCACAAAAAATAGGTTTTTAATTTTCATTTTAAGAATATTTTATTTATTGCCCATCCAGCACATCTCTGTTATACTTCAAATGTGTCAGAAATTATATAACCTCAAAGTATCGTCTAGGCCTACATATGATAAAACTCTTCCTCAAGAAAAACATTAACTTCTCTCAATTGTTTATCTGTAAATATTCTTTTGGTGGTGTTGCTGTTATGAAAGTGTCCACTGCCTATCTCTTCCCAATGGGACTCTAAATGCTAAGAAAATAGACCTTGTTGTATGTTTGGCTATATTGCCTCAGTGTTTTAAGAGTGCCTATAAAGTAATACTTGGCCTTCAGCAAACATTACTTAAAGATGAAAAAGAGTACTCAACCTATCATTCAAAACTATATTCTAACTTGGCAGAGAGTAAGTGATCAATTCATATTTCACTTCCGAATTATATTTTGGTTTTGTATTTATCTTGACTATATAAACATAGTAATTATGATTTATAAAATTCATTTTATTACATTAATAGAAACATTACTTGGAGCAATCATACAATTGCTCAAGTTATATATTTTTGCTAAAAGATTAACAGAAAGGACTAAATATTAATCAAAATTTTGAATTTGGAATAAGTTCAGATTCAAAGATAGCTTTCATAGAATTATTTTAAAGGCTTTAATTTTTAATAAAAATAATATTTAAAATCATAGATCTGTTAAGAATTTATGTGAGTTAGATGTAAATTTTCAGGGAAAGAGAGGTTGTTTTTTACCTAAAAGGACTGAGTAATAGATGTTAATAGACTTTTCATCTTCAGGATTGAAAGTTCATAAAGAATATACCAATGCTTATAAAATCTAAAGGAAAAAACCTAGATTTTTGTATCTGGCTAAATTTACAAGAGAAAAGCCAACATCTTTTGACAAGCAAAGTTTTCAGAAACTATCATTCGTTAATATATTCTCAAAAGGATACATGTATTTACTCACTGAGGTACTCAAAAAAAAATGGTTTTAGTTTTTTAAAAATGAAATTTAATTGTACACCTAAAATTGTGCATGTGTGTGTAGTTTCTGAGTATGAAGAAACTATATTGGTATTACTCTAGCCATGTAATACCAAAATGAGAAGTAAAAAATTAATTCAGCCTCTTCGAGCCCACTAACTACTGAGAAATTCAGAAACCAAAGGACTGCAGGATAGACATTTATTATATCCCTCCAAAAATTATTCTCTGACACATACATTCTAGCTGCTACGACATTGCATTGCTTAAAACGTTGAAAAGGACATTGGTTAATCTGAAAGTACATTTCCCTTCACTAGGCTTTTTGAACCTGAAACTTGAACCTGGAAAATTAAAGACAAGAGAAAGAATCTTTCAGATTTACTTGGGCTTGTTCCCACCATCTCCAAATATTCCACACATTCTACAATTCAGTAGAAAGCCCGAATTTTGGTCTGGCCCATTCTACTTTCTACCCTTTCTTATTCTGTAAATGCAAGGACAGTTGTTAACTAAAAGATCCTACAGGTGATCAATTTTATTTATTCGGTATTCTAGATCTGTTCTACAGTTTCTGCTTCCTTTCTCTGTAGAGAAAAAGCAAGAAAAAATGTCAAAACAAGTTTATGCTGCAATTATAATTACCTACTCATGATGCCCAAAATATATGCACTATTACCATAGGTTATGTTTTGGTTTTGAAATGGTTGAGTAAAGAACTATATTATTTGTGAGTCTTTTACATGTCAAACACTACCAGTAGCTTTGAAAATTTAATATATATAAATAGGCAAGTACCTAACAAATGCTACTTTCTTGTTTCAATTATAATCAAATAAACATAATATAAATCCTAAAATAATTATTTAATCATTTACTTTTATGGTAGCCCACCTATGTAAGACATGAGTGCATATAAGGCTTTTATAAAATTATAAAAAAAGAGCAGCTGGTTTAAATAAATATTTTGGAAAATATACATCTTTGTAAAAATCACTGAAATAATTTTGTTTTTAATATTTACAGAAAAAATTAGAGGTGCTGAGATGGGCATAGAAGTTTCAATTTTAAGTAATTTTTGTAAGGATAATATACTCCTGTGTTAGATCTTGAAAACACATTGACAATCTCTAACTTTTTCCTAGCATGTTATCCTGCACATAGTAAGTTCTCAATAAATATTTGTTGATATGCAATTTAAAAATATAAAGCTATTAATTTAAAAATTACAAATAGGTAAAGAATGCTAGGGTTTTTTTTGTTTTTTTTAACCATTACTTTGTTTGGGTGACATATTAAGAAATTACTATGGTCCATTCCTACAAGTAAAAAGTATTGGCATGAAAGAAAAAAAAAAATGCAACTTTACAATGTGTATAATATGGGTATACACATTTATCTCTAACACCCCATCATTTGGAAATGCAACATTTGAATTATTGATAGTTATAAACATTCAGAACATGGAGCCCTAGTGCATCATTAAGAAAATAAATGACTCTTCTTTGATATTTTTAACATGACTTTAAACTGTCTTACGTGTGTTGAAAGAAATAGTTCTCATTCAGCATACATAATTAATATGAGTTTTAAAGTTAAAGAAACACTCTAGCTCTTTTGAAATAACATTTACATTAATTGTCCTTTTATTCTAAAAGCAATAGATTTACTGTAGAAAGTGGATTTTATACAGTTTATAGATTATTAAAAACCAGCTGAGTTGAACACTCTGAAAGTGATCAGGAAGCAGTCATTTTAAATGTAAATCCAGCAGGGGCATCATAATTTTCAAGGATGACACGTTAATAAAAACTTCATACAATTTGCATCACAAACTAATATAAAATGTTGCATATTTACTATTTTACTGCAGTACATATTTTAAACATCTGTAATATATATTAAAGATTAAAAGAAATTTTTTTGAGTGTTTTATCCAAGATTATACAATATCTAAAGAGAAAAGGCCAAGGAAGGAACAATGAAAATGTCAGATTGGGATATTATGAAAAGAATTAAAATTACAAAAGTGATATTTAGCAGGCAGCTTCTACAGAGTGGATTGGAAGATGGCTAAAGATTAAACATAATACTGTATTTGAAGACTAGTACATATGAGAGTTGTCAGTAAGAGCTGACATGGAAAGAATACTTATTGATATAGAAGGAGGAATCAACAGGAGTTTTGATAACTCAAAAACAAGAAATAAATTAGAGATGACTCTCAGGTTTTTATATGACAGAGGCTGTGATAATGATGCAAATTATAGAGTCATTGATAGCAGGATTTCAGTTAAATGGAGAAATGAAATTTTGTTTTAGACATTAATTGGCTATTCAAGTTTCACCTAGAAATAATGTTTGCTTGCTCTTGTTTTAGTACAGGGCATAAGGAAATTCATTTTGGAGGTTTAAAAATCAGATATGGAAAAATAATCCTGTAGAAATGTAGAATACTAAATCATAATGGCTTAGATTTTTAAATGGCTGGAGAAGGTATTTACTTGAGGTCTTTTCATTTAACAGAAAGATGGAGGATCAGGGTTTAAGTGATGCTTCTCAAATCTACACACAGAGACATTTAGAGAATAGGTACGGCATCAAAACCTTGTGTTCAGAGCTGTCGCCTCATCACCATGCAACCCACCAATCAATATCAGTGTGATATCTCTGGTGGTATTTGATTCAGGATTAGATAAATTAGATTTTAGAAAGAATATAACAATAGTTATGAAAAATATTTTATATTTTACTGGTGCTTTCTGATTTATCATAAAGGCCAGAGTTAGACATTTGGTATAGCTTAAAACATAGACATTATTAAAACATTAAAACATTGTTTATCAGGATAATCAGTGCACATCTATTAAAATCAATTCCTAATTAAGCTATTCTTTCTGAAACCTAGGCATAGAGTAAAAATATACAACAGAAATGTGTTTATGCCAAGGAAAACAAGACTTAGCCACATGTTCAATACTCCAATATGGTACAAAAATTAACAGTAATAAAAAAGTAATAGTAAAGAAACTGACAATTTCCAATATGCCATATTATCACTTGTTTAAAATATACAGAGTTTCAGTTGTAGAAAATAAATGAGTTCTAGAAATCCACTATACAGCATAGTACTTATAGCTAACTAAACTATGTTTTATACCTAAGATTTGCTAAGAAGGTGAATCTTATATATATAAGTGCTTTCCACACACACGCACATCATCATCATAATAATAGGGTGGGAGACAACTTTAGTTAAGGGGTGATGAATACATTTAAGGCCTTGATGTTGGTGATATTTTCATGGTATTTATTTATCTCCAAACTCATCAAATTGTATGGATAAATATGTACAGATTTTTACTTGTCAATTATAACTCAATAAAATAGTTTTAAAAAGAAATGCTATACATATGACAAATAAGCACATGCAACACATTCAACATTATTAATCATGAGGAAAATGAAATAAAACTAGAGTTAGCTATTACTTCATATATAATAAAGAGTGATTATATTAATAGTGGGGGAATTTGTGGAGCAATTAAAGTTTCATACATTGGTAGTTAGACTTAAAATACTACAACCTTTTTCTTTTTTTCTTTTCTTTTCTTTTCTTTTTTTTTTTTTTTTTTTTGTCTTTCTGCCATTTCTTGGGCCGCTCCTGCAGCATATGGAGGTTCCCAGGCTAGGGGTCTAATCAGAGCTGTAGCCTCCGGCCTACGCCAGATCCACAGCAATGCAGGATCTTAGCCAGGTCTTCAACCTACACCACAGCTCACAGCAATGCCAGATCCTTAACCCACTAAGCAAGGCCAGGGATCGAACCCACAACCTCATAGTTTCTAGTCGGATTCATTAACCACTGAGCCATGACAGAACTCCAAACCTTTTTCAAACACAATTTGGCATGTGTTTTTTTTTAACCTGCATCTACTATATGACTCAGCAATTTCACATCCAGATATTTATCCAAGAGAAATAAATTATATGCTTATATACTAATTTGTACATTAAAGTTCAATAGCAGCTATTTGTAATAGACAAAATCTGGAAGCAATCCAACTGTCCAATTAGTAAACAAATACACACACAAGAGATTATTTGATGTCAATAAATATGAGCGAATTTGACACAGAGGCAAACATGAATTGATCTCAAAATAATTATGATGACTGAAGGAAGCCAGAACAAAAAAAGAGTGGATGCAGGATGATTCTATCTTCATGAAATTCTAGGCTATGTACACTTACCTTTAGTAATCAAAGCAGATTGATAGTTGCCTAGAGATGGGGATTTTGGAGAACCAAGAGGGATTGATTGCAAAGAGGTATCAGAATATGTCACAACTTAACCAACTTGCGTGATTACTATGTGTAATTTCTTTAAGTCACTTATACCTCAGCAGAGCTATTACAAATTCTTTGCTGAGGTACATGAAAAAGTCATAAACAAAAATCTACTGAGTATAATTCCACTTATTTGAAATTCTAGCCCAGGCAAATGGATGGTTACCTCTTGTGGGATATGGAGGACTGGAAACTAATGGGAGGGGATGAGGGAAAGTTCTGGAGCAACTGTGCTCTTCTAGATCTTTATAGGATTTGACTCACACCATTCCTGCATTGGTCAAAACTTATCTATTGATGAACTTAAGATCTGTGGATATTATTTTTATTTTCTCTCCAAAATAACCACCATAAGCAAACAGCATACTCTACTTTATGGACGGACAAGCCAAAATGTTTATGGTTGTACCTTGAGGTCTGTGACATCATGAATCATACTTAAATTTGAAGATTGGTTGATGGATGGCTTCAGGGACTGATTAGTGGTAAATACATTTTGAAGCAAATACTATAAAATAAAAAAGGCAGAATATATGTGGGACTAAAGTGCATGGTTTTTCCAGTTTTCTAAATGTTCGAAACATTTTATAAAGAAATGTTCTAAAAAAACCCATACTGAGATGGGATGATATAGTCACTGGGATGTATAAAATTAAAAATATATGGATGATACATGGGGAAATTTGAATTCTCATATACTGCTTATGAGAACATAAGTTGATATTATGTTGAAAAGCTCATACTTTCAAACAAAATTGAACATATGCAGTATGCTACAGAAATAGCCATATCACCCCTAGGTGAATACACAGAACAAAAGTAATTAAAAGACTGTCCATAGTAGCATTATTCATAATAGCCCCAAATCTGAAACAAACTAAATTTCTATACCGAAGATACATAGTTCTGAGTCTCTTCATTTAACACATTGTTCTATACCAATGGAATGGAATGGACTATAGCTCTACAGAATCGAGATGAATCACACTAACATAATGTTGATTAAAAAGAGCTAGATATAAAAACTTAAGCAAGTGTATGATTCTATTTATATGAAGTTCAAAAACAGGCAAAACTAATCTATTGCATTAGAAATCAGTAGTAATTACTTTTAGGGAGGAATGAGTATATCAAAATTGGATAAAGCATGAAACATGCTTGTGAGGGATTTTTTTTTGATTTCTTGACCTTGGCAGTGGTTACACAGGTGTGTTTGTTTTATGATAATTCCTTGAGATGAAATACTTTAATATGTGTTACTTTGTATATATGTTTAATAAGTGATATAAAAAAATAAGTACTATCAAACAGTATTTGGGTTTTTATCTAACAACCAAATGGAAAACTATACTTTTAAGCCCAGCGATACACAAGTGCATTAGATATTCTACGTGAGTATATCTGTCTAAAAGGACAGGAGTACACAAAATTCCTTAATATTAGACAATAATCTGGACATACATGTGAATTAGGACATTTGATAATAAAACAGAAACAGAATAGAGGCTATTTTTTTCTCAAAAATTCTAGCATTGGCTGAATGTTGTTACTGTTATTGGCTGAACCATTTGTTACTGTGAGCAACACTGCTCACAGTAACATTGCTCACAGTAACAAATGGTCAACAGGAATGAAATGTTGTCAGCAATGTTGCTCACAGTAATGTTGCTCACAGTAACAAATGGTCAACAGTAATGAAAAGATAAGTGCAGATAAATAGTAAATAATTGACTAAGCCAATCCAAGAGAGCTCTGTTTTAACAACACTGGAATCTACATGACTAGACCACTAACTCAGATAGAAGAGAGGAATAAATTGGAGAAATGGTAATTACAGAAACAATGGGATCATCCCATGGAAATAATGTGCTAAATTTTGCCACAAAGGGATATAGAAATATAATAAATCTTTGCTGAAAAGACTGGAAGCTGACAGAAAATGCATCACCGCCCTCCCTCCCCCCAATTTGAGTGTATTCTGAAAGCGTGAATTGAATTACAGCTATAACAGAAATAACTACATGTCATCTGTTTCTCCAGGTTGTCCTGAAGGGCAGATCCTGCTAACTCCGTATTATGGATGTGGAAACTAAGGCTTAGAGAACTTAAGCAACTCATCTAAAATGAGGAAGCCACTACTTTTACACAGGTCTATCCAACACTAGCAACTGTGTTCGACTATGTGTGCTTTTACTTTGTCCTACCTTCCATCAAAATTTGAAAACAAAGTATACACGATTCTTATGTTTTGTTCCACACAGAGTTTTACTCTGGCTGTTGGAACTATACAAATAAATTGTGATAAATAGATCCAGGGATTTACTCTCTTCAATTAGCTTGCATGAAAGAGGAAAGGATAAGAATCATCCTCTTTTGTATCACCCCCTCACGAAAAAAAAACAAATCAGTACAAAATAAATTGGTACAAGAACGATTCTTTGCATTTAAGCTGCCTCCTGGAGGCTTAATATATTATATCAAATTCATCTACTTTTCTGATCATTTTCTGTATTTAGACCTGACTCCCATGGTTAGTGTCTTAAGGTATTTTTTATTTTTTCTTATTTGGAGACTCAACGTTTTGAATGTTTTCTTTCATGAATCGCAGACACTGTTAATGTTACACTACTGCCATCTTGTGAGAGCTCAGGATTTTGATGATTTCTTTAAAAGGACTTTGCCAAATTGCAATAAGCAGATTTATTGTAGAGATTGACAAAATGCCTTTGATGATATAATACAGGTTGCTATTAAATAGTACTTTGCAACCAAAATTCATGCTTAATTAGAAAGGGCTTTAAATAATTTCAATATGAATTTCACATGGAATCACTCTTAACTATTCATATTAGCTACATAATTTTACTTATTTGTATATATAAATGTATAAAATATAAATTAGCCTTAATTAATACACATGAGGTAAGATGTATATGGGCATAGTCAAAATATTGAAGTCCAAACCTTCGAAAGGGAATTAAATAATAACTGTCTTTTTATTTTTTTCTTAGTGGCCTTTTATTTTTTCTTAGTGGTTAGTTGGCTATAATGAAGACATTTTGATCAATGGTAATATAAAACGATCTACTGATGGATGCTGTGAGTATTTTAGGTACTCTGAAGCATGTGATTCTTTGCTAGTCAGTCATTAAATTTCATTTTACTTGCAGGTGATTTAAGGAAAAGTTTCAAGTCACAGTTATTAAGAAACAATCTAGCACTCCCCCACCCCCCAAAGCTTTATTTTCTCTTGAAATATATGGACAGAATTGAATCAATAACATCTATCCTCTTAGGTCTCTGAATTATCTAATGATATTTAGTTTAACATATTTCCAATTTGAATGGATGACAAATTTTCTAAACTTTTGTTATGTTTCACAATGAATAATATGCTTTATCTAGGAAAAATATATTAACTTTTCTTAGCTTTCCTTAGCACAGATAACACTAATAAAAATCATGCAATTATATACTTGCATTATTTGACATGACAATCCAGATAATTCAGAGATCTAAATTTTTACTTTATTAATATTTGGTTAAAAATCTCAAATGATTAGTTAGAATCAATGGATGTTTGCCTATCATTAATATCATGACCTCAAACTTACACTAACAAATCCTCATTTATCAATGACTATACAAAATATTTCCTGGCTTTGAAAATCAATTATACATGCACATCAATTTACCCAGAAATTTTGTCTCAAAGGATTGTCTTGTCTCTCTTTAAAGGATCGTCATACATAAACAAATAAAATTAAGATCTTTAGAATATAAATTGAATTTACTTTGCAGTTAACCTAAACAAAAATGTTGCTCTATGGGGAGATAACTCAATAATGAATCACATCTATTTACTCCATAGGGAGACAGATTGTTTAGGCTTGCAGGAAGGAAGGAGTAAAGAAAAAATAAGCAAGAAAGAAGAAAGGAGAAAAGAAGGAGTAAGGGAGAAGAAAAGAAAAGATAAGAAGCCTTGTTATGGAATTTTTAATAGGGAAACATTTGCTTTTTGCAGGTTACATTAGGATTGTACTTACATATAAAACTCTCATTAATTTTCTAAAATTAATAAACTAGATCTAAAACACATTTCTGTCTCATAAAGGCAATTATATTTTTCAGAGGAACCCCTAGAGGAATAGAAGCAGAGTAAAAAATGTGTTTCCAGGGCAGATTATTGTAAATAAGTATTAAATGACTTTGGGGGCGTTCCCATCATGGCACATTGGTTAATGAATCCGACAAGGAATCATGAGGTTGAGGGTTCGATCCCTGGCTTTGCTCAGTGGGTTAAGGTTCCGGCGTTGCTGTGAGCTGTGGTGTAGGTAGCAGACCTGGCTCGGATCCCGCGTTCCTGTGGCTCTGTGCTCTGGCATAGGCCTGCAGCTACAGCTTCAATTAGACCCCTAGCCTGGGAACCTTCATATGCCGAGGGAAGCGGCCCTAGAAAAGGCAAAAAGACAAAAAAAAAAAAAATTAATGACTTTAGGGTGAAAAGTAAAGCCTAATCGATGGCTGGCTATTTTAAATAAGTGATTTAGAACAAGAGTGAGTGTAAGACTTAAGCTAATACTACCACTGGAGAAACTGAGAAAATTAAATGCCATATGATTTCTTCTATTCAAGAGTGCACCATTAGTGATTATCGGTGATATGCTTAAGTGCAAAATTACCAAAATGCATCTATCTTTGCTCTATATAGATTGTTTTCTTGTTGTGCTCAACTAGCTAAAATTTCCTTTGTTGTCTTTATTTTTTCATTAGGTTATGAATAATAATGAGTGTCTTGAACTGTCTTATAATGCAAAGCTCCTGGAAAGAGGTTAAAATATAATTTTAAAGACAGTTACAAATAATTTTATTACATCACACAGAAATATACAAAAAATTGTTAACTTGTAGCTGGTATTAAAAGACAACATAGGAGTTCCCGTCGTGGCGCAGTGGTTAACGAATCCAACTAGGAACCATGAGGTTGCGGGTTCGGTCCCTGCCCCTGCTCAGTGGGTTAACGATCCGGCGTTGCCGTGAGCTGTGGTGTGGGTTGCAGACGCGGCTCGGATCCCGCGTTGCTGTGGCTCTGGCATAGGCTGGTGGCTACAGCTCCGATTGGACCCCTAGCCTGGGAACCTCCATATGCCGTGGGAGCGGCCCAAAGAAATAGCAAAAGACAAAAAAAAAAAAAAGACAACATAAAACAATGGAATTGCACCTTGAAACATACAATGAACAAACAACACTTAAAAAAAATGTCACCGCATATGACTAGTGCTAAATAAAATTTCTTTGCTAATTAAGGTAAGAAAACGTCACTTTTCTATTTATAGATAACAGATGGATGTTTTTGATTCGGGGTATCATATCAGTTATTTACATTATATTTCGAATAAATCCCATTTCAGTTAGCATTAGCTAAAAGTGAGTTTTGCTACTTTCAATTGTAGGGTACCTGACCTTGACACACTTTTACTAATAAATATTCCTGTCTTTCACATATTTTTCTAATATACTATTATCATGAACAGATTATTGGTAAGATAGCAATAGCTTTTTTGATAGACCAACCTAATCTAATCATGCCTCCCCAATTTCCTACTGGTTTATTTTCACTAATTTAAACAATTTGCAAGGAACCCTATTTACCTGTGGAAATAAGTTCACGTAAATAGCTGCTGTCTCTAGCCATTGGATCCATTTCTTACTATGTGAAAACCTTCCAAACTGGTGACTTGGCCTCTAAAATTATACTGAGGGAGGAAAATATATGGAAGGGATAATTTATACAAGATGGAGTTTTACTTTCATTAGAGCCTTTGAAACCATCTGAAAACATTTGAATTGGGCAAAAATCCTTCTTATAGTAAATTACAGAACCTATTACATAGCAGGCCAATGAGTTTTAACTATGCTCTGCTGCTTGATAACTTCCTCAAATAAAATTTTATCTTATTTTTGCAAAGGTCTTGAAATTACTTCCAGTAATATCTGAGGCTCATCAGTTTCTATTTATAACCCTCTAATATTTAAGCCTGTGATGGGCATCAGTGCACTGAACAACCATGGAGATTCACAATCTCATTTACATGTTGATTCAACTAAGGCTGACATTTGTGATAATGATCCAAGACCTTTATGCTCTTTACAAAACTCCCTAATAAAAGACTGGCACTTGTTTGTTTTGAAGGCTGTACATTAGGGTGTTTTAATTATTGCTGTACATTATTGCTTTCTAAATTGCTGAGGGCATGTATGGTGAACATGCCATGGTTCTTTGTCAAAAGCTGAAAGAAAAAAATGGCCACTATTGTTACTCAAACATAGAGGACATGGATCTGTAGTATAATTTACTACCCCCATTACTGTAAAATTTCTTGAAAATTATTTACAGACTCTGTAACTATTCCAGTTTCTTCCAAAACAGGTAATAAATTCTTTGTGTCACTTTTATGTTTGGTACACTGTGGGGAAATATCACAGTGGTCATGAAGTTAATTGCTTAAAACAGCACTATGTAAAAACAGTTCCTTATGCATAATGCATCCTGACTTTTGAAAGATTTCCCATAATGTGATTTTAGTACTAATTACATAGATCAATAAGATGTTAGGCTTGCTTTTCTTTGGATACAATTAAGGCAGCAGTGATAAAAAGCCAGAGAAAATAGCAAAATTATATTTCCAATATAGGCAAATTAAATGATTAAATATAAGTCTTAATTAGAACATCAATATAGTGTTACTGCTCATGTCTCACAACAGAAATAGAAAACAGAAAGACATAGAAGTGTTGGACCATCTGGATCATATTACTAACATTTTCTACCTATAGCATTTCATTTGAATTTATATCTTTAGGGAGTAAGTAAAATCCTCATTAGAAGATGAAATAGATTATGCATCGAGCAGCAATAAAGCATTAAAGAAAATTGAGACACTCTGTTTAGCCCAAAGTTAATAATTCACTGCAAAGGATTTTGGAGACATCAAATTCTATGAGAACACTGTACGAGGTACTTGAAGGTCAACACCAATGTTTATAAAGTTATTTGCTGCAAATACTGCAAGGCATGTCCTTGTAAAATCCTAGTGATGTTTTTATACCACAGGTTAGAATATCAAATAGTATTATAACCAGAATGTGTGTTATCAAGAACTTAAAATTCTGTTTGTCTGAACACTGAATGTTTCTAATTAAATGCTGCTTTACCTTGAATGCACTAATGCCCTAGTTTCTTGGGAAGTGACATCATTATTAAGCCTACACATTATGGTTCTAATGAATTTTTGACAAATTGAAACATCCTCCATTATTATATTCCTCCCTTTTTGTTGTCTTGACATCTGTTTTTGTTTGTTTGTTGTTAATACAGCTACTCAAAGTTTCTTTCTCTCTCTCTCTCTTTTTTTTTTTTTTTTTCTTTTTAGGGCCGCATATGCTGCATATGGAAGATCCCAGGCTAAGGTCAAATTGAAGCTGCAGCTGCCAGCCTACACTGCAGCGACAGCAACACCTGATCTGAGCCGTGTCTGCAATCTATACCACAGCTCACAGCAACACCGAATCCTTAACCCACTGAGCAAGGCCAGGGACTGAATTCAGGTCCTCGTGCATACAAGTTGAGCCGCGATGGACAACTCCTCAAAGCTTCTCTTGATTAATATTTGTGTGGACCTATTTTTCATCTTCTACTTTTAACCTTTTTGTTACTTTATATTGAAATTGGATCTCTAATGTCACCCAGGACACCAACTTATCCAAACAGTCATCAGTCTTGGTCCTGGAGCAGGGTCCTACTATTGAAACAACCCCCATGTGAGACAAGCAAGATGGCAAAGCAGGGACTTACATTGTCAGAATTTTCTATTATTCTGTCAGGAAGGAGAGGCCAGGAGAAGAAAGATTTCTTTATTTCTCTTCCTAGGAAAGATCTGACTTTCTAGCATCTCATTATGGGATTCTGTATGTGCATTATCATAGAAACACTATTAGACTCATAAACTGCATTTTTTTCTACATAAAAAGCTATAAACCTATCTTTTTATAAATAATCCAATTCAACAATTGCAGATTTTAATTGAAGCTTTTTTGTCTCATTTACCAGGGTATAGTATTTGATGTGGTTGTGTTTAAGTATAATTTTGTGATATGTTTTTATTTGTTTTTGTTCCTTTTTCTTTTATTCCTATTTCCTTTTGAATCAGGTATATCTGTTATTCCATTTTTCTTCTTTTACATTATATGCATTAACTTTTTAGTTATCTATTTGTTTCATTTATACATATTTATTTATTGATCACATAAAGGATTAGAATTTATATCCTAATTTGTCACAGTATACCATGACTTAATTTCATACTTCTACATCTATGAGAATTTAAAACAAAAATTTTCCATTTATGCTATTCTTCTCCTTTATTCCTTATTGTCATCCACTTTACTTCTTCATATTTTAAAATATGATAATTTATTGTTATAATATACCCTTTAAATAGTCAATTTTCTTTTAAAGAAATATTAAAAAGTAAAACAAAATTTACTTTACACATATATTTTCCACTTTTGGTGTTCGTTTTTTAATCCTTTGTGTAGCTCCAAATGTCTTGATGTATTCTTCACTTCTTTTCAGCTTGAACATTTTTCATTAGCATTTTTGATAGTGTAAACCTACCAAAGATGAATTTCCCTAGCTTTTTTTTTTTAGTTAAAATATTTTTATTTTACCATCATTTGAAAAGGACACTTGCAGGATTCAAATTGCAGATTGAAAATTATTTTTTCTTTTCTTCAGCATTTCTGAGATGTAGATATGTTCAATATATATTACTCTGGAATATCTAAATCTTTGATACAGATTTTAAGAATAATTTCCTAAATGATCTCCCTGAATGTGCTCTATGAACTTTCCAGCCTTACAAAGCCCTCTAAGAAGTGAGAAATTTCAAAATGCAGATCTAAACATAAGTCATTCTCAAATTTAGGCTCATTCAGTAGGATACTATAACCTTCAATATAACATTCAAATGATCAATTTATTACTCCACTTTTCTCATAATTTGAATCTTTTTTTTTTTTTCTTTTTTGGCTGCCCGGTGGCATATGGAGTTCCCTGGCCAGGGATCAGATCCCAGTTGCAGTTACAAACTTTGCTGCAGCTGCTTTAACCCAGATCCTTTAATCCACTGTGTTGGGCCAGGGATCGAATCTGCTTCCTGATGTTGCAAAGATGCCACACACCCCAAACTCGTTGCACCACAGCAGGAACTCCTGAATCTTAACTTTACTTTTTAAGCTTTATGCTATTCATTCTTTTATACAAAGCAGACATTCAAATCACATCAACCAATTAAGTGTTATAAAGCAATAAAATAAGAGACTGAGGAATACAATTTCTCAAAAGAACCTGCGTGAGACAAAGTGATCAGCCTCGCTGTTATTTATCAGATACGAGTCTTTAACGAAAATAAGTAACTAAATAGCCATGAAGGAAACAGGGAAAAAGTGCACCAGAGGATAGAAAGGGACACACTTGGAGAAGAGAATTCCAGAGGGGGGAAAAATGATATATTAAACTTAGGTAATGGAAGAGCAAATTGAGGGGAAGGAATTGATATTAAAACCATCTGATTTGGTACCTGATGAGACTTCTTTTGAGGTATGGGTCAGAAGTGCTTTATTCTTTCTTTCTTTTCTTTTCTTTTCTTTTTTTTTTTTTTTTTTTTGGTCTTTTTGTCATTTTAGGGCCACATCCTAAATGGAGGTTCCCAGGGTAGGGGTCCAATCTGAGCTGTAGCCGCCGGCCCAGGCCACCACCACAGCAACACCAGATCTGAGTCGCATATGTGACCTGCACCCAGCTCACCTGTCAATGCTGATCCTTAACCCACTGAGCGAGGCCAGGGTTGAACATGCATCTTCATGGATACTAGTCTGGTTCGTTTACCACTGAGCCATGATGGAAACTCCTCTTTATTCTTTCTAGTTGCCCTGGAGAGAACCTGTTTACTTCCCTTTCTAGCTTCTCAAGGTTACCTTAGCTCCTGGATCCACATCACTCTTCCACTCTCTTGTCATATCTGCTTCTCTGGCTCTCCTTCTTTCTTCCTGTAAGGACAACCTGTGAATATGTTAGGTGCAGCCAGATAAACCAGAATAACTTCCCTATCTCGAGATCATTAAGGTAATCACATTTTCGAAGTCTCTTTTGCCATGTAAGGGATCCTTAGGGTTCAAGAATGAGGATGTGGATTTTTTAAGGGAGGTGAATTTTTCTGCAGACCACAGATTCAAAAAGTTAGATAACATTAAAAATTTCATACATGTCAATATGTCTGAAACACTTTTTACTTTTTTTCTCTAATCCATTTGAGTTATTAGTCATTAAGCCAGACCTTTATATAGAGCTGATGTTTTCAGGAATTTCCATGTAAGAGGAGTCTTCAAATATATAATATATATTTCTCAGTTATAACATCCATTTTTCTTTTTCTAGATGTCTACTTAATTGAATGTTTATTTTCAAAATTCATTACGTTAATATTGATACAACCCATCAAATGCACTACTTCATTACCTAAAGTGACTCATTTTCTTCTAGGTGCTTGTAAAGCCTCATTGCACAGTAATAGGAATTTAATGGTGGAACCCTTCAATTAAACCTTCAGGATCCCAGGAATATTCCTATCTTAACTTTCAAATGTTATTATCTGCATACGTGATGACTGGCTCAAAATTATGTTAAAGGTGAAAAGATACTCATTAGGATGTCACAGGTTAAGAGGCTAGCCATCAACCTGCTACTAAAATAATTTGAAGTAAGTGATTTTTGCATCCATGTGAATTACCTTTAATGATGCCATCAACCAAAGTAGTTTAGTCTTCAGGCCTTTATTAGAAACTTGCTTTCTTCCTGAAATGAATTTTTTACTTTCAATGACTTTGTCCTTTATATTTTGCAAAGGTTAGGCCACTCTTTAGATCATTAATAATATCTCACATATTTAGCCCCACAGTACCACGCTACCTTCTTCTTTGTATTTGGATATGACTGACTGCGTCTCAGATATGAATGTAACTCACCATTAAGCTGAAAGTCAAATTCTAGGCATTTGAGTTAACCACTTCAAGACGGAAATATGTCGAAAAAACACAAAGACCAGAATTGAAAATCTTTTATTTTAAAAATTTTCTAGGAGTTCCTGTCGTGGATCAGTGGTTAATAAATCCAACTAGGAACCCTGAGGTTGTGTGTTGTGAATGGTCCTTCTACCAGACTATGAATTCCTTGAAGACTGGAAGAATTTCTTTTTTTTTTTTTGTCTTTTTGTCTTTTTCTTTTTTGTTGTTGTTGTTGTTGCTATTTTTTGGGCCGCTCCAGCGGCATATGGAGGTTCCCAGGCTAGGGGTCCAACCAATCGGAGCTGTAGCCACCGGCCTACGCCAGAGCCACAGCAACGCGGGGATCCGAGCCGCGTCTGCAACCTACACTACAGCTCCACGGCAAACGCCAGATCGTTAACCCCACTGAGCAAGGGCAGGGACCGAACCCACAAACTCATGGTTCCTAGTCGGATTCGTTAACCACTGCGCCACGACAGGAACTCCTGGAAGAATTTCTTAATTTTGTATCTCCAGTGTATAACAAAGCATCTAGTATATATCTCATAATTTAAAATATTTAATGAATAAATTAATAAAATATATGAAATATTTAATTTTGCCAAAAGAACAATGCATATAATTTAGAAAATAATGTAATAATTATATTTTCTAGTTCTAATGCTTTAATACATTTTGTCTTCATATATATGTATACATATACATACATACATATACATATATATATTTCTATTTCTGAAGAGGGTAATTTAGGCCATGGTTTATCTTCATTTTAGGTATAAACATTTCTCTGGAATATGTGTTTCCAACCCTGTATTTGCACCAGGGGTGCTCACTGCATGGATTCAAATTCAGCAGGTATGTGCCTGACCCCACACATCAATTATTTTGATGTTTCACAGGTGATTCTGGTGAGGAGATTTAAAATAGCTGTTCCAGACTTAAGTTAGTTTTCCAAAACCTCTTTCCTATAAATTGAACATGAATCATTTTTACTAGATCCCAGTTATTTTTAAGAGGTATTTATTTACAAGCTATATTAAGAGGCCACATCCATAAGTGATTAGTCCCTTCATCAAAGTATCTTTATATTCATCACTGGGGTGAACTCTATTTCTTGCTCAGACTTTTGAAATTACTTTTGAAATTCAAATATTGGAAAGTTAAAGTAATAGTGTTTTATATATTTTAAGATGAATTTCTATGATCCCATTGTCCTTATTCACTTATTCACATCAACAAATATGTGTATAATGCACATTTTCTATGTTTTCAAAATATTAATAAAAAAACATTCTACAATATTTGCCCTCTCAATTGCTTCTTGGTCTTCTAACTTTGTAACAAAATACCTATTTATTATAATATATAATGATTTCTTTAAATCTGTCTTAACACCTGCTCTTTAATGATTTTACTCAACTACATGTCAACCCAGAGTGTCCTGACATATTTATATCTTAATAACTTTTCTGTACAGGTCCCAAAGATTGTTTATAACAATCTTTTTCTTTTTTTTTTTTTTCTTACTAACAGTAATTATTCTTATTAGAAGAAATTATCTCTAGGATGCTTTTTTTTTGTATTTCCTGTAACATTATTTCTATTAAAACCAAAATAAAATTAAGTGAAATTTCCTAAAGTTAGAATGATAATTTAAAGTTATCACATGATGTAATTAGCTGAAAGCTATAATGCCACTTATTGAGGCTAGTAAGCATCAAGCATTGACTCACTGTTGAACTAAATAAACTGTAAGTCACACTTCCCTCACAATAACAGAAATTTTCTGGGTATTTGATCCAGTCTATATCATCAGACCTAATACTCATGCCTAGCTCTTGCACAAAAGTCTTTTCTCAGATGACTTCCCATATTTTCCAGAAGCTATGGCCACTGCAGTTATGTCATACATTTACTGACTGTCACTTCATGAATAGTGGAACCTAAAAAAATTTTTTTTCCATTAGGAATAGATCTCCAACATGTGCAACTTACCTAACATAAAAATGTGTCATTTGAATATTTATTAAAAATTAAATCTATAATTTGCACACATTATGAAATATTCTTTTTAAAAGAAAGACTGTAATTTTGTCATTATCGATCTATCTAGCTGCTACTTTTTTCCTATTGCTCACTGATCTCTCTTATTTGTCTAAGAATAACTTTCCTAAATTTTATTTTTGAACTTTTGTCCAGTCATATCCAGCTGTATCTTAGACCTTGAGTGATAGTTATCTTATAATGAATTATTTATTTTCATCGTCATCGTAAAATACTCTTACAACATAAACAATAACAACATAAAATTGCAGTTGATACTTTCTGCTGTTTTCTGCAGCACTCTGCTTTCATAGCTTGCCTTGCCACTTTATTTTTTTTCTTTTTCCTCTCCGAATGACTTTGAACTTAATCATACGTAATATAGTTACTCGTGCACCCATCTGTTTGTAATAAGTTTAATATAGGTGCTCACTTCAAGGTAGTACCTGTCTCCATTTAACATTTTGATTCATATAGAGGAAAACAATTTTCTAAAAATATATAATACCTAATATTTACAAAAAGATTATTCACTATAATTCATGAGCTATCCTTATAGGCAGCAAATAGTAAAGTACATTCTATAGTTAAAAATGTTTCTAGTCACTCTTTGTCAGCATGGCAGTTTCCTACTGCTGAGCTCGCCAGTTGCTACACTCTAACACACAGCGGCTGATGAGTTAAGAGGGTGCCTGGTCCTGGCGAGATGGCAGACTGCAGTGTGCTGAATACTGTTTTCCAAAATTCATGTGTACTCAGAACCTTAGAATGTGACTTTAATGAAATAGGGCTTTTGTAGTATCATTATTCTAATACGTTAATTAATAAAGGATCAAGGTCATATTCTTCTGGTTTAGTATGGGTCCTAAAGGCAATGAAAGTGACCTTATAGGAGAAAGAATAAGGACATACAGAGACACGGGGAAGGCAATCTGAAATTGGAGGCAGAGGCTTTAGTGATGCATCTATAAGCAAAAGAACCACAAGGGCTGTCAGCAACCAGCAGAAGCAGAGAGAGAAGCATGGGCTGGTTAGTGCCTCCAGAAGGAACCAACCCTGAGGACACTCTGATTTCAGAACACTGGCCTCCTGAATTGTGATAGAATTACTTTTTCTAGTTTTAAGATATCTTGCTTGTAATTTGTTGTAGAAGCTCTGAGAATCTAACACAGATGCCTTCTGAGGTGGGTGGATACAAACTGAGCATGAAAGAAAACCATTGCTATAGATTCTCTTTAGTAACATGAAGTAGTGTTTAGAACGGGGAAAAAGCAATAGCTGTAGAATCAATAACAGTAATAATAAATATATATTAATGCCCTGGTGAAGGCATTTGTTTTTCCTCTAAATCCTCCCATATTCAGAGCCTGGAGGTGGAGTAGCTGTTGCTCACCATTGCTTTTCCAAAGTGTGTCCTCTCCATCTTCATTTCTTCACCTTTTTCCATCTGCAGGGTCTCCTTATTGCTGTCTTTCCCACACATCTAAGTCTTCAACTTTATTCCCAGATAGTTCTAGCAATTTTTCCCTTTCTCCTTTCTACATTCGCACCTGTCACCACTTTTGATGGCTTTAGCATCTGTATTGAGTGGTCAGGCATGTCTTTCTATATTTTTCTAAACTCTATCACATTCATCCTCTTTTATGGTTATATTCCTGATGATCATGTCATTGCCAATACTATACCACTATAAAACTCTCACTTCCAGGTGCCTTAACTGTTTAGCTCATACGCACTAGTATGACCATTCTAGTATTTCTTTGATTTTATAAGACCTCGAACACACTGATTTCATCATTTTATTCTTTCATGAACTATCCAATCCCCTGCCTTTACCTTCCTCCTTGATTAGACTTAGCCACAATTAATTTCATGGAAAATCATTATTTTCTCTCTCTTTATTCTTTTTGCTGCACAGCTTTATTGTATGCCATTTCTTCTGTTAGGCATACACTTTTTATACTTACCAACTAACTTCCAATATGCAATATGATCACAGCAATAGGCTCAGCTATAAAATCTCATGATAATCCCTACATCAATCCAAAGGTGACAGTTCATGTTCTAAACAGCTATTAGAAAGATATGCTATCTTTTTCTTTTATACCAATTACATGATGGTAGAATAAGAATAGGTAACAACCAAAAATATTATCATTTATAAGATAAAAAAATAGATGAAACTAAGTAATCAATATTCTACAGCACATATGAAATTCTTCTGTTTCCCAGTTCTGCTCTCTGGGGACTGAGGGGGAGGAGGTGTCTTTTCTTTTCCATCATTCTACTTAGTGAACCTCTAAATAAGGAATTGAAAAATATTCTACTTTTTTGCAGCTTAGTGGCTTCTTCATATAGTTTCCTGTCCATAGAAATTTGGAGATCCAGAAATATTTTTATAATTCAATCTTGGTTTCTCATATTCCAGGCTACAGGGGATTTGCCAATACCAGTGTCTCAAAAAATTGTGAATATTGTGTGTTTTTTCAGTAGGTTATATGAACAGTCTCATCAACAATTGATAAGGAACATAACACTCTCTCTAGACCTGACCAAGGCACCTTGAATGAATCTAGACTCCATGAGACAATGACCTTAAGATTTCTAGGAGTCTTTCATTTCCAATTGAAAGAATTTAAGATCCTTTTGACATCATTTTGATCCTTTGAGAATTCTCTGAAAGGGTTATTAGCTCAGTCTTTACTGTGAGGCCATATTTCACTGGAGCACCTTGCCTTTGGCTTTTTTTCCAATTCTGTGTTGTAATGGCCACATCTTTGACTTGGTGAAAAACAGTTTCTTGTCAACAATGCAGTTTCTGAACTCTATATTCTCTCTAAATTCCACTGACACAATGGCATCATGTCTTTCTTCTAGGATTTTATCAAATAGAGTCAGTGAGCAACCACCTTAACGTTCAATGTTCTGTCACACATTTTTCCTTCTAACACTAAACATCTTTAGATATATTTTCTTTTCTTCCAAGTTAATGTAGTTGACAGTCTTACCAAATATTTTGCCACTGCTAAACACAGGACTACATTTTCCAAATTTCTATAACCTGCTATTGGTTCTTAATGTCAATATCACATAGTTCAGATACTTGGTACATTTGTAACATCTTCTGCATAACCAAACATATTCACAATATTGCTGACCCACTCAGAAGCCTAGTGTTTTGCGACTATAAGCACACATTTCTTTTTCATGTCTTTCTCATTTAGCTGCTTAAAAGAGCAATGATTTGTTATTTCTCATGATTCTTAGATTACCAGAAGTTTTTCTCAGAGAGTTTTGTTTGAGCTCAGTTATGCTCTTGGATAGAATGGTGCTGGACTCAGTAGGAAAAGCTAGGGCACTAGGCCTCTCATTTATCCTGGGTTCTTTAAAATGTGACAAATTTAAGGCAGCATTCCATAAGGCCCAAAGTGGAAGCTTCATGATTCCCTAGAACTTAGCTTCATCACTTCTAGCTTGTTTTATTGCTCAAAGGAAGTAAAAAAGCCCAAATTTAAAAGAGAATAAAAATATTTTTTATTTTTTATTTTTATTACCTAGATATTGAGCAAGAAAGGGGCAAAGCCACATATCAAAGGAAGGCAGAAGGAACTGATCTGCCTATCTTTGAAAATAATTCGGTGAAGCTATGGTTGTCCTGTTGCATTTCCATGATACTGTCAATTTCAAAACACACACACATATGTGCACGCACATTGGTTGGTGCTGGTAGATTTGTTGGCATTACAGTGAAACTATCAATTGGGGGATAACTGATTTATTTAAACATCAATTCTTCAATTAATGGATATAATATATCTTCTCATATATATTTACATCATTTTAAAATTGCTGCTAGAAGTCAGCAAATTTAAGTTTTGATCTGAAGCTTTCCGGAACTTTTTAAAGAATATTTTCTGTTTATACTTGGTCGAAGCTGTGAATTCAGAATATGAGGATATGGAGGCTGGGCTGTGCTTTTAATCAGCAGCCAGTATTTGGCACTATTACCTGAGAGTCAGGGGAGAAAAGGAAAAGCAGATTTTCTCACCAGTTTACCTAGTAACTACCCACAGAATTGTTGCTTCCTGTCTGCAAAGCTCTGAATTTTTCTCACTGGGAGAGCTTCATTCCTAAAGGAGGAATGCCTCCATCAGGGACTTTAAATAAAATTCCACCCAAGTGGAAAATGAACCTGCCAAGGTGCCATTTTGAGCTTTTGCTACGGTAAATCAACATACAAAGATTACTGTATTCATTGGAGTATTTGATTCTAATTAGCAAGGGGAAGTCTAGTTGCTACTGCTAATGGATCAGGGAGGGACGTGTCTGAATTTCAAGCGATTTTATGGGCTTCCACTCATTTATTCATTTCCAATAGTATAAGCTAAGAGAAAATTAGAGCAAACAAAACCAGAAAGGACTAGAGAGGATTAAGACTTTAATAAAATTTTGGGTCTCCCTGACAGGAAAGAGTACTAATTGAGTTCTTGCCTGAGAACAAAGGCAACATAGAATGGACTGTGAAAGAAGGGCATTATAAATGACTAAAGCCTTATTAATTTGCAGCAATAAATTCTATAACAGTGGTTTTTACTTTTGAAGAAGGCTGCTTTCTGTAATGGACTGTTATATCAATGGCCTCCAATGATCCACAACACCCAGTATTCACACTGACTCTGGGTTTGGCTGTATGACTTCTTTCCACCATATGAGACATATCCAGTGGGGTGCAAGACATATCCATTGGGGTGCAATTAATGTTTTGAATTGGGTGGCTTTCCTTCTTTGAAAAGCTCTAATTTTTTTCTTGTTACCCACAAACTGCCTAGATGATCTTATTTAGTTCTGTGTTTTCATTTCTATCTATATGCAGAGTATATTTGCATCCAAGATCTCCAACCTCTAACCAAAATCTCTTTCGTGAGTGCTAGATATATATTTCACTTGTTATAAACCATTTGATTCATCAAACCTAAATTTTCTTTTCTTTTTTTGATCGTAGTCATCCTAACAGATACGAAGTAATATATCATTGTGGTTTTTATTTGCATCTTCTCAATTATTTGTAATATTGAGCTCCTTTTCATATAACCCATTGGCTGTTTGTGTTTTCTTTGAAAAAATGTCTACTCATGTCCTTTGACCAATTTTTAATTGGTTTTTTAAGTTTTTATTTTTGTTACTGAGTTGTATGAATTACTTAAATATTTTGGATAAAACTATATATCAGATATATGGTTTGCAAATATTTTCTCCCAGTCTAATGAAAATCTATTCTTTTTTATTTTGTTTGTTTTCTTTGCTATGCAGAAGGTTTTGTGTTCATGTAGTCTATTTGCTTGGTTTTGCTTTTGTTGCCTCAACTTTTGGTGTTGTAGCCAACAAATCATTGCCAAGGTCATTATGCTAAGTGAAAAAAAAAGACGTCAAAAGGAAACAAAAGCCAGTGTGAGCGCACCTATATGTGGAGAATAAAATGTTGAATACACAGAAGGAGGGAATAGAATCTGTTACTGGAAGTGGGAAGGTAGGGAAAGGGGGAGATATTATTTGTCAAAGTTGCAGTTCTATGGGATGAATAAGTGAAGAGATCTAATGTACAGCATGGTGACTAGTTAACAATATTGTATAGAATACTGGAAATGTTCTAAGAGAGTAGATTTCAATGTACATACCAAAAAGATGGTAACGTATGTGAGGAGATAGATGTATCAGTTTGACTACATATAGTCAAGTAACCATTTTACTATTATGTGTATATTAAGTCACCTTTAAATACATATAACTTTTTTTCTTTTTTGCCATTTTTTTTTTAAATGTAGGGCCACATTTGGGGCATGTGGAAGTTCCCAAGCTAGGGGTCGAATAAGAGCTGCGGCTGAGGCCTACTCCACAGACACAGCAACACAGGATCCAAGCCACATCTGACCTTCACTACAGCTTGTGTCAACACCAGATTCTTAACCTGCTGAGCAAGGCCAGGGATTGAACCCTCACCTTAATAGATACTATTCAGTTTCTTAATCCAGTGAGCCACTATGGGAACTCCTTAATTGTATTTTAAAATTCAATTAAAAGCCCTCTTTCTCAACTTCTGAAATGTTCTTCTTCTTCTATGTTTCTATCTTAAAACTATCCAGCTGATCAAGACAGAAATATAGTACATTTTTGTAGTTTTATCATTTACTTCAACAAATTTCTTTCAAATATTTTCAAATTTTTTTCTTCCTGAGAAAAGTGATTAGGACAGGATTATTTCCACAGTCTCATAGATGGTTTTTTCACTTGGTTTTCAAAGTTGGTCCCTATCAATATACTCTCCACTATAATCAAATCAAAACTCCTATTTTGCAAATTTGTTATCCTAGAAGAGAAAACAACATAAATTTCACTGCCAGAATTTTCAAGGAAAGTGTGGAGGAGAGCATGGACAGGAAAAAAAAAAAGATATGATTAAAGAAACAACCAGGAAATTCCAGAAGTCGATATTTCTAATAACACTAAGCAAAATATAACCTGAGGAACTATCTTTTATTTTTTATTTTTGTTTTGTTTTCTTGTGCATATACCTTAAGCAGTTCATGAAAATATGGAGGATATTTCAAAAGACTGTTACATTCTAAGTTTAGATAACATTGCTTTAGGATTATTTGCTTTTTCTCAAGTAAATGCATCTCTAATTTTTAATAAAAGTGACTATATTAATTATTTTCCACATGTTGTCTTTAAAATAGTTTTCTTTTAAAGAAATTTTACTGTGCCTACATAGCCTATATATAAAGGTCAATTTTTTAACATATTTTTGAAATTGATATTCATGGTGTCTAATGATGTGTACACAATATCCTCTCATGCTTTAGAATAAATTGTGAAGTTCCTTAAAGTTATTAGTTTTGACTTAAAAGATTTTAAAACAGAAGTTAGCTGTGCTCTAACAGCCAAAGGTATAGTCATAGGATTATTTAATTAAACTGATATTATGGAGTGCAAAAATCTCAGCAAGGGTTAGATTTTCAATAAAGAGGCATTTTATCCCAATGAGAATGTGGTCACATGTTTACAACATTCTTGGGTGGATCTGAAATAGAATGAACAATCAAAGTAATTAAACCAGATGAAATTCCTCATCTTATTAAAACCATAGTATGCATTAAGACAAGTATGTATGAATACACTTGTTAGTGAAATTTGACTATGCAAAAAACAGCAAGAAAATACATTATTGAAAGATGGGTCATGACTGAAATGTTTATTTCAGTGTCGGAGGAGCTTAACAAAATGGGATATTCTTATTGTTTAAAGAAATGATTTGTTTTGTTGAATCATATACATTGTAGATTAAGTGTTCAGATGAAAATTGTATATATTGTTAAAATATTTCACGTATGCAATCCGTTGCGTTTAAAAACTTGATGGGAGAGTAACGGATTACAGAGAGCTGACAAACTAGCTTTACAAGTGGGCTATAAATCAAATCTGCTACAGATGGTCTGTAGCCAGACCTTCTTGGCTCTACCACTTAATATCTATTTGGCTTTTCGGCTTAAACTTTCTACTCTTGAGTTTCCTCATCTGAAAAATGGGGTTAATGCTGTTTACTTCTAAGATCTATAACATGGATGAATATATTCATATAAAGTACATTTCTTAGAACACTGTCTTGAACTAGCATTATTTATTAAATATCAGTTCTTATTGGGTTTGGTCAATACATGGCGAGGGCTGATTCGGGGATATTTCCATAGGAAAATGTAAGCCCTGTACAGTATTTTCATTTTACACTGAGCTTGGAAATAGGTTTAATCTTTTTAGATATGGCCCCAAGATATATACTTCTAGGTCCTGCTATCCTGATTCACTATAAATCATCACAGACTAATGAACACTGGTTCAAAAGCTTCAAATTATTTGCAATCAAACTGCTTTTTAAACCAGTGTTACTATTATTATTTTGGAATTTTTTTCTCTGAAAACTTTAGCATTTGAAAGGCACTATTATATTAATTGTCCTTATATCTCTATGAGGAAGATAGGGGAAAAACCGCTATTTTGACTTAGAAAATAATTTTTTAAAGGTCTGGGATTGTAGTTAATGTGTCCAGTCATTCGTTTGGCACAATTATTATATTTATTTCTCATATTTTTAATTATAATAGCAAAGTTATCTGTGAAATATTTTAACAATATATATAATTTTCATCTGAACACTTAATCTACAATGTATATGATTTAACGAATTCTGGTATATTACTTGTTGTAGTCTGAATATTTGTCCCCCCCCCCTGCAAAATGCATATGTTGAAATCCTAACCCTTAAAAATGATGTTATTGGGAGGTAGGGTTTTGAAGAGATGTTTATGTCATGAAGCCTTCACAAATGGGATTAGTACCTTACAAAAGAGACTACACAAAGATCCAAAGCAGCTTGAACTACATGAGGATACAGCGGAAGGAAAATCATCTGTGAACCAAGAAGTCGTCCTCTGAATCTGCTGGCATGGTGACCTCATATTGCCTACTCTCCAGCACCGTGAGAAATAAATGTCTTCTGTTTATAAGCTATTTGGTAATTTGTTAAAGCAACCCTAAGACATTTATGAACATCATGCTAGGGTTGAATCCACAAGAGCTAGAATTAAAAGTGACTTTCATTTTTCCAGGCTTATGAATTACAATTCAAGATTTTCATGTGGCCAAATAGAGGATCAGATATTCTTTATTTGGGGAGTAATCTTAATTTTGTATAAGGAAAAGGAGGGAATTCTATCAGGCACTGAATTAGATGGCTTGTATGTATTACAACATTTAATCCTCATAACAACTCTGCAAAATTAATAATGTCAACACTATGATATAGGAAAATGACACAAAACTGAAGTTCAATGGTCAAGTAACTTGTCCAAGGCCATTCAGTTAGGAAGAACCAAAATATGTCTTCATTGTTTTGTCTCCAGTTTCTGTTTGTTTTGTGTATTATTTTCTTTAAATAACTTATACTTCAAACACATGTATTTAATTTATATATTTAAGTCATATCACATTCTACTTAAATTGTCAAACTCTGAGACGATTTTTTTTTTTAAACTTACTTAAGGTGGAAAAATTAAATTCTTAGATGATAATTTATTACATTTATATAAATTTACTCAGGGAAGTAAACGTTTATGTGTGTGTGTGTGTGTGTGTGTGTGTGTGTGTGTGTGCGCGCGCGCGTGCGCATGTGTGTACATAAAGTTAAAGGAGAAAAATTTTGTATTTAATAGATTTCAAATAGATTCAACTGAAAAAACACAACTTCAACAAAAAATTATTTTTCAAATGAGTAGAAAGAAGGAAAACCCACATTTGTCCACCAGAGGGTAGTATTGTAACACCATAGCATTTCAGATGATCCTGGTATCAGAAAAAATTCTCAATAGATAAATGTCTAAATAATTTTTTCTTTCTGAAAATTAGAGAAGGAAATAATTTTAACTTCATGTAATTTATACATTTGCCCCATAAATCATAACTCTTTAAAATATTCCCCATGATATTACTGATTAAATGTTAAAAATTAAAAATCAGCAAACAAGTATAGGTATCCACACAAAAAAGATTTACTACATTACAGGAATTGTTTCTAGATGTTTTAAATATTCCACTCAGATAAAACAGTTGAAATGCCAGACAGAATATAAAAATCTTAACTGTATTGCAGAATTAAAGTTATACTATTTTACTTTGGCTAAACATTAAAAGGAAGAAATTAAAAGATAAGAAAATGAAAAATTTCCTTTAAATCTGAAGATTCATTATCAGCTCTGGAGGTCCTAATTTTCACATTGCACATTTAAATCGGCCATCTGGTTCTTTATTTTTTGATTTTTCTCATATGTTTTTTCCCCTCATTTTTCTATCTTCTTTTGAACTAGTTGACATTTTATGATTGCATTTCATTTCATATGTCAGCTTTTTCTATACACATTTATTTTGTTGTTTTATTATTTAGTTTAGAGAATATAGCACATATCTGTGACTTACCATATATTGCCAAGTTATACCACCTCCTTATTATAGGACACCTAGAATTTATATGTGCCCTTGTATCACCTCTTTGCCTTTGTACTGTTTGTCATATATTTTATTTTTACTACTTTAGTTAAGGCCTCCATCATTTATCAGATAGAATATCATGAGTGCCTCAGCTGGATTTTTACCTTTAGCCTCAAGCCATTTTTGCTTATTCTCTGCAAAGTCAACAGAGTCAACATTCTAAACTCATGCATCCTTGCTATGTCTCTAATAATTTAAAAGTACTTCAGATGAATAACAAGCAAGCTACTCTAGCAAGTTATACAAAAGTCTCTACGGTCTAAACAATTCTTCTTGTTTCAACTTCCATCACTTCTAAGGTTTATTTTGTATGTGGTTCCCTTTTCCATGTTATTCTTTCATTCTAGAACTACTCTGCCTCAATATATATCTTCCTGAACTTTAATTCTTTAAGTTGAAATTTTTGTTTGTAGAGAGCAAACAATACATGATTCTCACCAAACCAAAGTGGTAAAAGCACATAGCAATAAGCTTAGAAAAGCCATTCTCCTTTGAACTTAATCTTGCAGAACATTAGCTATAGCCTTAATACAATCCATCAAAGGTAGATATTATATGATATCATTAACAAGAAAATCTAACTAAAGAGAAGAATAGAACTAATATAAAAAAGCCAACCATTAAGATCTATAACCTACTGAACCTGATAAGAACACTGTTAAGTCAGGAGAATTCAAGTGAGAATAAAAAATGGATAAGAATGGAAAATAAGATTATGAAATGAATAGAAAATGTTTGGGGAAAATTATTTGAAAGGGATTTAAACAAGGTGAAATAAGGTTGCTAAAAAGAAACTAAAGCTAAAGGAATAAATAAGGTGAATTTTGAAATTAGGCATTGTTGGAAGAGAAATTAAAAGATCTTTGAAATTATAGTCCTTAATTTGCTTGTTTTCATAGAATGCAACATATTTTTTTTCTGGACTATTCTAGTGCATCTCTTAGTTTCACTAACCAGCCTTACTTCTTTTTTTTTTTTTCTATTTTCCCACTGTACAGCAAGGGGATCAAATTATCCTTACATGTATACATTACAATTACATTTTTTCCCCACCCTTTGTTCTTTTGCAACATGAGTATCTAGACAAAGTTCTCAATCAGCCTTACTTCTTTAATATGAAACTTCTATTCACAAAAATATAGAAGTTAGTGACTTAATTTATAACAATACAGAACTACTACTGTTTTTTTTTTCCACATTTAATATCTGGGTTGTAAGAGTGGAGGGCTATGTGAGGGGACTTTATTTTCAAGGAGCTTGTAACCTGTCCTACATCAATGATTTTTTTCCTTAACAGAAAGCTTGTGAAATGTATGCAAGCTCTACTCCACATAGGTCTTGTGGGATCTTATCAAAACAGAATTTGTTTCTGCCTTCCACTTTCCCTTATTTACTGAAGGATTCTTTGTGCATGTCACAGTCATTTTTACTTATGTTTAAGTAATAGTTGTGAGGTCACTTAAATTAAAAAAAACACCACAGTATCAGGTTTATAATTACTAGGCCCCGTCCCGTGGGATAATCAATACTCTAAACATTATTTAGAGCAAAACCTTCTTCCATTTCCAGATTAAGGCTAGCTCCAATGGGGCTATTTGACATTTGGCTTATCCTGCCCCACCTTGCAGTTAACGGCCCCTCAGGCCATCAAAGGAAACATAAATGGAGCAGGGGTACAGCGATGTCTTTGATGGGTGTTAATCTAAGGTAGTTTTGCATTCTTTGTCTGGCTTGCTAGTTGTTGTATATAAAGCTACCTTGTTATGTTTTGGATGAGTCCACTCTTTTTATCCTTGCTGGGCCTTCCTGATAGCGAATCTTGTCACAAGGAGGTACCTCTCCCTCTGCTGGCCATCCCAACTTCCAACTAGTCATTGGATTTTCCAACTGTTCATCCCACATAGTCTCTCTGTATTGGGGTTCCTACCCCCTTTGGCAAGAGCCTTCTTGGGTGGAAACTTTTAAGATGAATTCCAGTTGACTTTCCTACCCCAGGCTCTACCTCTGACCTTAAAACTTCCACTACTTTGATCTGTTGCCATGAGGGAATATCACAGCCTCTCATCCTTAGGTTGCTCAGGCTCACAAACATCCATCAGCAGAGCAAACACATGTAAATGCTCTCCAAGAGACTCACACTAAATTTCTTCACAAAGAATTACAACAGTCCTAAGTGATCCTCAACACCATTCTCAAAGTGAGTACCACTTGTTCATTTATTTACTCTTCATTTTATACTTTCCTCCTTAATAATCTCATAAAACACAACATGTATGTTATAATCACAACAGGAAATACAAGTATGATATATACATACCTAGAGACATTGTTACCTCTAGACCTGTTTTAAGCTATTCTTAAATTCCCATAGAATGAATCAAAGCCTTATTTATGTTTGGGTTTCCAAAAGTTCCGCTGTAACTTTCACGTTTTTAATTTTCAACAAAATGATTAAGGAATAAATGAAATTCTTAGCTGTATTTTAAATAATTTATCTTGTGAGATATTCATATCCATACCATCACTTAATTTCTACTACATAGTAAAAAAATTATTTATTTTCTACTTAAAATATTCAATTACCAACTGATGGGAAATTTCAAAATTAACAAAATTAGAAGTTTTAAATATCTCTGATATAAACAGATATGTTGTAATGATTAAAACAATGTTTATGCCAAATATTTATAAATAGTAGTACAGATGCAGCTGTTTACTCCCTATGGACTTGTCAAATTACTTACATTTCTAAGCATTGTAAGTATTAATTTCTTCAAATTGTAATGTATAAATAACATTAATGCCTCCATCATAGTTATTTTTTGCCAGAATTTAGTGACATGCACACATAACATAGTCTAATATTTGTTTCATTACACATTCTCAGAACATATTGCCTAATATTATTAATATGGATCCCTTTTTAAACAAGATATTTGCAAATGTGAAGATGATCGGCACAACAATCTTACTCTATTTCTTTATTATCATTATAATATTTGTTGGGGTACTTTATGTTGCTGGAATGAAATCTGCAACTTAAACTTGTTTAAGCCAAGAAATAAGAATCTATTGTTTCACACAACTTAATGATACAGGGATCTATTTAGCCTCAAGTACAACCTAGGTCTCAAATCATATAACCAGGACTAAAATGATCTCATGTCACTTTGTTCCACTTCTTCAATGTTTGGTCAACTCTTGATCCAAACATGAGCATTGATAACTTTGGCTCAAATCCTCACATTCTATTTCATTAATGTCTAGAAGGAAGAGAGCTAGGGCATATTTTTTTCTAGCTTTCAAAATAAAAAAAAAAATAAGTGTATTGCAAAATGTTTTGCATGGCTCCCACTGGGTCAAGGGACTTTATAATTTGTAAGGCCGGGGGTGACTTAACAAAACAATGGACTCAGAGCAGGACCATGATTTTTCTCCCCCTTAAGTCCAAGTTTAGGGTATTTCTTAAACTCCCACTTATAGGAACAGGTAAAATATGTGTCCAAATAAATTTTAACAAAAATACTCAGAATGCATTCTGTGTACCCATCACCCAAAGCCTACACACTACGTATTTAAATATTTCAAATTGGTGAGCATAACTAATGTTAGAATGAAGGAAAAATGCAGTTCATATGGAATTATTATTTCACTTTTTTATTATAACATTAACAAAAAAATCAAGCTATGCTTAAATCTGTTAAATTATGTTATTTTATGCCTATTTTTATTATCTCATTTTTTCCTTCTAAATTGAAACACAAAAACAGATATTATGATATTTTCATTATTTTGGGATTCAGTAAGAATTAAATTATTGATTAGAAGTACAATGTAAATATACCTAAATATAATATTTTTGATGAAAAATACCTAAATTTCAGTTCAGATAAATGCCCCTTGGAACTAGGGATTTGGTTAAAAAAAATAAAATAAAAGAAAGAAAAACAAAGGCAGTCAACAGATAAGTTTTCTATCCCAAATAACACGACCTGGAAATGATTAGGAGTGTGAGATAAACTGAAAATGTACAATCAAAAAAGGAAGGTAATTTTTAAAAATTAATGTAAGAGAGAATAATAAGTGGTCCATCATACAGGAAAGTTCAAAGACAATTTTAGGACTTGAATGACCCTGTAGAGGTAAAAATAAAAATCTGGAAGTTGGTGGTGCATAGTTTTGTTGTCCTAAAGGGAGGGCAGTGTGCATACAAAGCCTTTATGATACCATGTTTGAGAGAAAGACATATATTGACTAAAGAATTCCAAATATGGTTATTTAACAAAATGGTGAAGAACCTAAACTTGAAAGTACACATTATAATCAAAGTAAAAAAACTGGACTTTATTTTGGCAATAAGAACCATTCAAACAAATTTATCATGAGATTGCTTTGATGTGCATATGGCATATATTTTTCATATTCACCAGAGAGAAACAAATCATGGCATTGGATTTTCTGCAGACTATCCTCCTCCTTGGGTAAATAAACTCTCATTAGATATAATCAAGCTTGAAATTGACAATGCTTATTGATTAAAATATATGGAAAGAATGCTTTTAAGAGTTTGCAAATTACTGAAAAAACAAGTTAAAAGATTTGCTTAGGTAGTCAAGATCACTGAGTGAAGACAGCTTCATTGACATTCTTAAGGGAAAAAATGAAAAATTAATTGAGGTCCATAGAGAAACTTTGATTAAAGAAAAATTAGGGTAACTGATATGGAAAATACTTTTCGAATGATATAATGGCTTTCTAAGTAATTTTTATCCTAATGAATTTTCACTTTTTGTGCTGACGTAAGAACCTAATATCCCATAAACATGCAACTTCAAGGTAATGATTTTATAACACAACATTGGAATTGAACTCTTTATATATTAATTATAGCTGATTCCATAATGGACCCCATGAAACAATACACTGAACTGCCAACATAAGCAAAAAATGTATGAATCACTAAACAGAGCCTGTTGACAGTGGCTGAAGTTCATCACTAAGCATGAAAACCGTGTAGTTTAAAGAGGTGAAGAAAGATTTCTTTGGAGATGATTTGTAAGATTCTTTGGCTTTCTCAACACCGCTCATTTCCACAATGGGGATATATCTCCTTCAAATCAAACTGAGGGAGTGAATATTAATCTAAAAAAAGAAAAGCTTTAATTTTAAGGAGACTCAGAGACTGGTATTGAGAAAGGGCCTAACATGATGAAAAGTGAGACTGCATCTTAGCTGTCTAGCCTGACACTCAGAGAACTATATTTCCCCTGAAAACTGGGTGAGGCTGTAGCTTTCTGAAGCTCATTTTCTTTTTAGAAAAGCAACCTATCCAGAAGGGCTTCCCATCAGGAGGTGGCTGGCAATTCACCCATCAATGTAAAAGCTGAGGGGGATGTTTAAAGAAGTCAGCTCAAGGGCAATTACCTCTATCAAAAAAGCTACCTCTAGAGGAGCCAGAGGGGGTCACTCAGAAAAGCAAATGAAATCATTCTAAAGGGAAATGAATGAGTGTTGAGAGTCTGCCTCACCCAGCAGGCAACCGCTGGGCTACTCACAAATTGCTAGACTGCATAGCAATTAAGTTCTTCCCTACCTTTTACATTCTCTTCTCCCCACCCCAGAGAAGCCAGAAACAGACTCCCATGTTCCAGTAAAGGAGAAGCATGTGCTTACTAGGAAAATAAAGATGCTGCTCACATCAACATCTACCACTGCTGGTTTTCCAGCCTAAAGCTGGCCACACCAGGGTGACCAAGGAAGCTATATACTAGATAAGATTGTGGAATTCTGTTACAAACGGTGCACTGAACATTTTAATTATTGAAATGAGTCTGTTCTTAGCAATCAAAATGATCCTAGGTTTTTACCACCTGAGAGGCCAGAAGATTATTGGACCTCCATGTGGTAGGGGGAAAAATGGCCCCCAGAGTGGATTTGAAGTGAAAATGAATCAAGATTTGAGTTGATTTTTCTAATGTCCCACTTATGTTTCACTTATTACAATAAATATATATGTATATACATTTATGTGTATATGTACCTTATGTGCATATATGTGTATACATAAGGTACATACATGTATATTTGTTTTCTCATCCACTAATATGTTATATTTTCACAGTCCATGCCAAAACTTGCCACAGTGTTAGGCTTACTGGAGAAAAACTAATTTGAACATGAATATAGAATGCATCTTTCTTTAGATAGCAAATTCTAAAGACAATTTAATTATCCAATAATGATAAAACGATTAAAAACATGTAATATATCCATATAATGAAATACTCTTAGTAATTAAAATAAGAACAAAGGAACACAACAACTGTTGGTCCATGCAACAACATAGACTAATCCAAAATTATCACATGGAGTAAAAGATGCCAGAAACAAAAAAAAAAACATTCATGTCAGTCTACTGAGCTGATTTTTCTTACCTTCTTTGATGAGAGTTTTTCTACCAGTCAGTCATAGTGTGGTGGCCTTCCAAACAGCATGCTGTGCACCAACCTTGGAAATTCCATCTGTAAGCCAAGAAAATTCTTTTGGTCAATAGAGAGAAGTTCATAGGGTACTGCCCACTTGGCAATAAAATCTATGTTCTCCTCAGTGGTTCCAAAGTCAATCCTAGAGAAAAATAGGTTACCTGAACTCGAATATGTGAGTACCTGTTCTTTTAGTAGCAGGTTTCGGCCTAAATCATTTCTGTTTTATTATGGAAAACTTCTGGACACTGCTTTCCTTATTAGAATGTTTCTTCATCATTACTCATAATGTTACAAATATTTCAGGTTTCAAGATTACATTATGCTCTTCATTTTAATGAAAGTTTCAAGTAATATCTAATAGCAAGCCCTGATAATTGTTTCTCAAACTGTGTGTATTATAATGCCACATGTGGAATTTTCTGGTCCAATATGATAGAGGTCACGTTATGGTTTTGTCATTAAGTTCCAGTCTGCGGAAGTGCAGGCTGCATAGAGTCCTAAATTATATTTGAGTGAGGTTCATAGAGACTGAAAGGTAATGATTTAGTCACTGCTCTTTCCAACTCAAATATAGTCTGCTGTAGTTCAGCTGCTTTCAAATATATCTTTGGGGGGGGGGATTGTCTTATGAATAGGAGCTAGCAGTATGCTCAGATGTGGAATGAAAATCTTCTAAAATACAAACAGCATGACCAGACTCTGTAATTTTTGCTTAGTCCCAGGAGTTGTCCTTTGCTTTGAGTTGCCTGTGAAAATTACGCTTGGTTTCTGCTTAGGATATTTTAAAGAATTTCACCATTGTGTTTAAGTCAGTCCTAGTTTGCTTTGTTTCTGATATTATCATGATACCATCATTGTATATCATTATTACAATCAGGACTTGAAGCAAGATCAAGACCAAATCCCCCCCTAACTAAATTGTAGCAATAAAATGATGAAATCAAATAAACCTCTGGCAATACAGTAAATGTGAATTGGATTTTTCCCATGTGAAAGAAAACCAGGTGACTCTTTTCCTAGACTGGTTTTTAAAATAAAGACATTACAATATCCTCGATTACCTGTCTTTTTTAGCTTGTTGTAATTTTTGCATCATTGAAACAATATCAAGGACTGCTGGTAGGTACCATAGGTGATATATGCTCAAGAGTTCAGCTGAGCTGGGAGATAAAGTTGAGCTAAGATGTCTCTCACAGTGCCAATGAAAGCAACAAGCCCAAAGTAACCAGTTAAACTTCGAACAATTTATTGTGATGGTATAAGCAAGAGTCTACAGCACAAGAAAGGCTACAACCCAAGAAGGCACCAACTCCCCCTCTTCCATCTTCTCTTGAGGAACCATACACCATTTGAAGGTAAGATGGATCAGCACATATATAGATCTCATCTCACTGTGGAGGGAACCCTGAATAAAGGACCTGAGAGTTCTATAGACTCTGGAGTGTGGGGCTGGGAGAGGGGGAGGAATGGAAAAGCAAACTAGGTCCTGAGTCAGTGTGGGAAAAAAATATCCTCAAGTTTTCCCCACCTGTCCCTTCATAATGAGGTCTCAGCAGAGGCACCTAAAGAATCCCTCTGCCCAAGACTTCAGATAAAGAGGAATGAAATCACTGTACTGTGTCTGGTGTGATGAGGGCAGTTTTCTCCAATGAGTCCTGCCAGGTAAAGTCCTGCTTTGTCATTGCTTATGATCAGGAGTAAAAAAAAAAAAATCACACATGGGTATTTTATCAGGAGCTGGACTCCTTTAGTTTGCTTTACTCACATTTCAGTTGCCTACCACTAGGTAACTATGATCCGTCTACATTTTTCATGTGCCACTCAGGGCTACTGTAAAAAAATTGTTGGTAACTGTCACTTCAGCTTCTAACGTGTCAATTAAATGGCAGTCCTGCTTTTGGATAGCACGTACTCTCAACGATTTCAATTTAACAACCTGTCTGGGTTCGTGCATTTCTATAGGTTCCTATTGTGCATACCCAATTAAGACAATACTTGTGGAAAGGTAAACTTACATGCCTTCAGTTTGATAATAGTTGTTAGGGGTTGTGTTCCCTAGTCAGGTATAGTATCCATCCCAATATTACATTCAGGTAAGGCAGATGCAACAACTTCACATAAAAGTCTATTCAAACTTTTTGCATCCAAATATTTTTCTTAATTCAATCAATTGTCATATCCCATATGTTCCCACTCTAACTGTAACTCTGTTAGGGCTTCAACAACAGGTTTGGGAATCACAGTATATCAGGCTCTCATGTCAAAGAGCCCCCAAATGAGTTCTTCTCTATCCGCTTGCCCTTCTATCTATATGTCCACATGGTCTGGGCTCCAATGAAGGAACCCCATCTCCTTTCTTAAATCTTATCTTGATTAATTTACTGGTCTATTGTCCATAGCAATTTGAGATCAAGGTTCTTGTCATCTTTCCCTTCCAGCTTTTAAAATTCTTCCAATGTAATGTAAACACAGCATCTTACATTAGGGCAGTTTTCTTTTGAGGAATCTTCAGAGGATCCCGTACATCCAGCAAACCTTCAACAGTGTTACATTAAACCTTTGTTTCAAATTCATCAGCGTCCACATTATTCATCCCATTTCTTAGCAACCATTTAATAGTTTCCACCCTGATGAGATAAGACTCATGACTATTCACTTTGTCTGTGGTTATTCTTGTGAGTCACTCTTTGTTTCCTACCATCTATAATAATCAAAAGGGGAAGCAGAAGCAAATCTGATATGGCTTCTCAGTCCATGCCTTAATTTTGCAGCAGTAAGTTTACACAGCATTATGGGTTGAATTGTGTATCCCCAACACACATATGTTTAAGTCCTAAACCTTGAAGCTCAGAATGTGATCTCATTTGGAGATAGGGTCTTTAAAGAGAAAATCAATTTAAGATAAGAAGATAAGGGTGGGTCTTCATGTAATACTGCTGACAGCCTAAAACAAATGGAAAATTTGGATTCAGAGAGTAGATAAAGGGAATGCAAGGTGAAGTATCATAGGAAGTGGATGGCCATCTAGGAGCCAAGGAGAGAGGCTTGGAATAGATCCTACGTCAGTGTTCTCAGAAGGAACCAATTCTGCCAAATACCTTGATTTTGGATTTCTAGCATCCAGAACTGTGAGATAATAAAATCCTGTTGTTTAGGCCATGCAGTCTGTGGCACTTTGTTATGACATCCCTTGCAAACTAATGCTCATGCAAAGCAGTTCCCCTTAATCAAAACATTTACTATGTAAGTGAACGCTGATCATCATAAAGTCAGTCCAGCATGATTTTCATATACAGCATGGCAGCTACCTCATCTGGGAATTTCCACTTGGTTTTTAAAGGAGGGAGAAGAAAAATTTCCTTATCATGGTAAAAAAAACTCAATATAAGCATTTATTTAGTTTACCAGACTACTCTTTCCTGGGAACCACCAGCCCTATGTTTGGATCATGTATTAGACGCGGTGACTGTTCAATAGCCATTGGTGGGTTCTACATCAACCCAAACATGCACCTGCCTTCTGCAGACTGAAACCCAAGGAGACTTCTCCTAATTAAATCATTCTTAAAATCCCTTTTAGTGAATTTCTTCAGGAAGCTTATAACATTGTTTCACAAAAAAGAAGTTCTTTACACTTTATCCCCTGTTTTTAGGTGTTTCTTTTTTTCTCCTAGCACCACAACCTGGAATACAGTCTTGGTGACCAGAGGTCATAGGGGTACTCTGTGTTTTTCCAGTTTAATTTTTCCTTTCATCAAAGCCCTGAGGCTAATAGATATGAGCTCAGCACAGAGCCAAGTTATGTCCCAACATTGTCCTTTATTTCATGTTTAAGTAATTAGAGATAAAAATAACCAGTGATTGTATGCTTAGCTTGTGTCTCATCATTTTACATTTCTTTATCTTGTATCCATCAAGACAATTCCTCAGATGTTTGATGTGTCATCCCCAAATTCCACTGGTTACTTTAATCTCCAGTAACTGATAATCAGTGCAATTGTTGTCTCATGCCTGGCAATGGGGAATTGGTAGCTATCCCAGTATCAAAAGTTCATCATTCCTCACTCAATCATTCTTCTTTGACTAAAAATGTGATTTTATCTTGTTTCTGTGAGTCAGTATCACTTTACTTTTTCTTCAGTCTTTTTTTCTTTGTTTTGCATTTGACAATGTATAACACTGTCTTCACCATCACTAATCTTTTTCTAAAAGGTCTCATCTGCAATGAATATTAGTATATTTCTCTTCTCAAACATCAGAGATTTTTTATCTCTAGGATTTCAACGTAGTTCTTTTTATAACTTCTCTTTACTAAATATGTTCAAATTTTCATCCAGCTTCTTGAAAATTTTAAATAGAGTTTTAATAGGTGATTTAGAGTTCTTTTCTAATAGTTGTAACATTCCAGAATTTTCTGGATCCATTTCATGTGATTTGTTATTCTACACATTATTGGTCATATTTTCCAGCCTTATTTGGCCTAATAATTGGTTCTTAGATGCAAGCCACTGTGGATGTTTTTTTGTTGATTGCTAAATATTTTTGTATTCATATAAATATTCTTGAATTTTGCACTTGTATGCACTTAAGTTACCTAGATATTGTAAATAGAGAATAATGGCTCTCCCACCAGATGTCCATGTCATAATTCCCATAACCTATGAATAGGTTACCCTATATAAATGGCGGAAGGAACATTGAGGGTGTGATTAAATTAGGACCATGAGATAGATAGTGAGATTATCCTGCTTTATCTTTATGGCTCAGTATAATCATCAGACTCTTTGAAAGAGGAAGATTAAAGTAGAAGGGTATGTAACTAAGGATGCAGAATCACACTACCTTGGCAAAAGTTCAAAATGCTTTGTATAAAGAGACCCATTTTGGAACTGGCATTTACATACGTTTATACCTCAAATGGATGGTTAATGTGAATCTGCAGTATAGCACAGGGAACTCTACTCAATATTCTGTGATAACCTATAAAAGATAACTTTCTCAGAAAAGAATCTGAAAAAGAATAAGTATGTGTATATGCATATCTGAATCACTTTGTTGTATAGCAGAAATTAACACATTGTAAATCAACTACTATACTTCAATAAAAATTTAAAAAATGAAAAACAATAAAACTGGCCTAAACTAAGCTCTGCCATGGCTCAGAGGCAGCAGAACTCCATTGTTCTAGCAATTAGATCGAGATGGTAGCCTACCTAGGCAGCTCTCATTGGAAAGGTGGTTTCCACTCTGAAATTTAAGGCATCTGTCTTGTAGAATCCATGAAACCCAGGAAAATCCTTTTTATCTTTTGTTTTTGTTTTCCTTTTCAGGTCAGCTGAGCAAACTCTGCTCATAGTTCTTCTAAGACTTTCCCAGTTATGTACTTTCCTACCAGGCTAGCAGGGAACAGATATCCCAATGATTTACATAGCACCACACCTGAGAACTCTAACCATCTCTACTCTAATATGTGACACTAAACTCCCATCTCCTAACATTGACCATCTGCCCTTGTATGCATTAGCTGCTAGAAATGTGATAGGAGTTTTCTTCTAATGTTTCTGGAACTCAATTATTGTGAATAACTACATTTGATTATATTCTGCTGCTACTTTCTTTTCCATAATTTGAGTCTTTATTTTCAGATATTCTGCTGCCTATGCTGGTACATGGTTCAAAAAACCCCACTGATTCTGTATTTGAGATGTGAAGCTAACAGAATCATAATGTTATTTGGAGTAGACTTCCTTCCTAGCGTTACTTTTACTTTTTACCTAGTTATGCCTAGTTACTTTTATGTCTTCCTGTGGCAGCCATGAACTTGCACTGTCAGACTGCCTACTATGGAGCACTGATGACTCTCAGCTCAAGGTACGGCCCCTCTGGATCTACAATGGTATTCACTCTCACCCTGCATGTTCCCAGGAAGCAATTTAGCTCTGCCACCTAATATTGTCAACTCATTCTGATGGGCTATGAGACTCAAATAATGGGTGATTTTGATTCTGGTCTTTGCATTAAGCTAGCTAAAATTTTCAGGTTTGTGCTGAAGTCTGAGACTCTTTCCACCCAATTCTTGTTCCTTCATCCTCTGCTATTAGGGATATCAGACGTGCATTAGAATCTGAAGCCTACACTTACCCACCTCTTCTCTCTACTCTTTTTTTTTTTGCTTTTTAGAGCAGCTCCAGTGGCACATGGAAGTTCCCAGGCTACAAGTCAAATTAGAGCTGCAGCTGCAGGCCTAAACCAGAGCCATAGCAATACCACATCCGAGCCACATTGCCACCTACACCACAGCCCACAGCAATACCGGATGCTTAACCCACTTAGCAAGGCCAGGAATTGAACTCACATTCTCACAGTTTCTAGCCATGTTCATTACCACTGAGCCACAAGAGGAACTCTTCTTTTTTCTACTCTTTATTCTTCATAGGAGTTTCCTGAAAAAAATGTCTTTTGATCCAATCCCACCTTGGCATCTGTTTCTTAGAGGACTCAAACCATATGTCTGCCATTGAAGGAAAGTGTGTGTGTGTTACTTGTGTGTGTGTTAGGAATAGTGCTATTAAAGTTCATACCTTATGTGAAAAAATATTCTTCCTTTGACAAGACTGCCAGAGAAAATGGCTGTTAAATAAAAATGGAGTTAAGCTAATATATTTCAATCACTTACAACATTCCAAATCTTTTTAAAAGTAAAAAAAAGGAAACAACTTATAGGATAAAAGTAAATTTCAAATGAAAATGAAGCCAAAACACCAATTTCGCATTTTCTTTCCAACATTTTACCCTGTGTTATAACTAAAGAAATTGTTATAAAACTGCCATTAATTAATTGGATGACTCCTGACATTGTTATCTACATGCTTTTGAAAACTTTAAGTTGGATAATGAAGATCAACAATAAGATCAAAATATCTCTTACACACACTGATTATCTGGGTAATACATGCAGCTACAAATAATACCATGTATTCTAGAGATCTATGCCCTTTCCACATGAACTTAAGAGGGCCAGTATCATTTCTGCTTCCTTTCTAAGGTAAATTACTTCCACAAACTTTGAAATCATCCTCTTTGTTTAACCTATTGTCTCCTATTCTAGAGTAAATCCCTACTGCGATCAGATTACTTACAGTTCTTTACTAAACAGGTTGTTTTATTTTATCTAATTTTTCCTTTGAGGTGTTCATCAAAATGACACTTCCCCCTAATAAAATTACACTGTAAAACAAAATAAATTTAATTAAGTGACATTTATTACTTAAGGAGTTGAGGTTATCAAAAGATAAAAATTTATTTTGTGATACTCATTTTCCTTTATGCGTGCATTTTTTATATGAAGCATTATTAGAAAAAATAATCTGATTATTCACAAAGAGAAATACAAAGCATCAGGAATATTTGTTGATAAATCCAGCTTCCCAAATACCCCTCTATTCTATGCCTTTGTCCACACTGAGCTATTTTTTGGGGAAATTTCTTATGATAAACCTTCTCTACCTGAAAAAAGCAGCTAATCCTCTGTGGCAGGTCTTACTTCCCAGGATCACCACAACCTAATTCTTCCATTCCACAGGCTACTCTTAACAATGAGATGTTACACTTCTCCTATAGGGAGGTGAGTTTATTGCGTTTCACTGGCATCAAGGCAGGCCCGCACTTACAGCTGACATATATTGTATAATTTCCAAGATCATGTCATAAAGGGCACACCATCCACCTAAATGTCTTGGGATACTCCTTCTTGCATCTCCACCACCATGCTGCAGATAGGAAGAACAGCTTGCAAATCAGGCAAGGGAAGCCATCTTCAACGTGACTGTTCCAGTTCCAGGTCAAGCCAGGCCAACTCAGGTCACCTGCACAGAGATGAGCCTTCCCTGCTGAGTCCCTCCCACATTGCAAGATAAAAAGATCTCAGATGTTGATTATTTCTTGTCATTGTTGCTAATTGTTAATTGTTGTTTGTCGCAAGACATGTTTCTACAATATTTTCTTAGCCTCTTAGCTGAAAACTCTATCTTGTCCTGCTTTACTTTACCCCAACTTCCTGCTTGGAAAACAGTCACAGTGCTGGTAATGACTGAAGCTTAAGAACAAAGACCTCAAGGCATGAGTTATTCATAGGGTCAGCTGAATGAGGACTTAATGCGCTGGTGTAGGCACACGGACCTGTGCAGATTGGCACGCCTTTTGCACAGCATGATACATCCTCTTAAGAATAAAAGAGGAGCCCCGTGGCCCCAAGGGGTTTATGAGGGGTCTTTAGCAGGAAATGCATTAGCAAGGAGAACTGAGGTGCAAACCTAGGCAGGCTGGGTTGCTGCAGACAGGCATGCAGTCTGCAGAAGCACAATGGTGATTCTCTAGATGCTATGCATAGATAGATGATGCCAAGCTTCCTCAAATGCTAATGATTGTTAAATGCCTAAAGGTCAGAGTAAAAGCTTCATCAGCAACTGGCTATGCGACTTCTAAAATAACTTAAAAAACCTCCTATATCCTGCACCTACAACCCCCTTCTCACTTGACATAATCCTAAAAAACACAATAAAAGCAGTGTGGTTTCTTAAGGTGGTGTTCTTGGTCCCTGAGACCTTGAGTCCCCCGGTTCCCACCTTTACTTAAGATAAATGTCTCTGTGTCTTGTTTTATGTTAACTTTTTTCCTTAAGTTTCACAGCACCCATTCTTCAGCCCCATCCTGCTGACCTGGTCTCAGCAGTTGTTTTAAGGCACTAAGTTTTGAAGTGCTTTGTCATGGACCAATATTACATGGAACATCACTGTTTTAGTCTGTTCAAGCTGCTATAACAAAACACTACACTGGATGACTTATAGGTAATAGAAATTTATTTCTCACAGTTCTGGTGGTTGGAAACCCAAGATCAGAGTGTCATTATGATTAGGTTTTGGTGAAGGTCCTTTTCTGGATTGCAGACACCTGGCTTCTTGTTGTGTCCCCATAGGGTAATAAGGCCAGGGATCTCTCAGGGACCCCTTTTCATGAGAGCTCTGACCTCACCACTCAGTCACATCCCAAAGGCCACAACTCCTAATATCATCACAGCATGCATTCAATTTTTAACACATGGATTTAGGGAGCACAAGTATTCAGACTATAGAAATAATCCTTCAATATCCAACTCTAATTCCTTCTCTGGGAACATATTTGTCATATCCTCCAGACTACAGTAAGTCATTGCTACTTTGAGTATTAAAACATTATTTTTACATCTGTGTCCTAATGCTCATTTATATCTCTAGCTCTCCCAATATACTAGCAAGTCTTCTAAAGCCTGTGTAATAATTTTGCTGCTCCATGCATAACTCAGCGCTTGGCACATGGGGATTTGTAAGAATGATGTGAAATGAAAAAATTTAAGGCTATATTAATGCAAGCATAAATGATAGAAAAAAGTGAATGAATATATAGTTGTCTGACTGAATATCTTAATATATCTGAACATTACAATAAAAAAAAATTTCACTTGTTTTGCTTACATATTATCTTATTTACCTCCACTTTACTGTATGACCTTGGCCAATTTTATGCCTTCATTTCCTGACTAATATTAAAGTCTTAAGAATTTAGATTCTAAATGGACTTAGTCCTTATCAAATTCCTTTCTAATTAAGAAATAACCATACATACAGAGATAATAATAATTTACTCAAGACTACATAGCTGAAAAGCATGCAAACTGGTTCTCACTCTAGGCAAATATACTTTATTTTATAACATTTTACTTCAACTTTCATATTTTATTGATGAGGAAACCATAATGCAGAGAAGTTCAATAATTTGCCCTAGATCACAAAGATAATTAGCAGTAAAGCAAAAGTAATTCATGTTAGAAATAAGAATCTGGTCTCTAAATCACAAACTATTTCTTTTCCAGGTAACCTTGTTTTATTGTGCTTTGCTTAATTGAGCTTCTCAGACATTACATTTATTACAAAATGAAAGTTTGTAGCAACCTTGCATTTTGCAAATCTATAGGGTTCCATTTTTTCCAAGAGCATTTTCTCTCTTTGTGTCTCTGCATCATATTTTGATAATTTTCAAAATATTTCAAACTTTTTCACTATTATCATACTTGTTATGGTGATCTGAGATTAGTGATCTCTGATGTTACTACTACAAACTGCTGAAGACTCAGATGATGGCTACTAGCCTTGTGTAACAACAAAGTGGGTTTTTTTTTTTAATTTAAGGTATGTACATTGTCTTTTTTAGACATAATATTGCACATTTAACAGACTGCAGTATAGTGTAAACATAACTTTTCATGTCCTAGGAAAACAAACAAACAAAAAATTCATATAATTCACTTTACTGTGAGATTCCCTTTACTGAGATGGTCTGGAATCGAACATTCAGTACCTCAGAAGTATGCCTCTACTTCCAAGCACTGTATCAGCTTGGGGTTAATAAAGTGCTTTAAAACCCAAATAAAAAAAGTTCATCAAAACTCATTAACTCAATAAAATCTAATAAACGTCATTTATTTAGAGCATTTTAGTACTATTCTATTTCCTCAATAACTTTTATTTCACTGGTCATCGAAGCACTAGCAACTCCTCTAATATTTCTTGAGAATATGGTGCTTCGATTTATGAGTCTAAATATGTATATTTTCGTCAGAGTAGAAGTAAAAACAGTAACAAGTTTGCTCCTCAATTTAAATTTAAACATTTACCTAGGAAAACTCCTGAGCACTTATTTTATCACTACAGTACAGATGTTAACACCGTATTAAATAACAGGGCTTGCTGGCATTAGTAATGAGCTAAAAGTATCTTTATTTACTTAACTAATAATAGTCCATGTATTTCTATACATGTATCTATACATGTATACATGTATCTATACATGTATACATGTATCTATAATTATTCCCTAAATATTTTTTCTATAAATTTACCTAAGCTTGCATAAGTTGTACCTTCTGATTTATCTGTTTCCCTGTTATTTCATTTTATTGTTCCGTATATGATACATAGAGCCAAATCTCCAGTCTTTGCTCTCCTGTTTGGCTGTTATGCTACAAATTACTTTTCATGACATATAAAATATCTTGTAACCTTTGCAAGTTTTACTTGTGCTGAAAATTTATCGTTATTCTCTCAGAAAGTATTTTATGCTTACCCTATAAGATTGTTTTAACTGTTGCTCTGTGCATTTTCTATCCTATTAACCGTAAGTCATGGCCTTCTCTACACAGTGATGATGAAATAATTTTTATGCCCATACATAATAAACCGTGTTTTGCTCATCATTTTGATTTTAAATGAATTCTAAAAGTTTGAGAAGCTGCTTTTATGAAAATGTTTGCACAAGCAACCTTGAAGCACTATGAAAAAAAATTTATAAAACAAGACAAACTAGCTATAGCCTTTATCATTCCAACAAGAAAAATGGTTTTAATTTAGAGTCTGTCCTTTTCTCTTCCTTCTCCATAGCCATAACTACATTTTATAAAATGATCAAGCTACACCTATTTTGAAGAAAATAAAATACAATACTAAAGAGTTTGGAATTGTATTTTTATGTGATTGTTCCATAAAATATTTTCCATATATCAATTCAGTAGATTTTAATATAAAAGGACAAGCTCTCTGATCAGCACTCATCTCTGGAATGCCTATAAGAAGAAAAGTAAAATTGAAAATAACATGAAATAACATGTAAAAGCCAATACACTTTCATGACATAACTGTAGTCATGGCCATTCTTGGACAAAGAAAAATATATTACATATTATCACTGAAAACAAATACACACATAACAGCCAAAAGACATCTGTGGCTATTTAAAGCTAAACATAAATCAATCGAAGTTAAATAAAATATAAAATTTGGTTTTCAATCACACAGGCTATGTTTTAAGTGTTCAATAGCTTAATACATCTAGTGATTATCATATTGGTGAGCACAGGCTATGTAACACTTCCAGGTATTCAAAAACGCTATTGGACAGAGCTTCTGCCTAATATAAGATCTTGTGTAGACCCTATATCTTTGAATAATTAACTAATAATTAAGGCAATTTCTTAGAATAACAAGATCCTATATGTAATTCTTTTAACCTTGTAATTCCCCAGTTAAGCCCACAAGAAAAGACTGACTTGGGTTCAGTGATCTCCCTGCTATTTTAAGAATAGGCCATTTCGACTTCAACACCACCACATACATGTCATTTGCACTGTTTACTACCGCAGAGTAACTTTTAAGTTAACAGGAAAAATAAACTATCAAAATAAACTAAGTAAACTATCAAAAACAACAACAGCAAAACTGCTATGAGGCAAAATTATCAACAATTCTTTAATTATTGGTAGAAAATGCTCTTTCCTATCTCTTGATTTCCAAAAGGAAAGATTTTTCCCTGAATTCACATTTTTCTACTATTTTTTCCCTTTACTCCTTTATTCTTAAACTTCTGTAGAAGAGAGTGGTTTATGTATTAGCAAATTTGGAAAGGTAGGCATGACTCATCCCTAATTTTTCATGGGAATGAGATCTGAAAGGGAGGAGAAGAACCAGACCTTTTCATTTCCCCTAATGCCATCTTTCTTTTGATTTGTACAGATCTATTTCTCCCCAGTTAATCTCAAGCATAGTAACAGAGTGAGCTGACCAGTCACTGCCTTCTGAATATTATCTTTTCTTTTCCTACCACTAGGAACACCATTCCACTGGGTGCCAATGATCAAGGAGCCTTCTAAACAACATCCCATAGCTTAAAAAAAAAAAAAAAAGAGAGAGAAACATATTCCAGTATCTATGTAGAAATTTAAAGGACCTAGAAGAGCTAAATGATTTTGAGAAAGAATAAAGTTGGGAGACTTACACTCCATGCTTTCAAGTTGCTGGCTAGGACTGCCACAGTGTAAAAATATAGATCAATGAGACAGAAGAGAAAGAGGCTAGAAAGAAACCCATATATATGCTTCAATTATTTTTTAAGAATTATAGCCCAGTATTTCTCAAACTTTTAAAGTTATTATCCTCCTTCCAATTATAAAGTGGCTTATTTTATCCTCAAACTGTGAGGAATAAAACATTATTTTTCTCACCCTGCAACTAAACGAGAAACTCAGAGATTGGTGAGATCATACAAATTTTGGTGAACCCTATTCTCATACAGGAATACTATTGGGTTATATTAAAAAATATCCCCCTAAGAAATCTAAAGTTATAGAGTCCTAAGAAGAAATTGTAAATTATTTTCACAGGATTGTGCCTTCTGCATAGTCACTCAACCTTTCAACCTGTATGAAATGGTTTAAAAATCCGCTTTTTTTTTTTTTTTTTTGCTTTTTGGGGCCACCCCTGCAGCATATGGAAGTTCCCAAGCTAGGGGTCGAATCAGAACTGTAGCTTCTGGCCTACACCTCAGCCAAAGCAATGTCAGGTCCGAGGTGCATCTGCGTGAGACCTACACCACAGCTCACAGCAACACCAGATCCTTAACCCACTGAGCAAAGCCACAGATCAAGCCTGAATCCTCATGGATACTAGTCAGATTTGTTTCTGCTGAGCCATGACAGGAACTCCCATGCTTAAATAATTTTTTTATTTGGATCTAGAACAAAAGCCTTTGGTCTAAGGCAATTAAATACTGTTTATGTAATGAAGACCATCAGAATTTTAGACTCACAGCTGCCTAATGCAACTCCTTGATATATGCCTACTAAAAGGAAATTACTAGTTTGTTAATGAGTTTGAGAAGAGGCTGCTTTGAAGGAAATGGATAAAATAATTCTAGATCATGTCAAAAAACATTGAGTAGAGACATATTAATTTGGTAGAGCTTATTGATAAATTGAAAATGTCATATTCAAGAGTATTCGACAGGTGGAAAACCGGGAGCAGTTTATCACGTAGATGCACAGGCTGCCTCACTGTGTGGTCAAGCATAGAGCATGCCAATGGTCAGACTAATTCCTTTGCTATAAGGCTAAGCCTGAACCCAGTCAAACTAAAGCTTTATACTTGGTTCACTGATAGTAGTTCCTAAAATGAAAATAGTGATCAGTAATAAATCAGCAGATGATAAAACTCAGGTGGAAAAAATTAGAGTAAATCTACATAATGGGCAGAGTTAAAAGTTGTGAGTGTACTTAAGAATTAGGCTCCAGCTCAAGGGACATATTCAGATACTGACATAACACTGGACAGAATCTAATGACCTTATGGTATGTTCATGCAGATGGGTCCTAGATAGTTGATTTAAAAAAAAATCCTCATGTAGGATACTCTGTTAAGGAAATCGTTATGGAAATTTAAAGGAAATATTTCAGCATTTTCTAGCTAGCTTAATGTCTTTGGGTTCCAATTTGATACAGTTATATTTGTTGGAGGGCAAATCTTCATGGCATTTCTACATATCTTCTGTCAACTTTTCTCCTGATTATTTTTCTAAAGATCTTTTCACAGAAAATGCCCTTGGAAGCTAGAGGTAGTGTCTCTCTCCAAGTCAGAGGGTAGATTTGTTTCCTAACAATAGTAAAGACAATGTCACTTTCTTGAGGGAGGATGTACAAGTTTGCTAAAGGTCCTGTTGTGAGATTGAGAATTAGCTAAGCTCAGTGGTCCTCAGCTAAGACACATGTATGCTCAAGATGCCCAGCCATGCTCTGCATTGCCCCCACAAGATTTGAGGGCAAGAAGCACAAGTGCAAATATCATTCTCATGGTGCCTCCAGTGCAGTGAGGATCCTTTGAGGGGCATATACTTCCTTCATCTCCTTACAGACCAAATTTGTGGCAATAGGGCGAGTCAGAGTGGTAGCTGCAGTAGGCATTGATTCTTGGGACTTCTTGACTAATTTACAGAAAAGTAGTCTTATATGATTACAATCTTTTGAAATTTATCTTGGTAAATATTTTATGTGATTGTAAATAATGCATATTTTTCCATCATTGGGTATAGTGTTCTATAAATATCACTGAGGTAATTTTTTTTTTCTTTTTATGTCCCCACCTGTGTCATATGGACGTTCCCAGGCTAGAGGTCAAATCAGAGCTGCAGCTGGTGGCCTACACCACAGCCATAGTGATGCAGGATCCAAGCCACATCTGAGACCTACACCACAGTTCACAGTAATGCTGGATCCTACCAAGCGAGGCCAGGGATTGAACCCAAATCCTCATGGATACTAGTTGGCTTTGTAACCACTGAGCTACAACAGGAACTCACTCATGTAAGTAGATTTTTAATTCTACTTTTTCTATCAAGTCCTGGGAGAGAGTCATTAAAATTTTCAATACGATCCTGAGTTTGTTTCTCTAATTCTATCAATTTTGCTCCATTTATTTTGAAGGTCTAGTATTATTTGGATGCATTTTTATTATTATTTTATTTTATTTTATTTTATTTTGTCTTTTTAGGGCCACACCCACGGCATATGGAGGTTCCCAGGTTAGGGTTCCAATCGGAGTTGTAGGTGCTGGCCTATGCCACAGTCATTGCAACACAGGATCTGAGTTTCATCTGCGGCCTACACCACAGCTCACAGCAAGGCCAGATTCTTAACCCACTGAGCAAGGCCAGGGATTGAACCTGTGTCCTCATGGATCCTAGTCAGATTTGTTTCCCCCAAGCCATGACAAGAATCCAGCCACGAAGGGAACTCCCATTTTTTTAAATGAATTGGCCCTTATAATTAAGAAATCTACCTCTTTATCTCTGGCAATACTCCTGTCTTGAAATATATTTTGTACATTGTAATAAAGCCACATCAGCTATCCTATGTTCATTGTCTACATGGTATATTTGTTTTTCATCCTTTCGCTTTCAATGAAGGTATATGTGTCTTCATGTTTAAAGAGTGATGTTAACAAGCAGTATACAATTGTGGCTTCTTTTTTTTTTGCTCTTTTTTTTTTTTTTTTTGCTTTTTACGACTGCACCCATGGAATGTGGAAGTTCCCAGGCTAGGGGTTGAATCGGGGCTACAGCTGCCAGCCTAGGTCACAGCCACAGCAGCACAGGATCCAAGCCACATCTGTGACTTACACCACAGCTCACAGCAGTGACGGATCCTTAACTCACTGAGCGAGACCAGGGATCAAACCCACATCCTCATGGATACTAGTCAGATTCATTTCCACTGAGCCACGATGGGAATGCCCTCATGTTACTTTTAATTTTATCAGTTTTATGCTAAGATAGAAACTGAAAAGAAATGGAACAATCTGGGAATTTCTTAGGAAGTATTATCAGTATAATTTTATCACCATGCAAATAAATATGTGTGTGTGTAGAGATTGATGGAATAAAAGGAAAGATCAAGAATGCACTGAAGCTTATTTTTTCAAGTGTAAAAAAAGGTGATAGTGACAATTAGGGAATATAGTAACATTCTGTGCTATTGGATTAGTTGATGGAAAGGAAAATTAACAATTATAATCTTGAAGGTAGAGGAATGATTGATTCATGTAGAGATTAAAAAGTCCCTAGCTTACAAAATAACACAGGCAGATACTAGAACTCAATATTCAGGTTTTTTGTGTGAGTTTAGTTTGTGTATTTCCACCTTGTACACCATGCATTTTCAGTAGACTTAGCCTTTACATTTAAAATTCTTTCCTTAATAGAAAATTTGATGAGTTCAATTTAATTACTGAAATTGTTTCTTACAGAGAATGAGTCAGAGAAGCAAATGTGAAAGGTTTTGGTGTCAACTATGCCAGGTAATTTGATGCTGAATTCACAATGCTAAACTGTTTTCATACATTACTTTAAACAAACCCACAAAGAAAATAACAAATGAATATAAGTTTTACTTTGTATCACTCCTACTATTTCATTTAGGCTTAATTTTAGAAAACACATTTCTTCCCAAGAGTAGAAGCGGTTTTTGTTTAAATATGTATGTGGATTTTATGATTGTAATGAAGTGAAGTTTCAACACAACTCTTCCAAAACATGATTGATGATACCTATAACTGTTATAGGTCTGTATGCCAATTAAGGATAAATAACAAATTGGTCATGAAAAACAATGTACTTTATTCTTAAAATCAAAACTTTTATTTTGTATCTCCACTATCTTGTTTATTTATTTTAAATACTTGTTAAAAATGAGTTTAGAACTTTCACTGGATTTCAATATTCATAATTAACTTTCCTCTTGTATAAATACCAGTAGTATTTATCACTATCCTCAAACACTATCTCAAATCTCTATGCTTTGTTCAAAAGTATATCTTGCTTTTAAAATACTGAAGATCTGAAGATATCTTTATGACATCCTGTTTTATCCTAATCCACTTAAATCTAAATTGTCCTTAGTTATAATACACATAATTTATTGTTCTTTGATGGAGACTTTGAGTCAACAGAAAATCTTTTTCAGGATGCTGCTGAAATTCCTTTCTGATTGGGAAACTGAAGGTGGGATTGTGGTTATCAGATCATTGTTGTAAGGTTATTTAACATGCCATTTAATAAATAATTATTAGACACCTACTATGAACTGATCTTGCAGTCATTTAAAATTTTATTTTTTCTACCATATCTAATTATTTATTCACCAAATAATTAGCAAGAACCCCCATGTGCGGGGATCATTTGAGAAATTGGGTTTATAAGAGTGAACAAACTAGACAAAACTTCTGTTCTTACGGAGCACAGAGATATACTCTACATAATAAGGCATAGAGAGCTAGATTGATAGATACAGGTGGATAGATAGATAAACTAGATAGATGGCTAGATACATAGATAAAGATGGTGATGAGATCTACAAAGAAAACTTAAACAGGACAAGGGATTGGAAGTGACTGTATGTTTATTTGGATGTGTCATCAGGAACGGCTTTTCAAAGCAGGTTCACACATTTAAACTAACAACTGTAAAGAAAGTCATATAAATCTGGGGGGGAGGACATGGAGATAAACAGACCAAAAGTATAGAGTTCTGAGACAGGTGCAAGGAGGCTAGACAGCTAAAGACTTGTGAATGAAGTAGAAAGTGATATCCGACGTTATGTAATCTCATTCTCTGTCCTCCACTCCAACCCCTCCAAAACACCAACACAGCTCTTCCTCAAGTTTAAAGCCACAAGACCCCTAGAAATCTGTCCCAGTGACTGTTTTCTTTATTAATTGGGGCTATTTTCAATGTGTTCTCGCATCTCTGAGGAGATTTATAAACAAGAACAATGAGAGTGTTGGCTATATGGTTAAATGAGAACACACTCTCCTCTACCTGGTGAAACATTAGCTCTATCCTGGTTTAAACCCACTTGCTTATACATGCAAGAATGTAAACATTATGTAGCTTTTGCCTCATTATCTTTTGTTTATATCCTAATAGCTTGCTGATTTTAAGTCCCTGATGATACTGACTTATCACATTCGATCACTAATAATGTAAAAGAGAGTATCTCCATTGTCACATAATTGCACTCTTATAACTCGGGCAGATTTCTTTCTTTTTTTTTTTCTTTTTTTTAAATTTATTTTTTATTGTTATTTCCCCAAACACACTTTTTTTTCCCATTGTATAGCACGGGGACCCAGTTACACATACATAATATTTCTCCCACTGTCGTGCTGCGTTGTAAGTATATAGACATAGTTCTCAGTGCTATCACATAGTTCTCACAGCAGGATCTCACTGTTACTCCATTCCAAGAGCAATAGTTTGCATCTGTTAACCCCGAGCTCCCAATCCCTCCCATTCCCTTCCCCTGGGCAACCACAAGTCTATTTTCCAAGTCCATGATTTCCTTTTCTGTAGAAAGATTCATTTGTGCTGTATATTAGATACCAGATATGAGTGATATCATATGGTATTTGTCTTTCTCTGACTTATTTCAGTCAGTATGAGAAACGCAAATTAAAACTACCATGAGATACCACCTCACACAGGTCAGAATGGCCATCATTAATAAGTCCGCAAATAACAAACGCTGGAGAGGGTGTGGAGAAAAAGGAACCTTCCCGCACTGTTGGTGGGAATGTACACTGGTATAGTCACTATGGAAAACAATATGGAGGTACCTTAGAAATCTATACATAGAACTCCCATATGACCCAGCAATCCCACTCTTGGGCATATATCCAGATAAAACTTTCCTTAAAAAAGACACATGCACCCGCACATTCATTGCAGCTCTATTCACAATAGCCAAGTCATGGAAACAACCTAAATGTCCATCGACAGACGACTGGATTAGGAAGATGTGTTATATATACATGATGGAATACTACTCAGACATCAAAAAGAATGAAATAATGCCATTTGCAGCAACATGGATGGAACCAGATTTCTAAAACAGTGTCATAACTCAGGTGTTAATTTAGGCTTTCTTATAGAAGAGATTGGTTCAACGTTCAAGTGAATCAAAAAGAATATAGGAGCTTGCTTTGGGTGACTGAGAATAGTTTAAACAGACAGTAATTGAGATTCCCCAGTAAACTAAGACACATATTATTTATAGTACCAGAAGAAGAGCATTCTTTTCACAGGTCTGAATTAAGCAACCTGCCTGATTTAACACAAACCAAGGACATCAGCTTATCTACCAAGTAAGACAGAATTTCACATACCCTAGAATTGGAACAGAGGAATAGAGCCTCAGGGGAGCCCTTCTAGCCCTATCTTTTTTATTTCCTTTTTTTCAACACACATTTATTGATCTCCTATTTTATGACAAAGAACTCTGTCAACCAACTTATTTAGGTCTGAGCAATTGCAAAAATGTATCACAAACTTATTGTTAATGCTGATACAAAAATCCTGTACAGTATTATTAAAATGTGTTAGTAAAATCTAAAAGCCATATTGATTTGTAGTCCATAATCATCCATGTTTTAAAAAATAGTGTGAACAATCCCTTCTCTAACAGTTGTAAATTTCCTCTTTCCTTGTCTCCTGAATTAATAAAATCAATTATATTTTCTCCAAATACTAATGTAGAAACTATTTTTAGTTGAATTTTTAATATTTGAACTATTTTTTTAAATTATTGTGGCTATATCATTTTATGTGTTAATGATCTTTTCAATTGTTATCTCATAAGTTATTACTAATACACTGCTGACAAATACATCATATACTATGACAAAATTTACTAAACTTAAAACAATTATTAATGATAATTATAATTATTTTTCTTTCTCTTCAAGTTACCTTTTCTAGAAGGCCTACAATTAGATATCCCCAATAGACATTTAGGAAAATAAAATTAGATGATAAAATGACTATGAAATTGAAAAATTTATTTTAGCATTTTATTGTTGACTTAAGAAAAAATCTTATACATTTATATCCCATAAAAAATGCTCTTGGGAAATGGACATTTAAGTAGTAATACATATAGAAGAGTGATTTTATTCATGTCTGAAAACTAAGCTCTGTGTTGCATAATTGGAAAATTTGATAGCATGTCAATATTTGAAAGGGATCAGTTAATGTTAATTAGGTGAACCTACTTTCCTAAGGTTCAAGAAATTATGTCTTGAATTGAACTTCATAACACTTGTACTATCCCTATACATAAAAAGATATTCTGTTGTTAAAGGTGCAATTTAAATAGCATTATGTAAATCACCAGCAAAAAGAAAGAGGAAATATTGAGTCACTGGGAATTGGGAATTGCAAATTTTAAATTGACAGTATTTTAAGTGCATTATTTATAGAGGAATCACTAACCTATTCCATTTAAGTTAAGCTAAACCTAATAAGCACATGTGAAGAATGAATAAACACTGCTAGAAGTAGTTGATAAATGACAGAGAATGAGTAAGATGTTTATCTCAAAGTTTAAAAATGATTTGGAATATTCAATAAAGTTAAGCAAACATTCATAAAAACTTACTTTATGAGTCTGTATAAAAGAAATATAAAGCACTAAGTTAGGACCTCTAAGTTATTTTAATTTGAAGATGTAATGCTGCTTTGATTTAATTAAATGTGGAGCTTGTTTTTTGTTTGTTTTTTTGTTTTTCTCCTTTAAACCAAGCATGAATGTATATGAGAAAAACCGGGACACAGGTGTATGAGAGAACTTATTAATTTTTCATATTAGATATATGAGTTGCCAAGGTCCACCAAAGGTAGAACTTTTTTGTCTTTAATGCCCTCAGAGCAAGTCTATTTATTTTTTATTTCATTAGATGTGGGAATCAACCATTTCAATAGTTCTAGTAAGCAAATTTGCCAAGCCTATTGTTTTGAAAAGTATATTTGAAAATCTTTATTGGTTTCTTCTTTTTTACATCGAAGACTTAGGATAATTATTTCCAGACTAATGTTAATCCCTATCATTTGATGCAGAAATCAAATAGGTATTCCTGACTTAAATTGCTTTGAAAACCCCATGAGCACCCATGAGCCGTAATGCTAATGCTTTTTTTTTTTTTTTTTTTTTTTAGAATTACCAAGCCCAAAAGCAGTGTGATACCATCTTGGAAATTTGTGTTTATTTGCCCAGTGAAATAGCATAGATTGAATTATCCATCCTTGACCCACTGTTTTAACTGCAGTGACTTTTTTGATAGTTGACTAAATTTTAATAATATAATGTAGGACAGTTATCATTCCTTTTATAGCTGATAAGAATATTGGTGATTATTCATATAGCTTACACCCATTAGTACGAGATACTAAAAGCTAAAACAAATTTCCATGACTTGTTTTTGTTAACCAGTGTTAAAGGTAGACTATTTTTTTTTTTCCCTAGATCAAGGCCAGATGGTTGGGTTGCTGCCTCAGGCCACTAGTGGCTAATGCTGGACCACAGTCTCAGCCTATGTATTTTTTCTTTTCTCTACTAACTCCTGCCTTCTTTTCCTTTTTCTTCTGATCATGATTTAGTTCTGTAGGTGACATTTCTAGATATGGTAGCACTCAGAACTGAAGAACTTTCTGATCCTATAAAGATTGGGGGACGAACTGATTATTTCTAGGACTCAAAGCTGAAGTCTAGGCTGGAAATTATCATAATAACATGTTGTTTCAAGGAAGCAGTTAATTGTTTACACATTATTATCTATTTTTGGTGTCAATTTACTTTTATTCTTTATATTAGTAAATATACAATTCTACTCTCCTTAAGAAGATAGCATATTGATAACATTTGTTAGTCCCTCAAACTACATATGCCTTTAAGGAATATCTTCCAAAATAAAGTGGATTTATTTCACAAAACAACAAAATTTTGATATCGTGGTGCGATTCCATACCATTTCTCTGTTTCTCTTTTCTGATACTGTTAATCATGCTTTCCTTCTAAGTACAGCCTTTGATGGATTTTATACTTATACAAAACCCTTATTTTAAACCTAATTCTTCCTAGATTCTCTTTCTTTTTCTTGACAATGCTGTGAGAGCTGAGCCTTCTGTTATTATCTCTACTCGGATACTTTAACTCCAGTTGTCAACTGCCTTCAGGATCATTCCATTTTACTATCAAAACAGCATATAAAACTCAAAATATTCCAGATTGCTAGTATTATTTTTTAATTTCCAAAATATTTTCAGTCTGAAGCATCAAAACCACTTTAAATATGTGGGTAACCTGGCTATACCCTCCCTTATCCCACGTGGATCTAGTCTGGACACATGGGCCTCCCATCTTATCCAGTCACATTCTGCAGCAGCCCTTACATAGGAGTATTTCCTTCCAAGGCCCCCCTCCATATTGTCATTGCCACAGCCCTAACCCCACCTCCATCATTCAATATGCAACATCACCTGCCTTCTGGAAATCCTGCATAACCCCAGGCCTCTTTTTTCTCGTGTCATTTTTATTTGACCCAACTCTCTATTGCCCTGATTTCTATATTTGAATCTTGCTTACCTACGTCCCTTTATTCTAGGGTTTCTATTTTGGGAAATGAATGCAGCATGCCTACCTGGCCCTATAGTAACAAAGAGTCAAGGTTAAATGGTAAATATGTGCTTATTATCTTAATTTATATGTTCTCAGGGTAAAAGAGAGAAAATTAAAAGTTTTTATTTGTTCCAGCAGGTATTAGGTAATGTGCCAAGAGTTTCCTTTCTTCAAAATTATAGTGGTTAGGGAAAATATTTGCTTTTGTGGGTAAGTTATTGGAAGGTCCCTGCAAATGATAAATTAAAATACAGGGTTCATTTGGAGATAAGGTTATTGGAGATGATTTTATATTGTCCAGTTTCACATACACTACCATATTTAAGTGGTTGGCCCTAGTGCAATTTGTGGTGAGATACTAGAGATAAAGTGTGTCTCCTTGTTTTCATATGGCTGTAAGACACGTAGTACCCATAGGCTATGTCCTAAGGAATCTGGGAGCCAGAAAGTAATGATTTCCTAGCCTTTTAGCAGGTATAAATGAGATGAGGATTTCAGCATTGATTGAAATGTTGACATTCATTGAGCAATAATTATTTATTCCACTTCTCCACTTAAGCCCCTGAGGAAATATTCAAAATAAATATGATTTGAGAACCAGAAGAATAACTTAAATATAGACCAATAAGTCATACCAAAGACACTAAGACTTTTTTGGTGTTGTTTCGTCTAAGGTTAAGATGGCACATGTAAATAATGAGACAATAAAAAGGACTGATGTTTCTCTATGTGGTTCTCTGTTCATTTATTCAAACTATGCATTCATTTTATAAGCAAATAGTATTGCTATTAAATTGCATCCTGCTATGGATTGAATGTTTGTGTCCATTTGAAATTCATATATTGAGGCTCTAATCCCAATATGATGGTTTTGGAGGTAGGGCCTTTGGAAAATAATTACATCAAGAAAGTGAAGTCTTCATGAATGGGATTAGTGTCTTTAGAAGATATAACAGATAATCTCTTTCTTTTGGTCAACTGAAATTATAGCAAGCAGGAGGCAATCTGCAAACTAGGAAGGGAGCACTCATTAGACACCAAATGTGCTGACATCTTGATCATGGACCTCCCCCCCCGCCCAGGCTCCAGAACTGTGAGAAATAAATGTCTGTGGTTAAGCCATCAGTCTATGATATTTTTGTTATAGCAGCCTTAGCACACTAAAATACATATATCCCTTGTCATTTTGGAAGATATAATTTTTAGATATTATCATTAGGACCTGAATATGTGGTTTAATAATGCTTCTAAATAGAGCCAAACTAGTATGAATTATTCTAGAAAAAGATAAGGAGTTTAGTCCACATGGAAAATCACACGTATTTTAAAGTAATTTTTACCAGTGGCTATTGCATAAAAGTCCATCATTTCTATCTTTCTTTCTAGATCTTGCCGATTATGACAGAACAATCCTGCTATAGGAATGGGACAGATAAGAAATAGCTGAACTCCCTGTGGCATAAATATTAGACCTACCATCCTTGGCTTGCTTGTTTTAAGTAAAGGTTCTTTCACTACTTTATTTGAAAATGATAATTTCTTGAATGCTTGAAAGAGCTAATAATTAAAGTTGTACTTCAGCATAGGGTTCATTAGCTTAAACAAGAAGAGATAAAGCTTAATATGCTTCCTGTAGTTGGTTCATTTTTGTTGCTAAAATAATTCAATCTGATTCCCAATTTATGGAGCTAATGTTTAATGCAGTACATTATTTCTGATAAAAGTTCATTGATTTTTTTATGATGAAATCACTGCAATTAGATATAGGATGGGAATCTGCAAAAACTGGATAAGAGGAAGGCAAACAGAAAAAGACACAGAAAGAAAGTGGAATAATTTGAAAAGGGACCGAATTTAAAACACTATATACAATTACAGAATAGGAACAAAGAAACAAAAGTAAACATGAACAAGTATAAAAGGGAAATTGAATAGAAACAAAGACAAAGAGACAAGGAAATTAGCTTGTGGATTTTTTTTTTCCTATTGACTCTCGAGATTCAAGTTTCTGAAAAGCAAGATCTAATTACTTGTCTTTTTGAACATCTCGGAGCCTTCTCTCTTCATTTGACTTAGTATTGAACACACACAGAGCAGAGTGCTATATGATTTAGAGGTTTTTTTTGGTTATAATTTCTTTTTCACGGCATCAGAAGAAACACGTAAATATATCATTCAAACATTACCAATTAATTTTTAGACAAAATAGCGAAAGAAATCTGATTATATTCACTCATGACCTTGAATATCCCATTAATGTAAGACATATATTAGAGATTTTAAATTCCTTCTCTTATTGTCAATTTTAACTACCTAGAGAATTTCTTCTTAACTATAATTTTATGAGAAATTAATTATAATTATTTGCTCTTTTCATCAACCTTTAAACATAAAAATTTTCTATACCTAAATCAAGAATTGTTTTCACTTTAAGAAAAGGGTGAGAGTGACATGCAGAAGTAAATCTTTGAAACCTGTACGACACAATGATTATTTAGCATAAATATGCATTCATTTTTTAAAGCAGCATATCTGACATTTCCAAAGGAGTAGAGAGAACAATATCTACAGCTCAACAGGCCAAGAATAGTTCTTTTTGCCATCAGTTAGAGTGAAAAACCTCACAATTCATAATTCATGAGACATTAGGTAGAATTCCCAGAAGGATTTTGCCTCTCTATTAAGGGAATTTTAGTCCCAGATTAAGCACTGCTCTATGCTCTACTAAAAAACACTTAAAATAAAATATCCAAAATGATCTTAAATGGGTCCAAAATTAAAGCTTAAGAATATTTTTTGGACCACAGAAATGTCTAGTGTCTATTAGGGTGTAATTTTAAAATATCTGGCATCCCTTAAAAATTACCAGTTACACAAAAACTAGGAAAATTTGATCCATCAACTAATTAAAACCAATCCAGAGATAATAGGAATTATAGAAATAGTAAAGACATTAAAATAATAATTATGACTGTATTCCATGCTTAAGAAGTTGTACATGTTAAACAGAAGCAGGGAAGTTAATAAAAAAGACACAAATAGAACTACTGCAGATGAAAACTACAATGTCTGAGAATATACTGGGTGGAGTTCACAGATCTTTAGAAATTGCTAAAGAACAGATTAGTAAATCTGTGATTTTATGAGTTTAAACACATACATAGCAAAAGCAACTATACAAAATAAGACAGAAAAAAAGATTGAAAAATCCTCTTGACCTAATGAACTTTTATAGAACATTGCACACAATAACAGAATAATGACATTACTTTAAAGAACTCAAACCGTATTTAAAAGAAGGTCATCAAATCATACCAACTTCTGTTCTTTGACAAAACTGAATTGAATTAGAAATTAATGTAAGATACTTTGAAAATTTCCAAATATTCAGAAACTACAAAACACAATACAAAATATCCCAAGTTAAAAACATTATTGAAAGAGAAGTTAGAAAATTAAATCATGACATCAATATTAGTGAGATGCAGTTAGAAAAGTAGAGATATAATTATCACACTAAATCCCCATTTGAGAAGCCGAAAAGTCCCAAATCAAAGACCTCAGATTCCACTGATTAAATTAGAAAAAAGAGAAAGTGAAACTCATAGTAATCAGGAGAAAGGCAAGAGTAAATATCAAATGGAAGTCAACAAGATAGAAAACAGAAAAATAATCGAAAAACCATAGAAACCAAAACTGTTTTTTTAGGAAGTTCAATAATCTTGATAAACCTCTAGTCATAATGATCAGGAAAAAAATAAGAAGAAACAAATTACAAAATCGAGAATGAGACAGAAGCGCTCAAAAAAGATAGTAAAATTATAGTAAGAGAATATTATAAATAAATTTATGCCAATAAATTCAACAACAAATTAAACAGAACAACTCCAAGAAAGAAGCATGCCACTAAATCCCATTTAACAGGAAATAGATAATATATCCTTACTTCTCTTGAAAATAATATGAGTTTGTAGTTAAAAATATTCCCACAAAGGCAATTTCAAGTCCAGGTGGCTTTATTGGAAAATTTTACCGGGTATTTAAAGAAAAATTAAGACTAATTAATTCGACACAAAAAACAAAAGCAAAGGCTTTGCAGGTAAAGAAAAGTTCTGGCTAATATCCCTCGTGAACACAGATACAGTAATTTTTAAAAGAAAAAATAAAACCAGCAACATTTAAAAAGGGTAATACCTCATTACTAAGAGGAACGTATTTTAGGTATGACAGGCCACTTTAATATTTGTAAATCAATGTAATATACCATACTGATATACTAAACACACAAAAATATGATCCATTGTTGAATTAACATACAAATTGTGCTATACCAACACTAAAATACTACTCAGCAATAAAAACAGAATTAACTAGCTATATGTAACAACATGGGTGAGAGCAGATCAGATGTTTCACTCTGAGATAAGTAAAATCAATAGATAGCTTTATGTCAGCTCAGGTCAGATTTTAATCTCAGGTGATTTCAGGTTAAGCCAGGTATTTCACCGAAGAAGTCACAGCAAAACTTCTATCTCTTCCATCTCGCTGAGCACAGCTTGGCAACACTAGACCAACTTTCTTTCTCAGTTACCTGCTTCTGAGGGTATAAAACAGCATAGCCACAACGGGACCAGAAAGGAAAAGATGCGTGGAAGGGATAGAGGAAAATAAAATGCACAGGTGATTAACTCTACCCAGCATATTAAATAATATGATAGGTAAAATCAAGGTCCTGGTGCAAGAAAACCTCGATTTTTCAGCTTGACTTCAACATTAATAAGGGGTGAGACCTTAAACAATTGACCTAAACTATCTAAAATTCAGTTAACCCACTTGAAATATGTCTGTAATAATACTGTTGGGACAGGCTATCCAAAATGGGAAAATAAAGCTAAAAGGTGAGTGGTTATATAGGAACACAGGCCCATCTGATGACTACTTAATTATTTAGGAGATGTGCTTTGTTCATTTCCTGCTTACTGTTTATTCAATGTCTCAGAATTAGTTAACTTACATGTTACTTGTAGACTTTCGTCTGGTACAGGTATAAATTATTTCTGTCCAGTGGAAAATATATCCCAAAATTGTATGGTTTATTATCTTGTAGGATATTAACCACACTAATCACTTTTGCAGTTAGCCTATCAATCTTATTATAATATTATTTTGTTAAAATGCTTATAGATGCCTAGATCCTCAAGTGCATTTTGAACCAAACTTACTATGTTATTGATTCTAGTATGAAGGAGTTGACTAAAATAGTTACATATCTAAAATTTATATTAATATGAGGGTCATATTTTGAATACTATAATTTAACCATACTAACATTGAGAGGTTCGTTTGAGAATTAAATGAGATGATCTAGGAAAATGGTAGGCATGGAGTAACTTGGAATATATTAGTTTGTTTTATTAGCATTATTATTATTTCGTTTTCTTTAGAAATTGCCTTATGCATCTGGTATATAGCAATATAATTGTTGCCTAGATGTGTCTGCGAAGTATGTTATTAAATTAAGATATAACTGCTTGTAAATCTACTCAGATCTCAGGAGAAATGCTATAAGTGCATGTAGTCCTTGGGAGGGGCAGGGGGGAAGTGGTGATCTTCCTTTCAGGGACAAAAGGATCTCAGGAACTGTGTTTAATTTTGTCCACTTAGAAATTTCATATAGCTTCAACCACGAAGAATGACACCAAGTTTCATCAGTTTCTAGGGAGCATTTCACAACCGTTTTTATAAACCAAACAACTCAACTCTTAGGACAGGATACAGCGGAAAAAAAATACTGTTGTTTTTTTTTTTTTTATAGGCACTTTTTATAACATGTTGTAACTTTTGTTTTTATTTCATCCGTATAACAACACTCTGTGGAAGTTAATATCATCTCCATTTTATGGATGAAAACACTAAGGCTCAAGGAGTTTAAATTATTTTCTTATTATCATAAAACCTATTTGTTACACAACCCATATTTGAATTATGTCAGTTTACAAAGCTTTTTCCTTTCATCCATATAGTACAATTTATAGAATGCACAAAAAGTGAAAGTTTTTCTTTATATCTTTAGTAGCAATTTCTTGTGCTTGAAAATTCGATATCATGTTTTCTTGAACTCCTCTAAATATTCGCCTGTATAAAGATAGGAATTTTTGCCTTCTTTGATAGAAGCATCCCTCCCCCCCACCATGAGACCAGAATCTCACATCTCATGCAGATAGGTGCTACCTACAAAACGCATGATCTTCATCTGTATATGGAATATGTCCTTTCCTTTTCCTTCCACACTTAACTTAAAAGCCCAGGTGAATGCTTTATGTGGTTTATATGGATCGTACCATGGCTTTCCTGGACACACTATTAGGTATTAGACATCCAGAAAACAATGTTATTCAAAAATGTATTTTTTTGTTTTTCTTTTTAATTTTTTTAATTAAAGCATAGTTGATTCACAGGTGCCAATTTCTGCTTTTCAGCAAAGTGACTCTGAGTAGTCAAAGTGACTACTCAGTGTAGTCATACATTCTTTTTAATATTATTTTCCATCATAGTCTATCTCAGGAGATTGGTTTTAGTTCCCTGTGCTATACAGTAAGACCCCATTGCCCATCCATTCTAAATGTAATAGTTTGCATTTACTAACCCCAAACTCTCAATCCATTCCACTCCTTCCCCTCTCTTCTTGGCAACCACAGGTCTGTTCTCTATGTCTGTGAGTCTGTTTCTGGTTTGTAGACAGGTTCATTTGTGCCATATTTTAGATTTCACATATAAATGATATCATATGGTATTTGCCTTTCTCTTTCTAACTTCACCTTGAATGAGAACTGCTAGGTCTATCCATGCTGCTGTGAATGGCATTATTTCATTCTTTTTAATGGCTGAGTAGTATTCCATTGTATTTATGTATCACATCTTTCTTTATCCATTCATCTGTTGATGTACATTTAGGTTGTTCTCTAATAATTAGTAATGTTGAGCATCTTGTCATGTGTCTAGTGGCCATCTGCATGTCTTCTTTGGAGAAATGTTTATTTAGGTCTTCTGCCCACAAAATTGTATTTTTAAATAACTTTGAAGTCTTTTATTTTTTTAAGAGAAATGTTCAAACTAGAACTACATATACATAGTTTTATTTCTGTCACATATATGATTTATTATATATTATATGCCATATGTATAATATATAATATGTATATTCCCATGAAAAATAATGTTTGTTCCCAATTTTTTACCCTGGGAGTTCTGATTATTATGTACTTTGGCCTTAGGATGTTCTTATTAGTTAGCTGTATAAAACACCATAAATATTCAGGAATGCAAAATAGCCAACAATTAAGTTAAAAACAATTAGTTCATACTCTTACTGAAGGTGTATTCAAATAAAATAGAGACTGTCAAGGCTGATGGACCACTGACACTTCTGTCTCGTTTCAGCCACATATGATTACCTTTTGGATGTCTTTATTGGGCTCACGACAAAGAAGTGGCCGTCCAAGTGCGGAGAGAGATTTGGGTCTTCTATTTGTTACTTAGCAGCGTTTGACTTGAGTTTTGTTGTTTGCTAAATTTTATTATTTTTCAGAATTTGTTTGTCTTATAAAACAGAGATAATAATAATCCAGTGGGTAGCTGTGAGCATTAAGCAAATTCTGCATATGAGGCACTTTAAAATTAATATAATTCATATTCATATTTTCTCCACATTTAGTAACAGTCTTTTTGTCTGCTTCCTGTCAGTACTCACGGATAATACAAGCCAGGGCTGCTGACTCTCAGAATAAAGCATGTTTTCATTCCTGTCAGGTTTGTACTCAGAGAACACTTTTGTGAATTGCATAATTCAAACCCAAAATGGTAAATCATTTGATTTATAGAATGGCCTTAGTTCATACATTAGCATTTGTCTCTTTTCTTTTCTAGACAACAACACATGCAAAACACCTCCAGAGTACTCACTCCATTCTTTGTTTTCAAATCCACTGTCTAAAGGAAGACCTGAGTTAGTGGTTTTGTTATCATGAGATAACCCTGCAGCTGCATTTGAATTACTGCACACTATTGTAGTTAGTAATTGCCGCTGTGTAAATGCTGATAATGCTTAGCTACTTTTAAAGACAGTCTTGTATTTAAGCATATCACAACTCTGTATACTGGCAATTCTCAAATAGGGCCATAATCATAAACTCATAGTTTGCACATTCAATTTAAGAGAATGTATTTTTAATGATCACTGCTTTGTTTTAATTATAGACTGCCAAATGAGTCAATGTTTTGGTTTTAGTACTATTATTTAATTTCTACTTTCAAATAATGCTCGCATAAAATAAAATCTCCGTGGTTTTGTGATGTCAGAGAGCGAAATACTTGAAAGTCAGAGTTCCACAGTTGAACTATTTGGCTCAAATCTCATATTTTTTTCATATTGGCTTTATGACCTTAGGCAAACCACTTTGCCTTTATAGAATCTCAATTCATAAAGTGGGGAGAATAAAACTAGTCACTTTGTAAGTTAGATTTTGTGAGAACAAATGAGTTAATATATTGAAAGTTTACATAGCAGTGCCTAAAAGAGTGTTTAATAAATGTTATTTATCAAAAAGTCACACATCTAAAAAAATTAAAATTTACTGTAAAAACATCATTACTTGGGTTATTAGAATATAGATAGTTTAGGTCCTACTCTTGACCTATGCCTGTGTATGAGATATGCAAGTTTTTAAACCTCTCTTTTCTCATTGATTTTTTTTAAAGCATATTGATATGTATCCTGCTTATCTCATGTGTTGGTAGATAAAGTAATAAAATAATCATGGAATCAGTTAACAAGTTTGACATTCTACTGTCTTCTCTAATACTGAATAAGTAAAATAATGGAAATGATCATCAATGATAATTTTTAAAAATATATTTTAACATAATTTATAATACAAAAGTTAAGGTCACTCTCAGAGAAATTTAACCAGCAGCTCTATCAACTTTAGTTGTATGCATTACATTCCAGACATTGTATTATACACCTTATATGTATATTTTCTCATTTAATCTGCAACCTCAAGGTACAATGTTGATGCTATAACATCAACAATGTGGATTTGTTTTCACTTAACCCAGAACCCATTTCACTTAACCCATAGCAATACACAGACTGTTAGTACATTTTACCAGGGAGGAAACTGAGGCCCAGAGAAGTTAAGTAATTTGCCCAAAGCTAGTAACTAACACCATTTCAAATTCAAATGCAGTTGTGTTTTATGCCTGAAGTTCAGTTTTGTGCCTGAAGCTCTTAACACAATGATGTGCTTTTCCTCCTTGTAAGGGTCTTCATTAAACTTGAGAGATACTAGGAAAAACAATATTTGAGTCTATTGTTTTTCATCCCAGTCCCTGAGATGCCCAGAGCTGCAGCAGAGAGCACGTGAGTGTGGATCCGGATGAAGATGTTCCCTCAAAAGGGGCAAGTACACTAAACGTGTATTGAAATGAGAAAAACTAGTCTGGTAAACATATAATCCAGAGTTCTCAACAGGGAGTTAAATGACAGGAGGCAGAAAGCAGCTATGAATAAATAACTGATGAATGTTATAGGAACAGAGTCATAAAAAAGAAATACTAGTCCAAGACTGGAAAGTGAAAGGTGACTGAATTAAAACAGAAACAATAGGAAAACGAGTGATTATAGTCTGATATGATTGCTCTGTATAAATAAGAGGCTGTTTGTTATTCAGCATTAAGAATTGGAAGCTCTGAGCCGTATGAGTGTATTGGACTGGTTTCAAAATACAAGTAGACTAATTTTTATGCTTTACCTATTTTAAGATTTGTGAGAGGGAAAGGAAAGCCTATAGTCCTTTTATGATTGTAATTCACTATTAATATTTTCTTCTATTATTGTTACAATTTGTTTCTCACAAGTACAATTCAGTACCAATTTTAATCCTACCAAAGTGTGTTTCTAAGTACTTTTTACTATATGGAGGCACATGTCTGTGAAGGAGTAGAGGAGAGATAGTTACTCTTTTTAAGCACTGATCTGTACAAACCTCTGGGATTGTGGCAGTGAATTGAACTTTTAAGACCATTCCCCTAAGGAGGTTAATTTTGAGGGTAGGGATACAAAGATATTTTAGTATGAATAAAAATGAAATATAGTCAGGTATTGATAAGATAATACACAGACAAGATTGATTTCTAACTTCTGCTTAAAAGGAGAATATGTGGGGAAAAGCTTTGTGAATATTTGTGGAAAAATGTTTCCTTCAGAAGGAGTAAAATATTCAAAGGCCAGGCTGGGACTGAGATTGACAGACCCCCATGGACTGAATGTTGTATCCCATCAAATTTCATATGTTAAATCCTGAACCCCAATGTGATGATATTGGAAGGTGGGAGCCTGTCAGGGTGATTAAGTCACAAGGGTGGAACCTCATGAAAGAGATCCCAGAGCTCCGACGCCCTCTCCGCCCTGTGAGGATACAGCAAGGAGTGGGCTCTCCCCAGAGACAGAATCTGCCTGTACCTTCATCTTGGATTTCCCAGCCCCCAGAACAGAGAGAAATAAATGCCTGCTGTTTAAGTCGCTAGGTCTATGGTATTCTGTTACAGCAATCAGAACTCAACACATACCCAAATGACATTAAGGAGACTGCTTGGGACAGCCTGCGGTAAATGAGGGAGAGTCTGGCCAGACACAGGTTTAGAAAGGGAAGCAGGACAGGTCATACTGATCTCTCCTGCCTGGATAAGAAATTTGGATGTTACCTAATAAATAGCCAATATTGATATGAGATTCGTCATTCATAAATTAGCATATTTTGAGGACTGGATGAGTTGTTTGGACTAGAGGTAGAAAACATGTACATGAGGAAGAGTTAGGAGGTTGGTTCAGGACTCTGGTCAAGAGTGAATGATGACTAAGCTTAAAGATGAGCTTGGAGGTAGAGATGATACAAGAGAAAGGATTTGCTGATGGCCTGGTTGTGAATCCTAAGAAACAGAATGAATGATGAAACTTTTATTAGATAGATAACATTTGAGATGAGCACATTTAGAGGGGGGATATGAATTACTGTGCTCTGGATACTGAAGCTTGATATATCTATGAGATATCACAGAAATGTTGAGCAGGTAGTTGGAGAAATGAAACTAGTGCTCAGGTCTAGACTGGAAATAAATTTGACAGTTCACGGTATAATGTGATTTTTGTGTTGATAGATGTGTTGCTGGATTATCAAGAGTCTTGCCCATACAGAGATAATTTTACAGTGAAATTTACTTTGAAAATAAGATTTTCAGGAGACAACAATATGTGCTATCTATTAAGCATTTATTTTCTACCAAGTTATTTACATATACTATTTCTGGTTCAACAACCTAAAAATTAGCAGGAAACTGAGACACAGTGATAACATTGTACTAAAGCCATGCAGTCTTAAGAAGTTCAACCCACTTTCTTTTTGAGTTGATACAAGTATCCCTTTCCTTTCTACCACACAAACCCAAGCAAACAGAAGAGAGAACCAGATCAAGCAGTGAGAGCAACTGGACAGACAAATGCAGGAGATGGAACAGCGTTTGACTGAGGAACAGAGTTCTCAGTGAGCTGAATTTTTGTATGTGCATGGTTGGACCTGGTAGGGGTCTAAGTTGGGGGTTGTGTGGAAGCTAAGTAATGAAAGCCCTAGTTGGTTTGTCTAAGATTTTGGCCTTAATCCTACACAAAAAGAAGGGGCCATGGAAGATTCTTAGATGGGAAATGGAACTGTTGAAGCCAGGGTTTCAGGAAGATTGAACATGGAGGTAGCATGGAGATGGAATGACGTACATTTCTTTTAGTTAACCATTTAATTAAAAGAACTGTATTCTATAATGAAAGAGACAGATTAGAAGAGTCAAAAGTTCACCATTATTTGTTGCTACCAAATTACAGAAATCTTCAAGCAGCCTACCTTGAAAGTTTCTTAGGGTGTGGTGATTCAGTTTTTTTTTTAATTATCATCATTCTGAACAAAACAAATACAATTCCAAAGACTGCTGTAAGATTATATATACTTCAAGAATTGTCATATTTGATCATGTCAATGTAACATATCATAATTATATAACATTGAGAGTTTTGCAGTTAAATCAGACAAATTTCCAGGATCTGATATTTGTGGAGTAAAAATACAGTATCTTTTGTTTACCTTCTATAAGTACTGTACTAATAATGGTAACTTCATAGAATTTATGTATAGATATTGTGATATTTCAGAATACATATATTTTGGAAAGCCTCTTAGAGCAGTGATCTCAAACCATGCACATATTAACATGTGTATCAATAATTTGCCGAATACCTCACTGACTTCAAAGCCCCATGCTTTGGGAATACGGATGAATAAATCAGTTTTTGCACCTAAGGACCTGGCATCATACATGAATACTTATTTTCAGACCCTGGAAAAAACACTTTATTCTTTAATAAAATCATCTTTAGGAGGCAGATAAGAAAGTTCAATGACTCAGATGAAGAGAGGGTTCTTCAATACTCTTCTATAAAGAACGTAATGGTTTTTGAGGGTCTAAACTGATTTCACTTCCTCACAAAGACATAAAATACCTAAACTAAAAGTAAATATATTATTTTCTCAATAGTATATCTAATAAACATGTATTTATTATATATTTACATCAATATATTGTATATTTGTATTCATATATTTATATTAAGTATATTATATGTTCATATTAAGAATATGTTTATATTAAAAAATATACATTTATTACTTGACAAATTTCTTACTTCCTGACAAATTAATTTGAATCTCTGTGGTTCAATGAATAATCTTAATTCTCACATTCCCAACTTGTTTTGCTCACAAATACATACAAACACATCTCAAAGAAGACAGGCTACATAATATGTCAGGGTACAACAGTGATAATACTTTTTAGTTATCATTATAATTATTTTTTCATAGATTATAGCAGGTGAGGACCTGTGAAAACAATTGTGCAGCTATTACCTTTAACCAGATGATCTTTTATTTCACCAATGTTGCCGTTCGTCCACTAGGTGTCAGCCTTACACTAGTAACTAGGTTATTGGCCTCAAAGCAAACCGCCATCCACATCTGTTCTACTTAATGTGTTTTCCAATAGAAATTTACCTGGTTAATTGATAATAATAATAATAAAAAGGTATGGTTCTCTAACGAAAATAGAAAAACCATAAACTGGAGTGCAGCAGGGTATTCAAAATGAAGACTGAAAATTGATTTCCACAGGCAGTGTCTCCAAGCAATATTCAAACATTCAGTCTTTTCTATTACAGTTAATGCATCGTATAGAATTTCACATATTTTCTGCATTTGGTGAACCAAGGCTTGAAAAATATCATCGGTTTGATCACAAGGAAACTCCGTGAGGTGGTAGAACAAGTAGGTTCTCCATTTTCACGGTCACCAAAATAGTAAGGAGAGTTAAGTAGCGCCACCACAGATATTCCTCCCATTGCAGCCCTGCCAGTTATTGATTTGAAAGTATTCAGAATGGTTATAAGGTCTCTCAGACAAACCATTGGAAGCTGTGGAAATAGTTCACAAAGCTTGGAAGCTTCAAGGCTGTATTTACCATTTGGCTTTAATTATTTTCTGACTTTGTGAAAGGACTGACACGTCTGAAGTGACGTTTCAAAATTGACGATTTTTTCACCAGGTTAGAGAGGAGCATGATAGGTGCCCGGAAGAGAAGTCTGAAGTGTTCCAGGAAACACTGCAAGATCTTCAGGGTTGTTTTGCAATTGAAAAGGAAATGCTGCCCAAGGGTTTAAAAGGAAGAGACAAAGGTGGGAGCAGTAGAGCCTGTCGGTATGACAAGGATGTGGAATGGGCTTTATTTAGATCGACTTTAGCCTTAAGAGTAATTTTTCCACTTAGGTTTTCCCTGATTCTGAAGTAATTTGGTTCAAGCGTAATAGATGTGAAAAAACTTGTATAGCTAAAGGGTCAAAACCATTAAAGAATAAAGAGCATTTCTTTAACAATACTAAAAATACTTAAAAGATCATCATTTATATATTGCCTTTTCTTGTTTCCTTCATTTCTATCTTGATCAATTTTACTCTTTTCATAACTTGGCTTTCTTTCCCTTTCTTTTTAGTTTTTGCCTCTTTTCTTCTCTAACCCCGCTTTTTTTTTTAACTTTTTGGTTTTTCCATACCTGAGAAATTGATTTCCTCTAATTTATTTAGATAAATGCATTACTAAATTTTGTCATTTTTATGTTTATAATTTTCAGTTTTAAAATGAACCATTTGAGAAAGAAACAACATACGTATGTGTATTAGATTGAAGTTTGAGCATTCATGAGCTCATTTATTTGTGTGTGTGTGTGTATGTGTGTGTGTGTGTGTGTGTGAATAAACGGCTTTCTGAGAAAAAGCCATCCCTTTGGGAACTTACAACACCTTTAAGCCTATTCAGTCAAATGCAGTGTTCTAAGCAGTGATTCAGTTCAAAACTACCGTTGCTATATATGAAACTTACATTTGGCTTCAAGTACAAGTTATTAAAATATTCTACTGACAAAATAAACAATTCTTATCTAGCAATACCTACATTTCTCTTATGATGTTAGTATTTTATTATTTTCTGCTTGCTCAGGATTCCTGAAGCAGAGATATTTATATAATGATGCAAAATCTAAATTCATGTTTTACAATACAGATTGAAATGCCACAAAGCTCAGGATATACAGAGAGATTCATCTTAATTTCTTTATCATATTATTATTATGAGCATGGATAGTGACATATTCTGTAACAGTTAAGTGCTATATTTTATTTCCTTTAGGTGTCAATTGTTTGTAATCCATTGGTTTCATATAATTTTACTGAAGTTCTTAATGGGTTACTGAAAGGGGATTTCATTTCTCTAGGCTTGGGGATTTCTGAGGTGTCCAAATTTCCCTATAGATTTGGACCTGTTACAGATGTCATATGTAAGGTTTATTTAAGTAGCTTAAATAGCGTGTGTTGTGAAGCACTCCTAACCAGGCAGAATGATGAGGAATAATACACTGCATTACTAATTCACCTTGATATCTGATCTATTGCTTTCTCTCTCTGGGCATGGAGATACACAAGTTAAAAATTCTTGGTATGGATTTGAGAGCAATAAAAGGAGGCAGAATGAAGTAATCACAGGACAATGACAGCACATAATAAACTGCAACAACATCTTACCTTAGAGTTCCAGGAAAACACACAGGGGTATGAATATTAGTGGTTGGAATATAGGTGCATCATTTTAAAGAAAAAGACATATGCAGACAAGAAATCCAGAAGAAAAAACACTAACAAAATTAGAAAGACCAATATCAAGTATAATTGCAGAAACAAGACAACGTTAGTAACATCACGAATATTAGCAGCATCACTATTAGTAATATCATAGGTTAGCATGCTATGAGAAAGTTAAAGTTCCTGATCCTGTGAAGCTCTACTTAATACTTGTATGAAAGATAGATCATCAGTAATGCCATCACAGAATGAGTAAATATGTAGACCTTGAAGAAAGTGCTATTTACGTGCTATAAACAAGTAGTAGGTGCTGAAACTCACCTATTCACAAATTCACACACTTCTCCATCTAACCAAAAGTCCCCTCTTCTACAGCAACTCTACAGCCTAAACACACACTCCAGCATACATGGAGTGTAATCTTGACTTCATCCCTCTTAATGGACTCAGTTTTTTGTCTACTATAAAACAAATTCTTCATCCTGATTGGGAAATGAACAGTTACCAATAGCTGCTTCTGTCTTCACAAACATCAGATTTGCATGATATTCATTCATGTATTCATCTATTCATTCCATATATATTAAGGACTCATGAAGAGTTTCAGACACTGAAACAGAGACCTGGTTCTTATTCTCTGCATTAAGCAATTTTTTTTTATTATGTAAGTTACAGGCTCACAATTTTTAAAGGTTATATTCCATTTATAGTTATTATAAAATATTGGCCATATTCCCATGCTGTACTCTATATCTTTGTAGCTCATTTTCTATTTAACTGTTTGTACCTCTTAACCTCCTGCCCCTATGTTGTGCCTCCCCTCCCTTCTCCCTACTGGTAACAACTAGTTTATTCTCTATATTTGTGAATCTGCTTCTTTTTTGTTACATTTTTGTTGGATTTTTTTAGATTCAACATCTAAGTGATATCATATTTATTTTTATTTCTCTGTCTGACTTATTTCACTTAGTACAATGCCGTTGTTTTTTGCACTTTAGTGAGAGGAAACAGAAACTATGTAGGTTAATAAATTAGTAAGCCTGGAAAACATCAAATAAGATAGAAACTTTGATCAATTTTCTTTATGAAATAAGTCATGAGTGGTTTTATTATACTTGTAAACCCCTACATAAGTAGAAATTTTGCCCTGCTCATCCTCAGAGTCTGAGAGGTTTCATTTTTGGAAGAAGGTGAGTGTATACAAAGCCAAATAGACAATTGAAGAGGAGGTACAAATGGTTGTAGATGTGAGTTACTGCATGAAAATAAATATTAAATAGAAGACATTATATTTCTATACAAATTTTCAAATAATAGAATTAAAGGATTGGCTAAATTAAAAGTTTGGTATGGTAACTCACAGGAGAAAATTTAAAACAAAACATATTTTTCCTCTTCCTTTTTAATGACACTGTCTCTTTTTCTGAACATGATTATGTAATCTCTTGGTCTTAGAAAGGGCATAATTTCTTCAGGGCTGTCTTCCATAACCTCTCCATGAGCTTTACATTCTTACTTGGTAGGTGAGATCTACCTTCCTAAAGTACTTTCTGCTATAATGTTCCTAAGCATCATACTTGAAGTTGTTCCCTTGGTTATTTTTCTCACCCACTGTTTACAAGCCAGGCAAGAGCACAGCCTTTAATGTCTTATTTACAACAGTATGCCCTGTATTTAGGAGAATTGTGAGTATATGCTGGATATTCAATGTGTACTTCTTGAATGAATTAGTGCATGATGGTTGCAAATAGACAATTCTGATCTAATCCAATTCTCCACGAAGACTTCCGTGGAGCCTAAGTTAGCTGAAGAAAAACAGGAACCTAGGGATTTTTCTCATCTTAAATTCATGAATACTGATTCACTGCATTCCTTTTGCCCTTCCCCTCCTCTGTTCCAGAAGTTGTTTTTATTGTCCTTCCTCCCCAAATCTCCAACAATGCCTCTTCAGTCTCCACTGTCCACTATTCATCTTGCTTCCATTTCACAAAGAAATCTGATTAAATCAGAAGAGAATTTCTACAGACTCTCTTTAGCTTGAATTTTTTGCCACTCCCTCTGCCATTTTTCCTTCAAAATTGTTCATGCCCCCACGAAGTCGACTCCTCTACTTGACCACTTTCTTCCAAATCCTCTTTTCTATTCAGGGATGCAGTTCCAACAGTTCCCATCTCCTTCCAAATCAGAGGGATTTTTTCTGAATTCAATCTTAATCTAAATTTGATCTTTCTCATCCACGCTGCTAATATTCTCTTTGGAAGAAAGAGAAAAAAACCTTGCTTGGAGGATTAATCCTCCAGATATCACTCAATTTCCCTGTAGAGCAGGGTTCTCAATACAGCATTCATTCAGGAGTATGCGTGGAATTCAGGAGGTCAATCTCCAGGGATTTAAAAAAAAACAAAAACAAAAACAAAAAAAAACCCTCACAAAAACCAAAAAACAAAACCTTCATCTTTATTTTAAGTGACTGAAGCATAATGTCCTTGAATTATACATCTTGAGAATCCACCACAAACAACATTAGCTCTCACTGAACAGGTTTAATCAGGTTCTAATACTATAATATGACAAAATATCTTTCAATTCACCATCATTTTGGAATTAATATATTAGACTTTTTTTATATCTTACTATTTAAAGGTTAAGAACTCTTGCTTTAGAATAAAATTCTTTGAATGTTTGTTTGTTTGTTTGTGTTCCCTCTTTTAATTACTTTTTATTTTAAATTTGTGAACATTTTTCAGTAGGCTTTTGTCCGTACTTCTCTACAAAGTAGCTTATAATCACTGATAACTTGCATTTTCTAATTGTGATAATTAATGCTGAGTCTTCTTTCATAAGAAAGCATTTATCACACTTCACTTCATATCGTGGAAACACTATCCTCATTTTCAAGGTCATACTCTCCTGTTTTCCTTCTATCTCACTGGTCACTTTTTTTTTTTTTTTTGCTTTTTAGGGCCACACTTGTGGCATATGGAAGTTACCAGGCTAGGGGTTGAATCAGAGCTACAGCTTGTGGCCACAGCCACAGCCACATCAACACCAGTTTTGAGCCATGTCTGCGACCTACACCATAGCTCATGGCAATGTCAAACCCCCGACATGCTGATCAAGGCCAGGGATCAAACCCTCATCCTCATGGATATTTGTCGGATTCGTTTCTGCTGCACCACAGTGGGAACTCCCACTGGTCACTTATTTTTTGAGTTTCCTCTGCAGGTCCTACTTCATAAGCAAGACTTTTTTTAGGTCGGAGTAACACAGTTCTTAGTACTTAGACTCTTATTTAATTTAATTGATCCTTCCTTGTGTGATCTCATGCAGTTCCATGATTTTAAGTAGACTAAATCATGGTGATTTCCAAATGTATAACTCTGGACCTCACGCCTGAACAAAGATTGTTATTTCAAACTGCCACCACAACATCTATCTTTTATTTGGCTTTTCAGGGCCTCACACATGGCTTATGGAAATTCCCAGGCTAGGATTTGAATCAGAACTATAGCTGCCAGCCTATGTCACAGCCAGAGAAACTCTGGATCTGAGCCACGTCTGCAACCTCCACCACAGATCAAGGTAACATTGGATCCTTAATGTTCTAAGTGAGGCCAGGGATCAAACCCATGTCCTCATGGATGCAGCCAGGTTCTTTATTGGTGAGCCACAAAGGGAACTCCCATAATATCTATTTTGAATGTCTAATAGATATCTCAGGCTGAACCTGTCCAAAATTGAATCTGGATCTCTCCCCACCCCAGCCCCCAACCTCTAACCTGCTCATCCAATAATATTCATCTCAGTTATGCCAGCTCTGACCTTTTAGTTCCTTGGCCCTAAATCTGTCCTTCTTCACTCCTCTTTGATATTTCACAACTAATTATTACCAAATCTTGGCAGTTCTACATTGAATGTTCTTTCCATATACAGCTAGTTTTCATTTCCTAAACAGCTATCATGTCCAAGCCACAACTTTTTGTAGCTTAAATTATTTACAATAACCCCATAGCCCACTAACAATTTCTCCAATATATTCAAGAGATAGAAGTCTAATAATCTTGTTAAATAGAAAATCAAGTCATGTCACTTCTCTGCCCTGAACTCTCCAAAAGTGGTGCACCTCCCTTGGGATAAAAGCAGAGACCAGCAGGTGTTTTGGTACCCATTTAAATCCTGACATCTTCCATTACATCACTCCTCCTGGGTCCCTCTGCTCTCTCTGCACAAGCCTCACTAACCTGCTCTCCTCTGAACACAGAGCTGTTCCATTCCTTGGGATGTTTGCACTTTCTCTGATTTCTACAAAACTATGATGCTATTGCTGCATGACTTGCTTGCTCACCTTCAGCTTTATTAAAGGTCCACTTCTCAGCAAGGCCTTCCATTGCCACTTATTTATACTTTGATAAGTGTCTTTGTCCTGTTTCTCTTTTCCTTTGTCTATTTATCTTTGTGAAAATTACCATCAAAAACATATTTTACTTATTGTGTTTGTTGTCTGTCTTCACTCCAACTTCTAGAATGTAAGTCCTATGATTGAAAAAATTTTGTTCATATACCCTGGGCTTAGAATATTATCTGATGGTAATAGTCACACATTTATTTATTTATTTTTATTTTTTTGTCTTTTGTCTTTTCAGGGCTGCACCGGAGACATATGGAGGTTCCTAGGCTAGGAGTCTAATCAGAGCTGTAGCTGCTGGCCTACGCCAGAGCCACAGAAATGCCAGATCCGAGCTGCGTCTGCAAACTACACCCCAGCTCACAGCAATGCCAGATCATTAACCCACTGAGAGGGGCCAGGGATCAAACCTGCAACCTCATGATTCCTAGTCGGATTTGTCTCCACTGCGCCATGACAGGAACTTCAACAAACACATTTATTTTTAATAAATAAAGAAAGAAGTGAATAAATGAACAAATTAAATTCTCCATATGTTTCTTCATTTATCTAATTTCACTATCTACTTTCAGAGGACATAATGGCAAAGTGATAATGCCTAATAGATACATGGGTGAATTAAGTAATGCTATATATATTTGTCTCAGAAGTTATAGTTTTACTTCTTAAAAGACTACCATGTATTTTATTTTATTTTATTTTATTTTATTTTATTTTATTTTATTTTATTTTATTTTATTTTATTTTTTGTCTTTTTGCTATTTCTTGGGCCTCACCTGTGGCATATGGAGGTTCCCAGGCTAGGGGTTGAATTGGAGTTGCAGCCACCGGCCTACGCCAGAGCCACAGCAGCGTGGGATCCGAGCCGCGTCTGCAACCTACACCACAGCTCACGGCAACGCCGGATCGTTAACCCACTGAGCAAGGGCAGGGACCGAACCCTCAACCTCATGGTTCCTAGTTGGATTCGTTAACCACTGTGCCACAACGGGAACTCCAACTACCATGTATTTTAAAATATCTCCATCCCTATTCAGTATAGGTATGGCTATGTCATACCAGTCTTTATCTAGAATTTCCAAACAAAAACATAACTTTTAATCAAAAAGAGCATAAAAGTGAAACGAAATGTATTCTAAATATTATATTAATCATACAGTTTTACATATTAAATTTTACTTTGAAGCCAGCTTCTTATAGCTCTTATGAGTATCTCTCAATCTTGATGTTTTATTAGTTGAAGGAATAATTTAAAACACTCATTCTCTTTAATTTTCTGTTTTATTAAAGATAGAGCTATTTTGTAAAACTAGTTGGATAAATTTCTTAAGAGTTTATAGAAACTATTATTTCTAAACAAAGATACCTGTACGAGTACGTGGAAAATGCTCTGAAAAGTGTAGAATGTGATGATGGAATTAGTATAAATAAAATATTACACTATTGATCTATTGACAAATTTCACTCATAATTTAGTAACTTTATCCAAATTGGCATTTATCTAAGTAGGTTAAAAACGTGTTGCACTGTAGATTATTTTCAGCTCCTTTCCAGGACTTTATAAATATTCTTCTTTGTCATTTACTATTTTTCTTCCTAAATAACCTCTTTTTGAAAACAAATAATATTTCCTGCATTTCATTCAACATTAATGAAAAGGACATATTAACCACATATGGATTGTGACCTTTCTTATCATTTCATAGTACAATTCTTGAGGAAAAATAAAGAATTAAACTAAATCTAGCAAATTGTTTCATCTATTTAATTGGACAGAGAGAAAATGCCATCGCTGTTTTTGGCATTCAACATGAGATCAAAATAATTCTATTTCAGACCCCTTTCATAACCAAATTTGAGCAGAATTAGATAATATAATCATATTAAACATTTAAATATTTGAAAAAATATTAAAAGCTTTACTTTTGTAAAGTTTATTAGAAAACATTGTCCTATCTAATTGTACTGACTTGGAAACATCTCAAGGATAAAATTCCCATATAGACACAAAATAGCTTCACACATGGGCAAATGTGACCTGTACAGAGAAATATCAATTGTGGCGTAAACTCTCATTTTTTAAATTCTCTAACTCCATTAAATCAGATCTTTAATAATTTTCCTTCTCCTATTATATTTTACTTTAAACACAAAAGCTCCTGAAATACTAATAAAATTGATTAGGACACTTTATTATATATCATTTGCTAATGATTTCTTTCATACCACAGAAAAGAGTCAAGAAATGTACCAATTATTTAAGCATAAGAGGAGATGAAAAGAGAGGTGATAAAGGGGCTTTAAAAAGGTAAGCACTACCTGGAGAATGTTTCTCAAACTTTTGCCTCTGTCTAGGGAAAATTTTCTTTTTGGTATTTATTTATTTATTCATTCAAGTACTCAATAAATTTTATTATATATATAATTGTACAATGTTTGTTTCTCAAACTTTTGCCTTGTCTAGGGAAAATTTTCTTTTTGGTTATTTATTTATTCATTCAAGTACTCAATAAATTTTATTATATATATAATTGTACAATGATTATAGCATTTCCAGGAAAAACTTGAAAGTAAGCCTCATTCTCAGATATTAGAAGTGACTGGGAAAAAAATAGTTTTCCAAAAATTTTAAGAGAAAGGAATACTTCCAAACTCATTCTACACAACCAAAATCACCCTCACACCAAAGGCAGAGAAGGATACTAGGGAAAAGAAAACTACAGGCCAATATTACTGATGAATATATATGCAAAAATTCTCAACAACATACTAGCAAACTGAATTTAGCAATGTATTAAAAGAATCATACACCATGATCAAGTAAGATTTATCCTTGGGATGGAAAGATGTTTCAACATACTAAATTAATAAATGTGATTTACCACTTTAATAAAGGATAAAATTCCTATGATCATCTCATAATAGAAAAAGCATTTAATAAGATCTCCACTTGTAGTGGACATTAATATACAGAAGAGAAGACTCAGAAGAGCTATAAGTATGAAAGGCTATATTGAAGGCAGCCTATGGAGAACCTTTAAATTCAAGGACCAATGCTTAAATTTGATTTAGGAAACGATAGGAAGCCAGAGTGCTTTTTAAGTTACTATATGGACTATGATTTTTTTTACTTAGTTAACTAGAAAGTAATAGCAGTTCACTGAATTTTTCATTATGGATTAGATATTATAATTAGATATTATAATAATTCTGCTTATTATTTCACTCAATCCATGCAATATGTGTATAAGCTAGGTATAATTGATACCATCATCCCTCTGGAAATGAGAGATATAGGTCAAATATTTTAAATATTTTATTTTATTTATTTACTTATTTTTAAATGATTTTTATTTTTTCCATTATAGTTGGTTTAAAGCAATCCTGAGGAATAAAAACCAAGCAGGAGGCATAACTCTCTCAGACTTCAGGCAATACTACAAAGCCACAATCATCAAGATAGTGAGGTACTGGTACCAAAACAGATCTACAGACCAATGGAACAGAGTAGAGAACCCAGAAATTAACCCAGACACCTACAGTCAATTAATCTTTGACAAAGGAAGCAAGAATATAAAATGGGAAAAAGACAGTCTTTTTAGTAAGTGGTGCTGGGAAAACTGGACAGCTGGATGTAAATCAATGAACCTGGAACACACCCTCACACCATTCATGAAAATAAACTCAAAATGGCTTAAAGACTTAAACATAAGACCAGACACCATCAAACTGCTAGAAGAGAACATAGGCAAAACATTCTCTGACATTAACCTTACAAATGTTTTCTTAGGTCAGACTCCCAACGCAACAGAAACAAAGGCAAAAATAAACCAATGGGACCTAAGTATTTTAAAATAATAAACTATAGCTGGTAAGCAACAAGCTGAGACCTAAACGCAGAAAACTCTAGTCTCCAAACTTACGCTCTTTACCATGATATACCATTCTAAGATTTACTGTTGAAAGGTAAGCATTTAAGAAAATAACAGCTACGACATTGTAACAAGACTTCTAGAATATTATTAATATTACTACCCTATTTTGTACATATACCTAAACTTTTTAAGGAAATTTTCATGTGCCAGAAACTGTTGTCATCTCTTTCTTGGACACTCTTATTTTTCTCATTATAAAGATAATATGCATAAATTGAAAAACATCAAATGGAAGCAGTTTTGTCAGGGAGGAAATGATTACAGAATTCAAATTCATGGTATCAAAGTCCAAGCCAAAACAATTCTGGCTTAGAACTTCTAATAAAAAAATCCTCTGGAGTCCATTTGTCTACTTTGAGATTGAGATAAGAAAAAAAGATGCTTATGAATCTGTTTTTATTAAAAAGGGATGTTGGATATCACTCAAAGTCTATATTATAACAGACTATCTTATTATATTTTAGGACATTTATTGAGGTGGTACTGTATATTTTTCCAGATATGAGCAAATCCAGTTAAAAGTAGTTGTGATGACTAAAATTAGGTGATGAACGCTTACTCTATGTTAATGCATGATAGGAGTTATATATGTATTTTCTTACTTAATTTTCATAGAAATGATATTGTTGCGAGACATGTTTCTACAATATTTTCTTAGCCTCTTAGCTGAAAACTCTATCTTGTCCTTCTTTACTTTACCCCAACTTCCTGCTTGGAAAACAGTCACAGTGCTGGTAATGACTGAAGCTTAAGAACAAAGACCTCAAGGCATGAGTTATTCATAGGGTCAGCTGAATGAGGACTTAATGCGCTGGTGTAGGCACACGGACCTGTGCAGATTGGCACGCCTTTTGCACAGCATGATACATCCTCTTAAGAATAAAAGAGGAGCCCCGTGGCCCCAAGGGGTTTATGAGGGGTCTTTAGCAGGAAATGCATTAGCAAGGAGAACTGAGGTGCAAACCTAGGCATGCAGGATTGCTGCAGACAGGCATGCAGTTTGCAGAAGCACAATGGTGATTCTCTAGATGCTATGCATAGATAGATGATGCCAAGCTTCCTCAAATGCTAATGATTGTTAAATGCCTAAAGGTCAGAGTAAAAGCTTCATCAGCAACTGGCTATGTGACTTCTAAAATAACTTAAAAAACCTCCTATATCCTGCACCTACAACCCCCTTCTCACTTGACATAATCCTAAAAAACACAATAAAAGCAGTGTGGTTTCTTAAGGTGGTGTTCTTGGTTCCTGAGACCTTGAGTCCCCCGGTTCCCACCTTTACTTAAGATAAATGTCTCTGTGTCTTGTTTTATGTTAACTTTTTTCCTTAAGTTTCACAGCACCCATTCTTCAGCCCCATCCTGCTGACCTGGTCTCGGCATGATATATTTTATCATATTACTTATAAGAAAACTTTGGATTAGAGATGTCCACTAACCTGCTCAAGATGGCTTCACTAGCAATTGGCAGATGGTAAATTTGAACACAGATATTTTTGTTTAAATTCCAAAATCAATACTTTTTGCAACTCAGTGACATAGAAATAGTGCTTATGTTAAATCAAAATCAAATTATATTTTATATGCTTTCATGTATAATTGCTACCATTGAATATATAGCTGAAGTTGCTAAAATGTCATGTTTAGGACTTATAACAAGCGTATGTTTATGGGTATTTTCACAAACATAAATTTTATAGATTATTGGTAACATCTTAGTTGAAATAATCAGAAAGCAGGAAATAATAATGGAGTGTACATTGAACTTCTTTTCTTTTTAAATAAAAAGTTTATTTAAAATTTTGGAGTTAAGAATCAATCCCAAATCAATGACTTGAAAATCTTATTTACATTTCCAATGAAACTATAACTATTTTCTCTAGAGTTTCCTGTTCCTGTGGCTACTGCTTTGCTGTAGCCTATAGTTTCACGGTAGAGCTGTAAACTCAGTCCAACCACTGCTGTATTGACACATGCATTTGTCGCACTTGTTCAATGCTGATCTGATTTAAAGTCTGCTTTTGTAGTTGTTTTTACAGAGAGTTCATTTAAAGTTTACTTTTGTGTAAATAGCTTTAGTGCACTTTTTATGTGCCTAACATTTTTCCTTCCAGGGAGGATTATTTTTTATTAATTAATTTATTTATAAGAAAGAGGTTTTACTTCATAGGTGAAATCAATTTATACATTTCTAAGTGAAGATTTTCTTTCATTTATTACTTGAACTTTAGTTCTTTTAATGACATAGATTTATTCCACGTACAATACAGAGGTTTGTAATACTTGATTCAGATTTTTGTGAAAATCTCAAATATAGGCTTTTAAAAATAAATTCAGAAGGAAGTTGGTCTTAGAGTCCAATCTGATTCCAGGTAATTAAATGGCAAGAAATAGAGGGCATGGATCACTAGCTTTTCTACTTAAGGAGTGTCAGTTAGCTGGATGGTTAAAGAAACAAGTGAGTGTCCATCCTCACTGGCAATGCTTGCCTCTACACATGAATGATTTTGCATTTTTTTTTTTTTACAAAGTCACTCTCTGCTTCTGGGTCATCCATCTGTAAAAGAGAAATACTGTTATCTTCCACTTTCCAAAAAAGCTGTGGAGAGTGTAATTAATTAGTATATTAAAACAGATTTAGAAACTTCAATAAATGTTGGTATGAAAAAATATTTTGGCTTTCACATAATTTCTTTAACTCAAACACAACAAAAGTTTTTTCCTAAGCAAATTAAATTGTGTCTTATTTTAAGAAGTACAAGAAATGCTAGTATTATTTACTACTTAATAACAAATGACTAATGCTTTTGAGAAAGAGTTCCAGTTTAGGCCATTTTTTTTTTTTCACCCTTCATCTTCCTTGCTTCCTTCCATCCATCTATCTTTCTTCCATCTTTCATGGTTTGCACTATATGTTCCTAAAATGTTTGACTGTTATGAATTCATCAATATATTTTCTTCACTTGCGGGCCATTATTTGTGTGCTGAACATTTATTATTCTAATTTCCCAGCTATTTGTGCTCCTAGCATAACAGTTCTGATAACGATAAACCACATTCCAGAAACTCCAATTTCTCTTCTTTGGAGAAACTATCTTGCCCCATTCTTTCATCATGTTTGATAGAGAAAAGCTGATATTTTCCTACATGACTTCCTTTCCTCTTCATTTTGTGATGGTTTGACTGTGGTTTGTAGGAACCCAAGTCAAACAAAGCTAGTCTTGATATTTCATTCATTTTTACCACCAGAATTCCAAGGGCTGCAAATAAGTGAACTGAGTTAAAATCCTACCCCAGGACTATTACTAAATGGAGCTTTTCAAAATAACCATTTCATTTTTTTTCTGATTTTACATTTTACTGAGATATAATTTATGCATAACATTATGTTAATTGGGAGTATTCAAAATAAAGATTCAATATTTGAATATCTTATGAAATTATCACCAAAATAAGTCTAGTTAACATCACTACCACACATAGTTACAGATTTTTTTCCTCGTGGTGAGAGCTTTTAAATTATATTCTCTGAGAAACTTTTAACTATGCAATACATTCTTATTGGCTATAGTCACCATGCTGTACATTATATCCCGATGATATTCATTTTATGATGGGAAGTTTATACATTTAGACTCCTTTCACCCAATTTGCTCACTTTCCAACCCTTACTATTTCAGTTTTAATAGTTAAATAGTAGGTTTGGAATTGTTCAGTTTCTACTAGCCATGTGTTTCCTCTCACCACTACATCTTCATTGCACATTTCCATATCAATATAGATAAAACCACAACAGAAGCAAGTAGAGCCAATATATAGAAAGAAACAAGATTTAAGGTTAGAATCCTGATAGTATTCAAACCTCTGTATCTAGGCACCATTGCCTTTCCTGCAGCTTAGTTTTCTGTTAGTGAGACCCAAACACACAGACTGGTATATATGTATATATGCCCATACAGGGTTTCTGTGGCTTACAATAAAAAAGTACAGTGCTTAAAAATACACTATGCTTCTGAGCAACAAATTCATAAAATAGAATGAGCATAAAGATATTTATGACAGAAAGGCCAACTATGCTTTCTATTTTCCCATTTTTCTAAATTTATTACTTGAACATCTACGTCTGAACATATGGTCTAATGTCTACTAAATTCAACTCAGGTCAAGCCAGAAATAAGGCCTGGAATTTCCATAGTATTCATAATGGGCAAAGTTTCTGAGGAAGGATAAGGAAACACCATAGAAACGTCAGACAAGTTGTAGACTGGCAATTTAGGTAAATCCAGTCATTTAATCAATCCACAACCAAAGATAGGATTAGAACTCATGACAGAATACCTTGAACTAGGTTTCATACACTTTTCTTCCCCTTTTATTTTAAATACTCTGTAATCTGTTAATAAATCCCCTACTACAGGATTATACATGAATCTCATATTTGATCAACTTTCTCCCTTTTAGACTATGTGAGTGAGTTTGTTCTATGTCTCATGGATATGGTAGAAAAGAAATTTAACAATCTTGAGAAGACTAATTTTAATAAAATGGTACTTTTTTTTTTTTAAATGAGCACCTTTCTACACATCAGCAAATGCACACTCCAGTTTATGGAAGCTTTAGTAGATTCTCAGTACAAATGTTGCATAATCAACTTTCTGTCACTAAATGATGTCCTAAGCATTTGTCACCAGGAATGTATCCAAGAAAAAAGAATTCAGTGGTTGGTGTGATGATGAAGTAACCAAGATTCCAGAGCTCCTGTTCTGATAATGGCAACAATCATTGTTGAAAATTTCTGACACTTTTTTGGTGTGATAAAATTTCTCCTCTCGTCATTAGCAAGTAAAGACAGAGATAAAAATAAATATAGCTATTCCTACTGTTAGCTCCACTCTGACCTCTGGGAAAATCTGAACTTTGCGGCTAATAGTTATTACATTAGCTGGTGTCATGGGTGGGCATTTAAGACAAGGACTTAAGTCTACCAAAGAAATTAAAAGTTAGGAAATCAATACATACTTGCCTTTAATCTTTCACCATGCTATTTCTCCAGTAGCACTTTGGGTAGAAAACCAGATCAAGATGTATTTACATTAAGTAATTACATAAATAGTGTCTACATATCAACCTGGCTGCTGCCTAACTTAAGTGCTGTTTATGTAAACATTTACACAGGTCTCACTAAATATCACATGCTCGAAGGTAAAATCATCTTTACTTTCTTGGGTGACTTATGGTTAATTGGAAGCAAAAAAGAACTACAAAATCAGGAGTTCCCGTCGTGGCGCAGTGGTAACGAATACGACTAGGAACCATGAGGTTGCGGGTTCGGTCCCTGCCCTTGCTCAGTGGGTTGAGCTGTGGTGTAGGTTCCAGAAGCGGCTCGGATCCTGCGTTGCTGTGGCTCTGGCATAGGCCGGTGGCTACAGCTCCGATTTAACCCCTAGCCTGGGAACCTCCATATGCCACAGGTGAGGCCCAAGAAATAGCAGCAACAACAACAACAGCAGCAAAAAAAGACAAAAAGACAAAAAAAAAAAGAACTACAAAATCAAATTTTGTGGAGGAGGATTCTAGCCTAGAATATTTTTGCCTAGGCCAGATATGCATAGGCTTTTATTTGGGATTCAAGTTGGACTTTTGATGCAAAGATTGTTTTACAGAAGAAAATCACCTTCCTTACTGGTTATCAATATTAATTATCTTATTTTTTCTGATTAAGTAAATGGCATCAGTAGTCATTCACTAAGGTAAGGCATAAGGTATTATTTTAAAAAGTAAAAGTTATGTCATATAAATTGGGATCAACTAGAATTCTTCCATTTTCTTCACCCACTTATACCATCCCTTCATTAGCCAGCAACTTCATTAGCTCTATTTCAAAAATAGATTCCAAATATATCCACACTGTTATATCACTACCATAACCACAGAATTCAAGGCAACATTCTTTGCTTTGACTATTGTATAACCTTTAATGTGACCTCTATGCACATACTTTTGTCTTTTCCTAACCATTTACGAAATAGGTGATCTTTCCATAAGGCCAATTAGATCTTGCATGTCCCTGTTTATAATCTCTTAATAGTTTCTCATGCCATTTATAAGAAAATTTAAACTCCTAACTAGAGCACACAGGTGCTATGTGATCCTCTGCTGCTTATTTTATTATCTCTACTGTCCCCACTAAGCTCCAGACACAACGGCCTTCTTATTTTTCTTCCTAAACTCACCAATCATTTTGTTGCCATGGTGCTTTTTTTCTTTTTCTTTCTTTTAAATTTGCTGTTTCTACTCCATAATATTGTCTCCACTGTCTCTATAAAAGGCTGACACCTTAAGGTTTCAGGTCCGTGTCATCTTGTTGACTATTTCCTTACCTGTCTACAATGTAAAGCCGATAAGGCAAACTGCCACTGTCAGCTCAGTGCCTATATCAATGTCTTGGAAGTAGAAGATACTCCTGTAAATATTCGTTGAACAAATTAATATCCACACTTAATTTCCAAAATATATATATATATATTTTTGCTTATATGTGATTTATTTCAGCTTCTATTTTTACTACCAACTTGTCCCTTCCAATACCAATTAAAATTGTGATTTCAAAGGATTCTAAAAGCTGATCATTTAAAATAGACAACAATTGAAAAATGAGGAAGTTGTTAAATAGAAATTCTCTCCAAAGAAGAGGTACAATGATCAATAAGCACATAAAAAGATATTCCACATCATTACTCATTAGAGGAAGGCAAATCAAAACCACAGTGAGATGCCATTTCACAAACATTAGGATGGCTATAATCAAAAAGATATATAATAACAAATGTCGGCAAGGATGTTGAGAAATTGGAATACCCATAAATTGGTATTGGTAAAGTAAAATGCTATAGCAACAATGAAAAACAAGTTTTCCTCCCAATATTAAAGAGAGTTACCACATGACTCAGCAATTCTACTCTTAGGCGTACACTGAAAAGAAATGATAACATACTTTTACACAAAATCTTTTATATGATTATTCAAAACATCATTATTCATAATAGCCAAAAACTGGAAACAAAACATGAAAAGACAAATGGATAAACAAAAATGATATATATGTATAACAAAATACTATTTAGCAATACAAAGGAATGAGGCACTGATCCTATAATAGACATGGCGTTTGATACCATTATCTAATGAAAGAAACCAGTCACAAAAGACCACCTATTGCATGACTCTACTGATTTTAAATATGGAGAAAAAGAAAATATCAAAAAAATATATTGATGGTTTCCATGATCAGGGGAGAAGGGGAAATAGGCATGACTGCTAATGGGTATGAAATTTCCTTTCGTGGTGTTAAAAAAAATATAACATTAGATAAAAATGATGTTCGTATAACTGTGAATATACTAAAAAACAAATGAATTGCTCTTTAAAAGGATTTTTATAGTATGTCAATTACATATCAATAATGTTATAAGTAATAATTTTTTAAATATAAAAAATTGAAAGACATAAGGTACACTTTTTATTTAAGCATAACTAAAGCAATCTGACAATTCCAATTAAACCAATAGACAAAATAAGCTAAACTATATAGTGAGCAAAAGATTCAAAAAGAAATTTAAAAAACTGCAAACATTCCATTTATAAAAGATTTCAGTACTATCCTGTCTAACCAGATTCCAAGGTGTGTATGCTATTCCCTTTATTATCTCATAATCAACCAATGATATGGCAACTCCACAAGCTTGCCACTCCATTCGGATTCCTCGGTTTATTGGATCCAGGTGAACTTTTTCTCACCCTTCAGGAACACTTAACATCTTGACATACTGGCCCTTCTAGGTCAGTCAAAAACAAAACAAAACAAAAATAAATAAAAAATCAATTCTCCTTCTACCAAGACTCCTACTACAAATTGCTCTTTCCTGTCTGGGACAACTAAGGCAAGGCAATTTTTGTGATTTATAAAAGAGTAGTAATGCCAGCAAATGAAGACCTCACAACTAAAGCCATAGCCTTTGCAACTATAATGATGAGCAATTAAAAATTATATATTAGTATTTGCTGCATGCTTATTTGAAGTTTTGGAATATTCTAAACAGTCTTACATTTTTTCTCTTAAACTTCAAAAGAACTCCATGAGTTGGGCTCTATTATAATTTCTGTTGAAAAAAATTTAGTAGGAAGCATCAAGAATAAAAACCATTACCCAAGGCTGCACAATGAATAAATGACAGAACAAGGGATTGAACTCACAGCATCTAATTCATAGCATTATGCTGTTATAATTGATTAACTTAGGATATGGTCTTCATTTTACCCCCTAGGTTTGAATGCTTGACTTTTGTTGGCCAAAATGTGTCTTTTGCTTTACTAACTCCAATGTCTAAAACATGAGAAGCTAAAATCAGGCATTAGCTTTGGAGACATTATAAAACTGATTTTTTGTCAGTTATTATATAGAATCATCTAGACTCTTGTTACAGGTAGCAAAAATTAATGCAGCATGAATATAAAAGGACATGGAGTAGTTCATGTTTAAAGAAAAGGACAAATGTGTTTTCCTAGGTACAATCCTCTGTATAACTCTGTATGTTACATCTTCTATATACCTTCTCTATATTATAACTAGTATAAATCATGTTGGCAATAAACTAAAATAGCTGGGTGTATCCTTTACATACACTTGAGAAAGTGTTTACAATTCAGGAAAAATGGATTACTTGTGTTTGACTGAAATTTTTTGAATGTTTTCCAGATTCCATTTCTTAAAGGACACTTACCTGGACCCCATTTCTTTAAAGTATTATTGTTTTATTGACTCTGATAAATGTACTGTCTCCATTCTGACAGACTTCCCTTTATGGCACCCAGGGTAAAAAGACATTTCTTTTGTCCTTGTAGAAAAATGAACTTTTCCAGTTAAAAATATTTAAAAAGTAAATAACACATATAAGTAATCCAGTTTATAAAATTTGATGTGGGGAATACAACAGCCCTTGTAGAGATCACAGGATTAAGTGTTGGTCTCTTTCTTAGAATAGATCAAAGACTTCAAGTAAGAATGGGTGTGAACTAACCTATAAATCATACTCTGGAATTGGGAAAGAACTTAGAGATCATAGTGTGAATATAATTTGATAACCTAAAGTACACATTTAATTTATAATAAACTACTTTGGAGTGTTTCATAACAAGTTGTATTTATCATATTAAATCACATAAAATCTACAGTCTCTCATAGATCAGGTAAAGCACTAAATTTATGACATGATAAAATTAAAATGGGCTAAAGTTTACTGTGATGAGAAGAAAAATTTCTAGGAAATTGGTAACATGTATGTAAGATTTACCTATAAATGTACAGAATACAAACAAAGCTAGTATTGTTTTTTCAAAAGTGAGTATCTCAAGCCTGAGATATTTGATTTTTATCGTTAAAATTTTAAATCGACTATAATTTACATAAAATTAAATTTGTTTTTTCATAGATTGGAATAGAAAAAAGTTTAACCTTATCCTTTGAAACAGTAAATTAGACCTACTGTGGATTTCTCATTTTAAGTTTGCCTGAAAGATAGTTACAATTTAGGATGGTTTACAATAGGAGCCAGAATTAAAAGTAAAAATTAGTTGATAGAATTTAGAGATATGGCAGCATTTAATGGAATTCTATTTGGATGTTAAATCATATTACTTTTGGCCACAACCACGGCATAGGGAAGTTCCCTGGGCCATGAACTGAATCTGAGCTGCAGCTGTGACCTATGCCACAGCTGTGGCAATGCCTGATCCTTAACCCACTTTCCATGGTGGGAACTCCTAAATCATTTAAAAAAATCATTTATTGTCTTTTTTTATCAGAGGGATATATCCCATAGACAAATACAAACTCACTATATTTCACTTTCCTATTATCTTCTTAACTCATAGAAAATGTCTATTTTCAAGCGTTTCATAACTTCTCAATAAAAGGAAATAATTTTTATTGAACACTAACACATTGATCCAAGAGCACTTTTCCTTCTTTAGAGTTTCTTGTGTATTGTTCTTTACTAGCACTTGGTGACAGGTTCCTATCTGTTAAATCACCTCCCAGCTGGGTAGAGAACACATAAGGAATCTGTTGAGAGACACCTTGTCTCAATGTCAGTGTGATGCACACCATAATTTGATAGGGAAGGTGTCTTGCCCTTTTTACTCTGATAAGTTTCAGAGTGTTAGTGACACACATCATAGTTTTCCATTAGAGGGACCAAAAGAAAGAAAGGCTACAGAGTAGAAATTTAGATTTAGCCCACATACTGTTGAAAATGCTTGAATATATATAAATATATATATATTTTAAAATATATAAATTTTTCCTTATAATATATAAAATATATAAATATATAAATTTTAAAAATATATAAATTTTTCTAGCCTAAAAATTTTAAAAGTCTCTATTAATGAAATTAATAAGGTATTAAAGAAAGCCCAATAAAATTTTCACTCAAACAGGTGCATAGATTTCCTAATCACTAATTTTATTTGACCAAATGTATTCAATTAGTTTGGATCCCCTCTGAACAAGCTCCTAACATTCTCTACAACTCTCCAACAGGAAGGTCTGCAATGAATGCTTTCATTTTGAAGAAGCCGAAATACAACTAATAAAGAGATGTGTATACTTAATTTTATAACCAGAGAAATTAACAGCAAAATCTACAACCACAAGAATTCAGGAATATCTTAATGAAAACATTAACTGTTGCACAATGACTAACACTGTTTCACAAAAATATGGTTCTACATGGTTATATAATTTTTAATAACAGAATATTATAGCACCAAAGTTATACATAGACAATGCATTACCTATCACATCACCTGTTTCAAATATTCCTTTGACAAAAAATAATTACACTTAATTTATTCATCATACTCTTCCTTCAACTGTTGGTTTCTTTTGCTTACCTTCTCACTATTGACAAATTAGGTAATCTACATGTACCACATGCAGATTTCTCATTTTCAATTTAATCCTGAACTGAGTTCAAGTTGCACCATAGTGAAGCTTTTTCAAATCAGTCAATGACTAACTGTTGGCCATTTTTGCAGATTCCACCTTCTTTACATTTTTTGCCTACTCATAAATCCTAAAGTTTTCCCAGATTCTTGCTTCAGAACCCTTAATGCTTTATTCTTTCAAACTTTTGGAAAAAATCTCTTTACACATATTTCTTATTGTATGAAATAGGAAAAAAGGCAAAAACAGCAAATAAAAAAGTACTGTCCCAAAACATTCAATAAATAATCAGATAACTCCAATAGGGCTCTATTGAATAGCTATATTTTGTTATACGTGTCACTATTGTTCACTTAGAAGGCACACACTGAAAACTAAAGAAATAAAAAAATCAAACACATCTATAATTCTATCCCTTAGTGAGAACCATTGTAAATAATATTCTGGTTTATAATCTTTGAATGCTTATATAATAATAATGTTTTTAATGTTGTATTTATCCTACTGTAGTCTAATTTTTAGACAATTTTTATTGTAACAATAGAAGTGTGATTCTCCTTGTTGGGGTTCCTTTTCTTGCACCTTTTGATCTCCTCTATTAAAAATATATATCTGGAACACCATGCTAAGTATATACTTGGTAAAAAAAATAAAAAAGAATAAGTATATTTTATCCATTTATCAACCTTTGATATTTATATCTATTTCTTACACATTTAATTTTTATCTTTGTGTTCATCACCATAATTTCAAAATTATATCCCACTACCAGTTCACTATAAATACAATTTGTGGCAAATTCAAATTCAGCATGTCCAAATCCAAGTTTACCTATTTTAAAAATAGGGTATATTTTATACATTGCCATGGCAAAATATTTACCTCGTCTAAATGAAAACTGAAAATGTATCTCTGACTCCATCATTTTCCATCCAATCTTTTTAAGACAATAGAGTTCCTTCAGAAATACCTCTGCAATCTCCATGACCACTATTACTTCATTAGTTTCAGCTTTATTTCTCTTTTGTTTAGATAGGTACAATGACACAGACAAATTCCTTCATATCCATTCTCTCCTGTCTTAAATCCCTCCTCTACAATTCTCCCATTGTTGCTTTCACGTTGAGTATAGCTAAATACTATAATTCCCCTCACCCTTTCTGCATAACTGGCTCTATGTGAGTGGTTCTGCTCATGGGATGTGAAAGGACATGATATATATACTCCAATCTTTGACCTAGACTCTAAAAGGTCACACACAATCTTCTACTTCTTCTGTCTTTATCTTATTCATAGTACTGGAAAAATGCAAGGTTTTAGAGATATCATATTGGTACCCAGATCCATGTATCATCAATTTCAGAAGGCTATCTGCATGGGGTGGAGAAATCTGACCCTCATTTAGACAGTGCCATGAATGAGCAATAATCAGTATTGTGTTAAAATGTTGAGAACTGTGGGTTGACCTGTTATGACAACATAGTTTAGAATATCCTGGCAGAAAATGGTATTAGAATAAGGGTGCTATTTTGACCAAAAACTAAAATACTTAGCATTAGCAGAGCATTTAGCAGTGGGTGCCTAGGAAATGAACACAAGGGGCTGCAAACTTTGTGATCCATGTTATACAATGGCAAAACATTTGTTCAAACTGTCATCTACAATTTTAGAGGCAGAAAAATGTGCTTGCTTGCCTGACAGCTCTAAGAGTTAGAAATTTTAAGTAGTATGTGCTGGCTACTAATGGCTATTTTGGTAAGATGTTGCTAATGACAGGCTCAGGAATGCATTGACTGGATAGAATAAGTACAGAAGTTTAATACTTTGCAAGACTAGAAAACTTCCTCTTTTGTATAGTAGGAAATAGAATTGAAGAGAGCTTTTCAGTAACAAAGATTCAGTAAAAGTTAGCAGTTGAATAAGTGATTTGGAGTCAGGTTTGAACTCAGTTTGGCTTTTCAGTGTACCCTATCACCCAAAACTACAGACACAGAGAAATACTTGCTCTTCTAATATCTAGCTAATGATTTCATGCCGTCATGTATTTCTTTTTTTTTTTTACTGTAAAACCTATTTTATCTTTTATCTTGAACCAGATAAAATTTGAGTCATCCTCCAGAAACAAATTTAAGTGTCAGTCATATATAATGCATTTTATTCTTTTTGATTATCAAGCACTAGATGCAGGGGTCATATATTTCTTATTTTCCATTGTGCCCAAGTTTTCCTCCTGACCAAGAATTAGACACTTCATAGCTTTTTTGTAAAGTGATTTTTCTCCTTGAGGATTACATACCGGAATGATCAGCTCTTTGTGACTAAGCATCTAATCCAAATTGGTTGCTGTAGCCTCTCCAAAGCAAAAATGGAAATCTTCCTAACAGGAATTGAACATTGGCCAATTTTTAATCGTTTTCCTTCATTCTTGTCTTTCATTCTACTCTTTCCTACCTTTCTTATTTTTCCTCCTTTTCTTCATTAAATAATAATGAATATATATATAATATATAATATTTCAGGTACTAAGCTAGTGATGTGAACTTGAGTTTGAATATAAAAAAACCTAAATAAGTAAATAATACTCAACAAATGATACTCAAATAATACTCAAAAAATGATGGAGATGTATCAAAATTTGAAGAAGTTAGAGGGAATGGGCTTACATTGACTAGAATGGGATAATTTGGGGATAAAATAAATAGTTACAGTAATGGATTTTGATCAAATAATGTTATTTGAGTCTGCCATATAATTTTTTTTAAATAGGAGAGAAGGAATTATCTCCCTTATAGTAGAATACCAACTAATGAAAGCAAAATGACTAAATCATCATTTTGCAACAACCATAGTTACAGATTATGGGATAAAGGATCTTAAAAATAATGAATGAAATTTTGGTAGTGTACAGGGTATTTATATTGTCTCAAATTATAACCCCATTTCTTAGCAATTCCATAACTAAGCAGTTACTGTAGAGAGAGAAGTCTGGAGTATGCTATTGATCAAAATGTACATCACTAATAAGGGACAAACTGATATCATGTACCTCTTGATATGTGGCACTAAGAAGGAGCGCTTCTAGAGTATTACTGTCCAAAATACACATCCTGAAAATTAAAGCAGACAAAAGAAACATGAAAAATAAATTCAATGTGTGACAGGAAAAATAAATTCAATGTGTGACAGGAAATATTCTAAGGGGGAAATCTGGGGCAAAATTGGCAAAATATGATTACCTTATTTTGATAGGTTTTTTATAATGATATAAATAATGCTTTAATATCAAATACACATTGAGATATTTAGGAGAAAGGTGGAATGATATTTGCAAGTAATTCTAAAGTGTTTCTGAGAATAACGGTAAGAATATACATATATGGGTATCTATGTTCATATATGTATGTATACATGCACTCATGAGAACAAAAAACTGAGAATAACACATGCAACCAAGTATTAGAATAGGTAAATATCAACGAAGAGCATTAGTTCTTTGTACTTGCCTACAACTTTTCTTTAAGTTTAAACTTGCTTCAAAAATTTATTAAATTTTAAAAACTTTAATTATCTATCTTTATTTTTAAGGTATTATCCTTTGAGACTCAAATAATGCACTTTAAGGATGACCAAAGAAAAGCAAGGAATTTATAAAATCAAAACTACAACAAAAGCATCAACAACTACAAAGAGGAATAACACTTAAGTAAAAAATTGGTAGTATAATTCAAGATAAATTGTCTTGGCTATCTGGTCACTTTCATTACTTAAATGATTTTTTTTGTCTTTTTGCCTTTTCTAGGGCCACTTCCGCAGCTTATGGAGATTCCCAGGCTAGGAGTCTAATCCGAGCCGTAGCCACCAGCCTATGCCAGAGCCACAGCAGCGCGGGATCCGAGCCACGTCTGCAACCTACACCACTGCTCACTGCAACGCCAGATCCTTAACCAATTGAGCAAGGCCAGGGATTGAACCCGCAACCTCATGGTTCCTAGTCGGATTCGTTAACCACTGCGCCATGATGGGAACTCCTTAAATGCTTTTTTTTGATGCGCATAAAGACCCTTTAAGTTAGTTAAAAACTAACTTAATAATAATAATAATATGCTGTGTAGCAACAGGAGTGTAACTCAGTGAAACAGAAAGATAACTCTTAGGATTTCCAAAATTCCTTTTCAATGTATAAATTGACTAGAGGAAATCACATCACACTAAATTTTGGTAGAATGTCATTAATGAGAGCTGTGCACATTTCAGCCCAAGCTAACTTTATCATATCATGCACATACCCCAAAAATGGTTCTCTGGCACTATCATCAGAGCTGAGCTGTCTTCATGTACATGAAAATGAGACAAGCTAATTGCAAATCTTGAGATTGTAGGAAAAAAATAAATAGACGCGTCCAACTGAATAAACATTTCCAACATTGTTTCAAATTATTCTAGATTGGCAGTGTAAATATAGATTTGATTAATTTATTTAATAGAGTCTCAAAGTAACTATAAAACAATATTACTCATGATTTTAATGTACACTAGTAATTGCTAGGAATTGGAAATTAATGTTATATTCTAATTACAACATTAATTTTTCTATCATAGTTATGTATATTTTTAATTAATCATCTAATCAACACATGTAAGTGGATACTCTCTTCATACTAGCAAACAGTAGTATTTATATACTAAGTAAAATATAGATGTGTTGACTGCAATTGCTTCTCTATGATGAATAAGATATATAATTAATATCAAGTAGTTGCACTAAATATTGATTAAAATATGAATAAAATCAGCCACAAAATGAATCTCCTTCACTGAAGTGTTATATATCAGTTTTTTCCATATGCAATTAAAATTATATCTCCATATCTGTCATGAAATAGATTTTAGTTCTAAATTTTGACAACCTATAACAAACAAAATATATGCTTACTTAACTATATATTCATTTGAAAACTCAAATTACAAAAAAAATCCATTGTTTCTTTGTTTATTCTTGAAAATTATTAAACGGATAACCTAAAGAAGAAAATAACTTAATAAATCATGTATATTGTTTCAAATATGCTTTACAAACAATATTTATATATTTTATGTAGACGATGGTTTTATTCTATTCCAGGTAAAAGTATCACACAGCCCTTAAAATATTTTTTACCTAAAATATTCTTTACATTGTGACCCATGTCTAAAAAAACAAAAATAAGTAAAAAATAACTTAATCAATGAATACAATACACTAAAATTTTCAAGAAAAATGTAAAGGATAAAAATGGTAATTTTAGTAAAAACATGGCAATCTCTTTTGATACATGTGTTTCATCTAAATGTTTCAGAAATTTGTGTTGACTAGACTATAATAGCCCACATAAGGTAATAAAACTGAGGTGTAAAACTGATAATCATCATGCTAATTAAGTCAATTAAATTGGATACCTCAATATTCTCTCCTCATTCACATTAAATAGTATTTGGATTATTCAACTGATTGTCAGCATTAGTCAAATCATTGAGAAAAACTTGATTCTGACAATCTAACGCAAAATATCCCCTATGTGATGTGGACATACTCAATTTCTCTCCACAGAAACACCTTGTCCTATTTTCTGATAAAATGTTAGATACAGAACCTGATCAGCATGTGCTTGAGCATTGCAAAGTTAAGCTCACAATACTTTTTGTCATATGAGTGATGGCTAATGCCTAACACCAGCTGTCTTTTCAGCTGTGACCTGCCATCTAGCTTGTCAAATGGCTCAATCAAAAAATCAGGATGATATGTTGTTCCCTTCACAGAGAGAAATGCCACAAGTAACAATTTTTTTTTAATCCCCTCTGGTGGTTCACACAAAGCTTTTTCATATTATATTTCCTTCTTCTCTAATTCAACTTAGCTAATGGCAGATTTATATAAGGCTCATTTTGATAGTCATTAGACACTTTTCACAATTTACTTTACATGTTTATCAGCAGATTCATTATATTGTTTTACAGATGGCACTAATTTATCAAAGGGTCTTGCTTATCATTAAGACTAAATTGGTTGGTCTATTCAGTTTTAGTATTCAGGTCTAAGAGACAGGCAAAACAAAACACAAAACACTTTGGTTTCTTGTTAATTTCAACTCCCGAGCCAACTGTGAAGATAAATATGAAATCTCAAAACTAGGGGAATGAGATCCTCAATTTACAGGGGGTAGCTAAGCTGACCAAGCCATAGATGCTCCATTGTGTCAATAATTTACTTATTTCAGCAACTTCATAAACAAAAATGTGTTTCTTCTGCCACTTAACTTTTTTACTACCATCTTTTTGGCAGTTCTTCAGCAGAATGAAAAAAGAATGAGTGCTATATTTTTCTGCTGTTACATGCTAATGTTATGAATAGGAGGAGTATAATTTAACTTCTATATCGATAGGGACATTTAAAGTTAGGAGACCATTGCATTCATGTGACAAAGTGAAATGCAACTGAGTATTTAGAACTAAATTATTGAAATATGAGTAAAGGGATCCAATTCAAATTTCTCTAACAGCTTTACAATAGAAGCCGATTCAGATCAGCAGTTATCAAATTTCCTTGTGCTTATGGCACTTGTTAAAAAGCGTAAAAGAAGTATTTTTTTGGCTCCCTTACCCAGAGATTTGGATTCTGCAGGTGTGGTTTCACCAGTTTCTCTTTTCTCTATTCCAGAGACATGGAGATTTATACCTTTTACCCCCTTAAAGTTATGTGATATGATGACTGGTTCTAAAGAACCAGATGTGATAGCTGTGGCACTCAGGACTGAGCAATTTAATTGAAAGTGATTTTTTTCCTCCCCTAACATTAAGCTGGGGAAGAGGCCTCCCTTCCTACAATGACCCTATTAAACATGTTAGATGAGTAGAATGACCTTTTTTTAGCAACTGTGATTTGGGCATTGTGTTTTAAAACAATAACTTTGTTTCTCCTAAGAGCAGACTAGAAGTCAAACATGACTAAAAGTTAGCATTTTTAAAAAGTCTCCCCAGTTACATGTTATATATGTAATTTATGGATCACATTTTAAGAAATATTACAAGTTTAGACGACCTCTTTGCAACTTTAAAATTTTTTCCACTATGATATATGATCACAGTGGAAACCTGATAACTTGAAATTTAATAGCCACTTCTCTTAATTGGTTTTGCCATAAACATGTTAGAGAAATCTCACTTGAAATATCAGGTCAGATCTCTTTACTCATTTAATTCATGAAATGTATTCAAGATATTCAGTTCTGTTTTAGTTTTTCGCATGAAATAAAATGATCTTTACTTTTTTAAGACCATATTTTATTTTCAGATAAATTTTAGATTTGTTAAAAAATTGAGAGAGAGGAACAGAGATTTATCATTAAACTACCTGCCCAACACATGCATGGCTTCTCCCACTATTAATATTACTCACCAGAATGGCAAAATTTTCATCAAGGATGAATCTATATTGATGCATCACAACCACCCCAAACCCATAGTGTACCTCCTCTGTTGTATATTCTATGGGTTTGAACAAAAGTATAATGACATATATCTATCATTCTAATGTACAAAGTATTTCATTCCCTAAAAGTCCTCTCTGCTGTTCATATTCATCTCTATCCCTACTCCACCACTGGAAAATACTAACCTTTTTTATTATCTCTATAATTTTCCCTTTTCCCGAATGTCATAATGTTGGAATCATACAATACATAGCCTTTTCAGATTGGCTTCTTTCACTCAGTAACATGAATTTAAGATTTCTTCAGGTCTTTTCATAGCTTGATAGCTCATTTCTTATCAGTGCTGAATAATATTCTATTGTCTAGATGTACCACAGTATATTTATCCATGTATGTACTGAAGGACATCTTGGTTGCTTCCAAGTTTTGGCAGTTATCAATAAAACTTTTATAAACAGCCACGTGCATAGTTTGATGTGGACATAACTTTTCAACTCTTGAAAGTAAATACCAATTGTGAATTCTGGGTCATATAGTAAAAGTATATTTAGTTTTGTAAGACACTGCCAGACTGTGGCATTGTATTATAATTTTGCATTTCTCCCAGAAATGAATGAGTTCCTGTTTCTCTATATACTGGTCCACATTTAATATTGTCACTGATCTGGATTTTGATCATTCTAATGTATGTGAAGTGGTATCTCACTGTTTTTATTTGCATTTTCCCCATGACATATGACATGGGACATCTTTTCATATGCTTAATGTCCAATTAGTTGCTTATCTTCTCATTCTCTTGACATTTATTTTCTCAAAGTAGAAGTTTTTAATTTTAATAATGTCCAGATTATAAATTATTCTTTCATGGATTGTGTCTTCGTTGCTGTATCTAAAAAGGCATCTCCAGGGAGTTCCCATCGTGGCACAGTGGTTAACGAATCTGACTAGTAACCATGAGGGCACAGGTTCGATCCCTGGCCTTGCTCAGTGGGTTAAGGATCTGGCGTTGCTGTGAGCTGTGGTGTGGGTCGCAGATGTGGCTTGGATCTAATGTTGCTGTGGCTCTGGCATAGGCGGGCAGCTACAGTTCTGATTAGACCCCTAGCCTGGGAACCTCCATATGCCGTAGGAAGCAGCCCTAGAAGAGGCAAAAGACAAAAAAATAAATAAAAATAAAAAAATAAAAAATAAAAAAATAAAAAGGCATCTCTAGTCTCTTAACTTTTCAAAGTTCTTGTCCATCGAGAACAGAAGTTAAAAATACATTCCTTTCCCAGTAAGCATACTCATTAATTTATATATCGACTTCACTCAATCATTCCATATCTTTTTAAAGCACTAACTGTATGATAAACCCTGATATAATCTATGTGGAAAGAACAGTAAAGAGAAACTTAAATGTTTTTTCACAGCAAAGGAAACCCTAAACAAAACAAAAAGACAATCCACAGAATGGGAGAAAGTATTTGCAAATGAAGAGACTGTCAAAGGATTATCTCCAAAATATATAAACACCTCCTGTGGCTCAATACCAAAAAAATACCAAACAACCCCATCAAAAAAAATGGGCAGAAGGTCTAAACAGACAATTCTCCAAAGAATACATACATGAAAAGATGTTCAAATTCACTAAAAATTAGAGAAATGCAAATCAAAACTACTACGAGGTATCACCTTATACTAGCCAGAATGGCCATCATCAAAATGTCTACAAACAATAAATGCCAGAGAGGGTTTGAAGAAAATGGAATCCTCTTATACTGTTGGTGCAAACATAAATTGGTGCAACTGCTATGGAAAACGGTAGGGAGATGACTCAAAAAACTAAAAATAGAATTACAATTTGATCCAGCAATCCCACTTGAAAAGATAAATGTACCCCAATGTTCACTGCAGCACTATATACAATAGCCAAGACATGGAAGCAACCTAAATGTCCATCAACAGAGGCATGGATAAAGAAGATGTGGTACATATACACAATGGAGTATTACTCAACCATGAAAAGGAGTAATATTAAGATATTTGCAGCAACATGGATGGACCTAGAATTTATCAGGCTAAGTGAAGTTAGTCAGACAGTGAGATACCAACATCACATACTATCATTTATATGTGGAACCTAAAAAAATATATACAATGAACTTCTTTGCACAACAGAAACTGAGTCACATACTTTGAAAAACATGGTTACCAAAGGAGACAGATTGCAGGGGAAGGGATGAGCTGGGGGTTTCAGATGGAAATGCTATAAAATTGGGTTGTGATGATTATTGCACAACTATGAATGTAATAAAATTCATTCAGTTTAAAAATAGTAAACAGAGAATTTCACATATCAGTGATTAGTTTGTTTTAAGCTTCAGATTCAGAGCTATATTAAAGCCCTTTCTCAGATTTGTCCTAAAATACATTACCGGTTAAAATCTAATGGTCCTGGACAATTAAATAGTTTTTCACTTTGATATACGGACTAATGATTTAGTGGTGTGGCCTGGAACAAAGTGTCTCTTCTCCTTTTAGTTGTTCTCATTTTATTTTTGTTGAATGACACATTAGTGGCCTGAAGGAGAAATCTAATTCTGAAGAGTCTTCTGTGTCACTAGCAGCAAATTTATCCTTTTACAGATGGGAGAATATTAAGACTAGTTTGTTATTGCTATTCTGGAAAAAAATAGCACTTTTTAAGAGTCTTAAAGAAAAGTAGAAAAGGGAGACTGGAAATAAAAATTTGTATTGGTTACTCCGTATATTTTTTTTTAGAGCAGACTGGTATGAGCCAGATAGGATTGCTCTTTGAATACCTGTAGAGGAAGTTCCACATTCTCTATTATTTTCCGCCTCAAATCATTTTTTTTTTCAATTGCAATAAACATTCACCAGGGAATAAGAATACCTTTGATAAACAGTTTTTCTGTATTAGGACATCTAGTTCTCTTAGTTTCTTTCTATTGAATCAACATCAAGCTATATTTTCTGAACTATATTATATAATTTCAAGGTATAGGACTTATCCAAACTCCTTTATCGTATATAGCTACTATTTTTATGAGTAAAAAGTACACAAAATCCCTCAGTTTCTTTTTTCTGTACATCACTAGCACAAAGACATGAATAACCCTATGAGTACTTTTCTGCTCTCCCAGGGTAACTGACTGCTTCAATGATTACCATGGTAGCATCTATGAGCGGATGCTACCCTGCATTTATCTCAGGGCTTTACTAATGCTCCATTCACTCTCCCAAGGGACATCCAATTTCATATAAAAAAGGGAAGGTTTATTTTACACTAAAAAATCTGTAGGTCGGTAAGGAGAAACATTCACTCATTCAGCAAATATTTAATAATCTCCTTCATGTGCTGGGTAGAAGAGTGAACAGAAAAGGCCATGAGCTTTCATGGAGAAAACATTTTTATCAGAGAAGATAGACAATCAATCAGTCAATCAATATTATATCACAACAAGTGATAATACCTGTGAAAAAATTAAGCAAAATGAGAAAGGTCACAGCGAGTGGCATGATTTGAAATAGGATGTCAAGGAAGTCCAGTTTGAAAACTGAGCAGAGAGATGAAGTTAGTGACAGTTGTGGGATGTAGGATACAGATCCTACACTGGGCTTGAGTTGTGAGTGTACTTGGAATATTTACAAAATTTTAGTGACTATGGTGTGGTTAAAGCAGAATAAGCTCTTGTGGAGAATGGTAAAAAATGAGATCAGAAATGAAGTCTGGGTAAAATTATTTATTAACTTTAAGGGCATATTAAGTACCTTGAATTAATTGAGTATTAATTTTAAGAGGGAAAGTCATTTGAACTTTTAATTTGATGGAGTAAAGACGAAAATTAGAACAATAATAAAATTCCCTATAAAATAGCAATGCTATTACATGATTTTTTTTTTTTTATTTTCAATGTGCTCCCTTTCTCCTTTGGATCTTACTCCACAGAAGCGCTACAAATTTCTTTCAACACCCCTGCCCCAATTACATGCTATTTTAGTTCATTTCCCACCAGCACAATAAAAGCCTAAAATTATGGTCATAAAAATTATTTTATTCTTCCAGATTAGTTTTTGGCTGTTTCATTGAAACTCTTCCCTCTTTCTAAGCATTTTATCACATTATTTACTTTCCAAAAACAAAATACAAAATGAAAACAAATCAGTTAAAACTGGTGTTTTTCTATGGGGGAGGCTGTTGTTCAAAATATAATTTTCTTACAATATCTCTATGCTTCTCTCTGCCGCATATTCTTAGGAAACTTTTCCTAATTTTCTGATAGCTTACTGTTTCCAGGGGTCTTATGTGTCTTTATCTTTAGTCTTTTAATAACGTTGGGGCAGTAAGATGAAATGAATTGAAATGATTACTGAACTGCAGCACTTCGGTTTTGTGACTGACAAAAATATTACATGGTCCAAGTTTTAATTAAGCTTTATTGATTCCATTGATCTTAATCTACTTCAGACACAGGTAAAACTGACCTGTGAGTACATGCCATCACTTCTACACCTTATTTTCTAGGTCTAAATTACAGAGTGGAAGTGTTGGATGTATATTTCTATTTATCTTCTAGAATATCATCACCTGTCAAAATATTTGTTCAATAATAAAATGCTAGAATAACATTCCCTGAAATTTTGAGAGATAGAGTTTCATGAATAAATAGCAGCTACGATATTTGCCTAGTCTGGAAGAGAAGTAACAGAAGCACTTTGTGTCAATCAATATGAAAATTTAATTTAATCCAATGAGATAAAAATCAATTTTCCTTTTTCAAAGTTTCAAAGTAGTTAAATATCACCTGTTCCGCTTAATTAGTTTTTGATATTTGTACAAACTCACCTTTAAACTTCAAAACAATACAGCTCTTGTTTAAGCTTCAGATTTCTTTTCTCTTTTCTAATTACATTCTGTTTTAGCTGGCTAGAGAGAGGAAGGGAAGGCTTTTTCTGCAGAGAAACCATGTTGTTTTAATGGTGGTGCACAGGATTTTCAGGGTCCGGTGATCAAAACAGCCTTCTGCTGCATTCTTAACTGCTGTAGTCAGTAAGTAAAGCTTTGTCTGTAAAGCACAAACCCAACATGCATTTGGAAAAAGGCTAGGAATATATTTGGAAGTTGTATTGGTGTTTATGAAAGCAGGACACAAATAGGAGTTTTGGCAATTTGCAATTGGTATGTTTGGGTAATTTAGTATTCAAAACCTGATTTGAACTGTCCTGACCCAATTACATATATATATATATATGTAGGTAGGTAAATTTTAGAAAGGAGGAAAATTAGGTAAAATTTGGAAAGGAGACAGGTTGAATGGACACATACAAATGTGTAGACACATTATCTGAACTGGTAGTTTTAACATGAAATCTACTCAAGTTTAAGAGAAAGAAATCTTCATTATTGCCAATGTTCATTTGCATATTTCAGTAGAGAAACATATTTGTGATGGATATAGAGAGACATAACCCATATTTCCCTTTAAGGAATAATATATTCCACTGGTCACAGGGAATTATAGCCAATCTCTTGGGATAGACCATGATGAAAGGAATGCATATATACATGTATGACTGGGTCACTTTGCTATACAGCAGAAACTGGCACAACATTGTAAATCATTTATTAGAATGTCCTGTCATCTGTCTGCAACTGTAAGTTATTTCATGTTTAAATTAATAAAAGTCATTGTAGAAAATTTTGGTTAGGATTAGAGAATTAAGTAAAACTGTATACAAATTAGATAAATGGGCACTTTAAGAGAGAAAAATGTGTATAACTCTTAAGAAAATAATCTTTTGTGTTACTCTGATTTTGTTTAAGAAATAGTTTTTCCCATTGATGATAATGGGCTGTTGGCCAATTTGTTAACCTCAGTTTCCTCTTCCATAAAATTGGAATAAGAAGAAATAAAAATAACATTTATTTGAGTAAATTTAATAATGCATATAAACTTTTATACGATATATGGCTCACAATAAGCCCTCCATGCATATTAGCTACATTTTTGTTAAACATTAAATTCACATGCTTAAAAAATGTAGGGTTCATGACACATGAAAAATATGGTGATCAGTTATTAGAAAGTAATGTTAGCTCTTGCCAAAGAAAGAAAAAGATAAAAAGGACACCAATAAATCTTCTATTCAAAAGAGTTTAAGGAGTTATGAAAAGGTCATTTTTTTCCCATTACTAAAAATATGTGTGTTGGTGGGGCAGGGAATTCATTTCATTCTACAAACTGACTTAAGATACTATGTGTTAAAAGCAAAACTAAACAAATGAGACCTAATTGAACTTATAAGCTTTGGCACAGCAAAGGAAGCAATAAAACAAAAAGACAACCTATGCACTGGTATAAAATATTTGCAAATGATGCAACCAACAAGAGCTTAATTTCCAATATAAAAATATCTCATACAACTCAGCATTAAGAAAACAAATAACCCAATCCAAAAAATGGGCATAATAAGACCTAAACAGACATTTCTCCAAAGAAGGCAGGCAAGCAGATGGCCAACATGCACAGGCAAAGACGCTCAACTACCGGAGTTCCCATCGTGGCCCAGTGGTTAACGAATACGACTAGGAACCATGAGGTTGTGGGTTCGATCCCTGGCCTTGCTCAGTGGGTGGACGATCTGGCATTGCCGTGAGCTGTGGTGTAGGTTGCAGACGTGGCTCGGATCCCACGTTGCTGTGGCTCTGGCGTAGGCTGGCAGCTATGGCTCCGGTTCGACCCCTAGCCTGGGAACCTCCACATGCCGTGGGAGTGGCCCAAGAAATGGCAAAAAGACAAAAAAAAAAAAAAGATGCTCAACTTCCCTAATTATTAGAGAAATGCAACTCAAAACTACAGTGAGACATCCCCTCATACCAGTCAGAATGGCTATCATTAAAAAGTCTACAAATAGGAGTTCCCGTGGTGGCGCAGTGTTTAACGAATCCGACTAGGAACCATGAAGTTGTGGGTTCGGTCCCTGCCTTTGCTCGGTGGGTTAAGGATCTGGCGTTGCCGTGAGCTGTGGTGTAGGTTGCAGACGCGCCTCGGATCCTGCGTTGCTGTGGCTCTGGTGTAGGCCAGTGGCTACAGCTCCCATTCGACCCCTAGCCTGGGAACCTCCATATGCCAAGGGAGCAGCCCAAGAAATAGCAAAAAGATGGAAAAAAAAAAGTCTACAAATAATAAATTAAGGAGAGAATACGGAGAAAAGGTAATTTTCATACACTATTGGTGGGAATGTAAATGTGTGCAGCCACTATAGAAAACAATATGGAGGCTCCTTTAAAAGCTAAAACTAGAGTTACCATATGATATAGTAATTCCACACCTGGATATATACTTGGAAAAGCTGAAATCTCAAATTCAAAAAGACACCCACACCCCAATGTTCATAGCAGCACTATTTACAATAGCCAAAAACATGGAACCAAACCTAGGTGTCCATCAACACATGAATGGATAACGGATGAATGGAATATTACTCAGCCATGAAAAAATGAATTTATGCCATTTATAGCAACATGTACGGACCTAGATAATAGCATACCAAATAAGCCAGACAAGTGGAAAAGGGGAGTGGGATAAATTAGGAGTTTGGGATTAACATATATACTACTTATTAACACATCACTATATATAAAATAGATAATCAGCAAGGACCTATTATACAGCACAGGAACATTAATGCAATATCTTATAGTAAAATATAATGGAAAAAATCTGGAAAGTAATACATGGGGATATATATATGTATATATAAGAATATATATAATTATAGGAGTTTCCATCGTGGCACAGTGGTTAACAAGTCTGACTAGGAGCCATGAGGTTGCGGGTTCAATCACTGGCCTTGCTCAGTGGGTTAAGGATCCGGTGTTGCCATAAGCTGTGGTGTAGGTTGCAGATGGGGCTCGGATCCTGCATTGCTATGGCTCTGGCGTAGGCCGGCAGCTACAGCTCTGATTAGACCCCTGGCCTGGGAACCTCCACATGCTGAGGGTACAGCCCTAGAAAAGGCAAAAAATATATATATATACATATATATATATATATATATAATTATATAGTCATATTACATGTAATTATGTAAACTGAAACATTTTACTACAGACCTTAAACTAACACAACACTGAAAACCAACTACAGTTCAATTTAAAAAATGTATTTTTAACTTTGGAGTTTGAGATTAAAATAGACATACTACTATACAAAAAAATAGATAACCAACAAGGACTTACTATATTGCTCAGGTATCTATATTCAATATCTTTTTCTAACCTATAATGGAAGTGAATTAAAATATATATGTATATATGTGTATATATATTCATACACACACACATACATGTATGACTGAATCACTTTGCTGTACAACTGAAACTAATACAATATAACTGTATTTCAGTAAATATTTTTAAAAAGATATTGTTATTACTGTCCCTTCTACATAACTATCAAGGTGAATAAATCAAAATACAAAATATGGGGTAGAAGTCTATGGATGCACCAGAAACTAGCAAGTGCTATTCTCCATTTGTCTCATCTTCCCATTCTCTTTGTCTTACTCTGTACCTAAGACACTACAACCCAAGGATAACATGACAAGATTACATGATCATCTGGCTTCCTGGAAGTTCAGGCAGTGGGAATTACCCGTAGGTTAGAGAGATGCAAAGAGAGAGAGGTTTTTATTTTGTTTTGTTTTACTTTGTTTGTGGGCTTTTGTTTGGTTTGTTTTTGCTCCCTTCCTATTTCCACCCAGCATCTCAAGCAATTGCTGCTTCCTTCCCAGACTGCAGCTCTTCCTGCACATAATCCTATTTCTTCCCTGTGTCCATTTAGCCCTGGGATAGTTTTGAGCTTTGGCTATTGCTAATTTTTCATTGTCTCACAATTCCTTGCTTATTTCCCGAGTCTGCCTATGCCTGTGAAAGGGATGCCTGTATTAGAATCCTTTTGTTCAAATCATTTGAAGAGAATTCTGGTTTCTCCTGTGACTCGGAACAATAATATATCATCATTTTTTATATGGATGAACATTTGTTGACTTTTAATGGTTTTAATGTCAGCACTTTCATGTATGGTAATTAGACTTTTTTTTCCATTCTATAAACCTTCAATGATACTTATACATGAAACTAAATAACTCTATATTAACAGGTATACTTTCTTATGTTACATTTTAGTGTAATATATTTTTATATTGAAAATTATGGGTGGTTTAGTTCTTGTTACATGTCTATGTTTTTTCATCCTCTTAAACTAATGCTTGTTTTAAAGAAAACTATTTTTTAAGCTTCACCTAAGCTAAAAAAATCTTTATACACTAACAAATGTATGTTAAAAAGTAATAGCCAAATATGCCACCAATTCAAAGCCAAAACACGACAGAATTTATTTCAAAGTGTTCTTTTACTTGCCTGAAAAATCTTGAGTCACAGTAGTTTTAATTTTCTGCATAGGAGTAGAGTTGGCTAGTGATTGTAATCCATATAGTTTTTCTTAAAGAGCTCTAATCTGCTTTATATGTTCAAATCTAGATAAACTGTAATATTGGCGTTCAGTTGAAAGGAGGAAGTAGAGAGATTTATTACTTGTTCATCATTCAGAAATTTTTATAACATTATTACTTGGTAAAGATTCACAAGAAAAAAATAACTATGGTTATCATGCTGTAAAAACCAAGACACTAGATGGTTTAAAAATATAATTTCATACAACACTTAAAATTAAAACTACACCAAAGGAAACCACTTGCAGATTCTCACCTTCTTAACTGAGTTCAATATTGTTATCCAACTGAAATTCATAATTAGGAAAGTCTTAAAATCCAACTCAGTGAAAGGTATTCACCAAATTAGATAGTCACTAGTACACATCATAAGGTAATACCTTACTGATAATAAACAGGAACCCAAGAATATTTTTTTTTCATACTTACTGTTTAAATCATGGAAAATGAAAAGACACTAAGGAGTACAACCTCTAGACAATTATCAAGACCGGAGAATGGTAAAATGTAACTGGGGGGAAGTCAAGAATGGATAATTTTTAAGAGTCAAGAATTTTATTCAAGAGTATGAAATGTGGAAGAAATTAGTATGCTGCATTGGCCAGACTCCCAGCAAAACCAGAATCCAATTCAGATGGCTTTTGAAAGTTTAATACCTTTGATAAGGTATGTGATTTTTCTTCCCAGGGGACATCTGTCAAATACTGAATACATTTTGAGCTGTCATGTACAGGGTACAGAGGTGCTACTGACATCTAGCGAGAGGCCAGGCGTGTGACTACCTACACATCTTCAATGCACAGAACAGCCCTCCCACCTCCGCCTCCAAAATCTCATCTGGCACAAAGGCTAATAGTGCTGATGTTGGATTATGGTAACAAACTAAGTGATACTGAGCACCCAGAGAAAGCCCACCACTTTCAAACCTTAGAGGGCAATGGGAAGAATAACTGTTATCAGTGCCCAGGAGCTGCAGTCCAGGTGGGAAGAACCGAGGCCAGGTCATGTTCCCCTAATAGGGAATGCAGCCTTTCTTCCATTCTGTTCTCCAGTCTTCTAGCGTCATATTCTGTTGCCACACCCTAACAGAAGCCATCTGGGAAAGAAGAATGTCCTGTATGTCCTATGGAGTCAGTAGCCCAGGGCACAGAGGAGGACATTGGAGACTGGATTGTGAGTGGGTGAGGCGAAAAAGTCATTTCATCAAATAGATCACATTGCTTTCTATAGCTGGATTTTAAAGAAAACAGGAATTGATGGAAAAAAGTGGAGACAGAAACGACAGGACGCTATTTCCAACTGAAGACTCTATTAATAAGCACAGCCCAGCTTGGTTACATGCTGTGCTCTGGTGTCCCTGCTTGTTTCATGTCTATTCATTATAGCTTTTATTTTATTTTTATTTTTATTTTTTTAGGGCTGCACCCCTGGAGTATGGTTCCCAAGCTAGGGGTGGAATCGGAGCGGCAGCTGCCAGCCTATACCACAGCCACAGCAATGTGGGACCTGAGCCTACACCACAGCTCACAGCAACGCTGGATCCTTAACCCACTGAGAGAGGCCAGGGATTGAACCCATGTCATGACGGATACTAGTCAGGTCTGTTACTACTGAGCCACAAGGGGAACTCCAATTATACCTTTTATAAATTAGAATTTGTGCCCTTTTTATTAGAACAGTCCCTAGCTTATCGAATTTACCATATAAATATTAATTCTTATATTATTATTATCATAGTTTATTATTATTTGGCTGCATTAGAATCTATTCCATCCAATTTAGTAAACTGAGGGCTAGTTTTTATTTCAGAAAACACATATATCAATAACAAAATATATGTCACCAACTCATAATATTTACTATAAAAATACCAAACTGTTCTTATACATAATCAATATTCATATTAATAATCAATTACACTTCAGTTGGCCCTCTGTGAGAAATATGTGCTCATTCAACTAGACTCTATAACTCATTAAGTGAATTTCACCAAAATATAAATGCTATTTCATAGAAATATAATTCGAATTTTATCAAATTTAAAATCTGTTGAACATAAAATTACACATTTCATGTGTTAATTTCTGCTAAGTGGAATAATTAAATTGGAATTATGGAATTTCTAATATGGTTGATTGCTGATTAACAGTTTCCTTTAAATAATAAAAATTATGTTTTAAAAAAATCTGTTACATTTCAAGTATTTGCTAGATAATTTACCTGTATACATTAATAAGTTCTATGAAATACTTCATGAGAGTTTCTGTAACTGATTATGACTCTTGATAGGATGTTATCTGGCTCTTAGGTTTCACAAAGATTAGAGACAACAGTTTGTGTTTGTTTCTGGTTGAGGTCAGCAGGGGCATCTTTACCTTGATGGAGCTAAAGATCAGAAGTGAGTTGAGGGTGAGTGTTGACAGGAAATCTTGGGATGGCAGAGCTAGGAAGAGGTGAAATGCAAAAAATAGAGGCAATTGAGGCCAGTAATTACCCAGCCAGAAGCCAAGATTGCTCAGGTCATATTAGACTCTCTTTAAGGTTTCTCAGTTATGTATTAGAGAATTCTCAGTGGGGGTTATTAGTGAGCTCAAATGTCATTTGATCTTATTTTTATCCACACGCTGATGAGGACTTTGGGTATTTTCAATATTGATATGTTTAATTAAGTATGATTCTTATCTGGTTGCCTAATACATAAAAATTAAAAGAATTTTCTCCCAGTATAGAAAATTTCTAAATGTCAACCTTGATGAAATGATTTTACATAGAAGTACTCAGTTAATAACAGAACCACTGTTATGAAAGAGAAGCTGTTCTTTCACTTTTTTTTTTGCTTTTTGCTTTTTAGGGCCATACCCACAGCATATGGAAATTTCAAGGCTAGTGGTCAAATCAGAGCTTCAGCTGCTGGCCTACTCCACAGCCACAGCCACATGGGATCTGAGACTTATCTGCAAACTACACAGCAGCTTGCAGCAATGCTGGACCCCTAACCCACTGAGTGAGGCCAGGGATGGATGGAACCCATATTCTCATGGATACTAGTCAGGTTCATAACCCACTGAGCCACAACAGAAACTCTTTCTTTCACCTTTAAACTGACAGACCTCTGATATTTCCATCATCTGAAAATGAAAAATTTTACAAAAATACAGTAATTTTCTATATTTTTGAAGAAAAATAAGATAGGTGAATACAGTTTTTACGACTAAGAAAATTATGAATTCATGAAGTAGCACAATTTTAGAATTTATTTTATAAATCATTTAATATATACATGGTTAGAAGGTCCCTTGTGTGCTAAGGATCTGGCATTGTTGCAGTGGTGGTACAGGCTGCAACTGCAGCATGGGTTTGATCCCTGGTCTGGGAACTTCCACATGCCTCAGGTGCAGCCAAATAAAAATTCTTTCCTAAAAAGAAGTCTTTAAAGGAGTTCCTGATGTGCCACAGTGGGTTAAGGATCCAGCACTGTCTCTGGCAGCGCAGGTTCAATCCCCTGCCCAGTGTGGTGGATCAAGGATCTGGCATTGCTGAAGCTATGGTATAGGTCACAACTGTGGCTTGGATTTGACCCCTGGCTCAGGAACTTCCATATGCTGCAGGTGTGGCCAAAAAAGAAAAAAAAAAGCCTTTAAAGAAAAGGTATGAATAATAAAGTTTCTGCTACATTATGTTTAGCCTCTCAGATTCTCCTTTATTTAAATTTTGTTCTTTGAACAAGAAAGAGGATTTTTTAAACTTCTCCATTCAATCAATAAAAACTGTGATTAGTCTCTTCTCATGCTTATTTAAACATTTTATACATCACCTCTATCTAATAAATAGATAGAAGTTCTATCCAGTCACAATTTCAGAGTTGAAAAAAAAATCATCTTTACATACCATATAGAATAATTACACGAAAATGTTACTGCATACTTTTCTTATTGGAATCAAAGTAGAAATTTATTAACTCAAATAAAATAGATTATTTGGGGATTAAAATTCAGTGACTGAGAAGTAGAATCAGAGAATCTGTTGACTGAGGTGGATTCATAATGTGTCAGTCTGGCTATGCTAATCTACATTCCCCAGCTTTCCTCTATCTGAAAGATTCCTTCTGAGATGGGCCACATGCTATCACTTATCTACTGGCTCATCTCCTTATCATGAGTTGGCAGTCAGGACCACAAATTTTCCACTGTCCCTGGATCTTCCTTCAGTTTTTTCAACTTCTAGGCCAGACATTTAGCTACTTGCAGAACAGTGCCAGCTTCTCCTGCAGGACACTCATACCATCTATATCAGAAGACATCAACCGTACAAATGTTTTCTCAGGTCAGTCTCCCAAGGCAACAGAAATAAAAGCAAAAATAAACCAATGGGTACTAATCAAACTGACAAGCCTTTGCACAGCAAAGGAAACCATAAAAAAAACAAAAAAACATAAAGACAACTTACAAAATGGGAGAAAATAGTTTCAAATAATGCAGCTGAAAAAAGGCTTAATTTCTAAAATAAACAACAACTTATACAACTCAACAGCAATAAAGCCAACAACCCAATGGATAAAAGGGCAAAAGACCTGAATAGACATTTCTCCAAGAAAGATATACAAATGACCAACAAGCCCATGAAAAAATTCTCAACATCCCTGATTATTAGAGAAATATAAATCAAAACTACTATGTGGTATCACCTCACACCAGTCAGAATGGCCATCATTAATAAGTTCACAAATAACAAATGCTAAAGAGGGTGTGGAGAAAAGGAAATCTTCTTACACTGTTGGTGGGAATGTAAATTGGTACAACCACTATGGAAAACAGTATGGAAGTACCTTAGAAAACTAAATGTAGAACTGCCATATGACCCAGCAATCCCACTCATGGGCATATATCCAGACAAAACTGTCCTTGAAAAAGATACATGCACCTACATGTTCATTGCAGCACTATTCACAATAGCCAAAACATGGAAACAACCTAAATGTCTATCGACAAATGAATGCATTAAGAAGATGTGATATATATACACAATGGAATACTACTCAGCCATAAAAAGAACAAGACAGTGCTATTTGCTGCAACATGGATGGAACTAGAGATTCTCATACTAAGTGAAGTAAGTCAGAAAGAGAAAGACAAATACCATATGATATCACTTATATTGGGAATCTAATATATGGCACAAATGAACATTTCCACAGAAGAGAAACTCATGGACTTGGAGAACAAACTTGTGGTTGCCAAGAGGGGAGGGGAGGGAGTGGGATGATCTGGGAATCTAGGGTTAATAGCTGCAAACTATTGCATTTGGAATGGATAAGCAATGAGATCCTGCTGTATAACACTGGAAACTATATCTAGTCATTTATGATGGAGCATGATGCAGGATAATGTGAGAAAAAGAATGTATATATGTATGTATGACTGGGTCACTTTTCCATTTAGTAGAAAATTGACAGAACACGGTAAACCAGTTACAATGGAAAAAATAAAAAAATCATTTTAAAAAAAAGCAGCAGTAAAAGCTGATGTACACTTTAGTGCATCCTCATGGACTTATCCTCACTACCTGCCCTGTAGACTACAGGCTCAACCATCAAATATGAACACATCAACCTTACCAAGAATGCCTGAGCGGCTCCTACAATTGTTAAGGTCAAACCTCTATGACAACTTCTCCTAGTGATTTAGCTCCTCTGATTGAAACTGTATACACCAGTTCTTAAATAAGCCCCCAGAATGTTTACATACTTTAAATATGTAAATATGTTTAATAAAACATTTATTGTCTTTGAATAATTTTAAAATAAATTATTTGAAATAATATAGTTTCAATTAAATATATTGGACTCTAGTTACTTGACATGTATTAGAATGCATGTATGAGTGAAAGGTAAAGCCACTATAAGTGAGGTGTCACATGTAAAACCTGAATGGAAATAAGTTTTCCTTTAGGTTACCTTGATTCCAGGTCTATTCCTAATATATTTATCTAAGAATCCAATTTCGATATTAGATGTGTAATTTTCTTTGTGTTATATGAAGATGATCTCTAGAATTATATTTTTTTTGATTATAAATGTCTTTAAACTTATTTGAATTGCAGGTACATTTTCTTTGTTGAGATCATTGAGTATGAAATTAGTGGACAAAGCCAAAGTACAGAAATGACATAGCTTTGTTTTAAAGGATATCAGATAAATTAGGCCAACATGTACAGTGACTCACAAAATGACTATGATCACATTTTATCTTTATTTTCCATAAAATATTAAATTTATAGAAATTTTAAGCTGTTTTCAAAGATATACGTGAGAAACCTGAAGGGAATCATATCTCTTTTAAAGAATATAGATTATAATCAGTAGGTGGAGTTACACGCGTGGATTTGAAAACCAAGTAATCTAGTAGGGAAATTTTAGAGAACAAAATCATTATAGGAACAACTTTCTTGAACTAAAATTAATCATTTATTCTTCTATTCTTTTTGAAATCTTCAGATTTTAAATGATAATTAGAAAACGTGGGAGAAAAATGTTCCTGCTCGGTCTTGACAGTAATTTCTGAAAGAAGAAAAAAAATAATTTTTCCGTGTTCTGAATTTGTATTAGAATCATTTGTATTAGAATCATGAGTACCAATTTAATTGTACTAAATAATCAAAAGAGAAATTGGGACTAATTTCAGCAATATCAGTATAAACAGTATCTATTTTCCAAATGTCTCTCTGGTATGAATGGGCAGATCCAGCTCCAAATTTCCTTCAACGTAGTCAGATTTGCATTCTACCCATTTCCCTGGCCCTCAGACAACTCGTTATAATAGTCATCACTTATGAAAAAAATACAAAGAATATTCTTAATAGTTACTTTCATTCATTAATTATTTCAACTCTCCTTTCTCTTGCTTGCACTGAGTAACAGTGAGAAAGTTTCTGTGATGAATTAAAGATCAAAGTTCTCAAAAACACATAGTACTAAAAATGCTTTTGTTACAAACTTTTGTCCTTATATAATTTCCTGTGAATTAAAGACTTTCCATCTTGTCAAAGGCTTTTCAGACACTATAGGTATCCCGCTTATAGCCTCTGAAGTCCTTGTACATAAAGGAACTCTAATCACAAAGTCATCAGTGCAGACTGGAATTTGATGGAAAGAATGCATACATGCAGAATAGCTTTGAAAAATAAATAAAAAGTATAGAAAGGAATATGATTATTGTAAAGATAATATTTTGACACAAAACATAAGCTTAAATATGCTTTTTTTTTTAACTGCAATAAGCAATGAGAAGAGCCTACTAAATGTTTCAGTATCACATAGAAACAACTGATATTAGGTAACTTGTCTATCTTTAGTTTGGGGCAATTTTCATTGCCTAAAAATAATAAGTCCTAACACACTGCCAATGCCTACTCTAGCATCAAATTGTTCCTCTTTATATTATTTTCATCACTCAATGACAACTTTGTCACAGTAGAGCAACTCAGAAATTTTCCTCCTGGCACTTAGAACAAAGCGTCCTATTAATGCATAACAGTTTTTATTATTTTCTCTACTTTGTTGGGCTCTGAACTATAATTTATTTCTATCCTACCCTATGCTCAGTGAGTGACAAAAATGCTTTGAGCAAATGCACCTAATATCAAGAATTATTAAAGCATTCATTGAAATATTATTAAATAAAAAGGAAAAATCAGGATTTAATGTGACACAAGAGTCTTGGCAGACTTATTTTAGCATGTACATGTAACAGCAAGAGTTCTATTTCCAAGGAGACATAGATTTGCTTCAGTGGATGGGAACAATCACGTCTTCTGTGCTTGTATGCTGTTTAAGATTAATTGTAATAAATACTCACTACTTCTACAAAGATCTCATTCACCATGCATTTACCATGTCTGCATTTAGCACAGTGCTATTTACTTTTCAATGATTTCATTTGTCTTCCTAAATAAACTCTTTGAAAAAACAGGTATGAACCTACAGTATATCCCCATTTTTGTCTTAAGAGACAGGATATAATTGCCTTTCATGTTTCCCTTATATCACCTCTTATTTTACCATTTAATCCTTCACTCATTAAAATAACCACTTGAAGATGGCATTTCTTGTTGGGAAGTTACAGATATGCTGAGTGGAGCGTGACAAATGAATTCTATAATTTGAAAACCTACTAGCTAACAGGTAGTAAGCAATGACTCTTGCCAGTTTTATTGACTATTAAGGAGACACTTCATGCTGCTGCAAATACTCTATTTCCAAGTTAAAGTTTGTTGTACTAAGCTCCATGCCAGGTCTTTTAATATGATCTTTCTAGAGCAAGGTCTTACATAGGTGGATAAACACAAAAGGTTTTCCCCTGGAAGGAACACATTTACTATTGTTAAATTATATACATTAGTATCGAATCTGGGCACTTTAGAGATGCAAATCTTTTTAGAACTTTTCAAAATTGGAGAACATAGACAGAAATACATTTTTCATAACTTGGTAACTTTTTATTTTTATTAATTTCTGTAAGCCATGATATACTTTCTCTCCAAGCATGCTCAACTTGCTAAAAACATATAACTATATTAAACAGCTATTTTGGAATCTATAAATATTTAGTCTTACCTACATCGTTATTATTTTTATTATTATTATTTTTTTGGCCTGCATCCTTGGCACATGGAGGTTCCTAGGCCAGGGATCAAATCTGGCCTATTTGACTTGATAAAAGACCTATGCCACAGCTGCAGCAACGCTTATCCTTACTTAACCCATTGCACTATAGCAGAAACTCCCAACCTAGTTATATTTTGAAAATACAAAAATATTTACCAAATTATTTGGTTCCTTGAAAGGAAATATACTTCCAATGTATCTTTGCTTATTTAGTAAAAGAAATAAAAAAGCTCACAACGACATACTAATTATAAATATTATAATTACTTTTGTCATTTTGACAGTTATTCCCAGATGAGTTCCAAAGATACTTACTTTTCACTTGTATGTGTACAACCAATCCTTTTAAATAAATTCGAGTAAAAAAAAAAAAGCTTCTAAAAGATGCTGTTTATGAAATGTAATATGGATAAAATACTCTCTAGGCACTATTGAAAGAGTTCTAACTTTTGACTTGGAAATTATCTTTAGATTTCAGTCGTAATGCATTACCAAATTTCTAAGGCCTTCCCTTGTTACAAGTGGGATATATACCCAAATTGCTTTCTGGAACTACAGCAGTTAATGATAAACTATGACAAAAAATATGCTGTGGAATTAGTGAGTTGTGAAGCTTTATACACAGACACAGCCTAGAGTAACATATGTTTCAAAGAAAATCTTGGGAAGTATAAATAACCACGTATTTACTATCATCCCATGTTATTTCAAGTCTACTGGGTATACTTCACATTAATCTTTTCTTGTGTTCAAGAGCTTTTTACACTAGATTGAAATACTTAGATTAAAGTAAAAGTATGAACAATTACGTTCACAAACATAAACATTGTTGGGAATTGATTGGCAAGGAACATCCCCAACTTTTAATTTTAAAGGGTAATTTATAAAATGTGGGAGGAATATCCTATCTGTTCTCCATGTTTTAGCTTTTTCTATTTATATTAAATTCTTCCAAACAAAATTTTTATTCTTATTTTTCATTATTTGTTCAGCTTGAATTCTTATAACAAAAGACCAAGATTTATAATTATATTTGCAGTTCATATTGATAATAATATTGATAATGCTAGTTAATATGTATCAAGAAAATGCTCTGGTCTAGGCACCATGCTCAGCAGTTTACATATATTTGCAATTTAATCCTCACACATTTATGTAGTAGATCTCAATATTATATCCACCATACAGATTAAGAAACAGAATTGGAGAAGCTAACTCCACCAGGTCAGACATTTACCACAGCAAGCTATTTGCTTCCAAAGTCCAAGTTTGTAGTCTTTATACTTTATCAAATGCATTAATTCTCTATAATTCTGCAATATTGCATGACTTTTAAGCTTTATAAACTACTTTAGGCATAAAAAAGTAGATATAATTGAATAATGAACATGCATATACCTATCAGTAGGCCTAGGAACTAAATCCTTGTACTAAAAATAAAATCTACTTTGTGAAGCACCCATTGCATCATCCTTTCCCCCTGACAGCAATAATGACTTATGGAGGTCCTGCTGTCTACCACTGGGAACTATATCTAGTCACTTATGATGGAGTATGATGAAGGATCATGTGAGAAAAGAATGTATATATGTATGTGTGACTGGGTCACCTTGCAGTATAGTAGAAAATTGACAGAACACTGTAAACCAGTTATAATGGAAAAAATAAAAATCATTTGAGAAAAAAAATAATGGCATACAATTCACTGGTATTTCTTTATAGTTTTACTGCATACATGTGTGCCCCTAAGAAATCTATACAGTTTTAAATTGGGTATCAAAACAACTAACTTCATAAAAATGGTATTAAACTATGTATTCTATTTTTTCTTTTGCTACTTGTTTTTATTGTTGTTTGGTTTAATATAATTGTGACTTTTTTTTGTCCATTTTGTATGACTCCATTCATTTTCATGGTTCAATAGCATCCCATTAATTAACCATAATTTATTTAACTTTTGCTTATTGAGAAACACAGGTTACCATAACATATCAGAAAGTTCTGAATAACTGTGTCTATCACTCATGTCAATCTGTGAGAGCTTATTTAGGGCATAGACCTAAGAGTGGAGCTAGGGCATAATATTGGGGTATCTTCTACCCTGTTGGATGATTTCAAATTAGATATCAATTATGTAACAAAAATTTACATTCTTAAAAATCTATATTTTACTTCCTACTTCTCAATATTCCTACCAGCACTTAAGATTACAAATATTAACTTTTGGCAATCTTTGTATTAAATGGTATATAACTATGTCCATAATTTGTATATAGTTGATAAGTAGTGATATTGAACATCTTTTCATATATGTGTAGATCATACATACTTCCTCTTTGAATTTCCTTTCTTCTTTATTTCATTATTTTGTATTGCTTTCATGTAGTTTTTCTTACATATGAGTAGCAAATATCCTGCTACTTTTTTTTCACATTTTGTGTTGTATTCGATAGTTTTAAGTGATATACTCATCTTATATTTATGTTCTATGATTTTTTGTCTCCTTGTCATGGACTATAAATACATATTAATTTTTTTCATAACACACATGTACTGTATGTTACAATTGTTATTTTTAATTTTTTTCTATCTGAAACAATATAGTTTTTCATATAATCTATAAACTTCAGTAGGAATGCTTTTCACATCAAGTTTTCTAAGCAATATGAAAAAATTTTGTGGATGTTGTTCAGTAGCTGTCATCATTTTCCCTCAGAGAGTAACCAAATATCTTAGCACCATGTATTACGGAGCTATGCTTTGCTCACTGTTCTGCAGTGACTTTGCATCGTATATTACTACCATGTGTGGGTCTGCTTCTCGATTCCATATAAGCTTTTGCTAATGGCATAGAGTTAATTACTACTAACTTAATATACTGTAGTATATGGTAGGGAAATTTCCCCCTTTTTGTTTATCTCCTGTTTATCAGGAGATTCTTCACTATACTTAGATCTTTACTTTTCTGCTTTCTTTTTTAGGGCCACAACCGTGGCATATGAAAGCTCCCAGACTAGAGATCGAATCGGAGCTACAGCTGCTGGCCTACACCAGAGCCACAGCAACCTGGGATCAGAGCCGCATATGCAACCTACACCACAGCTCACAGCAATACCGGACCCCTGACCTACTGAGCAAGGCCAGGGATTGAACCCGAATCCTCAGGGATCCTAGTCGGGTTCATTAACCACTGAGCCATGACGGGAACTCCTAGAATTTTTCTTTTCTATATAAATTGTAAAATCACCTTTTCAGCTTACATATAAAGTTTCTATTGAAATTTTTTAATTGGAGTTGCGTGGTTTTTACAGATGGATTTTGGAAAAATCTGCATATTTATTGCATGAAATGTTCCTATTCATTAATATGTTTTAGCTGCTCATTACTGTTTTCTTGAATACCAGTCATCATCCTTCAGTAATTTTTTTCATGAGTTAAAGTAGATTTTAAAAAAGTAAACTTTTAGGAGTTCCCAATGTAGATCAGCAGTAATGAACCCAACTAGTATTCATGAGTATGCAGGTTTGATCCCTGGCCTAGCTCTGTGGGTTAAGATTCAGCATTGCCATGAGCAATGATGTAGGTCACAGATGCTGCTCAGGTCTGGTGTTGCTGTGGCTGTGGTGTAGGCTTGGCAGCCACAGTTCTAATTCTACCCCTAGCCTGGGAACTTCCATATGCTATGGGTACAGCTCTAAAAAGACAAACAATAAAAATAAAAAAGTAAGTTTTTAGCCATTACTAATTGTGAAATACATAAGTATAATACCTTGAAATTCAACCTTGTACTTTATAATTTATTAATTTTTAAGGCTTCTAAAAAGACAAACAATAAAAATAAAAAAGTAAGCTTTTGGCCATTACTAATTGTGAAATACATAAGCATAATACCTTGAAATTCAACTTTGTACTTTATAATTTATTAATTTTTAAGGTTTCTAAAAAGACAAACAATAAAAATAAAAAAGTAAGATTTTGGCCATTACTAATTGTGAAATATGTTAGTATAATACCTTGAAATTCTACTTTGTACTTTATAATTTATTAATTTTTAAGGTTTCTTGTTTCGTTTCTCATATTTTAAGATATTCTCTTACCTGTTTTTATATTTATCTCTTTTCAACTTACTCTATGTGTTAATTGCAGCATTTGACTCTGGTAACTGAATATCTACATCTCCTGTCATCTATTGCTATCTTTGCTATTTCTACTGACTCTTATTCAGGGTATTTACTAACCCATGCCTTTTCTTTTTTAAACCAAAGACTTGAGCTCATGTTTATTTGCTGTTAATTGGTAGAAATCAGGATGGTCAAGTTTGGAGGCTCTTCCATTAGAAAGAAACTGTTTTTCTTCTACTGAGATGTTATTCTGCGGTGTTATAGTCAGTAGCATTACCTTAAGTAATGAAGATGTTACATGTATACGTTTGGCCATTGTGATTACTTAATGTTCTTAATTGCCCTCTAAAATTCCATCAGTCATATTTTATAATTTCCTGGCATAGGGAGTTAATTAGAAGTAACTGTATAAGGTATAGATTCTGATTGTATATTACCATTTTAAAGATAACATGTGTAGTATATGTTCTTAATACTTATTTGAGAAAAAATAAATAGGTAACTTCCATTTTCAACTGGTATTGTATAAAGGCATATTGAATTCAGTAAGTCTGGGTATCATAGTTTTCTTATTCATAGACATTTGTCCATTTATTTTTATAACAATATTTTGAGGAAAAAATTAAAGGCTAGCATGAACCTCACTAAATAATTCCTTATTGATGGCCTCCCCTTACAATAATCATCATTTATTAATTTCATATTACATAAAATTACATAAAATTGCCTATATACACACTTTTATTCTCTTATTGCCAACATATCTATAATAATCCAGTAATAGGCGACATAATTTATTTTCTTTTAATGGCCGCACCCATAGTGTATTCCTGGGCTAGGGACTGAATTGGAGCTACATCTGCCAGCCTACACTACAGCTACAGCAACTCAGGATTTGAGTTGCATCTGTGAGCTATGCTCCAGATTAGGTAATGCTGTATCCTTAACCTACTGATTAAGGCCAGAAGTCAAACCCCTGTCCTCACAGAGGCAATGTCAGGTCCTTAACCCACTGAGCCACAACGGCAACTACCAGAAGCCATATTTTAATCATAGATTTAATAGTTCAAATAAAAGCAGGAATTTTTAAATGTCATGAAAATGGTGAAAGATGTGGTTTGATTGATGATGATGTTAATGCTGTATACAGAACATCATATATTATAGATTAAAAATTAACATCAAATGGTTGAGAAAACTAAAAGAAATCTCTACCTGTAGGAGTAATGTAATCTTATATACATTTAACATGATTCCAAATCTCTTATATTTAAAAGACCCACAACACTGGGTTTTCATGCTTTCAATCTGTTCCTAGGTTTGGTTGAATAAAATAAAATTACAAAATTCATACTGTAATATTTCTTTCAGAGAAACTTGCCAACGAATTTCACAATTAAAGTATATATTAAATAATATGTCTAGAGTAGCATGAAAGCCTATAAAAGGAGAATGATGTGTGGATGTGTCCCTTTTGCTGAATCTTCTAAGATAAATTGCTAAAGTGGAAGTGTCAGATAGGATCACATATCTAAAGGTCTAAAGAACAATACATTGTCACCAGGGTGACTTCTGAATCCACATTTTGAAGTTGGTATCTTAGAAAAAGCAAAGAAGACAGAGTGGCTATTACATAGATATCAAGGGCAGTACAACACAAGGTCAAGCTACTGAGAAAGCAAGAAACAGACTAAAGTTTTTTAGGCTTTTGAGGAATTTTGCCACTAATTTTAGAAAGTGTTTTTAAGTATGAAAACTATCTAATGTCCTATAACTGCATATTAAATAGACAACTGCATATAATTTGTACATACAAATTATTGCCTGTAATTTAAGACATTATTTTCTTCTTTTCCTATACCATTAAATGTATTCATTGAACAAGATTCTTTTCCTGATTCTGTATGAAAATTCTAACAGTCTTGCAAAATTTCTAACTACTGTTAGGTTAAAAAAAGACTACTGTCAATTAATATCACCAAATGTACTCTGAATTCAGATATTCTGCCTTGTTAAAGAGTAATACTTAAATCTTCACGGGCAGGTGAATTTCTCTACTTAAGGAAGGTCATTAAGCAGATAAATGCAGAGCAGTTCCGGCTAAAGCAGATGGCTGGCTGCCTAGAGTTCTGCTCAGTTGACTCTGGCCTTACTCTCAGAGGTGACATAGAGACACCATAGAGTAAGTCACGGTAGAAAGTTTGAAAATACTAATATGGAGGAAGGTATAAAGGGAAATATTAAGATAAGTACAAATTATCTCATAATGTCCTTGCTGTATGAGTAATGAATTACGGAATGGATGTCTGTTAACTGTAGCTAATCCTGGAAAATAAACTGAGAAGAAATACTCAGAAAAGCAGCTTTGACTCCCATCCTAAACTGGCTGTTACATTTTTAAAACTCTGGATGAAGTCCTTTTTGACATATTTTTAAAAATTATTCATCCTCTTTTCATCGATGAGATGGTATGTTCCTTGTGTATCTATTTCTTATACCTACTGGTTTTTATTTCATAACCATTGATTTGATTGTATTTTACCTCTCACTGGCTACCCTTATTCCAGTAGTGTCTTATTATAATTCTTGTACGTTTTATATATATATATATATATATATATATATATATATCCACACACAGACAGCAGTGGATTCTTTTTGCTTATAGTTGCTTTGAATCCCTTTAACAATATAAATTAGACATTAAAAATCTTTTACATTTATTTTCTCACTTTATCTCAAAAGGACACAATCTTCTAAATTCTGTATATTCTGAAATTTTTAATCAGAGTATTTTAAAATATCTCGGGTATTTTCTCTGCAGAAATTTTGGGGCAGAATATACGCATGTGTTCATAATGCCATCTTGACCAGTTTTTTCAACAAGAAAAAGAAATAAATATAGCCAAATTTTTTCTTCATTTTCTAGCATAGAGTTAAGGGTTGCTGTTGTTCACCTCACAACTGAATGAAATTGATCTAATAACTAATGAGACCACCTCGTATTTATAATCTCAAGACAGGGGTACTGACTGACATGCTGCTATTCCAGCATGGTGAGTGTCAAGTGCTTCCTTTTGGCAGTGTCTGCTTACATATTGGTCTTGTCCGGGTGTTGTTTGAGAATACTATGGCAACTGTGTGTTTCTATTTTGTGTCCTAGTGTCAGTATTCTTCTCTCAGTGCTATCACCCAGAGATTAATGCAAAAATGCACTCACTCCTCTCCATTATGTCAGTAGGCAATGGAAAGAAAAAGTGATACGGTCCCCGTGAAAACAGGTTTACATTTCTTGCTGAGTAAGTTGTGTAAAGTAAGATTCTTGAAACATTTCTTCTTTTGTTCCTATAAGTTTAGAAGCAGTCATGATAAAATAAAACATAAATAATGTGCAATTATATGGTGATTGAGAGAAACCCTAAGATAGGTTTCTTATTCTGATGGACAGTTACTCATTTAGAGTGGGTTATCACTTGACCAGTGCTTATGCTGCTATTGGCAATAGCATTACTGATATATGTGGTGTTGGTCCATTCTTTATTAATCACAAATTCAAACACCTATGCCAAAATTACTATGAGATGTTTCTAAATGACTGAAGAGAGAGAACTTAACTAAACTTCAGACTATTATAGATTAGAGACTAGCTAGGAACTCCCAGTGCTGATCTCCTTCAAGCCGAATAAACCAAGTCTCTTATGGAATATCAGTTTAATTTATGGAAAACAGGAAATTTCTACTCAGTTTAAACATTCCAAGTTCCTTAAACAATTGTGATCAGGCAAGGTGTGTGTTGGAACTCTGTCTTTTTGGTTTTGTTATGCGATTTGATTTTTATGTGGCTTTAGCCTCTCTCTAGTGGATCTGGTATTCGGTGTGCTTTGACCATAACAGGGAGGTTATGCTATTATGGTCCCATCATGATGTCAAAACTCCACAAATAGAAAAATTCGAAAGAGCAGATCAACAAAATAGTGTTCAGTGAGAGTTTGTTGTGCCCATATGAATGTTTTGTGAATTGGAAGTTCTCAAACCAACAGAGGAATGAGGCTGAGAGGTACACTGATATAGTGAGGTTTATACAGTGAAATTGCAAATCGGCCAATTCTTTCCAAAGATTGGTTGTAGCAATAAAGTAGGAAAAGCTTAATGTTATTTCATTATTTTCAGAGATCTTTTTTTTTTTTTTTGCTATTTCTTTGGGCCACTTCTGTGGCATATGGAGGTTCCCAGGCTAGGGGTCAAATCGGAGCTGTAGCCACCGGCCTACGCCAGAGCCACAGCAACGCGGGATCCTAGCCGCGTCTGCAACCTACACCACAGCTCACGGCAATGCCGGATGGTTAACCAACTAAGCAGGGGCAGGGACCGAACCCTCAACCTCATGGTTCCTAGTCAGATTCGTTAACCACTGCGCCACGACGGGAACTCCTATTTTCAGAGATCTTTAGAAGAAATAACCTGAATTTCATTTATGTTCACGAAATAAGCTAAATTTAGTTTTGCTTATGTGGCTTAAATGGTTTTGTCTACTCAGAGAATTTTCAGGCCTGGTCTTCATTTTGCATTTAATTTTTACAAAATACTGCAGATTGTCTTACTTTTCTTTTCTCTCTTTCTTTTTCTTTTTTCTTTTTAGGGCCATATCTGCAGCATATGGAAGTCCCCAGGCTCTGGAACCAATCAGAGCTGCAGCTAGACCCTACACCCCAGCCACAGCAACGTGAGATCCAAGCCAAATCTGCAATCTATGCAGCAGCATCTGATTCCTTAACCCACTGAGCAAGGCTAGGGATTGAACCTGAATCCTCAGGGACACTATGTCAGGTTCTTAACCTGCTGAGCTATGACAAGAACTCCTTTTTCATGCTTTTCTGATTTATGGTTTACTTTTCCTTGATAATAGCCTTGCCCTGAAGCCTGACCTTCTTTATTGATCCTGGAAGCCTGCTTGGCTCTCCATTTTTCCCCATTCCCCATAGTCTCAGCCTACTTTAATTTTAAGTTGGAGCCTTATCCCGGTTATGTTTTTGATCACCACAATGAATTGTACTGCCACCCATCTTACTTTAGTATTGCCTGCTAACCATAATTTCCACTAACCTCTACTTATTAAGCCTACTGGATATAAATCAAGCAAAAAAAGTCAACCAAAAGTACCAAATCAAGAGGTGACAAAGTAGAAGTAAGATTTATACAACTTAAAGTCCAGCCCAAGCGTTGGTTTAGTTCCTATAATCTCAATTCTTTCTATTCCTAATTTTTCCTCTTTTCTTGTCTAAATGAGGAGTCCCAGAAATGTTTTTAGTCAAGTACTGGTTACACCTCTTTTTTGTATCTTTTATGTTTGAGAATATTAATTCCATGGCCCCTATCCAGAGCCCTAATGTTCCCTCAGTGACTTTCCAATGTGTGACATAAAATTTTCTTATCGTTTCTTTTTATGTTTTTACATAGCCTACCTGCAATACCATACAATTCTTACAGTAAATGTGTGGCACATAAAAACTGCAACATAGTAACTTAAGGTTTTTTGTTTTGTTTTTTAACAAATAACAGAAACAGTTTATGGATAAAATCTGTTTTTTAACATTTACAAATGTAGCCTATACATGTTTTGTTTGATATCACATGTATTAACATAAAAAATAGCAAGTATAAAATATGATGATTTTGTAATTTTATTTTACATTAAAAGATGAGACAATAAATAAATCTGCAAGCTTTCATCCATTCACTTATGTCTGCTTTTGAAATTTATTTAGGGTCTTTAGTAATGTGGATCAGGAGTTAGGGAAATCCAGAGCCCCAGTGTTACAATTTTTAATCTAGATCTTTAATAGCAGAATATCTACTCCTCTATTTGAAGTCATAATTGGTTTTAATCTTTTGGCCAAAGGTTCTCTTGTGATTTATTTCTGTTACAAATAAATATCCATCCTTTGGCATCTTTATCCCTCTAAACACAACCCAGAGTTGTTTTACAGTTTCTATATATCAGTGCATTAAGAGCATGCAACCTGGAAAATATTAAAAATTTTAAAAAATGTATGTTTGATTCATTCTCAAGACCATCAAGCACCATCAGATTTTGGTTTTGTCTGATGGGTACATTTAATTAACAGAAGTATTTATTATGAATATATCTTACTTGTAATATTTCAAAAAGAGGACATTTTTAAGTTTCCATTTAGAGATTCACTTTAATCTTGACAGATAAGTTTCAACCAAGTAACCCAAGAGTACTGAAAATGACAACATAGATTATGTATACTATATATACAGCATGTGTATACATATTTTTCTTTCAGTTTTATTGAGATGGAATCTATATCTAGCTCTGCATAAGTTTAAGGTGCACAGCATAGTGATTTGATTTACATACCTCATTAAATGATTACCACCATAATTTTAGTGAACATCCATCATCACAAAATGAAAGAAAAAGGAAAAAAAAATTTTCCTTGTAATAACTCTTAGGATTTACTCTCTAAACAATTTACATGTATAACAATACAGTAGTCATATTTATCATGTTGTACATTACATTCCTAGTATGTATTTGTCTTATAAGTGGAAGGTTATATGAGGTTATCTTAGAACATTTTGACCACCTTCATCCAATTCCTTTCCCCAACCCAGGCCCACACCCTGCCTCCGGTAACCACAAACCCGATCTCTTTTTCCATGAATTTTTGTTTGTTTGTTCATTTGTTTGTCTTTAAGGTATGATTGACCTAGAATACTATGTTATGTCTTGTATGTATATTTAAGATGAGAAACTGACAAAGGTGTTTATAATAAAATACCACAAACCAACTGTCTCTCTATATATATCCAAATATTTAATGTAAAAGGTTAAATGTAAGAAATGATTAAATATTAGCTAATTGATTTTCTATGGAGTCTCCTCCATAAGTATTTTTACAAAGCATACTCTATAAATTAAATCTGAAAATACTTATATATTGTAACAGCAATTAAAAAAATAATTAATTGGAGTATAGTTGACTTGCAAGGTTGTGTTAGTTTCAGGTGTACAGAAAAGTGAATCAGTTATACATATATGTCTAAAATAGCAATTTTATTTTATTTTTTTTGAAATAGCAATTTTATATCAATGCTTCATCAATAAAGGTTTTTGTTTGTTTTTTTGTTTTTTTGCCATTTATTGGGCCGCTCTCGCGGCATATGGAGGTTCCCAGGCTAGGGGTCTAATCGGAGCTGTAGCCACCAGCCTACGCCAGAGCCACAGCAACACGGGTTCTGAGCTGCATCTGCAACCTACACCACAGCTCACGGCAACGCCGTATCTTTAACCCACTGAGCAAGGCCAGGGACCTAACCCTCAACCTCACGGTTCCTAGGATTCGTTAACCACTGTGCCACGATGGGAACTCCCATCAATAAAGTTTTCAAGAAAAAAATTTAGGGCGTTCCCATTGTGGCACAGCTGAAACGAATCTGACTAGTACCCATGAGGATGCGGGATCTATCCCTGGCTTCATTCAGTAGTTTAAGGATCCAGCGTTGCTTTGAGCAGTGGTGTGGGTCGCAGATGTGGCTTGGGTCCCACGTTGCTGTGGCTGGGGTGTAGTCCAGCGGCTGTAGTGCCAGTTCAATCCCTGGCCTGGGAACTTCCATATGCTGCAGGTTCGCCCCCCCCCCCCTCCAAATAGATTAAAATGCTCTATATCATTCTGTTAAGTGAAAGATAACATGATATATCTGCATTATAACATTTCTAAATGAATCTAACATAGTTAATTTTATTGATCTGCTTTTAGGTCTTAGAATTAAACTGGGGAATATAAAATATCACCTTTATTTTCTTTAAGTTGTAAAAATTACAGTGTTTCTAATGCACACTGGCTATGTGGTAAATCCCTTTCTCTTCTATTAAAAAATCTGTTTTGTAGCACCAGGGAGCCTACTTTCATTTACATGTTAATTGAAAATAGTGGGAAAATGTTAGCAAGATGATAAAAAGAAGCCTATTTATCCCACCCAAACTTAGGTGTCACTTGCTCATTCCAGTTAGATAGAAAAATAACAAGACTATCCAATTAATTACTCACATAGATTGCAATTTTGCAGCTATCTCCTGGCAAAAATGAAAAATCTATTAATCAATGAAAATAGAATGAATCATAAGCTCCCCTGTCCCTTACACACAACTTTAATTTTTGTCTGATATGGGCTAGAATTTTTGTATAGATTTGCAGATGAATAAGCTCATTTATTTAGACAGATTTCATTCATCAAATTGTTCCATTCGTCTCTGCCATTATGAAATCAAACTATTCTATAGAAAATCTAGTTTAGTTTTCAAGATGACAGGTTTGCTATTCCCAAAGAATGTCTAGAATGCTGTGATATGTTTATAACTCCCTTGTTTTTAATGTAATTGAGAAAATACTATTTAGAAAGCTGAGGGAGTCATATTACTTTACATATTTAATCATATTGAAAAATATCTGGTGAAAATTAGAGTAATATTTCCTAGTCAATAAACTTTGGGTGAGAGAGTAGAATAGCTGTTTAGCTAAAAAAAAAAACCCTATGTATTAGTTTTATTTTTGTGGGAAAATATAATATTTGTAAGAACATACTTATTTTAGGTTGATTGTCTTTTAGACTCCTGCATATTTTTTTCTTGAGTTTTGGGATTATCTGATCAAATGTCTCTTATTCAAATATGTAGAGGATACTATGCCTGATTGAAATTATCATTTTAATATTCTATAAAAATAATTAAACTACATATTTATGATTCATTTTAAGTGTATTACAAAAATCACTGGATTGAGAAAGGGGACAAACAAGAAAATACCAAATTTTTCCACTGCATTAAAAGTAATATTATTAACTTAAGCAAACTGTATCAAAAATCAAGTTGAGAGGATAATGGATAAATATTAGTTGTCATGAAATAAAATTTGAATAGTAGTATTAAATTGCTATCTTTATAATTTCATAAAAACATATTAACCCTATATCTAAAAATAGATTTTTGAGGTTTACATTAAACCCATTATGAACATTTCCACAAACCAGACATCTGAACTCTGAAGGAGTTTTGAAATTTAACAGCAATAAGGAGGAAAACAATTGCAAAATCATTCCCCAGTCATTTCATCCTATATCATGGAAAATTTTATTAAGCCAAAACTGGATGAAATGTATCCAGCTCTAGTTAATACTAATAATAACACCTGAAGAGGTTTTCTGAGAAATCCATTGCCTCGTGCCTAACTCCTTCATCTCCACCATCAATCCAAAAAGATCTCAGTGGGATTCCCTTTATTGTACCCCCTTCTGCCTACTTCAACTCTCTTTGTTATTTCTATGCTACCTTTAAGCTTAAAACAATTCTTCTAGCTGAGGATTGGTAAGCCTGTGAGGCTAAGATCTGTCTTCATAAATGCATAATCAGCCAACTTTTATCTGAAATCTCACTTTATCCTCAGAGCTTTCATTCCTGTAATTGGAATAATATCCTCTGTTTCAAATTTCACAAGAGCTTCTACAAGTTTTACTTACTCCTTGATGTTTGGTCTGTGGTGTAGTATAAAGGTTTCTAACTCTGATACTACAATATAACTCTCATCTGTCCATTCATCCATCTATCTATCTATTATTTTAACATTTTTATTGAACATCTACTGAGTGTTAAGTAGTGTCCCTGGTACAGGGAATGCATCATTAAACAAAACAGATAAAGCCAGAGCCACCACCGATCTCCCATTCCCGGGAGTTAAGAAATAAATAAATCAAGTGTATTGTGTAGTCATATGATGCCTGGTAACAGGGACGGGGAATCTTGGGTAAGTCTGACTATTTAACAGAGAGTAACCAGGAAAAGTCTCTATGGAAAATTCACTAGAGCAGATAATGGAGAGGAGTGTGGGGGTGGACATCTCCCACATGGTTTCAGGAAGAGGAAAGATCAAGTACAGAGGACATGATATCGGAATTTGCTTGGCGTGTTCAATGCCCATAAGGGAAGTCAATCTTACTGGAAGAGAATTAATCACAGAGGGAGAGGTTGAAAATGAACTCAGAAAACCATATTTGTGGATGGGGGAGATCACCTGTAGCTTTGCACACACTGTAAAGACTTTGACTTGTACTCTGAATAAGATAGGAAGACATCACAATGCTTCAGAAAGACTGTTGATAGGATTTCATCACATTCCTTTGTGGAGACTTTATGCTGGAATCAGGGAGAAAAGGTAAGAGAATATTGAAATAATCCAGGTGACATGTTATTTTTAGATTTACCAGAGTAGTGGGCATGATTTGATTGTGTGTGTGTTGTAAATTTTAAAGGAAAATTTTACTAGATATTAACATGGAGGGAAATATATGGATACAGAGTGAATGAAAAAGAAGTCAGAGATAGATGCAATTTGTTTGTGTTTGTAACATGTGCCACAGAAACTAGTTAATGCAGTTTTTATCAACTGAAGTGGTAAGAGAATAGTTTAATAGAAAAATGTATCTTTTGTTTTGGACTTATTAACTCTGAGATAAGTTCTAAATGGAAATATTATATTTGCAGTTTGACATAGAAGGCCGGGTTTAAAGGGAAAGTCTAGGTTAAAGATACAAGTTTGAAATACTCATCATGTTCATGGTATTTAAAACCATGAGCATAAAACTTTTTGTGTCGAGTGTAAATAATGCTAACCTTTCCACAGAAAAAGAAACTCACGGACTTGGAGAACAGACTTGTGGTTGCCAAGGGGAGGAGGAGGGGGATGGAGTTGGATGGATAGGGAATCTGGGGTTAATAGATACAAACTATTGCCTTTGGAATGGATAAGCAATGAGATCCTGCTGTATAGCACTGCGAACTATATCTAGTCACTTAGGATAGAGCATGATAATGTGAGAAAAAAGAATATATACATGTATGTGAGACTGGGTCACTTTGCTGTACAGTAGAAAATTAACAGAACACTGTATACCAGCTATAGCGGAAAAAAATAAAAATCATTACAAAATAAAATAAGTAAAATAAGAGAAGCACCTCTTTCCTAGCCTTAGACATCACTAATATTTAGAAGCCTGAATCCTCAAAGTTGGAAAATGATGCCAACTAAAGAATGCCACTCGTCATGTGTTTCTGCAATAATTCAATCTTTAGCTACCACAGTCACTGCTTTTAATACACCCTGAAAAATATTTAGGGTAGGGACCAGGAATGCGGCCCTTAGTGCTCTGGGGAAACTGACAGACCAAGCCTTCAGATAGGTAGATATTTTTAGGAGAAATTTTTTATGAACATGAATTCTTGCATTTCCTATATTTCAAAAGCACCAAAACCATTAACTAAGATGTCTTTTCTTTGTGACTACTGGCAGCTTCCTACCAAGATGTGTCCTTGGTTTCACACACCTTCTTCATCAAAATCACACAAATACTAACCTCTCCACCTATCTCTTCAGAGTTTCTCAGTGCTATCTGATAGACAGCCTACCAGGCTATGGTCCTCAGTATGACACTGAATAAACTCAATTCACTGCTTCCATGTTGTGCTTTTTTTTTTTTTCAGTCAACACTGAGTAGAAGTTACTCATGAGACAGAAAGAGAACCAAAAGAGACTAGTATTCCAGAAATCACATGAAAAAAAAATCAAGAAGGAGGGAGTGATGAACTCCATCAAATGCTTCTTATAGTTTAAGTGAGACGAACACTAAAAGTTTTGCATCAGACTTGGCAATATAGAAGCCACTTGTGATCGTGACAGAAGCTTTCTTTGAACTTGTAACATGAAAGTCTGATGAGTGAATTCAGGAAATAATTGTAGTTGAAGAAATGGAGTCAGTGAGTGTGACAGTGTTTATCTAGGAATTTTAGTTTCAAAGGAGAAGGAAAAATGAGATAGTTACTAAAGGGGAATATGAGATCAAGAAGTTATTTTTTGGTAAATAAAAATGTTATAGTATCTTTTGCTGTTATGTCTATAGTATTAGTTTGTTCTACCAGAATGATACACTAGAGAAACAAAATGGTGGATGAGAAAGGCTATCCTACCTGGAGAAATGTCTTTGCTATGCAAGAAGATTCAGATCTGGTTTACAAAGGAGGTTGGCCTTGTAAAGGACTATAGGAGTTTACTCATCTAACAGAACAGCAGTTAAAGCACTTTACCTGGAAGCAAATGTTTTTACCTATGAGTAGAAGAAATATATTTCTTTTGATTGCTTCTGTTTTCACTGAGAAATGGGAGCATTTTCATCTATTGATAACTTGGAGTTGGAAGGAGAACTTCAAGAGTCTTGAATAGATGAAGAAAGTGGAAAAAGGCATCTAGGAAAGTGGAGTAAGAAAATGTAGCTGCCGAGTTGGAAAACACTTAGAACTTAATAGACATCAGTGGTCCTGAATTTAAAGTGAGTACAATAATTAAGCTTTATGAGTTTTTAAAACATATACACCTAAAATTCTGATTACTAACTACCATGTCTGGAGGGGTTTTCCCCCACACTGCCAAGAAATTCACCCATACCACCTGGTGTCCTACAATTTAACTCAATTTTGACACTATCTATCCAGAGATACCCTGAGATTCTACAGGGTGAGGACTTAGTCCTACAACACTGTCCCCCAACACTCACACTTCAGAAGCTGGTCACAAGTCCAGGGTATCACCTGGATTTCTGGACTACCTGCTATAGATAGGGGATTCCAACAGTCATCCTTGGGTTCAATTAATTAGCTGGGGAAGATCACAGAACCCAGAGAAACATCTTACTTACTAGATCATTGGTTTACTATAAAAGGATACAATTCAAGAACGGTCAGATGGAAAAGATGCGTAAGGCAAGGCATGGGGAAATGGTGTGGAGTTTTCGTGTCCTCTCTGAAAGCATCATTCTCCCTAAATCTCCATATTTTCACCAAACCCAGTCTTTCTGGGTTCTTATAGGGCTTCACTACACAGGCAAGTTTTACCAAATGACTGGTCATTGACAAGGGGTTTGACTTCCAACCTGTCTTCCCTTCCAGGGGAACTTCCTCGGGGGAGGGGGTGAGATTGACGTTCTCTAATCATATGATTGGTTCTTTTGGTGTTTTCCAAAAGTTACCTCATTAACATAAACCAAGTATGGTGGAAAGGAGGTTATTATGAATAAGATGCCCATTTCAACTTACTGATTTTTTCTGAAGATAGAATTTCTGTTTCCCTAAATTTGGGTTATCTTAAGGTCGATTGAAGCAAATAATAATTTCCCTCAGCAGACTTTGCATGTAGGGATAGAATATCTGCCTATATGAAATGATTAATTTTATGTGTCAACTTGGCCATGATGGACAGATATTTGGTCAAATACTATTCTAGATTTTTCTGTAAAGGTATTTTGTAAAATATAAGATTAACATTTAAACCAGTAAATTTTGAGTAGAGAAGACTACACTTCATTTGTGATTAGGTCTTGTGAAACAAAGAATGTTCCCTGCAGTGAAGTCATTAGCCATTACAATCACTGACCTATAGGAATTCAGAATGAAGCATTCTGTGCTTTGGATATATGAGTCTCTAGATAATTAAGATGCACATCCAAGGAAGAATTTCAATAACCCCGGGTTCTTGTGTCTGCATGTACATAAAAAGCACTAAAATGATTAACCTGAGATATCTGTTTTCTGACTAGAAGTAATTATTTTTATGCCTGACACATGTATGTTTATATCAAAATATCAAAATCTGCTTGGTCTTTTTTCCTTTTTTTTTTTGTCTTTTATCTATTTAGGGCTGCACTCACAGTATATGGAGGTTCCCAGGCTAGGGGTCCAATCTGAGCTGTATCTGCCAGCCTACGCCACAGCCATAGCAATGCCAGATCCGAGCCGAGTCTGCGAGCTATACCACAGATCCTTAATGCCAGATCCTTAACCCACTGAGAGAGGCCAGAGATTGAACCCGCAACCTCATGGTTCCTAGTTGGATTTGTTTCCACTGCGCCTTGATGGGAGTCCTGCTTGGTCTTTCATAAAGCCCCTTGTCTAAACTTGACATGACAGAGAAAATAATTATCTCCCTTTATCTATTGTGAGACAAGAGAGTATATCATACAGTTGTAATATTTACCAAAAAAATTCTAAAATTCCAAATTCTTGAGACTTAAATTTAAATAATTTTATATCCATAATCTGAATGAGCCATTAGGGCTATGAAATATAATTATTTAAACTAAGTGAAACTAAATGTTTTCTTTTGATATTTTCTGTTTTCCTCTGCATATCTCTGTTATAAATTCTAATTCTAATGATATAATACATAATTCTAAACATAAATATTTATATAATATTTTCTATTCCAAATAAGAATACTAATTATAAAGTATTGCTGTTGAGATTTTTTTGGTGCAGATTTCCTTTTTCTTTTTTTGCTTTATAGGGCTGCACCTGTGGCATATGGAGTTCCCACACTTCAGGTTGAATCAGAGCCATAGCTGTGGGCCTACACCATAGCCACAGCAATGCAGGATCCAAGCCAAGTCTGTGACCTACCCCATAGCTCACAGCAATGTAGGATCCTCAGTCTACTGAGTAAGGCCAAGGATTGAACCTGCATCCTTATGGATACTAGTTGGGTTTGTTTCTGCTGCACCACAATGGGAACTCTTGATTTCCCACTTTAGTTTTGCTCATTTTGGGTATAGAATTAATCTCCTTTATTCCTTTATGATTTAATTATGCAACTCCATCAAGCAGTTGAAAGAAAAGTACATAAATACATAATGAATTAACTTACATAGTTTAACAATTGTGTAAGGATCCTAATGGTTTATGCTGATGAACTGAAATTTGGATGAACCCAAATGAGTGACTTCCTGGCCCCTCAAATAAGATAATAAATGTGAAGAAGTTTACATGAACAAAGATTTGTATTCATTAACTAAGAAATTCAGAATGAATCTTTGTTGGATTCTAAAATGAACATTTCTTTTTTGAGTGTTAAGAATATGTTTTTTTTTTTTCAGAAATTTTCATACAAATTTTTGAAAGGATTTTTTAACCAGGGACTTTTGGTGCCTACATTCCCTGAAACTTATTTTCTTATTTCTTTGCCGATATTTTAATGGAAAAAAATTCTCAGTTGAAGAAAATCACTAATAAAATGTATTATGAACATGATCTCTTAAAACAAAATGTAGTTTCTTGCCCTCATAGCCTGTATTTTTATGAGAAAGTATCCAGATGACTTATGGTGTGAATTTCCTGGCAAGACAGCCTGTTTGTTGACCACATTGCTATGTTAGTATCAACTCCTACTTTCCCGGTATTTCCAGTTTTGACAGTAATATTAGTATTTAATTTTTTTTCTTTTCTTTTTAACAAGAAAAAAAAAAATCAAATTGTCCAACCCCACAGTCATATGCCATCTCATTGGCTGCAATCTTCTCTCTGTCTCACATTTTCTTTCTCAAAAGTAACCACATTTTATTTTTTACTTTTATTTGTTGCTTTTTAGGGCTGTACCTGTGCATATGGAAGTTCCCAGGCTAGGGGTTGAATTAGAGCTGTAGCTGTCAGCCCACACCCACAGTAACGTGGAATCCAAGCTGCATCTGTGACCTACACCACAGCTTTCACCACAAGGCCAGATTGTTAACCCACTGAGTGAAGCCAGGGATCAAACCCGCATCCTTATAGAAACTAGTCAGATTTGTTTCTGCTGCACTACAAAGGGGACTCTAAAAGTAACCAAATTTTCATTTTGTCTTATGATTGATCATTTAGTGAGGATCTTAGTCTTTGTTCCATGTGGCTTAACAGAAGTATTTCTTCACAGTACATGCAATGCTTTCATCAAGAAGAATTCTAATAATAAAAATATCCTTGCCACACTAAAGTACCAAACAACTACAGTATGCAAGAATCATTTTCAGTCTAGCGGGGTGCTGTGGTCAGTACCAGTCAGGGTTCTTGCTTACAAGTCACAGAATTTAACTCAGGCTGAAGTAAGAAAAAAAGTGGAAAAATATTGTGTCCAATCAAAATTAAATAAATTTTACTATATGCCAAAACAAATGGAATGATAAGGTTTGACCACATGATATCTAATAATTGGTGACCATTTTCTTCTATTGGAATATACTTTCACTGCATGCATGAATATATCAAAATCTCAGAAAAAGAATGGGAGAAAATGCAAATCACAGAAGAATGAGCACTGCTTAAATAAATATCAAAAAATGTCTCTCCAAACCCCACACAATACTGCATTGTTTAGGAATTAATAATCCAAAACTATGGGAAATGGTTAACTGAAGGAGGAAGTAAGATGCTTTTATGGAAGGGCACAAAGAGTACTTTAAATATTATTTTTAATGCTATGTCAGATACTTGAGTTTTGTTTTATTAGTGGACTTTAAACATTAAAGATATGTTATATGGATCATTTTGTATTCATAGTACATTTTAAAAATAAAATGATAAAAGCACAATATACAATCATGTTTAAGTATGTATATTTCTTTTTATATAGACGCAGTAGCCACCATATAAATATGCACAAACACAAAGTTTGAAGCCTGTTAGGATTAAATCTCTAATATACCTCTCCTGTTATACAACAAAATCTCTATACTGCTTGCGAAAATTTCCACTTCTCTTATTGTTTTCTATGAATAAAATTGTAGGTTGAAATGCTTTCTATCAAAGAGTGATTACATTTACTTCAGAAGGCTTGGGATCAAGGCCGGTTGTGCCCTCTTTATAACTTTTTCAAATTGTTTAACCATCCTATCCAGTTCTGTTTAATGAAGATTAAAACCTATCATACCTGATTGTTTTGAGGAGTAACTAAGGTTATTGGAAAGTGTATGAAATGCATTAGAAAAAAATGTGCTGGAGTTCCTGCAGTGGCATAGCAGAAATGAGTCCGACTGCATGAGGATGAGTGTTAGATCCCTGGCCTAGGGGGTCAGTGGGTCTGTGATCTGATGGTGCTGTGAGCTGTGATGTAGATCGCAGATGCAGTTCCAATCCCATGTTGCTGTTGCCTGGGACCTCTAGCCTGGGAATTTCCATATGCTGCTGGTGTGGCCCTAAAAAAGCCAAAAAAAAAAAAAAAAAGAGTTCCTGTCATGTTTCAGTGGTGAATGAACCCAACTACACGACTAGCATCCATGAGGATGCGGGTTCGATCCCTGGCCTTGCTCATTGGCTTAAGGATCCCACATTGCTGTGAGCTGTGGTGTAAGTAGCAGATGTGGCTTGGATCACACTTTGCTGTGGCTGTGGTGTAGGCCAGTGGCTATAGCTCCGATTAGACCCCCAGCCTGGGAACCTCCATATGCTGTGAGTGCAGCTCTAAAGAGTGACAAAAGCCGAAAAAATTTAAAAAATTTTAAAATGTGCTACTTTATTTGCTGTTTGTTTTCCAAAATAACACCCAGCAATATGACTTATATGCTTTTCTGAAGTAAATCTTGAAATTTTATTAATGTAATTTGAAGCAAGAACGTGGTTATTCTCTGTCCCTCTATAATAAAAACAAGCATTATCTCATAGCATATGACTTAGTCATTTGCTAAACTAATGATGACACAGTCAAAATAACACAATGTGCTAGGAGCTTTTCCACATAATGTAGCTCTCCTATCCAACATGACCTGCCACAGACAATTTAAGATTATGATTAATGACAGTGCCAGAGAATATACTAGAAATATCAAATTAAGTGTTTCATGCCATCATTGGATCTTTAATTAAAATATGTAATTACTAAATAGAAAATGAATCAAAATTATATTTGTTTTCAAAAATATATATTCGATGAAGTAAATATACAACCAAGTATGATGATTACACAATATTTTAAAATGAGCTTAGTTATTTCTTAGTCAAATTCAAACCAGGAGAGCAAGATCCTATGACTCTGAAATGTCTTCCTGATATCTCTTCATATACAGAATTGATTAATTTATAAAATACAGTATAAATTGATATCAACTGATCCAGTAATCTAAAAAGCATATCTTAAAAATTAGCCAGGCTCTCCAAAGTTGACATGAAAAGTAGTATAGAATAAATACATGAGTCTGGGCAGCATGAATGTACAATGAATATGTTATTTTACTGATGTAAAACTTTAACACTTTATGTCACGTAATGCCAAGAGAGACCAAAAACGCTTCTAGGCTGAGCACATAACGGAAGCGCATTTTAAGATAAAACACCAAATTTCAGTTTACTAAAGCAGCATCAGTATACTAGTTTTTATGCTAAAAATATATTGTCACTTTGCAAAAGGTAAAGAGTCTCTCTTTATAGTGCTTAGAAAAAGTTTTATTCCCCCATGTGTTCCTTATTATGTCAGGTAGTACATTTATTTTCCATTCTATATTGATTATAAATATTCATGTCAATATTCTATTCAATACTACTCTTTATCAGAGTAACTGGATTGATAGATCATTGAGTTTTGCAAATCCAGAAAGCATCAATGTGGAGAATATGAAATCCTGAAGAATGGCATAGGTTGATTTTTATGATAAAGATGAGTATTTATAAATTTGACAGAAGTACTATTATATGGTTATGACATGATTAGGGGAAAATGAGAGCCTGTGAGACTGTGCATTAAACAAAATATGCATAATTTAGTTGAAAGAACAGTCTCCTGATTACTAAAAAAACTTTTTTCAAGAATTGTGACATATATAACATACTCATTTTTATTATTTGAACTGTTGCTGAATGCATTAGCTAGTCAGTGTTTGTTCTCAAGACTGGGATCGTCTGCATGTATGCTTTTTCCCACTTACTTTTTTTTGGAAAATTCAAGATAACTATTTAGATTGACAACCAAGAAATATTAGTTATTCTATATCATCCTCTTGCATAATATATCCAACCTGCAGAAAAAAACAAAAAAAAATATCCTAGAAATGTTAAAGAAGAGCTTCTGGTCTAAAAGTTTTTCCTAATGTAGAGGTAAATATATGTATGTTTACATATGCATATATCATTGTGCCTCATGTCCACTTTGATATTGATAGCTAGCTACAAAACAAATACATTTTTTTTTTTTTGTCATTTGTCTATTTAGGGCCACACCTACCGGATATGGAGGTTCCCAGGCTAGGGGTCCAAACAGAGCTGTAGCCACGAGCCTACACCACAGCCACAGCAACACGGGATCCGAGCCACATCTGTGACCTACACTACAACTCACAGCAACACCAGATCCTTAACTCACTGAGAGAGGCCAGGGATCGAACACGCAACCTCATGGTTCCTAGTCGGATTTGGCTCCTCTGTGCCACGACGGGGACTCCTCTTTTTTTAATTAGAGTTGATTTAAAATATTGTACCAATTTCCACTGTACAGCAAAGTACTCCGCCATATATATATATGACTCTATATATATATAGAGTCATATATATATATAAACTTTGAGGTCCTAGTGGGCAGGTAAGGAAATACACTTATCTGTGTGTCCACCAAAAAAATGCATCATAAGTAAATTCCCTTACTTTTTAAAAGTGCCACCTACCAATCTGGAGTGGCCTACCTTTTTCTTAGGTTTTTTTCTATTCTCTGTGTAGTGGAGCTGGTTTCAGGTAATATCCAGAAAGATCCCAGAAGTTTTTGAGGCAACGCTCAGCATAGTGCCTGGCAAAGAGCAGGTGCTAAATAAATATTTGTTGCATAAAGGAAAAGCCGTAAAACAGAATAATGTTATTTAGAAAGTGTGCTTGGAGAAAACGAGAGTTTTTGGACTAACACAAGGGAAGAGTAGCGGCATTTAGGGGTTCAGGAAGAATTCTAGAAAGAAATCCTTGGGACACCATGCAAGTGATAAAAGAACAAAGGGAGACAGAGTATCAGAGGCCAAATTTTGAAAATGCTTTAGAGATTATGACTTAGTCTCTTAAACACTGCAGACTTGTTTGAAAACCAAAGACTGAGAATTGAAAATTTCATTTATAAGAAGCAGGGAGTGGGATAAGGATTTCAGACAAAATTTGTAAGAGTTTCTATACAGAGAGGAACATAGAAATAAGGGGTAGTTAGAAGACGATAAGGGGTAAAAAGATGTTGCTTATTTTTTAATATAAGGGGTATTATGACATTTATAGACTGATATTAAGCATATTACAAAAATATTAAAATGATACAGAAAACAAAGGAGTAATTGCTGGAACAATGTTCTTCATTAGCAAAAGGAAATGGGAGTTCAAGAACAATTGGAGCCTCTGACCTTAGGCGCAAGTTCAGTTTTGCAATATGAGTGCAAGGCAGTAGGAATCAATGGTACAAAGGCAGGTTTATTGGCAGATGTGAAACTTCTTTTACCACTACTTATATTTCTTATTGATATGTGAAGAAAATTCAACAGCTGAGAGAGAGAGGAGTGAGGTAAAAGTGTTAGAAGAATTAAAAAGAGGAAGTTTCAGACACTCAGACATGTCAGGTAAATACAGATGTGTAGGCAGTAGTTGGCGTGTCGATTAGCCCTTTCCAGTCTTTCATTCAGTTAAGGAGAAAATAGGTGGTTTTATAACATAATAATTTTTGTTAACTTTTATTATTAAGAAAACTTTTTTTCTTTTTACTTTTTTTTTTTGGCCGCAGTGTGCAGCAGCTTGACTTGATGTGGATCTCAATTCCCAGACCAGATATTAAACCCAGGCTGCAGCAGAGAAAACACCAAATTTTAATCACTAGGCCACCAGGGAACTCCCTATTTGCTTTTTAGGGCCATACTTTCAGTATATGGAAATTCCCAGGCTAGGGGCTGAATCAGAGCCACAGATGCTGACCTACACCACAGCCACAGTAGCACTAGATCTGAGCTGCGTCTGCAAACTACAGCACAGCTCACGGCAATGCCAGACCCCTGACCCACTGAATGAGGTCAAGGATCGAACCCGCATCCTCATAGATACTAGTCAGATTTGTTTCCGCTGTGCCACACAACAGGAATTTCCCCTAAGAAATGATTTTTATCTATAGTTCAATATATATGAATATTTTCACATTTGCATATATACATATGTGCAGTTTTTCATTAGCATTTAACTTTCAAAAATTTTGGCTTACTTTTCAGTGACTTTTCATTTTAACTGCTTTTAAGGTCAATGGGCGTAAAAGTAAGATTTGTTAACAAGTTAATAAATATGAGAGTCTCTAGTTCCATCCATGTTGCTGTAAATGGCATTATTTTGTTCTTTTTATGGATGAGTAGCATTACATTGTGTATATATATCACATCTTCTTAATCCATTCATCTGTTGATGGACTTTGAGGTTGTTTCCATGTCTTGCTCTTGTGAATAGTGCTACAATGAACATACGGGTACATGTATCTTTTTCAAGGAAAGTTTTGTCTGGATGTATGCCCAAAAGTGGGATTTCTGAGTCAACATGGATGGAACTAGAGACTCTCATACTAAGTAAAATAATTCAGAAACAGAAAGACAAATACCATATGATTTTCACTTATATCTGGACTCTAATATATGACACATGTAAACCTTTTCATAGAAAAGAAACTCATGGACTTATAGAACAGACTTGTGGTTGCCAAGGGGGAGGGGAGAGAGTGGGGTGGACTGGGAATCTGGGGTTAATAGATGCAAACTATTGCCTTTGGAATGGAAAAGCAATGAGATCCTGCTGTATAGCACTGGGTACTATATCTAGTCACTTGTGATGGAGCATGATGCAGGATAATGTGAGAAAAAAAATGTATAGATGTATGTATGACTGGATCACTTTACTGTACAGTAGAATATTGACAGTACACTGTAAAACAACTATAATGGAAAAATAAATATCATTTAAAAATAATAAATATAATACCTGTTTGATATATAAACTTGAATAATTTAAAATAATGTTAACAGAAACATATTTGTTTATAGAAAGATTTTAAATTATGTTATATCAATCCAGAATTAAATAATAAGCACATTAATATTCATCATTTAGCAGATAATCTATGTGATATTTAGAACCAAATCTTAGGGTCTTTATAAAATCATCCTACAGATTTACTAAAATTTATAAACAAAAGAAGAGAATCAAGAGAAATAATTCTAAAATTAAGAGGAAAACAGTGATTATTTTTACAGTATCTTTTTCATAGTTCCTGGTATAAGGTACTGGTGCAACACAAAATTTATAGTACTTTCATATAATTATTTATTTCTAAAACTTATTCAGTGTCCTCTATGTGTAGACTGCACTAAAATATAAATGATGTAATGTCAGAACAGTGAAACTCATTTCTCTGAAGATGAGCCAGGAAACAAAGCTACTAATACATGTATCAGGAGGTTAAGAGTTGCAGGATGCCATAGGGCCCTGGAGGAAATCTCTTTATTTTGTTCATTTAATATCATTGCAAATAAGAAATATACTTTAAATTAAAAGCTTGTCTCCTTATATATTTTCCTTCATTTCTTTTGAGTCATATATTTTGAGATTTTTCATTTATAACAAAAATATTTATTATTTATGTACTTACAAGGTTGAAGATTAATAATAATAACATAATGAACATCCTTCACCCAGATTTACCATTTTTTTAAATTGTATGAATATATCATATTTTTTGATATATCATATCATATGAATATATCATATCATATCACAATCACACTAGGTATTGTGCTGTATTCTTTCAAAACTATCATAAAGTTAGTTCCAGACATGAAGGCTCTTTCTTCCTAAATAATTCAGCACTTATTTCCCAAGTACAGTTTCTTACATAACTACACTAAAAATTATCCAAGTTGGCACTTTAAATATTTATACAAAGATATTATGTAATACACAGTTCAATGTGTCTTAAATTATCTCAAATTCATCCTTTATAGCATTACACAAATTTCTACCTGACCTTGCATTCAATTGGGAAGTAAATATAAATTCTTATTAATATTTCTTTAGTCTTTCTTCATCTGGAACAGTTATTTAGTAATTCAGTTATTTAGAATTTTGCGGAACTTAGTTCAGTTTTTTTGCTTATTTTTATATTTTCTTATGATTAAAGTAAACAATTAGTTTTAGAAGGAATACTACAGAATATATCATTCTCATTATATGATATCAAGAGCTACAAGATATTAATTTATCATATTTTGTTGATGTTGATGTAGCTCACTCATGGTGTTCTTTCCAGAAAAAAAAATTAACATGATGTTAGCAAAATGGTATTTTTTGATTCTGTTATTCCTTATTAGTTCATGCTCTACTGTAAAGAATTGACCACTCTTTGCTATTTATGTGATTGCATAGACCAATAACAGAGGAAATACAAAAGTTCCTGAATTTCATATCTTTCCAATATATTTTTTAATTCATCTATTGCCAGTATCTTCTATCAAGAGACAGATATGGCAGAGTTTCGGTATGACTATTCCTGACTGAATCTTTCTTTGCTAATGTAATCAAAGGAATATTCTGGTTCCACCTACATTCTTACTCAATGCTGATATTCACTGTATTTAGTAACATAAAACTATATTTTCCCATTGTTTTTATACTGTCTTAAACGTAATTTTTGTATTGCCATATTTTTGTTCATTCATTAAATTGCATTGAGCACCTACACACTACACACTAGGTATTGTGCTGTATTCTTTCAAAAACAGATTAAGATAAATCCTAAGGTTTGAATAAAATATAATTCCTTTATAAAAACTGTGTCACATATCAAATCAGAAGAAAAAATCATATGACTTTCAGTATGTGCAGTTTCATTTCCCTATATGGTCAACAAACTGATCTTGTGGTGACCTATTTCAGTCCTTAAGGACATTATGTAATTCTAGGTATCACGATGGCCCAAGTAAATTCCAGAATGGCTAGGATGTAGGAATGTCAAAAAAATTGACTAAGGGTGCAAATTTAGAGTGAATGAAAGTCAGAGAAGCATAGCCTATGTATCTGCTAAGGTACTAAGACATCTCACAGACACACACACACACACACACATATTTGTAAGCATATATATACGAGCACCTACATGATATTGTGTTTGCCATTGAAAAATGTGTGTCTATCATTTTTCAGTCACAATTATGTGTGATTGTATATGTGTGTATGTGTGTGTGTTGAATGATTTTAACTATGTAATGATAAATAACAGACCCCTACATATACACTTAGCTCAGTATGTGCATCCTGAAAAGTGATGCTGGACAGTGATTGAGACCTGAGACTGTTGGTGACTAGTTATGTCACTGTTTGACTATATCACTTTGGTCAAGTTACTTAAACTTTTTGTACCTCAGTTTCTACATCTATAATAAAAACCATCTTAAATAGCTGCTACATGGATATGCACTGAGCACATTGTCTGAACCACAATAAGCTTCACATGGTCATTTTCTGCTATTCTATGAATGCCAAATACTTCACTATGGGCATCATTTTATTGTTTTCCAAGTAGATTAAACTTCAAATCTCTTGTGGCATAAAGCATATAAAAATGAAATTATCACAACATTGCAAATGAACTATACTTCAGTAAAACTATAAAAAAATGAAAATAGGTATGAAAATGAAAGTGACATGACAATCCCAGAAAATCATAAGACTAAATAAAGTTTCAAATACTGATGGTTGATTTCTCTGCTTCCAGGTGAAAATATTTCAAACAAATTATTTGAAATGTGCATTAAAAACCTAAATAAACATAACATTACTAAACTTTAAATTATGCGGGTAAAGAGTTACAACTCTTATTCTGTTTTTACTTTCTCTTTGTTTTCTCTCTGATGTTTTTAAGTTTTCTTGAAAATCTATGAAGCCAAAGAAATGTACTGACCTCAAATCCCAACTCCAATGTAAAAAGAATCTGTATATAATAAAAAATTAATACACTGAGGCTTTTTTTTTTTCCAAACAGAACCTTAACTTTTTGTTTGACCACGATTTCTTCACACCTTAGCAAAGGAGAGCTAATACTGCATAGGAAGTGTGTGCACTTGTTTCTAAATATATAGATCCCGAGTATTGGGATTTTATTCTTTCAACATTGAGAAAGAAACTCTGTGGTCCACAGCATTCATGGAGATAAAATGCTGAAAGGAGGAGGAGAAACAGGCATGGCCTAGGCTCCCAAAATAAAGGGCAGCATTTGCCAGCACACATCAGAGAACAACTGCAAAGGCCTGGCAGACTCTGGGAAGGGCAGGCTGGAAAGTCTGGAAGCCCTCCAGGGACGATTCAGAGAACACAGTGCAGCACACTAGGAAAACTCGGTGTGTAATCAAGGAAAAATGAGGCAGGCAGAGTGAAGTTAAAGGCTAAGATTGAATGGTTTGTGGTGAGTTTGTAATTGACATAAATGGCTCAAAGAAGACATTTTGTTAAATATTCAACTCAAAAAACAATAAAGGACAGAAATGGGTAGTCTGTTTAAAACTGAATAGGAAGTAAGTTCTGTCACCTCCTTTTTACTTTTCTTCTTCTGTGGTTATTTATTTTTTATTCATTTTAGGACTGCACCTACAGCACATGGAAGTTCCCAGGCTAGGCGCTGAATCAGAGCTGCAGCTGTCAGCCTACACCACAGCCACAGCAAAGTCAGATCCAGATCCGAGCCACATCTGTGACCTATGCCTCAACTTGCTGCAATGCCAGATCCTTAAACCTTTGAGCGAGGCCAGGGATCCAACTCGCATCTTCATGGATAGTCAGATTCTAACCTGCTAAGCCACAACAGGAACTCCTCAATGGTTATTTTAAGTTTATAAGAAATTTGAACGTTTTACATACAAGATGAGACTATGCTTTCTTCAATTAAAAAAAAAGATTCAATATCAGTTCAACTGATTTGGTTTTCAGGAAACCATTCAATTTTACCATACTGTTACTGAGATAAAGAGAATTGCAATCTGGTCTAATTTATTAATTAATAATAGTATCATAGGATTTCACAAATCATTTTCACAAACATTAACAGTACAATAATGTGAGGAAGAGACTATAATGCAGGTCTTATTTCTATTTCTCGGTTTTTTTTTTATTATGGCTGATATTAAACAGCAAACAAACTTTTACATATTGCTTGGAAATTATAGTTAGAAGGATCATTACATAGCACGTTGAGAATCTGCTTATTTCATGAATGATACAACTAGTGTTTTTTTTTTGTTTGTTTGTTTGTTTTTGTTTTTTTTTTCCCACTGTACAGCAAGGGGGTCAGGTTATCCTTACATGTATACATTACAATTACATTTTTTTCCCCACCCTTTGTTCTGTTGCAACATGTGTATCTAGACAAAGTTCTCAATGCTATTCAGCAGGATCTCCTTGTAAATCTATTCTAAGTTGTGTCTGATAAGCCCAAGCTCCCGATCCCTCCCACTCCCTCCCCCTCCCATCAGGCAGCCACAAGTCTCTTCTCCAAGTCCATGATTTTCTTTTCTAAGGAGATGTTCATTTGTGCTGGATATTAGATTCCAGTTATAAGTGATATCATATGGTATTTGTCTTTGTCTTTCTGGCTCATTTCACTCAGGATGAGATTCTCTAGTTCCATCCATGTTGCTGCAAATGGCATGATGTCATTCTTTTTTTATGGCTGAGTAGTATTCCATTGTGTATATATACCACCTCTTCCTCATCCAATCATCTGTCGATGGACATTTGGGTTGTTTCCATGTCTTGGCTATTGTGAATAGTGCAGCAGTGAACATGCGGGTGCACGTGTCTCTTTTAAGTAGAGTTTTGTCTGGATATTTGCCCAAGAGTGGGATTGCGGGGTCATATGGAAGTTCTATGTATAGATTTATAAGGTATCTCCAAACTGTTCTCCATAGTGGCTGTACCAGTTTACATTCCCACCAACAGTGCAGGAGTGTTCCCTTTTCTCCACAGCCCCTCCAGCACTTGTTATTTGTGGATTTATTAATGATGGCCATTCTGACTGATGTGGGGTGATATCTCATGGTAGTTTTGATTTGCATTTCTCTTATAACCAGAGATGTTGAGCATTTTTTCATGTGTTTGCTGGCCATCTGTATATCTTCTTTGGAGAACAGTCTATTCAGGTCTTTTGCCCATTTTTCCATTGATTGATTGGCTTTTTTGCTGCTGGGTTGTATAAGTTGTTTATATATTCTAGAGATTAAGCCCTTGTCAGTTTCATCATTTGAAACTATTTTCTCCCATTCTGTAAGTTGTCTTTTTGTTTTCTTTTGGGTTTCCTTTGCTTTGCAAAAGCTTTTCAGTTTGATGAGGTCCCATGGGTTTATTTTTGCTCTAATTTCGATTGCTTTGGGAGACTGACCTGAGAAAATATTCATGATGTTGATGTCAGAGAGTGTTTTGCCTATGTTTTCTTCTAGGAGTTTGATGGTGATAAAACTAGTGTTAAGAGAGGTTACTCAGTTTATTTAGTATCGCACGGCATACACTGGCAGAGTTTGACCAATAATATACATCTCTGAATTTAATTCCAGAGTTCTTTCCGTTAAATTTCAGCTATGTTTTTTTTTTCAATAGAGCAACTATTATTTATCTATAATATGGAATGATTTATTCATCATGTTTTCTTATCAGTGGTTGTTTTAGATCAACTATCCTAATCTGTTGGTGAAATATGTAAAACCAAAACTTTTTCATTGTAAGAACACCTGTTTTTCTCTCCTAATCCTTTCCTCTATTACAAGTAATTTATTTCATGTAACCAAAATAAATATTCAATTATTGTATACAAATTTTCAATTATTATGTATTAGTTGAAATGTTAAAATCAGTGGTTTCAGCCACTTAGTAGTTTCAGGACTTTAAGAAGCTTAGGTAACAACTCAGTATATAAAATATTCTTTTGGGAAAACTCATATCCTTTGGAGATTCAGCAAATAATTTATTTTCACATTACTAAGGTGTTTTCTATCTGCCTTTAGTCTGTTGATTCAGAGCCCATTTCATAGCTCAATGGTATCACTAAAATTGAGAAAACTGGAGAAAAATAAGACCACATAAACTTTGTAGGGGAAGAGGATAATAAATATACTTGCAGATATTTTAGGTAGACAGTTAAACTAGGATAGAACTCTGCCCATCGGTGTGGTTATTATGAGTAAATTTGATTTTCTAGTGAAGCAGTGCTATAACCATTTATATTTGGAAAAATAGAGAAGAGGACTGATCTGAATACTTGAGTCAGGTGATGGGGTAATGAAAAGCATAGAACTGATTTTGGGAGGCATAAATCTGATTTTGCAGAACAACATTTAAAAATTACATTATATACATATATGAATGCCCTCCATTTTTCAGAAACTTCTCTATTTACTTAGTAGATATTGTTTTATTATGTTTCTTAAAAGTCTTTTGAAATTCATGTTACCAAAATATGATAGATAATGGAAAGTTTGATATTACATAACTATTTAATTTTGACAAGGAACTTCTTCAATCCACATTGTTTCGACTAAACAATATTATCTCCTAGACACATATTATTTGTTTATATATTTGTCTAGGTCCAAGAAGAGTATACTTTGATGTTTATTTTCCTATTCTTCTCCAACCTTAATTTCCAAAACTCAAAATTTTTGTACCTAATATTTAAGACTTTCTGATGAACACTGATTAAAAAGTAGCCATAACAAGTGGTTGGTTTTTGGCTTACTATTACTTTCTCTTTCACCCACCTAACTCTGTTTACTGTCTTCAAGGATATCATTTAGAACAGATTAAAAACATGGTTCTTATCATGAGGTTCTTTCTATTATCAATGGTAGTCCAGAGGATGACTTATTGTGAGATCAATGATTACTATCTTAACTTCAAGAGGAAAATTTATTCATATGATGATTTATTCATCCAACAAACTATGTTGAGCACTTACTATATGCCAAGAGTTATGCTATGCCTTGAAGGCAGTGTGATGGACAAAATTAGATCCAACCTTTGCCCCACAAATCTGGTCTAGTTAAACATCACAAACATATATGGATGATTACAATTTCCATTATGTGCCTAAAGTAGTGACAAACAATGTAAATATAGAGACAATGTTATGAGAGTAGTTAAGTATATGAACTACCTCTAGAAAAATGTCCAAGAACAATTTATCTAATGATGGGCATAATGTCCTTTCTTTTTGTATTTTCCATCAATTCAGAGCAAATGCATATCAATTCTGGAGATTCCAAATATTATAATCTATGAGAATATTCATTGTTAACATTCAGATGTTCAAATTTGAGAGACTATGATTTCAAAAATCCATAATGCAATTTTGGAAACATAAGGAGTATCTATCATAAAAATTGAAGTAAGGAGTAGAAGACCATGATTAATCCCTGAAATACTGAAGAAGGACAGAGTCAGATGGCCAACATTATCAGACATCAAGGCTTATTATGAAGCAGCCATAATAAGGACAATCTGATGCTGGCAAAGGAATAGAGAGATGTATCAATGGAACAGAATAGACAGCCTAGAAATAGACCCACACAAGTGTAAGCTAGCAATTATAGGCAGGCCAATGGAGAAAAGATACTTTTTTTCAACAAATGGTACTGGAGCAGCTAGATACTCACATGCAAAAAAGAAAGTGAGTATATTCACAGACCTTTTATATTTCACATAAATTAACTCAAAGTGGATCACTGTACTAAATGTAAAATAAAAACCATACTATTTGTAGAAAATAAGACAGCAAAAGCACAGTTCATGAATGAAAAAATTATGCATTGGACTTCATTAAATTTTAAAACTTTTGCTCTGCAAAAGATACTCTTAAGAGAATCAGAAGACAAGCCAGACAGGAAAAAGTTATTTGGAAAACACATATCTGACAAAGGGGTTATATCCAAAATATAAAAAGAACTCATAACCCAACAGTGGGGGGGAGAGGAAAGCAATTATAAAATGAACAAGAAATCTGAACAAACACCAAAGATGTACAAATGGTAAATAAACATAAAAGGTATTCTACATAGTTTGTAATTAGAGAATTGCATATTTAAACAATGAAATACGAAGTTCCCGTTGTGGCTCAGTGGTTAACAAATCCGACTAGGAACCATGAGGTTGAGGGTTCATTCCCTGGCCTCACTCAGTGGGTTAAGGATTTGGTGTTGCTGTGAGCTGTGGGGTAGGTCACAGACGCAGCCTAGATCCCTCATTGCTGTGGCTGTGGCGAAGGCCAGCGGCTACAGCTCCGATTAGACCTGTAGCCTGGGAACTTCTGTATGCCATGGGTGTGGCCCCAGAAAAGACAAAAAGACAAAAAAATAAAAAAATAAATAAACAGTGAAATACCACATCATGGCTATTAGAATGGCCAAGTTCCAGAACACTGGGTAATATCGAATGCTGTCGAATCCTGTTGAGGATGAGCAACAGGAACCCTCATGCATTGCTGGTGGGAATGCAAAATGGTAAAACCTCTTTGGAAAGCAGCCTGACAGTTTCTTACAAAGCTAACCAGAGGCCTACTATTCAATCTAGCAATCATAATTTTGTTAGTTCTTTACCCAAATAAACTGAAAATTGTATCCACTCCAACTTGAACACACATGTTTATGGCAACAACCTAGATGTCCTTCAACAGATAAATGAATAAGTAAACTGTGTTGCATCCATATAGTGGGGTAGTGTTCAGTGATGATTAAAAACAAAAACAAAACAAAAGTTCTCAAGCTATGGAAAAGTATTGAGGATCTTTAAATGCATGTTGCTAAATAAAAAAGCCAGTCTTAAAACACCACATACTGTATAATTTCAACTAATAATATTCTGGAAAAGGCAAACATGAAGGCAGTAAAAATGTCAGTGGTTATGAGGAATTCAGAAAGAGTGCACAGAAGGATGAATAGGTAGAGTGTAGGACATTCTCAGGCCAGAGAATATTTTGTATAATGTTATCATGAAGGACACACAGATTTATCCATTTGTCAAAACTCATAGAACTATAAAACATAAAGACTAAACCCTAAGATAAAGTATGGACCTTACTTCATAAACATCTATCAACATTTATCAATTGTAACAAATAGTTCACACTAATACAAGATAGTAATAGGAGATATATAGTGTATTGGGAGGGAAGAAATACATATATGGGAATTCTGTACTTTTAATTAGTCAATTTTTATGTAAACTAAAACTTTTTTTAAGCCTATTAATTATTTAAAATTATTTTATAAGAAGCAGCATTTCAAACAAAATAAATTGAAATGAGTAGTTCCTATTGTGGCTCAGTGGTAATGAATCTGACTAGTATCTGGGAGGATGCATGTTCAATCCCTGTCCTCACTCAGTGGGTTAAAGATCCAGCATCACTGTGAGCTGTGGTGTAGGTTGCAGATGCGGCTCGGATCCTGCATTGCTGTGGCTGTGACGTAGGCTGTAGCTCTGAGAACTTCCATGTGCCAGAGGTGCAGCCCTAAAAAGCCCCAAAAAAAAAAAGATAAAATATGAATTGATATGCTCTGTCAAAAAGAAATGAAAAAATGTGAGGGTAGGAAAGATGATATCCTAAGCACCACTTCACATTTTACTATAAGTCATTGCAATTGGAATAAAGATTCCTGTTTTACACTGTGTTGTTTTATAATAATTTTCAATTTTAAATGTATTTTAAATTTCAATCTGGTTTAAAGTACTATCATAAGTCTAGTGTTAAACAAGGTGTTATTTTCATTACAATCTATTTAGCAATAACCTTATAGGTCCACCTTAGCAGATACAAAACATTTCATTTTTAAAACTACTTCAAAATACAAAATGAAATAACAAATAGCACAATATCGGAAATGATTTTTATTATCTTCCAAAATTTTTAACTTAGTGACAAGCACAGATGAAAATCTGCAATTTTCTCCTTTCAAATAATGCAATTTACAGCCATTTTTTCTTTCTCCACTCCTTTTGTGTGTTGGTATGTATTTACACCACACTTTTTACTTTGGAATAAATTTATAAAAATATTGAAAAGCAAGTACAGAGGGTTTTTTGTGTATTTTCACCCAGTTTCCCCTAGTTCTAACATCTTGCATAAACAGTTTTTCTATAAATTAATTTATAAATTTATTTTCTCTTTCAGAAAACAAGCAGGATACCACCTTGCATTTTCTACTAATGTATTTATATAGTCTCTTTTAATCTGTCACATTGCCTCAATTTTTCCTCATTTTTCATATTCTTGAGAGTTTGGTAGAGTACTAGACATTTTTGTAGAATGTCCCTCAGTTTGTGTCTGATGTTTTCTCATGGTTAGACTGAGGTAGTTCACTTTTGCAAGAATACCACAGAGGTGAAGTGTCCTCACCTCATGATATCAGAAGGTACATGATATCAGCATGACACCTCATGATGGTATTAGACTTGGCCTCTAGTTAAAATGCTATCTGCCCTGTCAGTTTTCTCCACTATAAAATGCTATTTTCCATTTCCATTTACTGCTTTTTGTAAGTGTGTCACTTAACTGAAACCCACACTCAAGGGGAGATCATCTATATACACAGTTTGGAATTCTTATGTATGAAAATTTCCGCCCTTGTCCCTATTTATTATTTATTCAATCACTTATTGATAACATTATGGACTCATGACTATTTATGTTGTTCTTTGATTTAGAATCCTTTATCATCAGTATTTAATTTCTTACTTTCTAGTGTTGGCAATGGGAACTCTTTCAGTTTGGCACCTGTGTCATTTGACTATTCTATTTTTTTATAGAAACCATCTCTGAAGATGTATGGGTTGCACCGTTGGTTATTTTAATATAACGCAATATTAATTTAACTCAGCATGCAAGCAACAGACATCATCCTGCCTATACCTTCAAGTTACATTTATTGATTATCTATTAGTTTATTATTTATTTAATGCATGTGTATTGGACACCTACTCTGTGACAGATACTGTCCTGAACACTGTGGATATATCAGGGGGTGAGATCAATATAAAACAAAGTGCTGATGGTGCAGGGCCTTGTGAACCTTTTTGAAGAATTTTGGCTTTTTCATTACACATAATAGGACTCCCCAAGCAGTGTGTTGAGCAGACCTGTTTTAATATACAGACTGTTATATTACCTGTTTTAATATAAAGACTGATTACTTTAGCTTCTGTGTTAAAAAGAGACTAGAGTTTGACCACTGTTGACACAGGAAAACTAGTTTGGAAAAGCAATACCATGAGAGCCATGCTTTGAAGGGTAGCTGCAGGGATGGTGATCCAGTTATGTTTTGGTTTTCTGATGGATCAGGTCTAAGATGTGGGAGAATGGGAGATGTTAAGTATAATCCCAAGTATGGAGTCCCAAACCACTGGAGCGATAAAGCTGATAACACGTGTGTGTGTGCATGCACATGCACACATAAATACACACATAATACCTATATTTTAATTTTTCTCTATTAACTATCGGGTGTAATGATGGTCTAGAGCATGAAAATAGTAATTAAACATTTGTAAGTGAATCTCCAGTGCATAATGCTAAAACCAAATTAAAAATAAATATTGCATTTGTTTTTAATCAGAAAAGATTAGCCTCATATAGAAATATAGATTTCCCCTTCTATAATTTTAGCCATTTTCCTTTCCATGTCTTCATTAACATCCAAGAATATTTTCCTATAATAAATTTCTTTAAATCAGTTACAATATACTTTAGATTTTTTTTTCTCAGTCATTTCTTCACCAGATTTATAGGGTCTGAGGGTACTTGGATACTTTTTCACAAGCCCCTCTTTCTAGGTTGTTCATCATTTTTTCATTGTTCAGTCAGATTATCTGAATTTGCAATAATTTAGTCTCATAATACTAACTTTGTATATAAATTTAATGATTTCTTAATGATATAATGTGTGTGTATAAATGTTAAAGTTTACTTCCTTTTCCTTAAGCTATAAAATTCCTCTCTACATATTCCAATCTCATAGGTGATTTTCCATGTCTCTACTCCCTATATGGAATGAAGAATTTATCCATTTTTTCTCTCTGATGTATATGTATGTTTTTAAAAACATGGCATAAATATTTATCCTAGGAAGTATTTACAAAAAAAAGTTGTTATGTAATAATGTACTAAGTATTGTTAAATTTAACTGTAAGATAGCACCGTGCTAATTTTAAATACATCTGCATGTGAATGTGTGGTAATAATATATGTGTTTGAAGATTAGGGCACACAGAATTCAGAGATAATAAAAAAACTCTAGTCTATTCTTTTCTTGCTTTGGAATTTCAGATACTAGTGGCCATATTAAGAAGCAGAGATAAAAGGAGAAAACAAGAAATAATTGGAATGCTGGTAAAGTAATCTACATTGCAGCGATTCACAATAGTGTGTTATATATAGAAATAGATCAGTCATTGTTTTCAGCCCTGCTAAATAAAACTGAACTCTTGGAATGGCATGCCACTTGACCTTCCCAGCCTTCACCAGCAGTATTTAACTGGTTCGAAGGCAACACACTTGTGTCTCTTGTTGACATGACAGATTCTCCTGGGAGTTCACACAATGTTCAAAAGGCACAGGTCCCTTGCTTCAGAACGCAAGAGAGAATTAATTTCCCCAGGAGCTACACGGTCCATGCTGAAGAATGACATGAGAAATTTTCATTCTTTGTCGCAATTTATACTCTCAGCAGGCCCTCTAAAATCAATTCCAGCAGTTAAACATGCAAAAACTATTCACTTTGAGATTGAAATACTTGATGCTCAAACCAGAAAGCAGATATGTATTGTGGATAAGGTGAGTTTTATTTACTTTTTAATTTAAACTTCTCTGTTTTGTCCCCAAATTATTGAATACTTTATTAATGCTGATAAGACTATACCAAAATATTTTCCTGGATTTGAATGTTAATTTTATGATGAGTAGAAAGGACTCTCTATAGTATACTTTATGGAGTTTGTTTCAGTAGAAAATATTCACTGCATCTTTCATATTCAGTTTAAATAATAACTAATAATTATTAGGTTCTAGGTTTCCTCTTAACATTGGCCATTGTTAGGAGTTAAGATTTCAGTGCTCACCTTCTCAGCCTATACCACAAAATGTCTAGCTTTTCCTCTTCATGTACTTCCTTACATATTCAAATTTTTATGCAGTTTTATTAGTGTTTATAGAAAAAAGCAAGCAAAAGACACCCAGGTTATTTAAAATTAAATGTTTAGTATATATGCTGAAATCTAGTTATTTAAAATTATTTATAAGGATTTAATTGTCTTGAAATATGAACTTGTCACTTTTTATGAAAAGTGTACTTATTTTAAAACTACAGTGCAAGAAGTTCCTAAAGAGAATATCTTGCTTAATATGCTATCCCTCTATATGCATATCCCCAATGCTTCACTAAGGAGAGATGAGGTATGTACTTCCTAGATAGAAAATAAACACACAAATACATGTGTACATTGCAGATAAACATGTATATGTACAAAATTACAATCATTTTCAGTTTTTATAAAGTTTGAAAAACACCAGTAGTTCAATTTATTATGAGATGAAAAGATGGACATTTTTAATAAAAACATTATTTTGCTTTACAAACATGTAGAATAAGTTTTTGCTGTGTTCTAAAAATAAAATTCAGTCACCAATCACATTTACCTATGCTCTAGTTGTGTCTCTAGATAAGAGGGAAACAGAAGAAATTGTTTACTTGCTTTTAATTGTCAGAGATAATATATGCTTCCTTAATTAGTAATTATAACACCGTGATCAGTAATTATAACACTATTAGTTGAGTAATATTACTTTTTATTAGCAGGTGGAAATGAAAGTTAGAGAACTTTAATAAGTTCATGAAAGTCGTAAGTGGAATTATGAAATTTAAAATCATTTCTTTGCAACTCTAAATCATTATTTTTCTGTAGTACCACTGGGACCATATATAAGTGACAAATATATATTATATACAATAGAACTTTAACTTAAAATTGTCATGCGTCTTACAATTTAAGCATCTCAGTAAATTTCTTTGAATGGTTTTATATCATACAGGAATAAAATAAGTCTAAAAAATAAAATTACCATCCAGAAGTTGTTGATGTTTGAAGTATATCTCAACTGAAAATTTAAAACTTACAAAGAAAATACAATGAAATCAAGGGGAATAAAACAATAAATAAAATGGATATAAAATTGGACATGGATGTCCTAAGACCAATATACTAAAATGAGACTGGTCATTAGGTCTTTCTGATATGTGTTCCGAAATCCACCTTAAAGTATATGGGATGTTGGGGAATCATTTAGTTTTTTGTTATTGAGGTTTTTTTTTTTTTTTAAGCTAAGACACAGAACTTTACATTTTTTGGTGTTAATGAAAACTACATAAAATTTAAGCATGCAGAAAGCCAGCATTCTTTAGAGATAAGGATTTGGTTTCAGAATCTCACATTTGAACTGCAAGTGTCCTGGTAATTGTATCTCCAGTGTCAAACCTTTAGGGGAACTCAGTAGGCGAGATAGAGGATTAATTTTGGATTCCTCACACTATTTATTGCACAATCAACACCATCTGATGTGCAGCTTACTGCTTCCAAATCTCTGACTTGTCAGTAGGACTGGATTTTGTTTTGTCTTGTTTTAGTTTTGTAATTTGGTAAATTATCTTGTAATGATGTAAGAATTTAAAAGAAAAAAATCTGGATGTTTACATTTTTTTCGCTATTTTTAACAGTTTAAACTTGTAAACATGAGGAAAAATTGTTATTTTGTTTGTTGTTCAGTATATTGTTTTATTCTTAGACAAGTTAGCAGCTATATTAACAGTAAGGTTATGTTAGTTGCTTATCATTAATTGCTCTACTCAATATACAAAAGTAGTACTGCTTATAACTTCGTCCTTCAGTAAGCATAGTGTTATAAAGTAGTAAAAGTTAAAGGTCATATACTTTGGGATTCTTATTTAGAACATAGGTTAATAATATATATTTTGTAAGCCTATAGTGAAGAGTCAAGATTAAGATATGTAACACACTTAGCATACTGTCTTGAACATGATAGGAAAACATATTTTTTTAGTTTAATAATCATTTGGATAGTAAAATTTAATGTGCAGAGAATCCAATAAAAAATAAGTGATGAACCTTGTGATACTGGCAGTCTGTAAATTTGACTTCTTAATTACCCATTGATATGATTTGTCATAATGCTTAAGTTAGATATTAATTTCAAATATTTTGAGTAGGATGTATGTATCTTAGTAATATATGCTGATCCCTAGTATAAACTTTGTTTGCATATTGATATTATAAGTTTACCTTCAGAATGGACAAATATTTACTTAGGAGATTCATAAAGCAAAAACATCAAAAGAATTCCTTGTATTAAAGAAAATATATTACATTATGTTTCCTCTCTCTCTCTCTTGCACTCACGTATGTACACACAGACACCCAAAGAAACAAAAATCCTTCTATTGCCTTCATTATCTTCAGCTTCTATCTCATTCCTTGTTGTTTTCATCCTGTTCATGTTGTCTGCCCACATTTTCCTCTTATTCTATTCCAAACTCACTGCATTCAGGCAGTTGCCTACCACTTCTCAGAATATGAACTTGCTGAGGTCACCAGTGAGGCAGAGATAAATACTTTGCTAAATCCAAAGGTCAATCTTCATGCTTTACTAGGTATATCAGCAACATTTGCCACTATTAAGCACATCTTCCTCCTGAAAAACACTTTCACTATTTGAGCATCAGGGTAATACATGCATTATTTTACACCCATTTCATTGGCTTCTCCCTTTTCTCCTGCTGCTTCTTTATTATCTGACTTACTAGGTGTGGACTGTCACCAACTCAGTCATCAGAATTTTTTCCCATGTTTAGTCATTTACCTTATGGAGTCCTGTAGCTTAAAACATCATCTGCCTATTGATGACTCATAAATGTGTAATTACAGCTTATCCTTTTCCCATGAAAGGCAAATCCATTGATCTATGTATCTACGTGTGTATCTGTGCATTTATCCACGTATCTATACATCCATCCATCTACCCATCTATTTGGATGTTTGCTAGGCATCTCAAACTTAGTATATCTAAAGCACTTGGGCTTACCCTCAAAATTTTCCACAGAGTTTTCCAGGTCAATCTTCAAATAGCTCAAGTCAAACACTAGAGGGATCATGACTCATCTCTTATTCTCACGGCCCACATGCAATCCGTCTTCAGGGTGATACTTCCAAATATATCCAGATTGACAAATTTTCACCACCTCTACTTCTCAGCACTCATAAATCCTTCCTCTGCTCTGTCCTTAGCACAGTCAGTATATCCTCTATATAGCAACCGGAACTAGCCTGTTCAATCATGTCAGATAATATTATTCCCTACTCAAAACCAGTCAATGTCTTCCTTTATGTCTTTACTTACTTTAAACTTTTTCCTCGGGGCATTTCTTGACCACCTATTTAAAATTGCAAAATCTGCCAATATTCTCTATGACTTTTCCCTGTTCTCCTTTGCTAGTACTTATGGTCACCTAACATCCTGTTTATTTTCCTTTTTTTCAATTGGTTTAATATTTGGCCTATTATGCTAGCTTTACAAAAATCAGGGGCTTGAGTTTTTTCTCTTATCTATCACCAACATTTAAAACAGTGCTTGGCCCAAAGAAAGTGTTCAACCAATATTTGTTGAATAAATTAATGTCTGTTCAAGGGATATGTGGGTTTAATATATTGCCCATGTTTAGCACTGATAGTTTGAGATGGAGGAGAATAATATTTGAAAATACAATTTACTATTTTCTAAATCTAAGTATCTATTAAATAAATTTAAATATATTCACAGGAAGAGACAATTAATTAAATCATTTCACGCAAAGTCCAAATTCCTTCTGGCTTGCTACCAATAAAGATATACAGAATTTAACTTTGTATTAGTGTATAATTTACTAATGAATAGTCATATTCTGATTAGAAAAGTTAAACTTTTCATAAAGAAGGCAATGCAGATGGGGATGTTTAACTGATTTATTTATTTCCCATGAATAATTAAAAATAGTATGACTATTAAAGATGATAAAATGAAAGGTAGATTATTCAAATATTGTTAGATATCATCTTAATTATTTTCAGAACATCAAAAAATACATCAAAAATACATTTTAAAAAATTAACAATGAGTAATTTCCAGTTGCTAACTATTCCTGTCTTGTTTCTATATTTTAAAATGTCAGAAACTTATCTAGTGACAAGTGGATGATGCAAGAGCAAGGAAAGAACTATAAAAAGCTAGGGTTGATAAACATTTCCAATATCACATTCTTTTTACTTTAATCTTTCTCCGAGGAACTTGACCTCAACAGCCCTCTTTCTTCTATTGTTTTATATGCTCTATGTCAAAATTCTCAAAATCTTTTTACAGACCTCTTACAAATAAAGTAGTCAATCATTCTCTGATCCTTCTAATGGTAAAAATACCGGTATTCACCAGAAAACAGGAGAGACAATTATAGGGTAGTAAGATTTCATAAAAATTGTACTTTTAACACTTCAGTTAGAGAACTTGAGAATTCTTAATGTGTAAGTTTCCCACTTTTGATATTTACCTTGGGTATGCAAGTTAGCATATTTATGTCTTAACTTGCTCACCTGCCTTAAAATGGCCTAGTGGAAGTTTTCAGAATTTCACATACATGCAAGTGACAGTATCTTCTTTCTCCTGGTTTTTCCTCTTCTTTCTCCCTCTCTTCTGTTTTTCTTCTTCTCTTCTTCCTCTATTTTTTAACTCTCTTCTTCCTATTCCTGCACCTTTTTCCTGTCTCCTCCTCCAGCCCTTTACTCCTATTTCTTATGATGTAGCATAATATAATTGAAAGTTTATAACCTTTGGATTCACATATACCAGAATTTTAATATAAATCTGGTCTACTTTCTCTTTTTCCTTGGACATGATCCAATATCTCTTCCCCTTATTATCCTTTCTCTAAAAGGATTTAGAAATCATTATTCCTCCCCTGTATAGAGGAAGAAAGGTGGCACAGAAAAAATGAAAATTTAGTGTGTGTTAGAACCAAGCTTTGAACCTGGCCAATATGCATTCTGTGCCTTGCTCTTAAATATTATACACTATAATGTGAAAGATGAATGACTTTCATTAGCCAAAATTCTCATGTTCTATTTAATTTCATGACTGTGGCGTACACCTCCCAATACAATGCATTTCATGGAAGAGATCCTATTTTAGAAGGATGTCAACTTGTCCTTTGACTTAAGACAAAAAGGAAAGCTTTTAAGCATTGTCTTTTATACACATTATAGACTCAAAATAGCATTAGTTAACATTCAAACCAAAAAATTAAAATATTTTAAAGTCTCTTTAATAAATTAAAGAGATGTGCTCAAGAATGTTTACATCATTAAAAATTTAAAAATTGAAATGAATGGTTCCTCCATAAAGAGGTAATTAACATAATCTTTTTCTTTGTACCCAGATGATCCCCAATGCACACCCCACATTTTTTATATTCTTGAGAATCCCATAATACAGCATGTAATTGTAAGTTTAAAAGGATCAGTGTTTATCTGCCCTGACTTAGATTTCTCTTCAGAAAAGTTACATTTATTGCATATTTTTGCTCATGATAATAGTCCAAATATATAATGAAATTCTGAGAGACAACATGGTGCTCTGATATTTGTGTCTGCATTTGAGCTTTGAAAATCATTAATATTTTATTACCTTAACTTGATACTTAACTACTCTGATTTTTGGTTTTCCAAGTAGGGTAAATATCAAATCAAAGTAGGGTAAATAACTATCTTCCAGGAGTAACTAAGTAATTTATCTTTATATGCAAAATGTAGCACCAGGTCCACCGCATAGTTATTTTTCTGTAAATGAACACTGCATTTTAGAGGGTGGAGATACATTTTAAATATAATTATTCCACTGAAGTGGGAATATAACTGAATTGATACTTTTCTATTAAGATTGTAAAAAATCAGGCATTTTTAAATTATATTATTATCCTTTTGAGAAATGATTAGGAAGCATTCTAATTAGAAAGCATTGTCACAGGGACCATCTTTGGAGCATCAGTTTCTAGAATTCCATACCCAACTCTCATACACCAAGTAATATGCATTGGTGATTTATGCCATGTTATACTATTAAAGATGCCAGTTCCTAGAGAAGCTGAATGCCAATTTAATAGTAAAGAAAAGTGAATGTACTCTAGAAAACTTTTAGTGAATAACATTTACAAAACAAATCTATACTATTACATATAATCAAAGTTATTTATACATTTTTTTCCATATTCCAATTGTATCACCATGGAGTTCCTGTCGGCTCAGTGGTTAATGAATCTGACTAGGAACCATGAGGTTGTGGGTTCGATCCCTGGCCTTGCTCATTGGGTTAATGATCTGGCATTGCCGTGAGCTGTGGTGTAGGTTGCAGACGCAGCTCGGTTCTGGCGTTGCTGTGGCTCTGACGTAGGCCAGCAGCTGCAGCTCCAATTAGACCTCTAGCCTGGGAACCTCCATATGCCAAGGGTGCAGCCCTAGAAAAGACAAAACAAACAAACAAAACTGTCTTTTTTATAGTTAAGCTAAGAAGATGTCATTTCCACCTACTAATATATAAGATGCAATGATCCTCTGTTTAAGAGGTCAACATGGATGAATAACTTTTAGAGAAAGCCTCTAGATAGAAAAGAGTTGAAATTTACCAGATTCATTGGTTCTCCAACTCTCTATTTTGACATCCTATAGTGTCACGATTATTCATTCAAAAGGTATTTGTTGAGATATTTATCCAATAGTCTATTATATGTTTGAGATCATGTATTAACACAGGTACAGTTTTTATAATTTTCATAGATTTTGTTCTCTTCTATGGAAGACAAGCACTGTAGAAGTAATTTTAGGTGCAAAGATGGGGAGGGTGGATTGAGGGTTTGGGATTGCCTGTGCACACTCTGGTATATGGAATGACTGGCCAACAGGAACCTGCTGTATAGCACAGGGAACTCTACCCGATAGTCTTTAAATTATATGGTTAAATCTGAAAAAAGAAGGGATGCATATGTGTATAACTCAATCACTTTGTGGTACAGCAAAAATTATTACAACATTGTAAATCAACTATATATCAATAAAACTTTAAAAAATGAAAAAAAAGAAAAGTAGGAGGATTTTTATCAGAAATTTAGGAGGTAGAAACAACAGGACCTGTTGGTTGGTTGTAAAGATTGAAAGACAGGAAGAATGCAACTAAGATGTTAAATTGCTATTTTAACAGCTGTAGATCCTGAGAATGGTACAATTTACTGAAACTTTTTGTGGATTTTTATGTTTATTTGTTATTTGTTTGCTCTCTTATTTTAGTTGCAGACAAGTAGTAAGGCAGGGAAGAAGCAAATACTCAGTTTTGCTAATTTTAAGTTGGAGATCTTTATGAGATATCCAGTAGGCATGTGGGTGTAAAGATCTGGGACTCAGAACGGTGGTCATGATGAAATATGCTGAGTTGGAATTTAGAAATGTAATGGTAGTCCTTGCAGCCAGTAGAGCAAAGACAATAAAATTCAGAAAGAACAGTGTGGTAGATGAGAAAAGAACCAACTGCAGAAGCCTGAGGAATTCCAACATGTAAAGGTTTTAAATATAAGTAAGATGAAAAAGAAAAATCACTAGAAAGATCCAGAGAGACAGAAGAAATATAGCAAACATTGCATCACAGAAGCCTAAGAAAGAATATTTGAGTTAGAGGTGAGGGGCCAATAGAATCAAATATGGCCAAGAAATATAGAGAAAGACTGTAAGTATCCCTTTGTATTAAATGTTGAGGTGTTTATCATTGAATTTAATTAGATCATTATAGGTACACTGGTTCTAGGGAAAATCCAGTATGCAATGGGGGATAACAAGCCACAGGGAATAAGAAATTTGAGTTTCCTGGAAGACCCTCCTTTTGTAGGTAGCTAGAGCCTTGAAAAACTTACTTGTCCCAAAAGAATCTTATAATTTCCAAGCTTTGAGTTTTGGTCAAATATGATTCCTCTGCCCAGAGAGTTCTGTCACAATCTTATATCTAATCTTATGACTGTGGGGTCATTCTTCATTGTCTAATTGAAATGGCAACCACTTCATGTGCCACTAAGACCTCCTCTAAGCAGATATGTTCTTTGTACCAGTAACAGTTGGTTGAAATCTCCATTATATATATGTACATTATATAATCTAGTAATCAGGAATGAATATTTGTCACCTATCATAAAAATGCAAAAGAGTAAATTTATGCTCATTCAATCCAATCACCTTTTTAAAAATGAGGATTATATTTGGTATAGCAGTATTTCATTTTGTTCTAAAAATTTATTTTCATTGTAGTTGATAAATGCATTAGTCCACAAAAAGGTGAAAATTTTTCAAAAATGATACTTTATATAATGTAGTAGTCAGGAATGAGTGTTTGTAACCTATCATAACACAGTCTGGGAAGCACTAAACTAGATGACATGAAAATGACCTTTTCAGCATTGCCACGATTCAAACAGATCAAATAAATATATGTTGGATACAAAATCAGAACATGCCATATCCAGGCTTCTCTTGGATTTCATTCTAAAGATTACATTTTCTTGAAAGGCAATGTAAAATAATAACTCTCAAAGGTTGTGTTGTAAATATTGACACATCTTTAGACAAATCAAAGTGGATAAATCATGTTTTCCTTGGAAACTGAAAGATAAGGAGAAAAAAGAAACGCTAACCCTTAAGGGAAGAAAATCAAGAGGGTTATATTGTTCAATTAAAAAGAGCCTACTTCCAATTAAGTCAAGACTAAATGGAGAAAGTTAATAGTTTGAATCACATGTTTAAAAATATAAAAGATTTATTCAAAAATGTTCTGTGTAAAGAATGTAGCTAGCTGTGAAGAGGTGATCAAATGTCAGAGAGACATGGAAAGTTGAGAGGGTTATGTGTATTTTATTATTCAAATTAGACAAATAGTTACTTTATGAGTGGCTACTATAGGTTACATGGGTTTGAAACCTAAACACATCTTAACCTGGTATGCATGAGTCAAATCAGAAAGAGCAATTACATATTTTATAACAAATTATAATATGGCAAAGAGCATTGGAGAGTTTAACACAAATTATATGAAAAAGACTAGGAAAAATACTTTTTCTAATAGAGGCTTAGGCAGGGGGATAAGAAACAAAGCAGAATTTGGTAGAAGGAGGGGCTCAAGAGGATCTTTAAACATATGTAATATAATACATTAGTGTGGGCAGGGTACAAGAGCACCCCTGGAAGGAGGATTAGCCTATCAAAGGCAAAGAGGAAAAAAAGTAAGAAGCAAGGTTTCCAGGCTGATGTAATTAAGTCCAGGATGTGATAATGCAGAATGGAGTCAACTCAGAATAGATGGTATAAGTGGGAATGATGTAGGGGTTTATATGCCTTGCAAAGGCGTCTGGAATTTTTCTTCTCTTTCAAACTAGAAGGGTAGTGTTTGAAGATCTGCCATTTGGGAAAATAAATCTTGCAAAGCCATGATGTGTGAAAAGTAGAAAGCCTGAAGATTGAAAGTTCAGAAAATCAGCAGCAAATCTGTTGTGTGTCTGTTCAAGACCAACACTTTGGGAAGCATCATGATGTCGTGCGGTCTGCTGAGGCTTTGAGGACACTCAGCCACCTCTCAAACTTAACCAGCTTGTAACATTGGGCAATGGCCTTGTTTTCTTTTCTCTGATACGAGTTGTCTCATTGGAGGCCACCTTCCATGAGGAATTTCCACAAGGAAATGCTATGGTCTGGAGCCTTGAGTAAAGCAGGAAACAGCTACAAACTTTGAAAATTTAATAATACTCTAAGTCTCAAATCATTAAATACATTAAAGAACTATAAAACGAATGAAGTTTAACAAACTATTTACATTGCACTAAACATACTGAAATTAAATTATTTTTTCCTGAATGTATGTGTATATAGTCCATGTTTGAGGAATAAGTATAAAACAATTCAAATTAAATACAGATCACTAGGCACATCTTTAGGACACACTTGAACTCTTAAGTAAATATATGTATATATTTTTCTAATATATTTTCTAATCTATACTGTATACCATGTATCTAATGAAACAGAATAATTATTTAATAAATAGTAGTTTCTAATAAGTGTATTTACAGCCCACATAGATCAGACCAATAAATGTATCCAGGTTCTTAAAATAGAATGTGGTATTACATGTGAAAAGAATAACCCATTACCATTTAATTTCATTTCACTGGGACTTTGCTGTTCAGATTTGTAATGAATTAAGGCAATCTCTCTAGATATAAACCTGTTATGAATTTGTCAAATTAACACTTGCTAAGTGGAGCACAGGGTGCCAGATGGTAAGCCGAGATTCAACCACAGACCAGGAGAGGTACTGAAATAAAGTTTATTACAGGTCCTGGAGAAAGTATCTGGAAGGCCTTCAGGGTACAGACAGAGAGAGACAGGATCTGGAGAATATGCCTTCATTAGGGTCCATAAATGGAGTGCTTTCAGGTTTCTGGGCTAAGGCCAGATGGATCCATTCAAACCACAAGAACGAGATTGTGGTAAACCCTGAGTCCAAGGAGCACATGAGGAGGCCTTGGCAGGCAGAGGCAACCGTGATCATAAGAGCTGCTGGGGGATCGTTTCAGAAGCTTACATTTACTTGTGGCTCAGGGCTACTGCCCAGGCATCAGCTTGCCTGGGGGGCAAGTCAGTTTAAGGTTACTGCAGGCTGCTTGGTCAATCAATAGGGAAGTCAGGCAGCGATACCACACGTGGATGGCTTAGCTAAACTCCACAAAACCTGAAGATATGCATGCTGTACTGTTAGAAAGTTCACAATGAAGGAATTCTTAGTTCTTTCATAATCTAACAGTTAAAACAAAAAAAAAAGGAGAAAGACTGTGCTTACATAATGTGTTTTTGTGAAGTATTTTTGGTGTGACCTTCTTATGCTTGTGATTTTTTTTTTTTTTTGAGAAATTAAAGGAAATTGTATGTTAAGACTGTACCTTGTCTGGATGAGCATTTTACTGTTCCTTCTGGTAGCCTGACAAAGAATTCTCAAAATCATTATCTAACTTGTTGCTGTGATCTCAAAGTTACTTAAATCTAACATACTTTTTTTTTATTGTTCCTTGTACTAACCTCAGTGTTCCAAGTTATCTAATACAACTTTTCTGTAACTATCCCTCATAATGTAAGTATTTAACAAATGAGCGGTAATGTCAGGCAATGTTAAGAAATAAACATTCTATATTTTAGATATATTTTACATTATTTAATGGATAGAGGACTGAAGGCACAATGTGCAGCCAATGGAAACTGATATTTATATCACATTAAGACGTTTAATATCCTCACAATGCATGTTTTTAGCCACATGTTTGTGCTCCTGAAATCTTCAGTTTGCATTGTTAGAAACATAGGAGTGATGAGATTTATATTTTTTTTTTTTTGCTAGAATATGTGTAATGGCAGTATCTAAGCACCACATAGTCCTAAATTATACATAAATGTAGGTGATCTTAGATTTATGTATATTGATATTGCATCTTACTGTCTGCCGTAAAAACTATGCTATTGGTATGACTACATAATAAAAGCTCAAAGGACTGAAGGCAATCATTGTTTGAAGGTGAAATTACCCTTAAAATGCTTTCAATTGATTATTATTATTTTATTTTATTTTTTTGCAGCATATGGAAGTTTCTGAGCCAGGGATCAAACCCTAGCCACATCTGCGAGCTACGCCACAGCTGCAGCAACCCTGGAGCCTTAACCCACTATGCCAGGCCGAGAATGAATCAGCAGTGCCAGAGACAAGCCAGACCATTAACCCATGGTTCCACAGTGGGAACTCATTAAATTGATTCTTATCAAGTAGCCACAGGAATATCTTCCAGGGGCCTGATCCTGAAACACTGCCTACCTTCCACTTCTCTCCTTCTTCCTACCCTCCTTTTTCCCTGTTTATTTTTCTTCATATACATTGAAAAATATGATCTTCAGTTGGTAGGCCTTGTAATACACACTAGGCAGCATAAACACTATACCACACCTAATCTGTTCCCTCCTCTTCAGATGTTTCCCATATTGTAATGGATAATCGCATGTAAATAGTCCAACACAAGATCACATCAGCTAAAATACCTGCAAGGACAAGGTGCTAAACCCATATGGATTTTGTTTTTCTTTTCTTTTCTTTTCTTTTTTTTCTTCTGCTTTTTAGGGTCGCTCCTGCGGCATATGGAGGTTCCCAGGCTAGGAGTTGAATCAGAGCTGCAGCTGCCAGCCTACACCACAGCAATGTGGGATCCAAGCCACATCTGTAACCTATACCACAGCTCACAGCAACACCAGATCCTTAACCCACAGAGCAAAACCAGAGATCAAACCTGCAACTTTAAGGATCCTAGTTGGATTCGCTTCTTCTGTGCCATGACAGGAACTCCAGATTTTTTTTTTTATTTTTTCTACTGTAGAAAGCAGCTCTAACAATCTCTTCCAGTTACAAACAGTCCCAGCAAACTGAAAGATCATCCTGGGGCTATTTCTACCAGTAAATGGCAATTTCTTAGAGCAGAAATTATCTCCTGTAAACGCCTTACATCCTTGGCTTTTCAGGGTTTAACTGAAGGCATATTGCTATAAAGACACCTCTGGAGAATTTAGGAAGGCAGGCAAAGATGAATTCTCTACCTACTTAAGAGTCTCAAATGTGCACACTTTTCAGACTCCAGACCATGATTATATTGTATTTTATTAGTAAATTTTTAAACTGACAGTCATCAAATAATTTTCAATCCCTACTGATCTACTGGGATTCAGCTAAGTAACCTGAGCCCGTCAGTCTGTCACCACATAAAGCCTATGAATGTCACACACATTTATTTTCCTATGAGAAGTTAGTTCTCTTTTAGACAGACTTATTTTGAACTGCTTACTGCATCTAGATAACACATATTTTATTTGAGAACTGATCTTACTCTTTAATCAAGGAATGTTGTACCTCTGCCTTCTTATAAACTCATCATTCTAACATTATTTTTGTCAAAACAGTGAATTATTAGCTGTCTATTCTTACTTATTGCAGTTTTAGTGTTCTCATTACACATTTTTACTGCCTCCCAAATAAACATGCAATATTATTTCATGTTTGGGTATTTCTGATTTTGTAATTATCAGTTATTTGGCTTTTTAAAAGTCAAAATGTAATGTAGTTAGTAATTTCTTTTCATGAAATATTTGATGAATTACTGCCTAATTGAGTCTTTTATTTGTCAATACTGGTCTGTGTGCCATTGAATATATATTTATTACCTACTTCTCCTAAAGTTCATTTAATAAAATTCTGATATAGCTTGGAGTCAATTTAACCAAGACTTTACCATAGAATCCTGAGGCAATCATTCAGATTTATGCTCCTCCTTTTTTAATAGATACAAAAATTTCAAAAACCTCTCACTCTAAAATTCCTGAGAAACTACTCTTATATAAAGAGCTATTTTACATAGAATTCTTTTGACTCTTGACAGAAGAAAATAAACAGCAAGAATAGCCACAAGCATTGAGGTGTTGATTGATAAAATAAAAACTGATTTATTTCAAAGGGAGAAGAAAAAATCAAATAGTTTTTAAAAGTAATTACATATATATTTTATTATATAAATTTACTTAATTTATATAATTACTTATTTGGTACATAAATTTACTCATTTGCCTTTAGTTTTCAATCAGCATTTCTGGCATTGCATAGACATAATATCTTCCTAAGCCTTTGTTGATAATAGAATCTAATAACTTAAATTAATGGTCCATATGTGTCACAGTTTAACTATGTAAGTACAATTTGGCTAAAATACCTAATTTTTTTCTAGTTAACTGATGTTGAAGCTATACTATACTATAACAGAAAAAGATCTGGACTCGATGTTTAGCTTTGCTTCTGTACAGAGAAACACCCATTTCCCCTGTGCCTGATTGTGTTTCCTCTAATTACATACACCACTCACCATCACATCAGTCCTAAAAAGAGAATCTGATGTTTGCGATTCTGTAACACATAGTGTGTATATAATGAAATGTGCCATTTTTTTTTTCATATCCACTCATGTTGTGGGCTCAAAGTTACTCATTTGGGAGGCTGAAGAGGTCAACACTCCACAATTTACTTCAATGTGATCAAAGTGTCCCCATCAACAGAGATTTCACCTATGAAGATAACTGTTTAATGAATAAAGTCTCAGCTTAGACAGTTTATCAAGCTGCTGAATCTCTAGAATCTCTCCCTGTTTATAGTACATCCAATCAATCAATAATTCATTTCATTCTGTATACAATTTGTCTTCTCACTGAACTGTTACCATCCTAGTTTAAATTAGCATCACCTCTAACATATGGGCTGATCTGCACTCTACATGGGTCTTCACTAAACACCCACAGTGTACATAGTGAAACAGAGTAAATATATAAATACTTTTAAGTATACTCTAGTTTCTATTAAAGGTAGTTACAGCCCATATAGTTTCTGCAATATCACCAGGTGAAATAGAATTTGGAATTTGTGGAGTTCCCATGTGGATCAATGGTAACAACCCAACTCGGGTTTGATCCCTGGCCTTGATCAGTGGGTTAAGTATCTGGCGTTGCCATGAGCTGTGGTGTAGGTCACAGACACAGCTCACATCTGGCATTGCTGTGGCTGTGGTGTAGGCTGGCAGCGACAGCTCCAATTTGACCCCTATCCTGGGAACTTCCATATGCCACAGGTGCAGCCCTTAAAAAAAAAAAAAAAAAAAAAGGACAGAATTTGGAATTTGTTATTACAGGAGAAATAGTTTTGTTAATTGCATTATTGCTTTGTCACCTAGAGTCTGTCTGTTCAATTTACAGAAACCAGAAATCCAGAGGTAGAATTTCTCACCTGGGTCACCTATGTCATACTTCTTGTATCATAGTGTATTTAATAACAACACTTTACTTTTAAAATTGTCTTAAATAGGACCTTGAATTCTTTGGTTGCCTTTTTTACATTTAAGCCTGTGAGATGAGTACAGTCCAGAAGCTTAAGCTATGCACAGCTACTGAAGACTAATTTTTCTACTTTCAAAAATGACTAACAAAAGTTTCTCAAAAATGCTAGCTGCTCAGCATTGAGGAGAATGATGTTGTTATCACGCTTAATAGCTGCCACTTCTGGACTAAGCTGCCTGACATATGCAGTGGGGGAGGGTTTATTGATTATTTGCAATCATAAAGCCAAACTGGTAATGGGAGCAACTTCGTAATTGAGGTAGCAAAACAGTTGATCTTCTATTTATTTAACAGCAGATGTGCTGACCATTTTATCTCTCTCCCGTGCCCATGAAACATGTCTTTATTGTTCAGGTATGGAAAGCAGATGTCTTACTTAAAAGAGAGAAAATGAAATATGTTCAATATCCTATCTCCCCAACTGAAAAAAATCTAAATTTTCCAGCCTCTCTTTATTTATATCTATATATCTTGAGAGTAAAATGACATGCATTGTGTATGGCACTTACTTAAAAGATATAAATGATAGGAATAGTGATATTCTAAAAAAAATAGTGATATTCTAAAAAAAATTTTAATCATTCTTGAGAATCTGACTTTAGAAACACTAAAATTATTTTTGGTTCTTCAACATCCATGAGCAGGAAGTGGGCTCTTGGAGAGTAGACATCTTGTTTTTGTGTTCATAGGTCTCATATAATATTTCAAATATTTCAGACACTTTGGACTTTGAGATTGACACCATAATTGAAAGGAATTTTTTCACTGCTTTCATGACATGTATTGTACACTGAAAACACACAATCATGGGTAAAGAACAGTGGATCAAATATTTGCTCAGAAGGGTAGCCTCTGGTGTTGTTTAATAAGATTTTTTTCTGGTTCTCATACAGGAATATAGTAGAATTAAAATTGCCTCTTTGAAGTAACTTGTTTTGTGCTTGGAAATGAGAGTGAAAGGCGTGCACTTATTTCCTGATGGAAGCTTTAAGAACCTAATCTAATTTCACCACCATTTCTCCTAACATCTGCCTTGGAAACAAGCAATGTTCCAAATGATGTCCACTATGTCAGTATAGATCATAGACAAAGGAAAAGGCACAGTAGTTCCACCAGTCAACCTGTGATATACATGTAGTGTGTGTGAAAACATACATCAGTGTGTTTTGCAACATGACCTAGACTGTTCTAACAGGTGCATTCAATGAAACTTGAATTAAAGATGAGATTTATGATTTTGTCACTTCAGTATTATAAATACTTTCATCATTACAAAGACATAACAAAGGGACAAAGAGAAAAAGGGGAAGACACATATATATGTTTGTGTGTATATATATATATGTTGGAATATATATATGTATGTGTGTATATACATAAATGTAATTTTTCCTCTATAAGGCAGGGTTACGTCAAACTAAAAAGCTTCTGCATGGTAAAGTAAATAATAAATAACATGAAAAAACAACCTATGAAATGGGATAAAAATTTTCAATCCACCTATCCGAGAAAGCGTTAATATCCAAAATACAGAAGGAGCTCATACAACTCAATAGCAAAAGAATAAATAACCCAACTTTAAAATAGACAAGGGACTAAATGGACTTTTTTTTCCCCAAAGACATAGAGATGGCCGGCAGGTAAATGAAAAGGTACTTGAAATTACTGTCAGGGAAATGCAAATCAAAACCATAATGAGATATCATCTCACTCTTGTTAGAATGGCTATCATCAAAAAGACAAGAGATAACATGTGTTGACCAGGATGTACAAAAAGGGAACCCTGTGGACTAGTTAGTGTGGATGTAAATTGGCACAGTCACTATGGAAAACAGTAAGGAGGTTCCTCAAGAAATCGAGAATGGAACTATCATATAATCCAATAATCCACCTTTTGGTTATACACCCAAGTGAAGTGAACATTATCTCAGAGAAATATGTATTCCTACTTTTATAGCAGCATTGTTTACAACAGCCAAAGTATGGAAACAATGTGGGTGTCTGTCTGTAGATGAATGGATAATGTAAATATGTGTGAAAAAAATCTATATATTACATAACACATGCATTGCATATATAGTCAATGAAATAGTATTCAACCTTTAAAAAGAAGGAAATTCTGTCAATTGCAACAGCATGGATGAAACTGAAGAGCATTATACTATGAGAAATAAGTCCAAGAAAAATACTATATGGTCTCACTTACATGTAAAATATTTTTTTAAGTTGGACTCAAAATTAGAGAGTAGAAAAGTGATTGTGGTGGGTGAAGGTTGGTGGAAATAAAAAGAGGTTGGTAAAAGGGTACCAACTTTCAGTTATAAGGTGAATAAGGCCAGAGGGTCTACTGTATAACATGATGACTATAGCTGAGACCATTACTGTAAATTGAAATGTGCCAAGAAAGTAGAAGTGTTCTCATCAAAACCAAAAAAGGTAAATATGTAAGATGATGGATTTGTTAATTAGCTCAGTGGGAACATCCTTTAATAACATATATGTATATCATATAATTATACTGTACATTTCAAATATCTTACCATTGAAATTGTTAATTATACCTCAATAAACCTGAAAAATTAAATAAAAATAATCTAATAAACATATGTAAAAAAACTTTAAAACAGGTTTATAAAATATTTTATTATGCATATGATTCAATAAATTGACTTTGTTACTCCATCTATCCATTGGATATTAATTTCTTCAGTGAATGTTTAATGAATATCTAATATATTTCTAGTTATTGGTATTGAATAAAATAGGCAGCAGAAGGGAGATGATTATAAATATAAGATCCTGAATTAATAGAAATCTGAAAATTTCTCAGATAATGAGGTTGAAATTCATATTTTCTATAAAGACTCTGGCTTAAAAAACTGTTTGAATATTGGTGTCCTTAACATAGTAGAAGTAGTTCTTGGCTTAACTCATATACCATTCAGTTCTGGATATTTAAATTTGTGACTGCTATGAGACATCCATGTAGATATGTTAAATATCCAGTTGTATATATAAGTTTGCAGCTATGAAAAATGTATGAGATATACACTTGAGGGCATGAAAATATATGGCATTCAAAGTCATGGGAATACATTAGATTAGCTTTCCAGGTAAAGAATGACTTATTTTTATCCAGGATGTAAAGTGGTGCAATGAAGGTGTTGAAGCTTCATGGCTCATTTAACCACCAACATTTTTCAGATTTTCAGGCACATTAAGTAATAAATTTTTCATTGTTCTAAGTTGAAAAATACTGAGAATTTGTTTAATTGTTGGGGATGTATTCGTCCGTGAACATGCCATACACACAGTGAAATTTGAAAAATAATGCAATCACTCTCAGTAGCTGGCACTATATAGTAGCATTTATGAGGGCAGTGAGCCAGTGAAGCATAAATAATTGTAGCATCTATCTCTGTGGTTTGATGTCAAATAATTAATAGTACGAACTTTCTAAAGTTGGTTTTTCTCTAATTACTTTTGCTTAAAGCTGATTTCACATTTTCCATATTTTAAAAGCTGTAGCATAACTCTTGAAGTAGATAAAAAGAACTGTATGACCATCACTTAAAAATTTGAAGTAATCCCTGATGTTTGGGAAGTCATTTTAAATCTATCTATCAAGGTTATAAGGTATGAGGTCCTTTCACATCAATAGGTTTAATCTAGTTATCTAAAAAAAAAAAGTTCTACCAACATATAACAAATAAGAGTAACTTTGAGTCTAGATTAAGCAATGACTCCAAATAATCAATGGTGGACAACTTTAAACAAATTTTAATTCTTACTCATGGCATGCCAATGTGGATGAGCTGTGCCTGTGCTCTGAGCTGGCAGTCCTGCAACCAGGCTGATGAAACAGCTCTTGTCATTGTCATGTCAGTTTCCACATAGAGTGATCAGGGAAGGGGTATTATAGTCAGTTTAGACTGCTATAAAAAGTGACATATATGGGGTGCCTTTTAAACAACAGAAATTTACTTCTCACAGTTATGGAGGCTGAAAGTCCAAGTTCAGGGTGCCAGCATGGTCAGATTCTGGTCGGGACTCCCTTTAGGGTTGCAGACTGCTACTTTTTCAGTGTATCTAGAGAACTAAGGGCTCTGCAGAGTTTCTTCTATAAGGGCACCTATTCCATCATGAAAACTCCACCTTCATGAATTAGTTACCTCCCAAAGACCCCTAGCTCCCAATAACATCGTATTGTGGATTAGGATTTCAACACATGAAATTTGCGACACACAACCATTCAGTCCATAACAGTAAGTGAGCAATACTCTGGCTCTTAAAACTTCTGCTTGGACGATAAATACATTTCACTGGTTAGCCTGTGTCAGGCCTGAGTTTAACAAGGTAGAGATACCAATTATTCCCTCTAGGAGGCCTGACCAACGAAAGACAACAAATATTTTGAACAATTATAAATCCACCAGAGTAGGCATAGACTCTTTGCAATGAAGTTATTAACTCCAAAATTTATGTCCCAAAGTTCATTCACTTTAATCATATATGGAACCCTAATTTCTCAAATACTCTTAACTGATTTGCTTAGTTGAAACAATCGTGGCTGCCAGCGTTCTAAGCAAGAAAGACACGTGTCATCTTTGGCAAGCACATGCAGGGACAAATCCAAGAAATGAGAGCCAGCTTCCAGAACATATACTAATCATGGTGGAAATCAGTAGCTCCCAGATGGTTATGGGAAAGCTCATAATGCCTCTTAAGATCTAAGGCTTGAAATGGACATTGCCTCTTCTGTCCACATTCCATTCACCAAAGTAAGCCAGAGAGCCAAGGCCAGCATCAGTGAGAGAAGAGATGATGAACAGAACAGATATTTACTAAAATTTGCCACAGATCTTCAGTTCCCAAGAACTATTTAAATTATCCTTCTCTTGGTAGGACAATCAATACGATATATTTAAGGAAGAAAAATATTCAAATTAGATGGATTTAAATATGTGATGCCTAAAGATGTACGTAAAAATCCTACATTTTTAGAAAACTGGCTAGGCATAATAACTCATTTCCCAGGAGATATTGCGAATCTTAAAATAGGGATTTCCTTGAATCACTAGGGGAATAAACCTAACGTTTTAAGATCTTATGCACTATAAATTTTGGTTTTGTTTCTTTTTACCTTTTTTTGGCTGAAATTCAGTTTAACTGTAGTATATAACTTTCAAAAGCAAATGCTGAGTATCTTGAATATTAAGGTTAAATATTTATGTGAGTTACGAATAGCTTAAGTTTTACTTTGAAGTTAAATACAGGACATAATTAATAGTGGAATCATGTTAGTTTCATTTTTGCATGTAGAATTTGAAATTTGAGTGTATTACTTAAGTGAATCAATATATCTTTAATATCATCAGTAGAAAAAAGTGTAAAAAATCAATGACACAACACAGTTAACATCTCAGGTGATTTACAAACCTGACGTAAATTTTTAAACATTAAACATCACTCTTCTGAATTCGTTTATAATCCTTACAATTAAATGATTGAGCTTTGTATTTCTTTTCCTTGTCCTTTCTCAAGATTAATGTCTTTAATAGTTCTTTACCACTTGAGAGCAAATAATCAAAAACTCAGCAATTAAAACAAAGGCCATTTTTTTATCTCACTATTCTATTATGGGTAATTTAGCTTACAGCTGCTCAGTAGACCTGTTGATGTCTGCTGGGCTCTCCAGGACTTTCAGCCCATTGCCAGGTAGCTGAGTGACTGATCCGGGAGAGTTCTAGGAAAGGGTGCAACAGAGCCATATGTCTGTCATTGCTTGGGAAGCTAACTCAGGCTTCTTTACCTGATCAAGGGTATTAACAGAAAGAATAGAAAAACATGGTGTCTTGAGTTTTAGATTTGCAACGTGCACAGACTCACTTTCAAGTCATGCTTTGGGTTAAAGCGAATCACAAAGCTAGCTTAAACTTAAAATCTGTGGACATAAAATCTTTTTGTTGGGACTTGCAAAATATTGTGGCTATTTTTACAACTGCCACATTAGTACAGGATAAAACATACTCTTATTACTAATAAAAAATATGTATCCATCCATACATACATATACACAAAGCAGATTGATAGATACTAACATCACTTTCATATTTTCACTATATTTGAGCCTTCATTCAAAATGCATTTTATGGCAATAGTAATTCAAGTATACATAAATGTCACCTTTCCGTTTTACAACTGAAGACAAAACAACTTTGGTAAGTATCCTAATTCACTGTCACTGCAAATCAGTAATTGAAAAGCAATTATGTTTTAATCAATAATTTTTCAATAGATTATAAATTCTTACTTCTCCCAAGAAAGCTTTTGTATTCTGTTTATCACTAGGCAATTATATCACTCAAATATGGACCTTGAAATATTTTATCAATTATAATTAAGAACATTCAAACTGAATTTAAAATATATCAGTGACTTTTTATTCCCCATTTAATTTTATCTGCATTTAAATTTTGATGAACTGTGTTATTGATATAGAATTTTTGTATTTATGGAAAAATAACCTTTTTCAAATAAGTGAATATAAGTTAATTCAGATTAAGCATACATAGTCTTTAACCTATGATTATGAAGCTGAATGATAAACCAATAGGTAATAGACTATCATTCATTGGTTAACTATTTTATTTACATAGCATTTAATTTCATGCAATAATACAATTGACTATTTGGAAAAGAAAGTAATTGTCATTCGATCACTACTCTTTATAACAGATTTTTTTTCTTAATGATAACCTATTAGTTTTCTCATAGATAATACTGTTTTAAGTAGTTCATAGAAGCCACTTCATGATTTGGACTTCATTTCAGTAGTATCAGGTTAAATGTAAACTTTCCTGAGTGCAAGGTTATTTTCTTGAATTCACAAACTTACAATAGGAATGATAATCAAAGTTACCAAAGAGGTAATCATAAAAGTTAATTTCAACAGGCTTTCTTTTATTCTTAAAAGCATGTTTTCAATTCTGTGGTTTTCATGAGGCTCTATAGTCCTAAAATATTCTTACCTAGGTTATAAAATATAGATTCTAAAAACATTCCAGAAAGCCTATTCACCATGGAAATTTTTGTGTTAAAATCAGAGTTATTTTCTAATTTATAAAACATTTTTATTTATTTTGTTAGAATACCAAAACAATTTCAATTTAAAACTTTTTTCATATTTTCAATATGTGAAAATTTCAAGTTACAAAACTGAAATCAAGTATATAGAAAAAGCCATTTATTCAATAAATAATATATAAAGACTACAATTTTCATATTAAATTGAAATGGCTTGGTGATAGGTATCATAAATAAATATTCTAGTCACTAAAGCACATTAAAGTTTATTGAAGGATTACAAAAGTTAGGTATTAGTCTTAGAGTGGTTATTGAAATCATATTTATTTATATATATCATATTATAATAATATAATAACTATAAAATTATATTTGGTAATATCAGCCATTCAAAGTAATATTTTAATCATATTTCCCTCAACTCTGATATTTATAATATTATATGATCTATATGAATATGTACTCAGAAAATAATATTTAAGCTGTATCTAAATAAAATTTATATTTGCACATAATTTACTGGAAAGTAAATTATTTATTAAAAAGCATATTATCCAGATGAATATATTTCTATGGTGAAAATTTTAAATAATTTATGTATTAACGTTTTTTATTTTTGAATTAAAATGGAATTGCCTACATGTGTTATTACAACACATAAATAACCATTTGTTATGATACTATAATGTGAAATATATGTATATATATAATGCATATTACTTTGACATAAGAAAAACTCATTTAAGATAATTTGTTGTAGTATATAAAGATATAAAATTGATGAATACAAAAAATTCTAATTTCTTAAATACTAAATGAAATTGTTAGATTTAAAACATTCATAAAAACAAAAATAAACAAATGGGAACTAATTAAACTTAAAACCTTTTGTGCAGCAAAGGAAACAAACAAAATGAAAAGACAACCCACAGAATGGGAGAAAATCTTTGCAAATGAAGAAAGTGACAAGGGCTTAATCTCCAAGATATAGAAACAGTTCATGCAGCTCTTTATCAAAAACAAACAAACAACACAAACAAAAAAGTCAGAAGATTTAAATAGCCATTTCTCCAAAGAAGACAGCCAAAATGCATGTGCAAATATGCTCATCATCACCGATTATTAGTAAAGCAAATCAAAACTACAGTGAGGCATCACCTCATTCCAGTCAGAATGGCCATCACCAAAAAGTCTAGAAACAATAAATGCTGGAGAGGGTGTGGAGAAAAGGGAACCATCCTTCACTGTTGGTGAGAATAAAAATTTGTGCAATCACTGTGGAGAACAGTATGGAGGTTCCTTTAAAAACAGAGCTACCATATGACCCAGCAAAACCACTCCTGGACAGATAACTGGAGAAAACCATAATGTGAAAAGTTACATGCACCCCAATGTTCATGTCAGTGCTATTTACTATAGCCAAGACATGGAAGCAACCTAAATGTCCACTGACAGTGGAATGAATAACAAAGATGTGCTACATATATACAGTGGAATATTATTCAGCCATAAAAAGAATGAAATAATACCATTTGCAGCGACATGGATGAACCTAGAGATTACCAAACTGAGTGAAGTAAGACAAAGACAAAAATCATATGCTATCATGGATATGTGGAACCAAAAAAAAATGATAAAAACAAATCTATTCACAAAACAAAACAGACTCACAGATGTCAAAAATGATCATATGGTTACCAAAGGGGAAACGTTTGGGGGGGATAAATAAGGAGTTTGGGATTAACATATGCACACTACTATATATAAACAAGATAATCAATCAGGACCTACCGTATAGCACAGGGAATTCTACTCATTATTCTGTAATAACCCATATGGGAAAAGAATCTGAAAAAGAATGGGCACACACACACTCACACATATGTATATCTGAATCACTATGCTGTACTCCTGAAATTAATACATTGTAAATCAATTATACTCCAATATAAAATAAAATTTAATAAAATAAATAAAAATACGTTTTAAAATTTTAATAATAAAAATAAAACATTTAAACCTTATTAAAACTGATATTTCTATATATGTATACCTTTGTGTCATTTTTTTATCCATAATGAAAGTCCTCGATATTCTACAAAATCACCAAACATGTTCTGAATTCGTAAAAGTGTTAACAAAATAGATTGCTTATTTGTATTTTAGTTACAATCTGAAGGTTTTGTTTTGTTTTTAATTTATTTTTTATTGTTATTTTCCCCAACAGTTTTTTTTCCGACTGTACAGCATGGGGACCCAGTTACACATACACGCATACATAACTTTTTCTCCCATTGTCTTGCTGTGTTGTAAGTATCTAGACATAGCGCTCAGTGCTACCCAGCAGGATCTCATTGTTAATCCATTCCAAAGGCAATAGTTTGCATTCATTAACCTCAAGCTCCCAATCCCTCCCACTCCCTCCCCCTCCCCCAGAGCAACCACAAGTCTATTCTCCAAGTCCATGATTTTCTTTTCTATGGAAAGGTTCATTTGTGCTGTATATTAGGTACTGGATATGAGTGATATCATATGGCATTTGTCTTTCTCTGACATATTTCACACAGGATGAGAGCCTCTAGTTCCATCCATGTTGCTGCAAATGGCATTATGTCATTCCTTTTTATGGCTGAGTAGTATTCCATTGTGTATATATACCATATCTTCTTAATCCAACTGTCTGTTAATGGACATTTGGGTTGTTTCCATGTCTTGGCTATTGTAAATAGAGCTGTAATGAACATGTGGGTGCATGTGTCTTTTTTAAGGAAAGTTTTGTTTTGTTTTGTTTTTGTTTTTGTCCTTTTAGAGCCATACCCCTTGCAGACGGATATTCCCAGGATAGGGTTCAAATCAGAGCTGTAGCTGCCAACCTATACCACAACCACAGCAATGCCAGATCCGAGCCGTGTCTGTGACATATACCACAGCTCATGGCAACACGGACTCCTTAACCCACTGACTGAGGCCAGGAGTCTAACCCACATCCTCATGGATCTAGTCAGGTTTGTTTTGCCTGATCCACAATGGGAACTCCCACAATCTGAAGAGTATGTACTAATAAAATAATATTTGTTTACTCAGAAACCTCCCTGCCTGTCCATTCTAAGTAATGTATATGCAACTATATATTCTATGTGTCTTTGTTTTATATATACTGCACATTCTCTCTGTGTCTTCAGTAGACACATTTCTTTACAAAGTTTACTAACATTTTTTTTCTTTTTTTTGTCTTTTCTAGGGCCACACCCCTGGCATATGGAGGTTCCCAGGCTAGGGGTCTAATTGGAGCTGTAGCCACCGGCCTACACCACAGCCACGGCAACACAGGATGCTAGCCACATCTGCAACCTACACCACAGCTCACAGCAACTCCGGATTCTTAACCCACTGAGCAAGGCCAGGGATCGAACCTGCAACCTCATGGTTCCTAGTTGGATTCGTCAACCATTGAGCCACGACGGGAACTCCAAATTCTTTTTTTTTTTTTTTACTAACAATTTTTGATTTCCAAATGGAAATTACTCTGTCAAAAAAATTCAAGTTGTTTTTCATTACCATTTAATTTTTATTCTGCTAAGCAGGATAAAGAGTATTCTTGATATATCTGTTCATTTCAAAGAGTTACTGATAAAATGGCTAAGACATTTAAAACATAGTAACAGTGTAATTTTTGTGAAATATTGCAGTATATTCACATGTGGCAAACATAAGCAAACTCAAAATTTTATTTAAAGTAAAAAGCCTTTTGTAATTGCATCAATATAAGTGTTGAATAAAGTAACAATGACCCAAAATTGAACTATGATTAGTTGAAATTTAGAAGTAAAATGTTGGTTCAACTAACAAACATTATTTACCTTGTCTACTTAACATTTTAAGATTAATTTCCTCAGATAGGAAAGAAACATTAAAGAAGAGAATGTCAGTATTTCTGATATTGGAATACTTATTTCTCCCATCTGCCACAATTAATTGTGGTTTATAAAAGTGAATAAATTATTATAATGATAGCCTATCCTTTTAAAGTGGTTGTAAAACCGGCTAAAATGTAGAAGTTATTATGAATAATAAACTTCTTGATGAAGCTACAGAGACATCAATTTAGCAATCAGAAAGTCTCATGTGCTCTGAGACTTTAGATTAGTTATCATCTTTTCCTCTCTTTGTGCTCTGAGTGTACGTAAAGTACTAAACAGCAGATCAAGCACAGTCTGGTGGCTAATTGAGCAACACTGTCTGAAACATTTAATGGTTAATTACATTTTTTTTCTGCTGTATTTGACTAAAATTGCTCCAGAAAGGGCAATTCTCAAGGATTTGCTCAAAATCAGCACTTTTTTTTTTAACATGTGAAAGTCAAATGTAATTTTAGGAAATAAAATATAAATTAAAAACTTTGTGAAAAGCTTGCAATAACCCACTTCCCACATGTAGGTTTCTTTCAGGATAGCATAGTCTTGGTTTTGAAAGTTTGCAAATTCAGAAAAATATGCATATGTCATCTTAGAAATTTGTCATTTAATGTCATTTAATATAGTCTAGTTTGGAAAGAAGCAAAAGACTTGACCATATGAAGTCTTTCAGTCTACTTCTGAACAGACCTTCATAACAGATCAAGATGCTTCTATCTGTTTTAATGGGACTTTTCACTCACACCTTTATTTTTAACTTTAACAAAAGTGATTTAATACTTATTATATGTTATATGGTGTACTAGATGTTGAAATGCAAATTACAATACACAAGGTCATGGTCTTCAAGGACCTCACAGACCACTGGGACCACCAGCACAAAAACACAAGATCATGTGCTCTCATAAAGCTGAAGCTGTGAGTATAGGAAAGTCTAACTGGGGAGTTGTTAGTCATGAAAATTATTGTCATTTTTTAAAAATTAGGTGGCCCTTGAAAAGACGGATGGACAATATTTGTTACTCTAGAGAATAGCATGTGGATTTTAGACATCGCTGTCAGAAGATGCAACTTATAATAGTACTTTGTGATCAAATAACAGTGAGATAAAGCAATGAACATTTTTAAAGGAAAGCATCACATTTTAAAACTATAAATCAAATATCAAAGTTCAATGAGCAAATTAAAATGAAGGATTCTATGTTCAAGAATACAAATATATATATATGAATATAAATACATGCTCTAAAAACTTTTTCAAGTATTTCCTAACATCTTCCAGAGAAAAACAATGCTATGAAGCATTTAAAATGTTATACTGAGAGAATCATTTAAGATCCTTTTGTTATTTACAGCATAACACAAATGGAACTTAATATCACTCCTCAGTGCTTGAATCTTAGAACTTTCTTGGTTGCAAACCATACACATAGAATAATAAAAACTATTTTTTCTGAATGTTACAGCACACACTTGATTACAGGAGGGAGGGGAATATAGTAAAATAAGTGTATTTATTGTTATACTTGCGATATATAATACAATATTAAATGTAACATAATAATGTTAATAATAATTGCCTGGGAAAGTGCCACGTATATCCTTTTATGCACTTTTTTCATTTTAGCCATTTTAACATTGCAAAAATATAAAATAAATCATGCATAAAATATTTTATATAGGTTTAGAGAAAGGAAATAAATTTTACTTGCATGATCATAAAAGTGTCTTCGATGTGGAGGACTGTTGGGTTTTTCATAAGCCAGTGGAAGGAATCAGAGGTGGAGGGGGAATTCCAGTTTGCAAGTTCCATCTGAACAAAGAAAGTCAAAAATTGCTGTGTGGCTTGAGGCATTTGGATAGAATCCTTATGCTCATGAATTTTCCTATTTAGATGAAGAAACAGTTCTTTTATTCACTTTTCTAACGTTAGACAGAGTTAATTTAGAGTTCCTGTAATGGTGGAGCAGAAACAAATATGACTAGGAACCATGAGGTTGTGTGTTCGATTCCTGGACTTGCTCAGTGGGTTATGGATCTGGCATTGCCGTGAGCTGTGGTGTAGGCTGCAGATGCGGCTCTGATCCTGTGTTGATGTGGCTCTGGTATATAGGCTGGCAGCTGTAGCTCCGATTGGACCCCTAAGCCTGGGAACCTCCATATGCCGCAGGTATGGCCCTAAAAAGCAAAAAAAAATAAAAATAACAAAAAGATTTAATTTTAGTAGATTAGGCTCAAATAATAATAATATAGTTAAAGAATCAAAGCATATCTAACATATGGTATTTTTGAATGGAAGTTTTAAAAACATAACTGACTAGGGTACATAGATTGGATTTTTTTTTCTCATACTATTCTGAAGTAAACATTTCTCTCTTTTGTTCATGTAAATCAATTTTCTATCCCTGGGCTCCTCTGATAAAATTTTACTTTTTGTCTCTCTTGTGTATTTACTCACCCTTTTCATTGATGGCCTCATTATTTTGGAGATAAAAATTTGGATAAACTCACAGAATTACAGTAGTGTTATCACATATAAATATAAAACTGGAAAAATCTATGTTGAGACAATGTTTCAAGGCTGTCAAAGCAGTAGTGATTAAAGAGCTAAACAAAACAAACTGGCTATTTTGTACTTATTTTACACTTTAAACAAATATATAGCAAACAAATGAACACTTTCTCCTTATAATTCTATCTTCTTTTTTTTTTTTTCAGGTGACACAAAAGTCTACTATTCAGGATGTTAAACAAAAATTTCACAAAGCATGTAAGTTTTATATACATTTTCAACCTATACTCTTTTTTTCAAATTGGTTCATATTTTATCTGTGAGAAAAAGTTAAAAATTATGATGGAAAGGGTACCTGGAAACCATATCTTTATGTGGCACTCAGAAGTAATATGCTAAATATCTCTGCATCATAACCTTTTCATGTCTAACTAATCCATGCTTTAACTTCTTTCAGTTTCTTTCCTTCTGTCCTCCTTCCTTTTCTTTCTTTATTCCTTCCTTCCTTCCTTCCTCCCTCCCTTCCTTCCTTCCTTTTTCTTTCTTTCTTTCTATTTTATTTTATGGTCACACCCACGGCATATGGAAGTTCCTAGACCAGGGACTGAATCTGAGCCACAGTTGCAGCCTAGACAATGCAGATCCTTTAACTCACTGCATGGGGCTGGGGATGGAACCTGTGTCTCTGCAGCAACCCGAGCTGCTGCAGTTGGATTCCTAACCCACTGTGTCACAGCGGGAACTTCAATACCCTTTTAGTTTATTTGAACATGTTTCATTCTAACAAGAAACTTCTTATATATGAAAGGCATTAACCAATACAAAGGTATTTATTTTTATTTAAGCAAATATAGAGGAGTTCCCATTGTGGCGCAGTGGTTAGCGAATCTGACTAGGAACCATGAGGTTGCGGGTTTGATCCCTGGCCTTGCTCAGTGGGTTAACGATCCGGCGTTGCCGTGAGCTGTGGTGTAGGTTGCAGACGCGGCTCGGATTCCGTGTTGCTGTGGCTCTGGCGTAGGCCGGTGGCTACAGCTCCGATTAGACCCCTAGCCTGGGAACCTCCATATGCTGCAGGAGTGGCCCTAGAAAAGGCAAAAAGACACACACACACAAAAACAAATATAGAGCAAAATTTTTACTTCATGTGCTTATACTTGTCAAATATCTTCCACACAGGAATTCTTCATACAGTGCACCTAAATTATGTTAATTAATTTTTTAATAGTTAAATTTATCTCATTAAGTGATCTGTTATTATTTATAGGGAAATATTTATATGAGGTTTTTTATTTTTATAACTTTTCAATTAGTTTACCTAAAACTGTTAAACATAGTAATAATGTCTATAATTACTAGCTAACAATTTTCAGTAAACTTAGTTTTTAGAGCTAGTTTTAGTTCACAGAAAAATTGTGCAGAAAATACACAGAGTTCAAATACACCCATGGTCCATACATGTAGAGCATATTCTCAACCACAAACATACAGATTGGTACATTTGTTAACAATCCCCAAACCTATGTTGACACATCATTATTACCTAAAGTTCATAGTTTATATGAGAACTCATTTTTGGTGTTGTACCTTCTATGGATTTTGTGAAGGAGCATTTTCAATACTTTTGTATTTAGTTGAACAACATTGCTTTTCTGAAGAATGCTTAAAGCTCACAATTTAATACTTTAAGTTGTTTAATAATACATGAGAATAAAATAAGTAGAACTGTTACAATATTTTCATTTTTTTCTTTTGGGAAAAATGTAGAATATTTACTGGATACTTTCTGTATATATGACATTATGCTAGGTATAATGATAATTAAATTAAGATAGAAGACATCTCATTAGCCCTCAAAAAGTTGCTCATGAAGAAGATTCAAAATGTATATCTACAGACTATGTAATAAAACCCAAATAGTCAATGTATATTAAATTTATAAATATGTTTGGGAAAATCTATTTAGAGTTTTTAATAGGAACATAAGGCATATGCAGGATGAAAAAGAATTATTTGAAATATGCTTAGCCAGGTTAAGATTCTTGAGGATGGTATATTCTGATATTTTACCCTAAAGACATTTAGGATTTGGATATGCAGATAAGAATCAGAAGTGCATTATAGTAGAGAAAGAAGAATAAAATAAGAGAAGCAAAGAGATCTGTCATGGATTATTTCTTTAACTTTTAGTATAGTAATTAAATTCTCTGTATATTTTTGTCAATATTTTCTAAAGCATTGAAAGCTCCAGATTTGTATCTTACTACATAATTGATGTGAAAGAGGTTACCCTGGTTATTTCTACAAGTATTTCCTGTTTATTCATATTCTAAAAACATTTGTTCTGCTAAACTAGCAACTCAAGTGCCATCCTTGGAAAGACACAGAATAATTTTATAAAGTGCTGTCAGAAAGTTTAGACTGTAATAATAAGTGTGAAGACATTTGGAAAAACTTTTATACTATAAAGTAGAAAGGTGAAAGAAAATGATTTCATTTCAGTTAATAAGGACAGTATAAAGATATATGATTTCTATTATTATCTGGAAACAAGGAAATTAACCTAAAGCAAATGCATGTGTTAGAAAGAGTGCAGTCAACTTGATGTATGACATTATGATGATCTTCTGCTTTTTTTTTTTTTTGTCTTTTTAGGTTGGCACCTGCGGCATATGGAGGTTCCCAGGTTAGGGGTCCAATTGGAGCTGTAGCTGCCAGCCTACTCCAGAGCCACAGCAACGCGGGATCTGAGCCGCATCTGCGACCTACACAACAGCTCACAGAAATGCCAGATCCTTAACCCACTGAGCGAGGCCAGAGACCGAACAAGCAACCTCATGCTTCCTAGTCGGATTCATTTCCGCTGCACCACAACGGGAACTCCTGATATTATGATGATTTTTATGTTCATTTGTATCTATATGGACATAACAATTATATGGTGACAACATTTTAGATTCAGTTCTACATTTATGTGGTCCAGAGCCTATTTCTAGTAATTAAGACAGTAAAGTTAAGTAGCTTGTGAAAAATACTAGAAATATCCATTTTCAGAACTGGACAGTTGAAAATATGACAATAAAGTGGTTATTTTTAATATGTATATCAAGACAGGAGTTTCATGACACCTATTATTTGTTCACTTTTCTAGGCACGGTTCTAAACTTTAGCAGCTTTAAGTAAATTGTAACTTTTTCCACTTTTCCAAAATTACCTTTATAAAGTGTACCCATCACTTAAATCAAAATAATATTCAGAAAGTCTTGCATTTATTGTAATGTATTTCAAAAATTGCATTAGTCTTTATGTTTTACAAAGTACAGAAACACAGAAACACATTTTGCTGTATAGCATTAGAGGGAAGTATCTAGAAGCAATTAAATTGGACATTATGCTTAATATATTTGCCAAATGGTAAAAGGAAATTAAAAATATATAATTATACCTAACAATATGTAATTATATATAATGGTTAAAAAAGAGGTAATGATTGCCTTAACAATTTAATCTTTTTAGCACATTGTAAACTTGGGCAACATTGAATACTTTATTCAAATCCATACATTTTTTAAACAATAAAATATGTGTAATATATGTGTTTATATTCTTATACCTATATTTGTTTCATAACTAATTTTTTATAGTTACTTCTTTACTTTCTGACATAAGATCATTTTTTTTTATTATGCAATTTCTGATGCTGTTTATTTTTAAGCCCTGGAGTTAACGCAGTAATTTTTTTCTTGTAAAAAAAAAAATATATATATATATATATAAAAAAACTCTTATCAGACGATTGAGTTTCCTGAGGGGAAAATTCTCCTTACATGTCTTTTATCTCTAGCCTTTGTTCTCTCAGGTGTTCTGACTGATCATGATTACTTGTCTTCCTCCTATTTTTTTGACTTGTGTCAGTTTAACATTTTTCTTAGCTCTATTTGAGAACTTTCTTTACTGTGATTTTTCTTGTCCTATAAAAGGACTATCTTATGCTCTTCTAAGGTTCATAATTTTTCAGTTCTGTTTTGTTATGAGTCATCTTTTAAATTATCCTGGTGACACCACAACAGGCAGACTGGTGAAGAGACAGAAAGGGGGGAAACTACAACTACAACCTTAGCCGTTAACGCAAAAGGGAAAGAGCAATGGTTTTCATGAGAAAGAGATACCTATAAAACTACAAACTATACACATGCGTGCACACACAAATACATACTTTTGCCCGTTTCTCAAAGCAAAGGCCTAGTGAATATGCTCTTTAGGGACTGTGTCATCATTTGTTGAAAGCTAAGGAACTTCTAACAGAAATTGGAAAATACCATTGTTGCACAAAGTTTTATAGAGCCAGTATTTCATCTCAATTTCTTTTTCTAATTTTTAAAAATTTTATAGGTGTCATAGTTAAATTGGTTTGCAAACACAAGAGAAGGTACCTGAAAGGCATTCCAATACCATGCGTCATATCTAAAAAGGAAGCAGCCGCCAACCAGTTATTATGAATGTCCACTTTAAGACTGTTTAATGGAGTTAAATACCATAATTTTAAATAAAACCTCAGTTTTATAGATGGGCAAGATATAAATTCCTATGAATGTTTCAAGAATATTTAATGAGGTTCACTCTTTTTATAGTAATAGGTTAACAGGTCATATAACATTTACTAAATATCTTCAAAGTTATATATAAACTTACACTTTCAAACTTTATATCAAAGCTTATACATATTAGACAGAATTAACTGTGAGATTCTGATGAGTACATGGATCAAACACTTCCAGAATTCATCATAAATATTCTGAATCCTTATTTGAGACAAAAGTACTCTATTTTAGAAATTTTTAAGTAGTAAATGTTTATTTAGTGTTTTTAGGTCGTATTTCTTTTTAAATTATCAAAATATATTAAGGTACTCTGATATTACAATTTATAATAAAATATATTTAGACTTTGTCCATTTTTTCTGGCACGGAGCTCCTAAAGCCTTCAAAATTCCCTAAGTGATAACAACAGTAAAGTGCTTTTGTCATGTTAATGAAGTGAATTTTGGACCACAGCAAAAGATGGGGGCTGATTGTCAGGCTGGGATTAGAGTGTTGGAACTTTCAGAGGGGCTAGAGATGAAATGGAGTGCCAAAGTCTTGTGATTTATTCAATCATGCCCATATAACGAAGCTTCCATAAAAACCCCAAGGATGGGGTTCAGAGAAGTCAGTAAACAAGCGGAGATTAGGAGAGGAAACATTGATGAAACTCCACTAATTTTCCCTTTACTTTGTCCTTTGCATCTCTTCCATCTGGATGTTCCATTCTTTTATAAGAAACCCATGATATATTAAGTAAAATATTTGAGTTCTGTGACTTGCACTAGCAAATTAATTGAACCCAAGGAGGGGGTCATGGGGACCTCTAAAGTTACTTGGTCCTAAGTATAGGTGAGAATCTGGCATCTAAATGGTGGGGGGCAGTTTTGTAGAACTGAACATTTAACCTGTGGAATCTCATGCTATCTCTGGGTAGATTGTGTTAGAATCAAGTTATATTGTAGTCCACCATGGGGTATTCTGAGCAGTGCTTCTTGGTGTGGGGGAAAATTCTCTGCTATCACACACTTGTTGGAATTGGGTACTGTCAAAATAGATACTTAACTGAGAAACCACCCCCAGTTAAAACAACAGGAGATCTCACCTAAAGCAGTCAACAATGAAACAGACATCTGCAGTCTGACAGACTTGGAGTTCTAAAGGGAAATAGTGAAAATACTGAAGGAATTAAGAGAGGATATGAACAGTAATGCAGATGCCCTCAGAAAGGAGATAGCAAATATAAGGAGGAGACAAAAAAAAACTAGAAAATTCATTTGCAGAGCTACAAACTGAGCTAAGGGCAATAAAAACCAGAATGAATATTGCAGAAGAACGAATTAGTGATGTGGAAGATAGAATAATGGAAATCACCCAAACAGGACAGCAGACAGAAAACCAAATGAAAAAACATGAAAGCAATATAAGAGACATATGGGATAATATAAAACAGGCCAATCTACACATAATAGGAATTCCAGAAGGAGTAGAAAAAGATAAGGGAATGGAAAAGATATTTGAAGAAATTATCACTGGAAACTTCCCAAATCTAAAGGATACTGAGTTCAAGATACAAGAAGCACAGAGGGCCCCAAACAAGTTCAACCCAAATAGACCCACACCAAGACACATAATAATAAAAATGGCAAAAGTTAATGATAAAGAGAGGATCCTAAAGGCAGCAAGAGAAAAGCAGAATGTTACCTATAAGGGAACCCCCATAAGGTTATCAGCTGATTTCTCTACAGAAACTCTACAGGCCAGGAGGCAATGGCAAGAGATATTTAAAGTGCTAAAAAGAAAAAATATGCAACCTAGAATACTCTATCCAGCAAGAATATCATTTAAAATAGAAGGGGAAAGAAAAATTTTTTCCAACAAACAAAAGCTAAAAGAATACAGCAATACAAAACCCAGGCTAAAAGAAATATTGAAAGGGCTTCTCTAAACCAAAAAGAAAGGATTGAGGAAGCCACAATCAGGGAGCAGTCACTCAGATAAGCCAGCATACAGATTTAATCATGAACATGTTTAAAACAAAATAAAATTAAAAAAGAAAAAAGGAGTCATCAAAATCATAAAATGTGGGCAAGGGATGTGAGGAAATAAATAGACTCTTTTTTTAGTTTTTTTTTTCCTTTTTTTTGTCTGTTTCTCTTTTTAATTTTAGTATAGTAATGAAGTGTTGGAACTTACAGGACCATCAGGCTAAAACACATAATTATAGGAAGGGGCTAGCATACTTAAAAAACAGGGCAACCACAAATCAAAACAAAACATTGCATTTGCAAAAAATGAAAAGAAAAACACTCAAGCAGAAAATAATTGGAGACCATCCAACCAACAAAAGAAAGGAAGAATGGAGAATCATAGAATCAACTGGAACACAAGGTTTAAAACGTCAATAAATAATCATATATCAATTACCACCTTAAATGTCAATTGACTGAATGCTCCAATCAAAAGACACAGAGTGGCTGAGTGGATAAAAAGGCAAAAACCTTCAATCTGCTGCCTACAAGAAACCCACCTTAGGACAAAGAACACATATAGATTAAAAGTGAAGGGGTGGGAAAAAATATTTCATGTCAATGGACAAGACAGGAAAGCAGGAGTTGCAACACTCATATCAGACAAAATTGACTTTAAAACAAAAGACATAAAGAAAGACAAAGAAGGACACTACTTAATGATTAAGGGATCCATCCAAGAAGAGGATATTACAATTGTCAACATATATGCCCCAAATATAAGAGCACCCAGATACATACAACAAATATTAACAGACATAAAGGGAGAAATTGATGGGAATACAATCATGGTAGGAGACTTTAATACCCCACTCACACCAATGGACAGATCTTCTAGACAGAAAACCAATAAAGCAACAGAGATCCTAAAGGAAACAACAGAAAAGTTAGATTTAATTTACATCTTCAGGACACTACATCCAAAAAAATCAGAATACACATTCTTTTCAAATGCATATGGAACATTCTCAAGAATCGACCACATATTGGGACACAAAGCTAACCTCAACAAATTTAGGAGCACAGAAATTATTTCAAGTATCTTCTCTGACCACAATGGTGTGAAACTAGAAATCAACCACAGGAAAAGAAATGAGAAAAAACCTACTACATGGAGACTAAACAGCATGCTACTAAAAAACCAATGGGTCAATGAGGAAATCAAGAAGGAAATTAAAAAATACCTCAAGACAAATGATAATGAAGGCAGAACCTCTCAAAATCTATGGGATGCTGCAAAAGCAGTGCTCAGAGGGAAATTCATAGCAATACAGGCCTTTCTCAAAAAAGAAGAAAGATCTCAAATTGACAACTTAACCCTCCACCTAAATGAATTAGAAAAAGAAGAACAAAAAAGACCTAATGTCAGCAGAAGGAAGGATATTATGAAGATCAAAGAGGAAATCAATAAAATAGAGATTCAAAAAACAATAGAGAAAATTAATAAAACTAAGAGCTGGTTCTTTGAAAAGGTAAACAAAATTGACAAACCCCTGGCCAGACTCACTAAGAAGAGGAGAGAAAGAATGCAAATAAACAAAATTATAAATGAAAAAGGAGAAATCACAACAGATACTACAGAAATACAAAACACCATAAGAGAATACTATGAACAACTCTATGCCAACAAATTTGACAATCTGGAAGAAATGGACAATTTTCTAGAATCTTACAGCCTGCCAAAACTGAATCAAGTAGAAACAGACCAACTGAACAGACCGATCACTAGAAATGAAATTGAAGAGGTCATAAAATCACTCCCTACAAATAAAAGTCTAGGACCAGATGGCTTCACAGGTGAATTCTACTAAACATAGAAAGAGGAACTGGTGCCCATTCTCCTTAAACTTTTTCAAAAGGTTGAAGAAGAAGGAACACTCCCAAAGACATTCTATGATGCCACCATCACCCTAATTCCAAAACCAGATGAATATACCACCAAAAAAGAAAACTATCTGCCAATATCTTTGATGAATATAGATGCAAAAATTCTCAACAAAATTTTAGCCAACTGAATCCAACAACATATCAAAAATATCAGACACCATGACCAGGCAGGGTTCATCCCAGGTTCACAAAGATGGTTCTACATAGGCAAATCAATCAACGTCATATACCACATTAACAAAAGAAAAGTCAAAAACCATATGCTCATCTCAATAGATGCATAAAAAGCATTTGACGAAGGCCAAGGATCAAGACCCTCACCAAATAGGGTATAGAGGGAACATTCCTGAATATAATCAAAGCCATTTATGAGAAACCCACAGCAAATATAATACTCAATGGAGAAAAACTGAAAGCCTTCTCACTCCAATCTGGAACAAGACAGGGATGCCCACTCTCACCACTGCTCTTCAACATAGTTTTGGAAGTCCTAGCCACAGCAATTAGATGAACAAAAGAAATAAAAGGCAGACAAATAGGAAGAGAAGAGATAAAACTGTCACTGTATGCAGATGACATGATACTATACATAGAAAACCCTAAGGACTCAACCCAACAACTACTTGAACTGATTAATAAATTCAGCAAAGTAGCAGGATATAAGATAAACATTCAGAAATCGGTCGCATTTCTATATACCAACAATGAAATATTAGAAAAGGAATACAAAAATACAATACCTTTTAAAATTGCACCTCACAAAATCAAATACCTCGGAATACACCTGACCAAGGAGGTAAAGGACTTATATGCTGAGAACTATAAAACTTTAATAAAAGAAAATAAAGAAGATGTAAATAAATGGAAATATATTCCATGTTCCTGGAATGGAAAAATCAATATTGTAAAAATGGCCATACTACCCAAAGCAATCTACAGATTCAATCCAATCCCTATCAAATTACCCATGACATTATCACAGAACTAGAACAAACAATCCAAAAACTTATATGGAACCACAAAAGACCCAGAATTGCCAAAGCAATCCTGAGAAACAAAAACCAAGTAGGAGGCATCACTCTCCCAGACCTCAAGCAATATTATAAAGCCACAGTCATCATGACAAGAGAGGCAAGAACATAAAATGGGAAAAAGAAAGTCTATTCAGCAAGCATTGCTGGGAAACCTGGACAGCTGCATGCAAAGCAATGAAATTGGAACACCCCCTCACACCATGCACCAAAATAAACTCAAAATGGCTGAAAGACTTAAATATAAGACATGACACCATCAAACTCCTGAAGAGAACATAAGCAAAACACTCTCTGACATCACCCTTACAAATATTTTCTCAGGTCAGTCTCCCAAAGCAATAGAAATTAGAGCAAAAATAAACCCATGGGACCTCATCAAACTGAAAAGCTTTGGCACAGCAAAGGAAACCCAAAAGAAAACAAAAAGACAACGTACAGAATGGGAGAAAATAGTTTCAAGTGATGCAACGGACAAGGGCTTAATCTCTGGAATACAACTTATACAACTCAATAGCAAAAAACTTATACAACTCAACAGCAAAAAAGCCAATCATCCAATGGAAAAAATGGGCAAAAGACCTGAATAGACTGTTCTCCAAGGAAGATACAGAAATGGCCAACAAACACATGAAAAAATGCTCAACATCACTGATTATTAGAAAAATGCAAATCAAAATTACTGTGAGATACCATCTCACACCAGTCAGAATGGACATGGTTAATAAGTCCACAAATAACAAGTGCTGGAGGGGGTGTGGAGAAAAGGGAACCCTCCTGCACTGTTGGTGGGAATGTAAACTGGTACAGCCACTATGGAGAACAGTTTGGAGATACCTTAGAAATCTATACATAGAACTTCCATATGACCCCGCAATCCCACTCTTGGGCAAATATCCAGACAAAACTCTACTTAAAAGAGACACATGCACCCGCATGTTCATTGCAGCACTATTCACAATAGCCAGGACATGGAAACAACCTAAATGTCCATGGACAGACAATTGGATTAGGAAGATGTGGTATATACACACAATGGAATACTACTCAGCCATAAAAAATAATGACATAGTACCATTTATAGCAACATGGGTGGAACTAGAGACTCTCATACTGAGTGAAATGAGTCAGAAAGACAAAGACAAATACCATATGATATCACTTATAACTGGAATCTAATATCCAGCACAAATGAACCTTTCCACAGAAAAGAAAATCATGGACTTGGAGAACAGACTTGTGGCTGCCCAGGGGAACAGGGAGGGAGTGGGAGGGATCAGGAGCTTGGGGTTATCAGGTACAACTTGGAATGGATTTACAATGAGATTCTGCTGAGTAGCATTGAGAACTATGTCTAGATACTTATATTGCAACAGAACAAAGGGTGGAAAAAAAATGTATATGTGTAAGTGTATCTTGGCCCCCATGCTGTACAGCAGAAAAATAAATAAATTAAATAAAAACATATATACTTAAAAATTAAATAAAGAAAACCAGAAATAATACTACCATGAAATTAGAAGAAAAATCTGTAGCATTTTTCTACTCACGGAGTTTATGTGGACTAGCAACATATTTATCAAAATTGATGAACATTTGTGTATAAACTTGGGGTAAGTAGATGCAGTATTTTGCCTTTGGGATGCATTATCAATGGGATCCTGCTGTGTAGCACTGGGAACTCTGTCTAGTCAATTATGACGGAACACATAATGTGCGGAAAAAGAATGTATACATGTATGTATAACTGGGTCACCATGCTGTACAGTAGAAAAAAATATATATAAAGAAATTAAAAACAAACAAAAAAGAAAATTGGAAGAAACCATTAAGAAGAAGGAAAAGTAATATTTTTGCCTTGTGACACTTGTCTTGTGGTTTACTATATAGAGCCAACATCAAATTTGAACATTTGCTAGGAAATACTGTGCCTTATAATATATTCATATGTCAAACTCTAGCTACCTTGCATTAACATTTATAATAATAAAAATAAATATGGTTAGCTTTTATCACCTGCTTCTTGTCATATGTGTCCTAAGATACTTCCATTAAGCAAAATTTTTAAAAATAATCATAGCAAATCTGTGATCTAGTAGTATTATAGTTTTCATTTTTCAAATGAAAGTCTTTTAAAAAAAGATTGGATGGCTCACCCAGGGTCACAGAGTTATTAAGTGGCTGATCTGTAAATTAAACTCAAGGAATATGACTGTACTCTATCCAGGAACTTCCACTGCCTCTATTTTACTGAGTCATAATTTTTGTTAATTTTTTCAGGGAGAAATACAAATAATACTTATTTTACAAGGGGGAGGCTATTGCCAGTCGCCATTTGCAAGTAGAGAACCACCATAAAATTAGTTTTAGATATTAGGTAGTATGGAGTTCCCATCATGGCTCAGTGGTAATGAGACTGACTAGTATCCATAACATTAATAAAAGGAAAGGATACAAATATGCTTTGAAATTACTAATAGAATTTTCTACTGTGAGACTAAGAATTAGTAGCATATGAACTAAGGTAAAACAATGAATGCCAATCAGCTGACTGGCACTGACTCTATGTCACAAAATTAGTTTCTGAAAGAAAAAGCAAAATGACTTTGTCCATGTCTTGCATGTTATCCATTAGTTGACAATATCATAAGAAGTTTCAATTATGTTTGTAATCTAATGGATCACTTGTCTCTGCAGCTCTAAAAAAGATCCCTGGGAAAAAAACAAGAGAAAACGGAATTATCAGTCCAATTGTAATTTCAAGCACATGAAGGGATACATAATTTACTGTGACAGTTGAAATGCATATACATATTTGCCAAAAGGCCAGGAGCATATAAACAATGCTAAAGTTTGAAAGGTTCAGGGAGAGCAACTCAAAACAAAGATAACAGTGTAGAAGGATTTATCACATACAGTAGAGAATAATGAGTATTCTTCAGGCAATGTGAAAGGAGCTGTAGAATTCCCTCATCTCTCAACAAAAGAAGCTAGAAAATGATATATGCCACCCAAGAAAGAAGTGGCAGAATGCTTTTCTTAAAAAATCCCTTTACTGCTGACTCAAGAAGCAGCTAACATTCTTTCTCTAATAGTCTCCTTGGCAAAAGGAATTATGAGCCCTGTCAATAATTTAGATGGAGAAATGGAATAATTTGGCAGGTTATTTATTCTTTGGTAACAGTCAAGGTTACATTTTGTGAAAGCTATGGGAATTAAGTGGCTATTCACCTTCTAGAAATTTAATCACTAAGGTTCTGTAGAATCCTATTAAAAGTAGGCAACAATACCACCAATTTTTTCATATTACATGTAGATTTCAAGACCGATATATGTTGATAAAACCTGTCAGTGTTGATGTTTTGTTCTCTGAAGATATTCTTTTTTTGAAGATATTCTAACAAATGTGCCACTGGACAAAGAGAAAATGGATTATACGGGCCCCCCTAAATTCAAAGGAGATCTGTCAGCAGCATTATTGATAACCTTCAGAAAAATATTTCAGTAAAAAGAGTAAAATTTCGTGACTTATATTTCACCCACTTAATTTTTTTTTTGCCTTTTTGCCTTTTCTAGGGCTTCTCCTACAGCATATGTAGGTTCCCAGGCTAGGGGTCAATTCAGAGATACAGCTGGGGCCTTCAACACAGACACAGCAACCTGGGATCCGAGCCACATCTATGACCCACACCACAGCTCACAGCAACACCGGATCTTTAACCCACTGATCAAGGCCAGGGACCCAACCTGCAACCTCATGGTTCCTAGTCTGATTCATTAACCACTGCGCCACAACAGGAACTCCTCGCCCACTTAAAATTTAACAGAATTTTAAAAATATCTCTTCTTCATTTAGCATACTGTATGCATCTTTTATAATTTTAAGCCACTTAACTGTTACTTTTTCTTTGGTTTTAGAGAAAGGATCATTATTTTAAAGCCAATAGCATTAGTAATTTACAAATTCTTTTTCACAGATGTTTTATGTTTCTGTATGATTATCTCACATGATAGTTTAAATTGTTTATAATTTCAATTTTATCATTTAAAAAACTACTCAAGTAGCAAAAAATACTGATTTAATTGAATTTAATTAAACAAATACTCATTATCAAGTTAAATAATCATAAACTATGCTAAACTAATAAAAAGATGAGTATGCATAGTCTAGCCATGGTAGGCAAAGCAAGTATCTGCTTACCCACATGAACACAAACACACATAAATTGAATGACTGTCTTGAGTTGACTAATATTGAATGCATTAGTTACAAATTATGGAAGTTTTACTTTACATTAATGTAAATCAAATTTATTCTTTGGCCACAGATCCTCTCTTGATCCTCAAAAGCAGTTGACAGGATTTTTCTGGCTTTCTTTTTCTTAAGCAAATTTCAGTACAGTTCAACAATGTGTACATGTCGGGGAGTTCCTGTCGTGGCTCAGTGGTCAACGAATCCGACTAGGAACCATGAGGTTGCGGGTTCAATCCCTGGCCTTGCTCAGTGGGTTAAGGATCCAGCATTGCCATGAGCTGTGGTGTAGGTCACAGACATGGCTCGGATCTCGAGTTGCTGTGGCTCTGGTGTAGGCAAGTGTCTACAGCTCCAATTAGACCCCTAGCCTGGGAACCTCCATATGCCGCGGGAGCAGCCCTAGAAATGGCAAAAAGACAAAAAAAAAAGTGTATACGTTAACAAAGAGAAATGCTAAATCTTTTTTAAAAAGTGATGCTCAGAGTACTTGTCATGGCTTAGCGGAATCTAAGCATGGACTAGCATCCAGGAGGACACAGGATTGATATCCGGCCTTGCTCAGTGGGTTAAGGATCTTGCTTGCCATGTTCTGTCAGGTAGGTCGCAGATGCAGCTCAGATCTGATATTGCTGTGGCTGTGGTATAGGCCAGCAGCTACAGGTCCGATTTGACCCCTAGCCTGGGGATTTGACTCCATGTGCCGCGGGTATGGCTCTAAAGAGCCAAAAATAAAAAAGTGATGCTCTATGAAAATGGCTTTCTTAATCTTGAAATTGCAGGGAAATTATGATTTGTTTGCTTTTAAGATTGGCATTTTGAGATTAAAAAAAGCTAAATAATGTCTAGTTTGACAACATACTAAAAACTGCAAACATACTTAAATATCTTGAGAAGAAACTACATTTCAGATATATCCTATTGTGCTATGTAATACACATTCTGTAAGTCACGAATTGTTATTACAATTTGTAATAACATATTGTTCAAAACATGTTTCTTTAAAATGCCTCATTAATATTTTCTATTTTGAAAATCAAGTAACGTTACAAAGAGCGGTACAGGGACTTCCAACTGTGGTGCAGTGGGTTAAGAATCTGACTGCAGTGGCTCTGCTCAATGCTGAGGTCTGGGTTCAACCTCAGCTTGGTGCAATGAGTTAAAGGATCTGGTGCTGCCATAGCTATAGCATAGGTTGCAGCTGCAGCTCAGATTCAATCCCTGGCCAGAGAATTTCCATTTGCTGCAAGTACGACTGTTAGAAAATAGTAATAATAATTTTGTTGTCTTCAAGTCTTCTTGACTGACTAAAAGGACTTTGCCATAAGTTCACCTCTTAAAATCCAGTGATTTCTTTGTGGTTTCAATCTAAAACACAGTATAAACCACTGGCACATATTAATATCCCAGGTATTGAAAATGGACCTCTTCTCATTATGGCTACTTTAAAGTACTGGTCAAATTTACACTGCTCTACAGTTAATGTCATTAGATATTCACAGAAGTGTTGAGGAGTCTATATATGCATATGATATAATTTTTTGTGGAATCATATCAAACAGTTAGGAAGGGATAGCTATTTTGTCAGTCAAGGTTCTTGTAATAAAACTATCATAACTAACAGTAATTCGAAAAATGCAGAAGTGTGACCCTGTGTAAATTGTTTTGTCTCTCATTATGGTGCAACACTTAAAACTATATATAGCTGTGCAATGTCAGAGTCATTTTAATTCATCTTTCATGACATGCTGGTGCCTCCTGAGCCTGATATTATGAAATATTTTCTTTTATAATCCCCAAGTGCCAAAATGGTTGAGTTAGCCATATTTGATCTTCAGCAAGTACCTACATTATAGACATACCAACTATTAGAAGAAATAGTCTATCTATAGCAAATTATTGATTTCTAATTTATATTTGAATATTTGACTATGTGAGGATATTTGAATTTCAAAGGGAGAATCATATCTGAACAGTGACAAGATTGGTTACCATATGCTAAGTAGGAATGCTTTCTATAATACAAATCCAGAAAGCATGCAAAGAACTAATACCACTGATACAAAGTCAAAGTTCATCTCTCAAACTTTAATGAACATGCAATTTTTCACTTTTTCCTTTTTTTGTTCATTTTTTAAAACTTTGTTTTGTTTTCAGCAGCATTTCTGACTAAAATGCATTCATTAGCAGGATTATGGAAATACTATAGATAAGTAATATAAAAAAGCAGGATTATGGAAACAATGTACGATAAGTAATATAATAAAGCAGGGGACCTGTTAAGTCATAGCTCAGAAGAGCATTACTCTTCTCTCTCTCCTGGTATTTTCTTCCTAAAGGAAATGTTCCAAAAGACTGGGAATTGAGTCACTGTGAAATTCTATGTAAACAATCTAAAACCACAAGAGCTTTTAAAATGTTTTATTAATGATGTTTTCTTATTGCAAGAAAATGTCATGAAGTTGGTTATTTTTTTCTTAAACATTTTCTCATCTATCTGGTTGGTTAAAATATATTCCTTTTTAAAGCTAAACCAGGTCATATTCAGATACTCAGATTCTGTTATAAATCTCTTGAAAATTTAATCTAATTGTTACATTCAGGTATGCTAAATACTGTAGCACAATACCCTTTATAATCTCATAGATATTAGTGTGCCAATGTCTCAATTTCATGTATGATTCATTGTTTGTTTTGAATATACTTTGTTGTCAAAATAAGAGATTCAATAAATAAGATTTTTGCAAGATAATAATATCTTTACTTTTTACTATAGTAAAATTATGAATATATAAGATGAACTTCCAAAAACACAAAAACTTAAAAGAATAAAGCATTATCTACCTTTCATTAACATTTTCACTAATATGATGCAGATACTTCTCTATGTCTACATACATAATTTCCCATATTTTACACATTGTTCTCTAATAGGTTTTTTCTTTCAGTATATTTTATAGATAAATTTTTGTGTAAATAATTTATGATCTACATGGTCAATACTATTGGAGATACACTATACTTTTGCTTGGATGAGCAATACATATTATTTGGATATAAATTAACCGTTTCCATTAAAAAGCAATATTATATTTATTGAGCAATATTTGTTGAATTTTGAAAAATACTTACTGAGTGTTTACTATGTATCATGCACTGAGGTATTCACTATGATAATTCATGTTTGTGAACTTTGGTCATACTTGCAAGAAAAATATCACAAAAAAAGAAGCTATTGTAAAGAATAAGCTCATTTTAAATCCTAATTTTGTGTTGCAAGATTTTCCCTCCTAATTTACAGACTCAAATCAGTACTTCAGATATATTTTTTTCTCTTTTCTCAGTTACACTGGACATTCAGCAGACATTAATTTTTAATAATTGAGGAGTGGGGGAAAAAGATTTAATTTAGCATTAGATTCCACATACTGGATCATACGTACTCTTATTCGTAAATTATTTTTTTCTGGATATTGCCTGCTCATGGTCTTTACCCACGTTTTTGTTTATTTGGATGTTTTTATTGCTTTGCTAATATATAAGGTCTTTATGAATCAGTGTACAGTCAATAGATCTTTTTAAAAATTATCTTCTGGATAAAAGCAAATCTTCTAAATCTAAGTTTGCCAATTACTCATTTTATATTTTCTGTTTTGCGTGGCCTATTTAGAAATATTTTTTCTTCTAATTTTTAAAAATGTTATTTATTTTTTTTTCACATTTGTAAGTTATGGTTTTATTTTTTACATAAAGTTTTTTGGATATCTAGAATATATCCTGGTATAAAAAAATGAGATACAGTATTCTCACCATTTCAATTGTCATTTTCATTTTTTATAATTATAAATCCTATGCATATTTAATAATAAATTTATATAGCTGTTTTCTCTCATATGTATAGATATGTATCTTAGAGAATCAGTTCTTCTCTTAAAATGTTTCCATAGTACTTTATTTTGGGTCACAATTTCTCTGTTCTTTCCCTCATAATTCTGATCAGATAACTTTTTGATATCCCTTTCATTTATTTCTAGGGTTCTATGAATTTTAAACATTTTTGGGGGCATATGTGCTACAAATTTTATAATGCAGTTATATTTAATTTCTCAGTAGTTAACAAATATGACACAGAATAGCACTTTTATCTTTCCACCACTGATTTTAGTGAGTACTAGTTATCTCCTGAAATGAACTAGAGCAAAATATTTATAGAATAAAGCCACACTGAAATGGCTTTTATTCAAAGTATTATCTAAATAATTAAAGGGTATTATTATGTGGTATTATGTAAGTATTCTGTGCATTTTAACATATAGTACTTAGACATGTATGTGTATTTGTGGGATTATGTGGTAGGGCAGGGTGTATATAAAATGAACACACTGAAATATTGACCTTTTCCAATATAAAGCTGGGAGAGTAAAGAGGTGCTCTAAAGTCTTTTCAGAAAATTATTAAATGCATCGAGATGAATTAAGCAATGTTTCCTGGATAACTTTTTACAGTGTAGACAAAATATTTTCAGAAACTCCAAACAATGTATATAATACAAATATTATATGAGTAACACATTACAACTTGTTATAACTATGTCCTTGACAAGAGAATATCTCAATTCCCTTTTACAGAATAATTTGAGTCTAAAAGCCTATGTACCTAAATAATGTAGGGAAGTAAAAATTAAAATGATTTCAGCTAGAAAGAATATTACAGATAGACATATCTATAGTAAAATTTTGAGCTTGAATGTTTATCAAGTAAAATCCATATTTTTTCATAATCCACATTACATCATTTGTCTAGTAAACTTTTAAAATTTATTGTTTCCTTTCACCTAAAACTTCTCTGACTCAGTTATTCTAGTTTACTACCTTTCATTCTTCTTCATTTTGTGCTTACCTACCTAACCTTTAGGATCTAGCTCAAAGATTTTACCTTCATTCAAAGTCCTGACATTATTTTGAAAACTACCTCTAAAATAATAAACACCCAGTATGCCCAACTTAAAACTACTTTACTGTCTGGAATTTTCACTTCCACTCTGCCTTAGCTATTTACCACCTTATCCACAACATCATATTTGCCACTGGATAGAATTTAATTTTTAATTTTTTTTTTAACTTTGTCTTTTTAGGGCAGCACCCATGAATATGGAGGTTCCCAGGCTAGGGGTTGAATTGGAGCTAGAGCAGGCCTACACCACAGCCACAGCAATGCCAGGTCTGAGCCACATCTGTGAGCTATACACCACAGCTCATGGCAATGCTGGATGCTTAACCCACTGAGCAAGGCCAGGGATCAAAAATCTGTGTCCTCATGGATATTAGTCAGATTCCTTTCCACTGAGCTACGACGGGGATCCCAGAATTTAATTTAATATTAGAAACTCTGAACAAATCTCTTGACCATTTACCACTGTAAATGTCTCACTCTTTTGCTTTAGGACTTTAAGTTTCTGGAACTCACAGAGATGCATAGTCCCTACAATATCACCTGTCTTCTGATTTACCATCTAGCTTAACAATTTATTTTGTTATCTCCTACAGGTTGATCCATATCAAACTTTTGGCTCCACTGTGCAATCTTCTTCTCATATCCTCTGACAAAATATTCACTCACTTTTTCCTATATCTTCAAATGCTTCCTCTTTATGCTTTTATCAAGACTATCTTGATTTAGAGACCACTTTTAGCAATACCATCACTCCATCCTCTCTCCATCTCTTAGCACTCACTTCAAAATAGTTTCCTTTGTCAGCAGTTCAAAGACCTATCTAAGGTCACAGGTAGTTTCTTTTTTGCTAAAGCAGTGGATCATTTTTGGTCATGTGTCACTTGAGCCTTCAATTGCATTTGATATGGGATACCACTCTTCTCTTTGTTTTCTGTTTGTTGGTTTGATTTTAACTCTCTCCCCCCTTGATTCTAAGATATTACCCTCACTTTTGTCTTCTCTGACATCTCATTCTCAGACTCCTTTGGGGACTGCGATCATTCTTTGGCCTCAAATATTATTACTTCTCAGGTTCTATTGTCAACACTTTTCCTTTTTAATTGTACATTTCTTTCTTATTTTGTCCTCTCAAGAATTCCCATGGTTTAGAAAATATCACTAATGGAGTTCCCGTCGTGGAGCAGTGGTTAACGAAACCGACTAGGAACCATGAGGTTGCGGGTTTGATCCCTGGCCTTGCTCAGTGGGTTAAGAATCCGGCATTGTCGTCAGCTGTGGTGTAGGTTGCAGATGTGGCTCGGCTCCCTTGTTGCTGTGGCTCTGGCATTCACCGGTGGCTACAACTCTGATTAGACCCCTAGCCTGGGAACCTCCATATGCCACAGGAGTGGCCCTAGAAAAGGCAAAAAGACAAAAAAAAAAGAAAAAAAAAGAAAATATTACTAATGAATGAAGTCAAAACTGTTTCCTCAGAACTTTCAACTGTATATTAAACAGCCAATGTGGCATTTCAATATCTTATATAAATTACCACCTCAGAGTGATTCACTAGAATTTTGACATACAAAGCTGGGGGAATGGATTTAATCTGGTAACATTCTGCTTTTGGATCTCTCAGTATTTGTAGTAGTTTGATAATGAGAATCCATATCAATCCTAGGTATTTTGTTTATATTTGAATAAACTAATTAATGTAAACTTTCCCAATCCTCAAACAAGTGAAATATCCCAATTATAAGAGCAACTATTTGTGTATGTATGTATGTAGGTGTGGATGTGTAGGTATGTATATATACAGTTATATTATATCTATTACAATTCTTAGATTGGTGCTGCAATGGAATTTTTGTGAAAGGGACCTCTGACTATTAAATAAATGACTACTACTTTAAAATTACCAATTCTATGACATTGGTATATCTGAAATCTGCAAATCACCATAATTTTCATAGTCACAGTTCAAGTCTTTGTAATTTTTAATCTAGATACCCGTAGAAGCTCTCAAAACATCCCCAAATTAGATAACTTTGTTACCTCTACTCTTTAAAAATATTTTTTTCTTAAGAGATGAAAACATTAAGATTCAACAATATAACTTGCCCATGACAAACAAGAAAAATAATAGATTATCATCTCATAATTTAAACCTAGTCCACAGACTTTTGCAATTAATTAGCGACAAGGCATTGACTCATTACAGGGAGAATGAATTTATCATAAATAACTAATATTTCACTTGATTAAAACTATGGTGCATACATAGCTTCTGCCAATTCTTATCCTTCTTCAATAAGAGGACATACATTTATTCAAATCCTATAAAATCAAACATTCCTCTGTGCTAGGCAGTCTTCTAATCATTGCATATATAGTGGTCATAAAAATGATTATAGCTACCTGTTCTCATGAATGTTACTCAACAGTAAGGAGAAATATACACTAAATATCTTAGCAGGTAGACAAAGTAATTTCATATAGAAAGATAAAAAACAGGGTAATGGGGAAAGTAACTGGGAATTAGTACTGGGATATCCTCATTCTGATGGTATAAGGAAAGGCAGTGGATGGAATAGTTGAATATAACAAGGTTTAGTGCTTTCCAAGTACTGAGACAGAAAGTTGGGCAAAGTAGTTAAGATCATTGATTAGGTGTGATTAGAGTTATGGATACTTGAATTAAGTATAGAGACAAATGAAAAAGTGGGAATAATAAGAAACTTACCATAGTGAAAATGGCTAACATAGATAATTGTTGGGAAACTCTTGGAGAATCAAAAGATATCTATTTGCAGCAACATCGATGGAAGTAGAGACTCTCATACTGAGTGAAGTAAGCAAAAAGAGAAAGACAAACACCATATGATATCACTTATATCTGGAATCTAATATACGCACAAATGAACCTTTCCACATAAAAGAAAATCATGGACTTGGAGAAGAGACTTGTGGTTGCCAAGGGGGAGGGGAAAGGAGTGGGATGGATTGGGAATCCAAAGGCAGATGCAGATTACTGCCTTTGGAATGGATTAGCAATAAGATCCTGCTGTGTAGCACTGGAAACTATATCTAGTCACTTATGATGGAGCCTGATAATGTGAGAAAAAAAAATGTATACATGTATGTGTAACTCGGTCACCATGCTGTACAGTAGAAAATTGACAGAACACCATCAACCAGCTATAATGGAAAAAAATAAAAATCATTAACAAAAAAGATATCTAAGCTAGAAATACTAAATTAACTAGGAAAGGATGGTAGTGACAGTGAGAAAGTAAAAGGTTTGAAATATGTTTTGGGGAGGTGATGCATCTATTGGTGAGCAAGAAACTCTGGGGAAAAGTGAGAGAGTAAACAGAGAACATTTGGATGAATAGATCAAGGTACTAAATGGCAGGGAATTAAAGTGATATTAAAATCACCTACAATGGGAGTTCCCTTCGTGGCTAAGCAGTTAATGAACAAGACTAGGATCCATGAGGATGCAGGTTTGATCCCTGGCCTTGCTCAGTGGGTCAAGGATCCGGTGTTGCCATGAGCTGTGGTGTAGTTCACAGATATGGCTCAGATCTGGTGTTGCCATGGCTGTGGTGTAGGCTAGCAGCTGCCGCTTTAATTTGACCCCTAGCCTGGGAAACTCCATATGCCACAAGTGCAGCCCTAAAAAGCAAAAAATAAAAATAAAAATAAAAAAATCACCTAAAATGATAAATGAGCAGTGGTGGAGAGAATGTGCTGAGTTATCTCTTCAGTGATTTAGATGGAAATACCAGACCATCAAAGATAGCAACAAGAAGAAATCATACTATTTAGTGAAGTCTAATGACAGGCATTCTCTTAGGAGAATGAAGAACAGATGTTTTGGATTTAATAGTACAGAGGATTTTTAATGTATTTTTAGGCCCACAATTGGGTGGGTTTGGCATAAAGAGTAAACTCCAGTTGAAGAAGATGCAGAAAAGTTTGATATTAAAGTACAAAGAGGAAGGGATTTTGAGTGAAAGTTCTTAATTTAAAAGTTGTTGTTAATGACAGACTATAAATGCCCTACAATACACGGAAGGAGTCTGAAGAGGCATGGAGAGGCGGACAGTCATGTCTGATTAGCCGCTGTGCAAAGCTAAAATGGTAGAAGTATTATGTCATGATGGATGCTGTAGAACATGTGAACAGTTAATGGTATCTAAAGTAAATAGGAAAGTAGGTCTGACGATCAATCCTGATGGCTTTATATGTATGGCAAGTAATCAGGTGAACAAGCTGGTTACAAACTTAAACCAGGGAAGACAAAGAAATAGCTTTGCTGTATTCGGTATACTCCTCTTCCTATCTCACATTTTCTTGCTCTGTGCCTTGTGTCTTACTGTGAGATTGGCTTGTTACTTTATGTCTCTTGCTTTCATAGTCTTTATTTTATAATCCTAAATATTTGTTTATACAGGTCAGGTTTTAAATATTCCATTTTTAGAATCATGCCTGTGTTTTATAGAAGGCTTGCTTTGTGGTTGCTGATTACACAGTGTTATTGCACTTTTTCTTGTTTGAGAACTTTGTAATATCAGACTCTAGCAGATGCATTTTCTTTTCAAGGTCAGCAAATTTATACGCATTGGTGGATGCTAGTTTGAGTGTTAAAATTTTTGTTGTTGTTTTTGAGTGTTAGATAGGAAGTGGTTCTGTTATTTTTCAAACACCATCACATATTTTTGCTGGTTTCCTTGGTTCCATTTTAGCTTTATCACTTAATTATTGAGGTGTCATTTATAAGACTGCAAAGAAATGCTCTACAGGGAATAAAATGGTTCATTTAGTTCTAGTGAAATACTGTACTAAATGAATCATTTTTTCACAAATAAAACAACTGATTCAACAATATTAAATCACCAGAAAGTATTTTAGTAGATCAAGGAAGAGGTGTGTATGATACTTCATGTTTAGTTCTCATGAAAAAAGAAACATAATTCACATGCCTTCCTTTTTGTTCATACTTTGAGGCTTTTACTGTTTGGAAAGAGAATAGTAGCACTAATTAATAAGGCAATATAACTAAATTTAAAATGCAATATACAGACGACCTTTTATGCCATCAGTTCTCCTATTGAGCATTCCATGGCCTGGTCAATACTTCCTGTCCCTTAATTTTGTTTTGTACACATGAAAACTTCCCATTGGAACAGGGCATTTACCAGATAGGAAGGGAGAAAGTTGATACAACTTTGGATGCTAGAACAAGGAAAATAGGTGCCCAATATTAAGAAAAAGTTTTGCTTCATAGATGTATAAAATTTTACTAATAAAACATAAAAAAAAATTAAAAATACTTTTATCAAAATCTGATATTAATCATTACTATTTTTACATTCTTCCTAAATTTTATGAGGCATTCAGAATGTTTTAAATCCATAGAATACTTTCCACTTTGTACATTATTGTTGTCCAGTGTTTTGGTTTTGTATACGAATATATATTATTTTTAATCATTATATTATATACTCAAATTATATATTCTGCTATGTTATATGTAATATTTACAAATGTGCTAGTTTCTTTGCTCACTATTGTTTAATTTATCTCATCTCAGTCCTGGAGTCATTTCTCTTTCTCAAAATTAATTCTTCAGAGGTTCATCTACTAAAAGACAGGAAGGGTCTATTGAGTGTAAGACTTATCACTCTAATAAATAATTTTATTTTATATTTTCTTTAAAATACACTATATTTAGGAGTTATTTGGCCAATATTTCTTATTACTATCATATAGAGAACAAACTAGTTTTATCAGTAGGGAGAAGGTAGCAGGGAGGGACGATATAATGGCAGGGGAGTAAGAGGTACGAACTGTTACAGATAAAATAAGTTACAAGGAAATATTGTACAACATAGGGAATACAGTCAATATTTTATAATTATAAAGGAGTAAAACCTTTAAAAATTGTGACTCACTATATTGTACACCTGTAAATCTTATGATATTATAAATATGCTGGTTAAATCTTAGAATAATCAAGGAATTAGGGAATAAGAGGGGCTATGTGTATTCATTTTCCTTTTTCTTCACTTATAATCTTTCTTTTTTTTTTTTGTCTTTTTGCCATTTCTTGGGCCGCTCCCGAGGCATATGGAGGTTCCCAGGCTAGAGGTCTAATCGGAGCTGTAGCCACTGGCCTACACCAGAGCCACAGCAACGCGGGATCCGAGACGCGTCTGCCACCTACACCACAGCTCATGGCAATGCTGGATCCTTAACCCACTGAGCAAGGTCAGGGATCGAACTCGCAACCTCATGGTTCTTAGTCGGATTCATTAACCACTGCGCCACGAGGGGAACTCCTGTAATCTTTCTTTTACTCCTCTTTGCCTTGAGATTTACCAGGCTTAGCCACCAAATCATTGATTTAACGTAGGCAGGTGATTTTATCATTTTCAGTGTTACCTTTTTCATAGTTCAAGTATAAATTAATAGTAGATATGTTTCACAGATTTTTTTTTGTCTTTTGTCATTTTTTAGGACCGCACCCACAGTATATGGAGGTTCCTAGGCTAGGGGTCTAATAGGAGCTGTAGCTGCCGGCCTACGCCACAGTCACAGCCATACCATATCTGAGCCACATCTGCAACCTACACCACAGCTCACGGCAACGGTGGATCCCTAACCCACTGAGTGAGGCCAGGGATGGAACCCGCAATCTCATGGTTCCTAGTCGGATTTGTTTCTGCTGTGCCACAATGGGAACTCCTCAAAGATTTTTACAGTATTAATATTCTATGATGAAAAAGGGTCTGCTTATTATGCATAATAAGCATTATGCATATTACATGTGGTAGTCCGTGATTATTTTACAAATCATTTTTCTTAACTTAATTTACCTTAAACAAGGACTAAAAAATATATATTATTAAGATGACTGACAAACCCCGATGCAAAATTTCAAATATTCATTCTGTAAATAATATGGAATTAAATGCTTGTTTGAGAAGTGATATGTATCAAAAATTTTCAGCCTCCTTCCCACCATATACAGGAATTTATGTTACATTATCTTTTAAATACTCACATGGCAAATATCTATGAGAAGAAAGCAATGGTTAACTACTTTCAATGAAATTCTTATCTTGTACAAATACTCTGTCTTCTAATTAGCTCAAAAGCTATTTTAATAGCTCTTCTCTCTATTCTACTTAACAATATTTCAATTTTGAAAATCACTTTCATTTTCCCCTAAATCTCTTTTTCTTTAGATAAAATATATACAATGTTTCAGAATCATCTCATGAAAAGCAACATTTCAAGACCAATCATCAACATTTCAAGAGGCTATTAATAGCCTCTTGCCTATTAGCTTTTTTCAGTGTTGAGTCTAGATGATGTTCAAAACTCAGATCTGGTTTCATAGCACAAGAGACTTCTATCACCTCTTTTCTAGAAAATTAATTTCTTTATTTTACCATGTGCTTATAGTTCCTTTAATTTACTCACATTACACTCTTGCTTTATTTGCTTGTCTTAGACAATTATGCTGAAATGGGATGTTATTTGAAATGCACCTAGCAACTCTTAGTCTCACAATTGTTTTTCAGTTACACTTGCTGTTATTTTGGTTCATTTAAGGAAGTCATTTTAGACTAAATCAACTTCATTTCATGAGTTTAAGAGATTATTTTAAGTGTTTCTTTCCTATAGAATTTTAATGGCCTTCTATGTTTATTTTAGCATTAAAAATTATTAGTGTCAGTTTCTTTGGTAAGAAAAAAAATCCACTGAAGGTAAAATGCAGTGTCCTATGCTCAACAATTTACTATCCAAACCTCTTTATCAACTATTGGTGATAATTTCCTTTATATTCATTTTTATACAGGAAATGTCAATAAGAATTTCTACTTCATATTATTTTTTGTGCATGTTCACATTATGCCAGACTTTATTATTCCAGATTATTCCAGATACAATTCTAAGTATAAACATTTCTTTTGAAGTAATGTCTGGTTGTTTATAAATCCATTTAACTTTTTTCCATTTTTCACCTTTTTTAAACCCTTAAAATGAAAAATAAAATATTATTTATATATATAAAATCCATGGATTCTTAGCTTTTTTGTTTATGCTTTATAATAAGGAACGCATATTAGTCTTATAAAGACACAGATGTATCTATACAATTTAAGCTATTGAAATGAAAGTTCAAGAAACAATAATTAACCTGTTTATCCAGAATTCTATTCTAATATAATTCATTTCTAATCTATTCTATTTCTTTACATAATGCTGAGAATAATCCTAATTCTATTTTTCAACTTACTAATGGGTCACAACCCGCAGTTTAGAAAACCCTATCTTATTAAAATAAATATATTTTAATTACATGAAGACATTACTTATTTAGGATGTATTACATAGTGATATTAACATTTCCAATCATCAAGGCTATAACTGCAGGTCATGACTAGAATATGATAAGTGTTACACAAGTCCAACATTTTTAGTAATTTAAGATACTGGCAGATGCATTAGGTCTACTACATGGTTATAATTCAGCTGTGAGCCAGTTGTCCAAGTTCAGTGTACTCAGCATTTTAAATAATCTTCTATACTATTTATGCATGCTAAAAATCCTTATGAAACATATGTCCTTTATCCTTTATAAACTTTTTTTTCTCTGCTGTTCTTCGATCCTATTTCATCTCACCCCAACAAGCAAAGAACATTTCAGAAAATGTATGTTTTGCTTTTTGAAAAGATGACGGAAACTAATCTAAAGGCTTACAAAGGCAGATAATAACTCTTTTCACTAGGACACAGTGTTCAAAGATCACAACTTTAAATACCAGGCTTATTTCCTAAGTAGATTTATACTGCATCCTTGTTGAGAAAGTTGGAAGGACAGGGTTTTCCCTGAAGGTGTTTAGAGCTTCTAACTTCCCTGACCATTGTGAATTCGGCCAGTATTGACTCATTTAGTTCATAGACAGATCTATTTGCTTAGAATGATAGGGTTAGTTTTGCACTGGCATTTCCAACATTAAAGGCATCATAAAGTGCTATTGAAAATGATGTCTTACATGAATATTATTAAAATGGACAGAACTTGACAGCTTATGCACACTCATCATAGGTGTTCAATGACTATTTGTCAAACATAAATGGATTCTCATAAGTTTTGTATTTTCTCCAATATGCATAGTTAGAAATTCAATTAAAAACTGTAGACCTCTATTTTGCATTCATTTCCATGATATTTTCTTTGGCAGCAGATTTTCGGTATGAATAATAAAGGTAGCATTTTTAAATACTTTCAACGAATAATTCAGCATGCATCTGGAACATAAATAGCAATTATTAGTAAATACAAAACAAAACAAAAATACTCTTTACTTTCATATTTTCTAATTATAAAGAAGTATTAAGTGTTAAATGTGCCTTTCTCATTTGCCATGCTATTACTGCATTTTGTTTAGATATAATTCTAAACAGCTTTTAAGTTGTGATTACAAGTTTTGAGTTATGAGTATTTTGTCCTTGAGAATTTGCATGTATAAGACGTCTTTTTGCAGTAAATTTAGGAAGAATTGATTGGAATCATCCAGTTACGTCACATTACTCTTACTGACAGTTTAAAAAGTAATGTTTTGAAAATGAAATAACAATTGTGGAATATTCCTTTGACAATACTCGTCTTTTAATTTATTAGTTATCAAGTAAATTTGCATAAAACTGTACCTCAAAATTTAAAATTAAATATTCAATATGGACTTTAAAATAATAACAAAATTCAGTTTAAGAGAATATCATTATATTGTGATAACTGTGAATCAACTTTTTATATGGCAGTGTGTAATATTTTGATTTTCCTCTTCAAATAGAATTTTTAGTAATCTATTTACTCCTGATAGTAGTATAGGTAGGAGATACTAAAGTGATGTTTCTACTATAATTAATATGCACATAATATTAAAAGTCGACAGTTTGCATTATTCTGATGGAGTGCTTTACTCCTAAGAAAATAACCCTTTTTCACATGCTAACATTAAATAAATTCTAAGGGAAGTTAAAATTCTCTAGTTTTAAATGAAGATATTTATGCTTTTTTAAAGAATTATTTTCAAAAAAATACATGTCAAGTCACTTATCTCAGTACATGTCCACAAATTGAATGCATCTACACAACCAGTCCACAGATCAAAAAGGCAGAAAATCATCATCCCTCAAGCTCTTATCATGCTTTCTTCTAGAATTTCCACAGTGCTTGTCAGCCTTCTGCAAAGGGTAATCACTCTCTCCAATTCTGACTCTGCATAATCATTTTATTCACTTGCCAAGATCTAATCTGTCTTCCAATGAAAACTACTGCTTTTAAAATGTGTTTAAATCTGTGCTTTTAGGAGTTCTTGTCGTGGCATAGTGGAAACAAATGCGACTAGGAACCATGAGGTCTCGGGTTCGATTCCCTGCCTTGCTCAGTGAGTTAAGGATCCAGTGTTGCCATGAGCTGTGGTGCAGGTTGCAGACACGGCTTGGATTTGGCGCTGCTGTGGCTCTGGTGTAGGCCAGCAGCTGTAGCTCAGATTAGACTCCTAGCCTGGGAACTTCCATATGCTGTGGGTGTGGCCCTCAAAAGACTAAAAAAAAAAAAAAAAATCCGTGCTTTTAAAATGTGTTTATGTCTGTGCTGACAATTAAATGTAATTTTTTCATTGACTAGGTCCAAAGTGGTATCCATCTCGAGTAGGCCTGCAGCTAGAACGTGGTAAGAGTCAATATCGCTGATCTACTTATTTAATTTAGAATCTCTTTTCTGTCATCAACAGCTAATATGTATTTATCACTTACTCAGTGGCTAGTATTATAATAAATTTTTAGATATATTATCTCATTTGATCCTCCCAACAAGCTAGGGGTCCACTTTTATGGGAATTTTAGTCTCAAAAACATAAGTTTCTCATATTCACTGTCTGTATATTGGAGGCAGGATCTTTCTGTATCAAAACTTTTACTGTTGTTTCCTTATTCTATTGTCTCCTACTATATTCTAAAGAATACAGATAGCTCTTTTCCAGTTTTTTTCTGTTCAAAGTAGAATAAGGGAGGTAAGAGGAACAAAATGAATGAATTATAGGGAGGTGTATTATATCCATTAATAAGCCTCAAGTATTTCAAAATTTCAAACCCTATTCTCCATTCAGAAACATTTTAAATAAATATACAAAAAATGAGTCCTGATAAGACTCATTGTTATTGACATTGCATCAACTTGACCTCAAATTTGGACTTGTTAACTAAAAACTGCAGGTAGAATGTGAATTTTGAAGGATATTCAGCTCAGGTCCATGATAGTAAATCTACAAGAGGCATCTATTAAGGAATTTCAGTCTCTAGGTATTTCCATTCAATCATGTTCTGAATTTTATTTTTCTGCTGCTTTTGTTAACATTCAGGCTACCATTTCTTATCCAAGGACAAGTGATGAATTCCTTGGATTTCTTTAGGATGTTATGTTGGTTTTCATTGCTATCTTAAATATTCCATCTTTCTCTGAGACTCCACATTGAAAACATAGGAGTCCATGACATTTTTTTAAGTTGCATTTAATGGTCTCAAATTTTTCCAAACTCAAATGTTCAAAACAAACTCCTATCTTGCTAGAGTTTAGAACAGAAGGATCATTGTCTTGTTTATTTTTGCTTCTGCAGGGCATAGCATGTGTCCAGTACATAAATGCCTTTCAACACATGGATGCTGAAATAAAATAAAATGAAATAGTGGTATTGTTTTCTGAACTTGACTCTAATATAAAGAAAATAGAAATGCCATAGGCATCAATGTCAACTGTAATTTCACTTTGAAGGACACTATAAGGGACTAGGGAATTTGTTAGTTCAACCTTTCTGGTGAATGTGAGTTTTTGCTTTCCCTTTACTCATATACCTGGTTGAGTTTACCAAGGAGTGTTCTGAATAAAGTATAATCCTTTAAGTGTCCCTGGATAGGAACGTGATGACATATTTGAAAAAAAAAAAAAGAATCAATTAATTTCATAATGTAAGAAGGATACGTTACAAAGAAAGTTATTCAGAGTAACTCAGAATTTTAAACCTGACTCTCCTACTTACTTTTTTTTAAAGTCTTCTTTTGTATAGTAGAGCTAATTAAGAAGCTAACACATGTTTTTGTTTGTTTTTGTAGGGGAGAAGGTTGTAAGTATTAAGTGAGATTATGTTTATAAAGCACTACAATGATTTGTACATGATGGATCCTTCATTAAACATAGCTGTAACTATTAATATTAAGAAAAAGACTTGACACCCAAACAGCACAAGGCATGAATATGTACATATATTTGCTGCTAGGATATATCTGCCAGAATGACTGTGCTAGGAGTAGTGACACCATATAAATTTAGAGTCTTTTACAGTTTCCTCACACAAAAGACTGCTTAAACACAAATAAAAGAGCAAGCAATTGATTTTTATGGGGAAAAGAGCAAACATTTATTAAGCTTGGTGATTCTGCTTAGCTGAACTGAACCTGGCCTTACTTGGCTGATCTCAATGAACTGAACCTGGCCTTACTTGGCTGATCTCACTTAAACAGTGGCCGTCAGCTAATAGATTGGAGAGGACTGACTGGTCTAGGGTGGCCACGACTACAGTCACCCCTCTATTGGTCTTATGCTTAATCAGAATATTCTGGGCTTGTTATCTGGTGGAATTAATGGTACACATAAATGAGCACAAGCACTCAAGAATTCATGAGCTCCAGGCTTAGAACTGTCATATGATCCCTTGTCCCACATTCTATTGGTCAAAACAAGACGCTAGGCTCAAGGAGTGAGGAAACAGACACCAACTCTTAATAGAACTTTTAAAAGTCATATTATAAATGGTGTTTATATAGTAACAGTGAAAAACTGCAGCCATTACTGCAATAAATCTGGCATACAAACTGGTAACTAAAATGTCTATTTTACTATGATTAATATACTTCATAATGTCCTAGAAGTACAGGGTCGAATTTCTAATTCTTAGAATCATTAAATTTGTATAAGAGAAAGTTGAAGCATGAGTAGAGTTGATGCTTTTCTTTCCATCCCTTACTCCAACCATCCACACCCTTTATAAACAGCTTTATCAAATCCCTAGGACTAGAAATGTGTACTTTAGTGTCTGGTCCATTCTCGGGAGAAGATGCCTCCTGCCCCAAGATGTATTACTTGAATTAATTTAGGCAGAAAATTCAGGGGCCTTAAATGAAGTATAACATAGAAAGATGGCATGAGCTCCCATTAGGCATTCAATTCTTTGACCCCACATATTTTACTCCCACTGGGAAAGGACATGAATATGGAATGCCAAAGAAAGAGGTCCCTGATTACTGTATCTAAGAGTGGTGTGATTAACTATATGTCTACATTCTGTCAGCTTGTTTTATCCAAATATTGTAATGATGAATCCACATTAAAAAAAATATAATACTAATATTCTTATCCTTTAAGTCAATAGGGGTGATAAAGCAGTGGAAACTATTCCCTCCCCAAAGATGTCAATATGTGCATGTTGGAAAGATGTTTTTGGTACATTTTTAAGTGGTACAAAGTCATCATAAATTTTTGTCCTTAACATTTCTTGTTATATGTGATTGCCACAATGACATTACTGACCATCTGGATGTCAAAGTCTTTACCTTGAACCATGTTACATCAGCTTTCTAATGTTGTGTAATAAATTACCACAAACTTAGCAATTTAAAACAACACTCATTTATTAACATGAAGATGTAGTATGGCTGAATTCTCAGAGTATCACAAATCCAGAATCAAGGCATCAGCTGAGTTGAATTCTCATTGAAAGACGTTTGAGAAAAATCCTATTTTCATATTCAATCTTGTTAGCAGAAGCCATCTTTTTTTATTGTGGTACAAAGATCTCTATTTTCTTACTGGCCGTCAGTTCCTAGAGGCCACTTGAATTATTGGTCATGTGGTCTTCTCTATTTTTAAACCAGCAATGGTACCATGACTCTTCCTAGTATATCGAATCACAATGTTCCTCTTCCTAACTCCTTCATGCCAATTTAAAGAATTTGTTATTAGCAGGGCCATTTGAATAATTTCTTTTTTTTTCTTTTTTTTTTTTTTTTTTTTTAGGGCAACACCCAGAGCATATGGAAGTTCCCAGGCTAGGGGTTGAATCAGAGCTGTAGCTGCTGGCCTACACCACAAACATAGCAACATGGGATCTGAACTGTGTCTGCAACCTACACCACAGCTCACAGCAACAACAGGTCCTTAACCCACTAAGTGGGGCCAGGGATTGAACCCATATTCTCATGGATACCAGTCGGGTTTGTTACTGCTGAACCACAGTGGGAACTCCTGTATAATCACTTTTGGAGCCATATATCATAACCTAATCAAGGAAGTGATGGCTGTTGTATGCATGTTGGATTTATCATCATTAATATATAAAAATCATATATTTTCTCTTTTAAATATCTGTAACTATAACTGTAAATCTATGTCTTGGATTTTGAAAATCATCTAATTATCATCACTATTTAACATTTTACTCTTTCAATAATAGAAAATGAAAGAACATCTGTTCATGATTGGAGATAATATAAATCAAAAATACATTAGCATAAAGTATTTTATAAATAACAACAAAAACAACAATGAAAACAACACTAATAGCATTATACTTGTGAGCTATATCCATGCTGGTACATAGACCTCTAAGCTACTCATTTTTCTATATGTGCAGTATAATTTTGTTTGAATAAAACTAAATATAGTTATTTGTGTCTCATTTATGAACACAAGATGTTACAGTGTTTTTGCTATCATGAATAATACTAAAAAGAACATCTCTGTACATATCTTTTAGTACACACATTCCAGATGTACCTAACGTTTATTGTTAAGAATGCAACATTTCTTTTGCATCTTTTCTGATATAAGCTTTGTTTATTTTCGTCTTATTTCATAAGAAACCCATTCTCCATAATCTTTGTTGTATGTTTTCTTACTTCGAATGCCTGGAGTGCTAGAAAGCTTAGTCTGTTTCCATTCCTTTATTTTCAAACTAAATATACAAATATTCTTGTCCTGCCCAAGGTTTTAAATGTTAATGATTTTTAAATACCTGTAGACAGAGCTATCCAACTGCCAAATTGAGAGCTCCCACTTGAAATTCTAATAGATATCACACATCACCCACATCCTAGCTAAAAATCTTTATTTCTCCCCCAAATCCGGTATCTTCCTCAATCTTCTTCATGATTGTTAATGAGATTACAACATACTTAGGTACTCAGGTCAAAAGTCTAAGCACTGTCTATATCTCACTGAATCCTCTCAAGTTGAACTTGCTTGCTGTTCAAAGTATGTCTGGAACTGATGAATTTTTAACATTTCCAACAGTGCCATCATAATCCAAACAAACTTTATCTGCTAGTTGATGAATTTTTACTTCCCCCTAAGGGATCTTGCTTCCTTCCTTCGCAGTTACCACACAGCATCCATCATGATCCTTTAAAAAGTTGAATCATGCCCATCCCCAGTAGAGTGGCTTTTGACATCACTGTACTCCAAATGATGTATCCCATTGTAAAATAATTTATAGAACAGTTGATATGTATATCTACTGACATGCAAAATCACACTTTAAAATACCTTATATCATTTGATTATGATATCATTTTATATTACATTTCTCAGAACACAGTACAGTAATAGCTAATGGTAGTCCGTCCTGTGTTTAGATAGCAATGGGAAACCACTGTGTGCTTGAAAATTTGCCAGATATACTTTATAAAATGGGTTTATCCACATTTTATTTTACTTTAAAGATTACGCATTGCAATTAATAAGTAAAATTCACCCTTAGTTCTTACCAGGTTAATATTAAAAATCATTTATCATTATGCCTTGAAATTGTATTAAAATGATATTTCCTTTTCGTTTAAGGTGGGCCCTTTTTGAAGGACTACAGAACCATTCAAAGTATTGCAGTTTCCTCCATTATCACACTCTATTTTACAGACCTAGGTCGACAAGTCAGTTGGACCACAGTAAGTATCAATTTGAAATGTAACATACATGCCCTACATTTTGATGTGATTTTTTTGTTGACAGAGAAGACATTCCCCATCAAATTAATTCATAGTGAAACAAAATACCTCACTAATAATATTTTAAATTTTCCATTCTTGCTATTATGATCAGGGGCCAAAATTCCACTGAAGTGTTGGAAAAATAGAAATACATGGTTGAAAGAAGGAAGGTAATTCCTTTTTAAATGTCAATCTGTCTTATGACAGCTCATTTCTTCAACTTTTCCTTCTGTGAGCCTCAGCATAATGGGACCCATTTGTCATTGGAAAGAGGGGAGATAGAATATTCAGTAAAAATGTTCCAAGGCAATGCGGAGGGCATTTTGAAAACTAAGAGTGAAGGCAGAAGACTTCTTTGTGTTGCAGGGAGTGGGGTATACTTTTGGCTCTCTTAAAGGAGGAATTTTCGAAGTGATGGCAACTGAATCCAATAACACTAGAAGAATGAACACTACATTGAAAAAAACAAGGGGGGCTAAAAAACAGAAAATACTTGACACTACTCCACAAGTACTGAGCTATTCATGAGAAATGGAATAGATGTAATAGCTTCAGTAGCAAGAGGAAATATAGTGTGGTATTTTGTGACAGGCAGTGAAGGAGTTAATGTGATAAATAATTTTGACACTGATATACAAAAAATAGTGTAATCATTCTATTTTTCAATTAAATTAAGCCTATTTTCCTCATATTATTCAGACTATTAAAGTTGCTTCTGATTATATTCTATTTTGTATTTGTGATGTGATTATACTTTTAATATTTTCTATTCAAATGGCTTTCTTTTTGCCAGCATATGCTTTAAATTTTCCTTTTATAAGTAATCAATTTTTAAAATTATTCCAGACACAGGATAATTTATAATATTCTCAAAAAGATAAATTCAAGTTCTCATTTACTAATCAAAATTGTTGTCATATGCTTTGCTTTCCCAGCAATCTTTCCTTTAACATGCATTATTCCTATATTTAGATAATTACTTTTAGTATGTTTGGTTAAATGGTTGCTTTCATTTCCAAGATTTGTTGAGCTTTTGAGGACTAATTTTTGCACTAAAAACTAAGTTTGGAGTATTCTGAATCCTTGTGAAGTAATGTTATAATATTTACAAAACAACCTACTAATGCATATATCATGTAAGCAAAGGGTTTAATGTTTAAACGTGCTATCTACAAGACCATTGCTTTTAGAGATTTTAGACTAGCAGATTTTGATCTTCAAAGGTTGAAAATATTCAGGGTCTTTGTTCACGTTTATGATTGAAAGGGAATTCTGTCTACCGAACTTGTGTCAGAGTGAGAAGCAATAACTGTGAGTTCATTAGAAATTCCAGCTGCATCATTTGGATAAGCACTGAGCAGAAAAAGTGCTAAGGTGGAATTCTATGAGAATTGTACTAGAAAATTATAGCTTATTTGAGAGGAAAGTCATTTAGGTGACAAAGAGAACTCTGAAAATAGGCTGGATATTTTAAAATCAACCCTATGGTTCACACATTTTTCTTCAAATGAGTCAGTCCTATTAAATGCTAAAAATATACACATTATATTGCAATCACAGCACTTTATATCAACTAAATTATACAATAAAAGCAACATTTTACCTCACATAACATACTTGCACATTTATAAAACATTAAAGTGTACTTTAATAAAAGCATTATCATAAGTTTTCCCTTTTGTAAGAAATAGTCTCTTTTAATTTAACAAGGTCAAAATTAAGACTTTAATAATATTTTTCATGAAGTAAGAGTGTATTGTTACAGAGTACTGAGAAAATTCTTGCCTCGTGGAACTTACTGGAAGATTTAGGAGAAAGGCTTAATATATAATAGTGTAATCCCTATCATAAAAATCCTATTAAGAAAAGATCTAATTCTATTTTCACCATTTACATTCATTCATGTGTGTATAGTCCTAAGCAACTTATCTCTTGTATAGATTCATGTATCTATCACCAACATAGATACAGAACTGCTCATTCCCAGAAAAGAATTCCCCGTGTTTTTCCTCTATTCATTATTATTCACATGCATTTTCCTATCCTGGGGTAACTACCAATCTTCTTTTCATCTCTTTATTTTTGTCATGTGTGCTATGTAAACAGAATCAAATTTTTTTTTGTGAGATCAATATTTCTTTTTTTTCTAAGCATAGTGCCTTGGTATTTATCCTAATCGTTGCATCAATATCAATATTCAGTTTCTTTTTGTTGGTGAATGATACTCCGCTGTATGTATGTACCTGAGAGTATGTTTAATTATTCACCCACTGACAGACATTTGAGTGGTTTTCAGTATTTCGTTGTTACAAATAAAGCTACCTCCTGTATCTGTAAAGGTATTTGTGTGAATAGGTTTTTATTTTTCTGGTAACACTGTTGAGTTTTACATACCAGTTCTTTGTCTGATATGTGGTTTGCAAACATTTTCTCTCAGTTTTAACTTGTCTTTTAATCCTCTTAAAGAAATTTTTATGCAAAAAGTTTTCAATTTTAATGCAGCCTAATTCATTAATACCTTCTTTTAAAGATCTCGCCTTTACTATCAAGTGTAAGAATCCTTTGCCTAGCCCTAGCCTGGGAGATTTTCTTCTATGATTCTTCTAACAGTTTAATAGTTTTATATTTTATACTTTTTAGATTTTTTTTTAATCATTCAAGCTTAATACTTTCTCTTTGTTTGCCTCATGCATCCTATAATCCATTTTCTGCTTTTTGCTGTTGTTTTTTTCTTATCCCATTTGGATTGTCATGTTTTCTTTTCTCTTAGCCTCTCTGTTATTTTGGTAGTTATATCTTCCTTTTCACTAAATCTAGAGATTACCTAAGAGATTACAATATGCATTTTTAAAATATTAAACACTAATAAAAATGTTTAAGTTTATGAATGTGAAGATACTGAATGGACAGTTGAATACTTTTAAGATATTTGGGCTCCTCCTAACTTTCTATTGTTGTGGTATATTTTAATTTTCTATAGATTTTAAAGCCAAAATCCACTACTATACATTCATATGGTCAATCTTTATTTAGATTTAACTTTTTTACTGGAATTTAATTTTTCCCTTTAAAACTGAACTGACATTTGATATTATTATCTTTCTTCCTGAAAATACCTTTAGCACTTTACTCTGATTCTAACTCAATGAGTTTTCATTCTTGTTCATTGTAAATGTATCTACTTAACTTTTATTCACTTTTTTAAAAAAAATTAATTATACTTGAATTACATTGTTCTGTTAATTCCTACTGTACAGCAAAGTGACCCTGTCATACATACATCTATATACACTTTCTCATATTATCTTTCATCATGTCCCATCACAAGTGATTGGACATATTTCCCTGTGCTATACAGCAGGACCTCACTGTCCACCCATTCTAAATTTAACTGTTTGCATCTATTAACCCCAAACTCCCAGTCCATCCCACCCCCACCCCCTCCCTCTTGGCAAACACAAGTCTGCTGTCCATGTTCATGAGTTTGTTTCTGTTGTGTAGATATGTTCATCTTCGCCATATCTTAGATTCTGCATTTAAGTGATATCATATAGTATTTGTCTTTCTCTTTCTGGCTTACTTCGCTTAGCATGAAAGTCTCTACTTGCATCCATGTTGCTGCAAATGGCATTATTTTGTTCTTTTTTATGGCTGGGTAGTATTCCATTGTGTATATATACCACATCTTCTTAATCTGTTCATCTGTCGATGGGCATTTAGGTTGTTTCCATGTCTTGGCTGTTGTGAACAGTGCTGCAATGAACATAGGGGTGCATTTATCTTTTACAATGAGAGTTTTATCTGGATATACTCCAGGAGTGGGATTGCTGGATCATATGGTAGTTTTATATTTAGTTTTCTGAGGAATCTCCACACTGCTTCCCATGGTGGTTGTTCCAATTTACATTCCCACCAACAGTGCAGGAGGGTTCCCTTTTCTCCTGCCCTCTCTGGCACTTGTTATTGATAGTCTTATTAATGATAGCCATTTGGACAGGTGTGAGGTAATACATTAGAGTTTTGATTTGCATTTCTCTAATAATTAGTGATGCTGAACATTTTTTCATGTGCTTGTTAGCCATGTGTTTATCTTCTTTGGAGAAGTGTCTATTCAGGGTTTTTGCCCAATTTTTAATTTTTTTTTTTTTTCTGTTGAGTTGTATGAGTTGGTTGTATGTGTTGAAGATTAAGCCCTTGTTGGTTGCATCCTTTGCAACTATTTTCTCCCATTCCACAGGTTGTCTTTTCGTATTTTTCTGTTTTATGTTTTTTTGTTTCATTGCTTTGCAAAATCTTCTAAGTTTGATTAGGCCCCACTGGTTTATTTTTGTTTTTATTTCTATTGCCTTGGGAGAATGGCCTAAGAAAACACTGGTATGGTTGATGTCAGAGAATGTTTTGCTTTCATTCTCTTCTAGGAGTTTTATGCTGTCTTGTCTTATGTTTAAGTCTTGAAGCCATTTTGAGCTTATTTTTGTGCATGGTGTGAGAATGTGTTCTAGTGTCATTGATTTATATGCAGCCATCCAGTTTTCCCAGCACCAATTGCTGAAGAGACTGTCTTTTTTTCCATTTTATATTCTTGGTTCCTTTGTCAAAGATTTATTGACCGTTAAGTGTCTGGGTTGATTTTGGGCTTTGTATTCTGTTCCATTGATCTGTATGTCTGTTTTTGCACCAGTATCACACTCTCTTGATTACTGTAGCTTTGAAGTATTGTATGAAGTGTGGGAGAATTATGCCTTCTGTTTTTTTTGTTTGTTTGTTTGTTTTTTCCCCTCAGGATTGCTTTGGAAATTCTGGTTCTTCTGTGGTTCCATATACATTTTTGGATTGTTTTTTCTAGTTCTGTGAAAAAATGCCATGGGTAATTTGATGGATATCACATTAAATATGTAGTTGCTTTGTGTTATATTCCCATTTTAATGATATTAATCCTTCCAATCCAGAACCATGGGATATCTTCCATTTCTTTGAATCATTTTAAATTTCCTTAATTAATGTTTTATAGTTCTCAGTATATAAGTCTTTCACTTCCTTGGTCTGGTTTATTCCTAGTATTTAATTTGGGGGGGGGGTATGATTTTAAAAGACATTGCTTTTTGTACCAATTTTCTAATATTTCATTGTTAGTATACAGAAAGGCAACCAATCTCTATTTTCTTGATTTCTTCTCTGATCTTTATGATTTCCTTCCTTCTACTGAATTTAGGTTTTTTTTTTTCTTTTTCCCATTCCTTTAGATGGTAGGTTAAGTTTTTGATTCAAGATTTTTCACCTTTTTTGAAGAAGGCCTGTATCACTATGAACTTCCCTCTAAAAACTACTTTTGCAAACTCCCATAGATTTTGAATGATTGTAATTTCATTGTCCTTTGTCTCAAGGTATTTTTTTTTAATTTCCCTTTTGATTTCATCATTGAGCCATTGGTTTTTTAGTTGCATGCTTTTTAGTTTCCATGCAATTAGTTTTTTTCTCATTTCTTTTCCTGTGGTTGATTTATAGTTTCATGCCATTGTGGTCAGAGAAGATGCTTGAAATAATTCCCATACTCTTAAACTTGTTGAAGTTAGTTTTGTGACCTAGTATGTGGTCAATCTTTGAGTTATTCCATATGGACTTGAAAAGAATGCATATTCTGTTTTTCTTATAAAGTAATGTCCTGAAAATATCAACTAAGTCTAACTGTTCTATTGTGTCATTTAGGATTTCTGTTGCCTTATTGATTTTCTGTTTAGAGGATCTGTCCATTGATGTATGGTGTTAAAATCTCCTACTGTTATTGTAGTCCCATCAATTTCTCCTTTTATGAATGTTAGTATTTGTTGTACTTATTTGGGTGCTCCTGTATTAGGGGCATATATAGTGAAAAGTGTAATATCCTCTTTTTGAATGGATCATTTTATCATTAAATAGTGTCTTTTTTTGTGGCCTTTGTTTTAAGGTCTATTTTGTCTGATATAAGTATTGCAACTCCTACTTTCCTGTCATTTCCATTCACATGAAATATCTTTTTCCATCCCTTCACTTTCAAGGTATATGTGTTCTTTGCCCTAAGGTGAGTCTCTTGTAGGCAGCATATTGTAGGCTCTTATTTTTTTTTATCCAGTTTGCTGCTCTATGTCTTTTAATTGGAGCAATCAGACCATTGACATTTAAGGAAATTGTTGATAAATATGTGTTTATTGCCATTTTAAACGTTGTTTTCCAGTTGATTCTATGTTTCTCCTTTGTTCCTTTAATTTTTTTGTTGGATGATTTCCTTTTACTTTATGCTTGTGTCCTCTTCTTTTTAGTTCTTGTGAATTTATTTTTTGGCTTTGATTTATGGTTGCCTTGTTTTTCAAGTATGTTAACCCTTTCCTATAT